>NC_057834.1:140202305-140935159 GCF_910594005.1 Cervus elaphus
TGCCGGGAGGTCTCCAGCGGGGGGCGAGGGGGAGGGTGTCCTGCTGGGCAGAGGGGCTCCAGGGTGGGCTCGGCTGGCCGCGCAGGGAGGTCTCGAGCGGGGGGGTGGGGAGCCCCGCGAGGCTCGCCCCGCCGCCCGCCCCCCCCCCGCCCCCCGCCCCCCGCAGCTCTGGAGCATCGCAGACGCCGCTGCAGGGACAGGCCCGCTGGGCCGCGTGGGTGGGGGTGGGCGCGGTGCCGGGCGCCGGGGCGAGCGGGGACGGAAAAAGTGAGTGGGGCGCGGGGCCGCGTTACGGGAAGGCGGATGCGCAGCGCTGAGCGCCGCTCTCGGTCTCGCTGAGCTGGGCTAGGCTGCCAGGCGCCGGCTCTGCCCGCCCGCGGCCGGGCCGCTTCCGGCCCCCCGCTGCCCGCTCTTTTGTCTTTGAAATCTTTCTAGTATCAGTATGAACGCGTGGTCTTTAATCCTGCTCAGAGTGTGAACCAGGGAGATGTTCAGTGTTCACTGTGGCGTCTCTGACGCTCAGGTGGCCCCGCGGCTCCTGACCGGGCTCCAGCCTGCTCTGTACCCTGGGCTGGGTCCCCCCTGCTCACGGTGGCCCAGAGCCAGTTCGCCCAGAGTCCAGGCCTGGCCGCCCCTCCCTCCCCACCGTCTGCCCTCAGCATGTGAACCCCTGGGGCTTCCGTTCCTGCCAGCCCACCCCACCCCCCCGCCCGCCCAGGGCACACTCCACTAACTGCTGAATAGCAGCCCTTCTCCACCCTCGACACCAGGGCCTCTTCCCGGCAGAGTCGCCTGGGGTGTGAGCAAGCTCTCCGCGTTGGCTGGTTCACACGTGTGCTTGTGACCTGCAGTTTTCTTATTTTGAGTGAAAATCAGCATCCTTTCCCTGTGTGCACATGTGTACATGCGACGCAGGGCTGGCGTGTGCATGTCATTTGCTCCCCTACTTTCCCCTGTATCTTTGACCTTGCTGTCTCCTGTAACTGGAGTATTAGCCTCCTGCGTGATATTCAAATACTGTCCCCAGTGTGCTGGTGAGGATGTTTCTCCCACGCGGCAGGGTTTCCCCCAGTTTACACTTGAATTTCCCCATCTTCTCTCTCCAGCACCTTGGGAAGCCATCTCCACCCTCCCTATGAAGTTCTGGCATGCTTTCCTCCTGCGTCCAACGGGGCTGGGACTGATGGAAGCCCAGGGAGAGAGAGACCGGTCCACCTTAAAACTTCCCAGACCACCTGGAAGAGCCCGCAGTTCCCTGTGGGCCCTATTCCTGGCTTTTCATGTGCTAATGCCACTGCTTTAAGGACCTGGAGTTTCAGATCTGAGAACCCTGCTCTTCTTTCACTTTCCTTTCCTGGATTTCTCGGCTGTTACTCACCTGTTTGTTTTTCCAAGTGAACCTTACAGTTGCAGAAATGTGGGTTTTACTGGGATCGTGTTAAATTTGGAGGAACTGACGTCTCAGACAGGGCCACGCCTGTGCTCCACGCTGCCCTTGCGGCTTTGTGCTTTTCTCGTGAAAGCTACGCCTGGGTGCTGTCGTCGACGGAATATTCTCTATCACTTTTTCTTCAGAGTGGTTCTTGCTGGGTGTATGAAAGCCCTTTATTTCTGGATGTTAAGGTCACAGCTGCCACGGACTAGGTTCTCCTGTTGCTGCAGCAGTTTTTCCACAGAACCTGCCGGGTTTTCCAGACAAAAGCTTCCCAGGCAGTGTTCCCGCTGGGGTCCCGGCCGGGTTTCCTTCCCCCAACCGCTGGGGTCCCGGCCGGGTTTCCTTCCCCCAACCCGGAGCAGTCCGGGGGCGGCAGGCACAGGGTGTGGGCTTGAGGGGCCTCTGTGCTCTGGGCACAGGTTTGGGGGTGTCCGTCCTGTTGGTCAGGGGCATCCCCCGCCATACAGAAATGGACTGGAGTTGCCCTCTGGCTTCACGTGGGGCCTGTGAGGCTGCAGCAGGACATTCAGGCCCAGCTGCTCAGCTGGGGGCCTGCTGGGGGGCAGGCTGACGACATGGGGTTGGGGGCAAGGCCCTGGAGGCTGGAGGGGGTCCTAGGGGAGGGCTTTCAGCTCACGGGCCGCAGTGTGAGTGTGGGGGTCGGGCCCTCCAGGCCTGGTGTTTTCCTGGGTAGTGAGGTGGGGGGCGCTGTGTCCTCCACCTTCCCTCCAGTCTGCAGCCCTGCCCAGCCCCTCCCCGCTCCTCCCCCAACAGCGAGCAGGGAAACTCCGGGCCTTTCCTGAGTGTTCTCACTCTTTAATTACAGTGTAACAGAGTAGGGCACGGTGTGTGGACCCCTGCATGGGACACACGCCCCCCACCCAGGCCGAGCTGACCCTGGCCACACGGGAGGGGCCCTGCCCCAGCACCCTGCGGGAAGCCTGGCTGAGACCCCTCTGAGTAGCACCGTGAATGGACGTTCAGGAGACGTGGGGATGTATGGAGACCCCGCGCCCCCAGGAGGGTTTCAGCGGCTGACAGCAGCTCTGCCAACTCCCTTCATTGCCTGTTTCCTGGGCTGCGTGAAGGCCTGGCGTGTGTGTGGGCAGAGGGCCCACTGCCGCCCTGGCTCTTTCCCGGCCTGGGGGAGCCAGAGGGCCTGGGGAACCCTGACCTCGTGCACATCCCCATGCGCCCCTTGACAGCAGTCTCCAGGCCCCAGGCTCCCCTGGGACAGGCAGTGGGCCTATGTAAGTGGGGCTCCAGCCAGCTCAGTCCAGGGCTGGGCCTGGGTCCTGGGCAAGGCTCCCTCCCTTGCCCTTAGTGATGCTTCCTGTCCCCGGGTTGCTGCAAGCATTGAAAGGGGAGCCAGGCAGGGCTGGTGGGCACAGGCAGGTGCCGGGAGGTCCCCTGTGGGCCGGGCTCAAGCCCTCGGTGGCCTGTCGCTCTCCTCTCCACCGCACGCTTCTCCAGGGAAGGCGACCAGCCGTGGCTCTGGGCGGAGGGTCTGAAGGACTCTGCCCAGCCGGTGAAGCCAGTCAGAGGGGCCAAGAGCAGTGTCCATCCTCGGTGCTCAGAGGCCAGGGCCCCTGCTGGCTGTCGGCGGATGCCCTGCGGCCTGGGAAGACGATGGTGGCGTACTCCGTCTGCTCGGGGACGCAGGGAGCCGCGGGCTCCGGGGTCTTCTCCCGCCACTGGAAGTCCAGCTCCCCGTAGTCCACTGTGACGGCCGGCACAGAAGGGGAGCCCTCCTTCTAGGGGAGAGAGGGGGGAATGGTCATCGGTCTCCAAGGGCGGACACACACACACCCCTTCTGGGACTGGCACTGGTGTTGGGCGAGGGGCGTGGCTAGTCTGAGGCCGCCCCGCCCCGAGTGCAGCTCCGCCCAGTTGACTAGTTGACCGTGATGCAAAGGGAAGGACACTCACCGGAGGTTGGTCTTGGCTCCTGCGGGCGCAGCCCCCTGCAGAGAAGTACCCGAGTCAGGGAGCCCCAAGGCCCTGCAGTAGTGAGCTGGGGCTTCGGGGGGTTCCTGGGCCCCAAGAAAGGCACCGGGTCCTCCGGCCTCCCCCCTAGACACTCAGGGCCCCCTTGGGACCTGAGCTGTCTGAGCCCCAGGGCCCAGCGGGCTCCCAGGCATCCCACGCGGCCCAGCCCAGAGGCCCTCCGCCAGCCCCACGGGGCGCACTGTGGGCGCGTCGTCAGTGGTCCCCGCACGTCCCCACACACATCTGAGGGAGGGAGGTGCAGTCCCCTGACGAGACAACACCCACGCGGGCGCGTCACTGTGGCTGTCACCTCGGGTGCCCGGCGGTTAGAAGAGCTCAGTGCCCTGGCTGAGGTCCAGCCCAGGTGATGGCCGTGGTGGGGGCTGCCTTCCCTCCCCCCCCACCCCGAGAGCAGGCCCAGGGGAGGGCAGCACAGGGGCTTCCGAGGGGACCCCTGATCCTGGAAGCCCAGTCCAGCCCCTCCCTGAGGGGGGACACAGAGGGGACAGGAACGGGGCAGGAGGTGAGGGAGGGGGCAGGGGGCAGAGCCTTCGGGGACTCATCACCTCGAGTAGCCCCGAGGAAGACCGCAGCCAGGACCCAGATCAGCAGCAGCAGCAGCAGGACCCCCAGAAGGACGCTAGTGACGCCGATGACCAGGCTCTGCATCTGGCCTTCAGGCTTGGGCTGGGGGCTGGGGGGCTCCGTGGGCGGCTCCAGGACTCCCTCTGCAGGAGGACAGGGGTCAGAGCGGGCACCCAGCGCCCCGCTCCTCCAAGTCCTACGCCCCCACACGCGGTCTCCAAGCCTGCCCCTGGGCAGGGCTTTCGCGCACAAGGCCACCCTCAGAGGCCCTGCCGCCAGCCCCCTTTCTCAAGGACAGTGGGCCTGGGGGTGCTTACAGCCGTGGAGGGCAAGGGCGGGGGTCACCACTGTCCTGGATGTGGGGCCGAGGTCCGGCACGGAGCCTGGCGACCCCGAGGCCACCCTGCCGTGGCGGCTCCCACCCCAGCCTGGGGGCCTGCCCCGCGCTCGGGTCTCCAGCGCCCACACCTGTCACTGTGAGCTCCGCGCGGTGGCTCTCGTTGATCTGCGTCCGGGGGGGCAGGTAGATGGCCCCGCAGAAGTAGACGCCGCTGTCGTTCCGCTGGGCAGCCACGATGCTCATGAGGAAGTGCTGCCCGCCAGGCAGTGGCGTGACGCGGAAGCGCTGGTCGCGGCCGGGCTGGCTGCGATCCTCGGGGAAGGCGGCCAGCTTGTCTGTCTGGTTGCTGGGGCTCATGCGGTACCAGTTGAGGACGAAGTGCTCCGGCTTACTGGAGAAGCTGCAGGTGAAGGTGGCGTTTGCCCCCTCGGGCACGACCAGTCGGGCAGGGGAGAAGGTGAGGGCGCTCCAGGGCCTGCTGGAGGCCTCTGTGGGGAGAGCAGGCGTGAGGTGGGCAGGAACAGCCCCTGGCCCAGGCCCCTCACCTTCCCTCAGCCCTGGGAACGAGGAGGCTCTGCCGCGTGCTTCTGCCCCCACGCCCTGCTTGCCCCCAGGGACAGAACGCACGCCCCCGGGATGGGATGCTTGCTCCTGGGACAGAACGCTCTTCCCCAGGGACAGCGCGCTCGCCCCCGGGACAGGACGCTCTTCCCTGGGGACAGGGCGCTCACGTCTCATGGACAGCTCCATGGTGGGACCCTGTCCTCTGACTGTACTGATCTGGGGCTGGCTCTGACCTCCAGGCCCTCATTTCTGCCCCCCCTCTCCCTTGGTGGTGGTAAGGGCCCCCACCCTCTCTCTTGCTGAAGACCAGTTGCCAGTCCCTGCAGGTCCGACCCGCACGGTCGCAGCTCCAGTGCCCTGGGTCCTCCCTGCTCTGAGCAGGGGAGGGGTGGGTAACCGCTGGGGGCATCCCGTGGAGGGGAGCAAGCTCCATCTCAGGACAAGCTCATTGTTGGAACCCCGCTACCCCACGGCGGGCGCTGCTGACCAGGCAGTGAGTGAGAGACCCTCTGTATCTTCTGCCACAACTCGGGGGCTGGTGCTCAGAGGCCAGCAGGGCTGTCGCTCACCTGAGGATAGGTCTGAGCTCTGCCCGCACGCCCCAAAACAGGCCCGCCATGGCCTGCCAGGGCCCACTGAGGGACACCCCCAAACCACGCCAGCCACCTCCTGCCAGGACCCACCGGGGGATGCCCCCAAACCATGCCAGCCACCGCCTGCCAGGGCCCACCGGGGGACGCCTCACCACGTTCAGGGACTGGCTCACCAGCACACGCACACATGCACGTTCCCACGCACACGCTCACAGGCTCACACCCACTCGCTGGCTGGGCGGGGGATGACGCCCCTCCTAGGAGATGTCCACCGCACCCTCCTCGGGGTCAAGGCTGACGTGGTGCCCCCTTCTGAGGGGGGGGCCCTGTGGCTGGACGGTGCAGGGTGGCTCCTGATTTGCATGTTGGACTCTGAGAACCACGGCGGGGAGCGGCGGGCCTGCGCTGCCCGCTCTGGACCCAGCTCTCCGTCTGCGGACAGCCGCCCCAGCACCGCCCCGCCCCTCCAGGCCCGGGGTCTTCCAGGCCCTGTGTAGGGCTGCTCCTTGTTTCTGTGGAGGACCCCCCACCCTGCCCCGCTGCTTTAGGTACAAGTGAGCACAGATTCGGCCAAAGCTGTGTGGTGGTGCTGGTGTGCCGAGCCGAGAACACTGGTCCTCCTTCCACTGGCCCAGCTCATCCCTGCTCTGCACGTGGCCCTTGGTTGCTGCCTCCTGACTCCCACCCGCCGCCAGCCTGAGTCTGGGGCCACACGGACAACCCAGGAGCCCCGTTCTGCATGGCGGTCCCAGACTGTGCCCCCACCCACCGCACCCACACCACCTCTGGTCCCACCTGCCGAGGCCTTGAGTGAGCCCACTCCTGCGTGCACCCCCAGCAGGCACCCCTGCTCTGAGCCCCTGTGTGGACATTTGCTGGCAGGCCCTGTGTCTGGGGGGACCTGGCCGCCTTCAGGTCAGGTCCTCAGTGGCACCCCCATCCTGAATCAGTGACCAGCTGTTTGCCCTTTGTGGGGCCTCATGGAGTCGGAACTGGATGAGCTGGACCCTGGGCTGCCCGGCCTTTCCTCCATACAGCTGCCCTCGTCCTGCTCGGGCCCTGGGATGGCCGGTCCCTGCTGGTGGTTGACAGGGCCCTGCTCTGTCTGGACCATGTGGACCCCCACCGCCTCTCAGCCCGTCCCCCAGCCCAGCCCTGCCTCCGCCGGGATGCCCACCCCGCCCTCACCGGGCCTCACCCTGCGGCTGGAGGCTGGGGCTGGAGGCCGCTGGGCCTGAGGCCCGGTCAAGGGTGGACCCCGTGGGGCAGTGAGGGGGGCGGCCCGTCCCCTCTGGGTGCTCAGGACCCAGCTCCGAGGGGTTGCTCGCCTCCCAGGGCCTTGGCTGTCAGGGGCCCCGGGGGCCGGGCCGGGATGTGGGGTCACAGAGCGGACCCTCACGGGGTACCTGGCGGCCCCCAGAGGGAGAAAGATGGGCTGCTCCGAGCAGGAGTCCAGAAAAGGCCCAGAGCAGACGGAGGCCTGGGCAGGAGCCCTGGGTGGCGGACAGCCGGGGGGCCTGGGGCCTGGGGCCTGCGGTGCGCGCGTCCCTGTTCAGCCAAAGTCCCTGTTCAGCCTTGGCCTGTGAGGCAGTACCGAGCTTCCTCTCGAGTCCAGGGGGCCTCACTTTATCCCTGAGGTAGGAATGCCTGTGAAGTCTGCTCTTATCTTGTTTATGAATTGAAAATTTAAATGTTGCCTATTTCTGTAACAATGAAATGTCAATGAGGGGCCCCCAGGCCTTTTTTTTCTCTTTGAGAAGAGGGTTGAGGAGAAAGCTGAGCCCCAGCAGGGTCAGTGGGGCGGGAACCTGGGGGGCTGCGGGATGGGCTGTGAGCCTCGAGGTGGGCTCAGAGTGCCCTCAGAGACTGCATTTCACAGCTGCCCACTGATACTTGATTTGGGTAGCACCTGCCAGTGGTGCTGAAAGCACTACTCATGGGCTGCGGGGTCTCTGCCTCGGGTCTCCAGTTCATCCCAAAGGGAAAGATGCGCCTTCCTCTCCTTGGCAGTGGACCCGGAGGGAGTGACCTCGTTGTGGGGTCCCCCAAAGGTGCCCCAAGAAGGGCCAGCATGTCTGTGACCTCCTACAAGTGAATGACAGTCATGCCCTACCTGGGTCCTTTAGAAATGCCAGCACAACAAATGCTACCCCTACCCCAAAATAGACACGCGGGGCTGCATCAGACTAAAGAGCTTCTGCTCAGCAAAGGACACCATCGAAAACTGAAGAGAGCCTAGCGAACAGGAGAAAATGCTTGCAAATCATACATCTGATAAGGGGTTAACACCCAGAGCATATAAAAAATTCATAATAGCAAAGCCCCAAACAATCTGATTAAAAAATGGGCGGAGGACCTGAGGAGACATTTTCCCCAAGAAGACGTGCAGGTGGGCCACAGGGACACGGAAAGGTGCTCAGTGTCACTGATCATTGGGAATCGGGAATACACACAGAAACCACAGTGAGCTGGCCCCTCGCACCTGCTGGAACGGCCGTCATCGAAAAGACTAGAGATAGCAAGTGGTGAAGAGGATGTGGAGAAGACTGGAAACTGGTGTGAGGTGTGAAGGCTCCTTAAAAACTAAAAATAGAACTGCCACATGATCCACCAATTTCACTTGGTTTTTATCTGAAGGAAACTGAAACACTCATTTAGGAGATACATACACCTCGGTGTTCATAGCAGCGTCGTTTACAGTAGCCAAGACATGGAAACAAGCTAAGTGCCATCGACAGAGGAGCGGAAAGAAGACGTGGTGCATTTCTACAGTGGAGTACTGCTCAGCCACAAACAAGAATGAAATCCTGTCCCTTGGGACAACATGGATGGACTTGGAGAATATTATACCTAGTGAAGTAAGTTGCACAGAGAAAGACAAATACTGTATGATTTTACTTATATGTGGAATCTAAAGAACAAAGAAACAAACAAAAAAACCCAAAACAAAGCAAGATAAAAACCGAGCTCACGGGTATAAAGAACAGACCTGCATTTGCCAGAGGTGCATGCTCAGTCACTCAGACGTGTCTGACTCTGGCCCACGGACTGTAGCCCGCCAGGCTCCTCTGTCCATGGGATTTCCCAGGCGGAATACTGGAGCGGGTAGCCATTTGCTCCTCCAGAGGATCTTCCCCACCCAGGGATGGGACCAGCGTCTCCTGTGTTGGTAGGCGGGTCCTTTACCACTGAGCCACGGGGACAACCATTGCCAGAGGTTGAGGTGGGGGGAATGGGTGAAGGCAGTCAAAATGTAGAAACTTCCAGGTGTAAATAAGTCCTTGGGATGTGATCTGCAGCTTGGGGACTAGGGTTAATAATACTGTACTGCATATTTGAAAGTAGCTAGGAGAGTAGGTCTTGAAAATTCTCCTTACAAGAAAAAGCTGGTATCTGTATATGGTGATGATATTGGCCAGACCCACTCTGATGATCGTTTTGGAATATTTACAAGTGTCAAATCATTACATGTTATACCTGAAATGAATATGATGAGGCATGCCAATTATACCTCAAAACTTCCTAATTCTAAGGATTTCCATATCGAAAATAAAATAGAGATTTGATTAAAAAAAGAAAAGAAGAAAGCCGGGCCAGACAAAGGCAGAGAGAGGGAGTCTGCGGAGGTCCGAGAAGGCGGGGTCCTTGACTCAGCTCATCAGGGAAGGGGCCAGGCAGAGGGCAGGCTCGGGACGCAGGGCGTCTGGACAGTGGGCCCGCAGCAGGGCCACCGCCCTGGGCCTTGGGGGAGTCTGTGAGCGCTGTGTGGACCGGAGGGCTGTGGGCTGTGCCGGCCCCAGATCCAGGCATTCAGCAGCCCCCCAGAATGTGGCCTCATGGGAAGCGGGGTCTTTTCTGGCAGGATCGGTCGAGATGAGGTGTTGGTCTGTGGCCCCTAACCCGCCGTGACGGTGTCCTTACTGGGGAAGAGACATGGACAGGCCTGCACACGGAGCACGCTGCGGGACATGGAGCAGAGCTGGGGTGGTGTGTCCACAGGCCGAGGGACACCCAGCATCCCTACCTCTGCCCGGGGCCGGGAGGGGCCTCGGGAGGAGGGGACCCTGCGACCCCGAGGACCCCCCGACTTCCCTCCTCCAGAGCTGCCGGCCCACAGGCTTCTGAGGTCCCCGTGGCCAGCCTGGGGCGGGGGTCACCGCAGCAGCCCCAGCACACTGACCCAGGAAGCCGAGGGGCCAGGGTCACCGGTTGGCCACTCTGGGTGCAGGGTGTTCACTGCTGTGTTTTTGTACCTTTTCTGTATCTTTCAAATACTTTTCAAGATTGTAAGTTGAAAAAGATAAAGAATCTGACTTAGAAAAAGTATGTCATAGGCAGTGCCAGACAGTTCTTACAAGATGAAGTTCTCATGACACTATACAGTAGGCATTTTATCCCCAAACTGCAGGTGGGAAAATTTCTGCTCAGTGAGGTCAAGGAAGCTGTCCCAAACTCCCCAGCACCGACCCCTTTAATGTTTTGATCCTTCCCTTCTTCGGGAGGGGACCCTGGAGGGGAGCAGGTCACCGGCGGCAAGTCACCCCCACCCCAGCCTTGGCCCTTCTTCCCGGACGACACGCATCCCGTCCCCACCCCTCCCCGCGCCGCGCCTGGACCCCCAGGGCTCCCCACGGGGCGCCTTGTGACCACAGGCTCCTGGACCACTGACCACAGCCTTGAGTTTTGCTCTGTCCACCTTGAGCAAGGCTGGGGAGGAAGGAGAGCAGGGAGGCCCGGCTGCCCCGTGCTGCTGGCCAGGCCCAGGCCGGGCACAGACGCCTGAGGGGCTCTGGGCACTGGAGTCCAGGACAAGCAGCCAGGGGGTCAGGGCCACTCCCCCTCACCGTGGCCCTTCCAAGGCCCTGGCCCCCGGAGCCCAGTGGGGTCCAGAGGACTGGCCCTAGGGCTGGCTGGGAGCCCCCTTCGCTGGTGTTCCCCTCTGGCAGGACCTGGCACTGTGGCTGAGGGCGAGGGGAGCCAGGAGGGGCGCCTCCCTGACCATGAGGCTCTGGCCGTGGGCCTGCAGGGCCTCCCGGGGAACGGCCCACAACACGCTGGGGGCAGGCCCCTTCTGGAAGCCCTGCGGACGCTCCCGGCCCCGTGCCCCGGGGCGCCTTCTCACAGACCCAGAGGGGCATGGCCCAGGCCCACAAGGCGGTGGGGGCTGAATGGGCGTTACTGGAGCCCGGACCCCGCTGACATAATTGGAGAAACATCGTCAGGCCATCCAGCCTGTGCCCTCCGGAAATGCCAGTCTGTTTTCCCGCAGGAAAACACGAGTGGGCCTTGGGCCTGGGGCTCTGGCAGCCCAGCGCTGTCATCCTACAGGGAGGGCACAACCCCCCCCCCCCCGCCCCCCGCCATCCCTCAGGCCTCCCAACGAGAGCGGGGCCCTTCTGCCTGCTCCCCAGCGGGGATGGGCTCACCCCTCAGCAAGGATGGGGCCCACCCTGGGCGAGGACAGGCTCACCCCGGGCAAGGACGGCAGGTGAGCAGTCGGAGCCCAGAGAGGGCCCTTCACTGGTCCGAGGCCACACAGCGCCCTGCCAGGGGCCATGCTGGGCCTCAGGGGCCCAGTCCCACCGGCTGGAGACTGTGAAGGGGAGGCACGGCCCTGACCCGCACCACCCAGCCCAGGCCCACCTACCTAGAAGCCATCCTGGCCAGCAGCCCAGCTGTAGCACGGCCCAGAGGAGCGGCCACGGCGCCTGCGGGGTCCCCATGCCCAGGGCGCCTGCCTGCCCGCATGCCGCTCACAGCCTCCACTGCCGCAGGAGAGGAGAGGAAGCTGTCCCGGGCTGTCGGAGGGCCCCGCCCCCAGCCCACCCCCTCTTCCTGGTGGGAGAGACACACTCAGCACAGACGCTGAGAGAGGGGGAGAGGAACGGAGACACGGGCAGGAGGAGGAGGAGGTGGGTCGGCCCCCCAGCCCGGGGAGGCTCTTGGCTCTTTCTGGGTGGCTGCCCCTTCCTGAGGCCGGGAGCCCCCTGGGCCGGGGGAGGGTCTTCTGCCTTCCTCCCCCGGCCAGCCCTGCCCTCTCTGGGCCCAGGTCCCAGTGTCCCCGTGCTGAACCACTGCCTGCCAGAGCCGCTCTGCTGGGGGCAGTGAGCGCGGGGGCGGGCCTGCCATGCCAGACCCCCCCCCGAAGGCTGTGGGCAGCCTCCCCAGTGGCGGTGGGCAGCGAGGCTCCGGGTCTTTCTTCCAGGCCCGCCTGCGACCCGTGCCTCCCATCCTACCCAGGGCGCTGGGCCCCTCCCCACCCCCTCGGTGGTCCCGCTGGCCTCGCGTGGATGGGGGGCTCCTGGGGCCGGCTCTCAGGAGGCCCCAGGTGGGGGACGGCCTCACTTCCACCTCTTTCCACCCACAGAAGCTTTCTGAGCCCCCAGTGCTGGGGGTGGTCCTGGGGTTTTCAGGAGCCCGGCCTGGCCGCCCAGCCCTGATGTTTGTTAAGTCACTGGGTCATTCACTGCATTTCGCTCTAAGCATTTTGTTCTAATGAATGGAAAACAGGAAAAACGAAACTGCTGATATTAGCGGTGCGGTGCGTAGGTCTCGTCAGCTAAGATGACAGAGACAGAAACTGCCTGACAGCTGGCGCTCAGCCCCGGCTCTGACACCCGGGGTTTGCTGTGAAGGGAAAACATTAAAGAAAACTGAAACAGTGGAAAAAGAGCATCAAAGACACTATCTCCGGCGAAGCGAGGTGCTGGGCGGAGGAGGCTCAGCGGTGAAGAGAGGGCCACTCCCAGGCGCCAGCCCCGGAGGAGGCCGCGGGGACAGAGTGGAGGACGGGAGGGGTCCCTACTGACCCCGGCCCCGGGAGGCACGTGGGCGCTCACAGCGGGCCCGGGGCTGTGTGTGTGGGGCACTGTGTCCCCTGAGGACCAGGCTGCAGTGGGCTGTGTGGGGAGCACTCTGTCCTCTGAGGACCAGGCTGCAGTGGGGGTGTGAGGAGGGGGGTGCTCTCAGACCCTGGGGCCTCCTCACCACCCCTCGCCTCCGCTCCACCTGTGAGAGCCCGGCCGGTGCCTCCATGTCCCTCTTGCCCCACTTCCCTTCCTCCCCCACTCCTAGTGGTCCCTCCCTCCCAGCCTCTTGCCCCCCACTCTCACTGACACCCCAGGGCGGTGGGCTGGGCGGGTGGCCCAGACTTGGCAGGCTGAAAAGGGCTCTTGAACTGCAGGAGGGTCGGGGTGGGAGGGGACTGAAGGATGAAGGGAGAACAGACACTGGAGGCAGGGAGGGGGTACCCAGAGCCTGGGGAGGGCAAGACCAGCAGGACAACTGGGCCAGAGCCTGGGGAGGGGCCCCGGCAAGTGAGGGAAGGGGCAGGGATCCCAGGGCCTCTGGGTGCCGACCCCACAAGCCAGCTCCCGCTGCCTATCAACACGTTGTCCCCCCACACACCCCATCCAAACACACCCCACCCCCCACCGTTTCCCCCACAGCGTCCACCCATTCGGTTCCCCACACTGTCCCCACCACACACACACACAAACACATTCTCCCCACACCATCCCCACACACTGTCCCCACACACTATCCCCATACACTATCCCCACACACCGTCCACATACACTGTCCTCACACCCCATCCCCACACTGCATCCCCACACACCGTCCCCACACACTGTCCCCACACACTATCCCCACACACCGTCCCCACACCCCATCCCCACACCATCCCCACACACCGTCCCCACACACTGTCCCTACACACCGTCCCCACACCCCATCCCCACACACTGTCCCCACACACCATCCCCACACCCCATCCCCACACACTATCCCCACACACCATCCCCACACACCGTCCCCACACACCGTCCCCACACACCATCCCCACACACTATCCCCACACACTATCCCCACACACTGTCCCCATACACTGTCCTCACACCCCATCCCCACACTGCATCCCCACACACCATCCCCACACACTATCCCCACACACTGTCCCTACACACTATCCCCATACACTATCCCCACACACCATCCCCACACCCCATCCCCACACCATCCCCACACACCGTCCCCACACACCGTCCCCACACCCCATCCCCCCACACTGTCCCCACACACTATCCCCAGACACACTGTCCCCATACACTGTCCTCACACACCATCCCCCCACACCGTCCCCACACACTATCCCCACACACCGTCCACATACACTGTCCTCACACACCATCCCCCCACACCGTCCCCACACACTATCCCCACACACTGTCCCACACACCGTCCCCACACACCATCCCCCCATACAGTCCCCACACACACCGTCCCCACACACCATCCCCCCATACAGTCCCCACACACACCGTCCCCACACACTATCCCCACACACTATCCCCACACACGCTGTTCCCACATATTATCCCCACACACTGTCCCACACACCGTCCCCACACACTATCCCCACACACGCTCTTCCCACACACCGTCCCCACACACCGTCCCCACACACTATCCCCACACATGCTCTTCCCACACACCGTCCCCACACACCGTCCCCACACACTATCCCCACACACTGTCCCACACACCGTCCCCACACACCATCCCCCCACACCGTCCCCACACACTATCCCCACACATGCTCTTCCCACACACCGTCCCCACACACCGTCCCCACACACTATCCCCACACACGCTCTTCCCACACACTGTCCCACACACCGTCCCCACACACAGCCTCCCCCCACCGTCCCCACTACACAGTGTGTCTGGCCTGTGCCCCCCGCCCCACCCTTCACTGGGACAGGTCAGGCTCTCCAGGTGGTGGGAGGAGGGATGGTCAGGCTCCATCTGCCTCTCCCTGCATCCTGCTGGCTGGCCTGTCCTTGTGTCCTGGTCTCACCCCTTCAGGTTTGGGACATTTCAGTCAGGGTCACAGCGGGGCTGACCATCGCTGACCCCACACGTGACCCTCTCACATGCCCAGGTGTGGGTGCAGTGGGGCCTCTGGGGAGGCGGTCACTGCAGGAGTGCTCCAGGCGTGACAGTAGCAGGGCTGGTCCTGCACAGGGGCCAGACCTTCTCAGGGACGGCATCTCACACAGCCGCCCGCTGGTACAACCAGGACTGCCACGGCTGCGGCCCACCGAGGGGGTGCGGAGGGTCTTGGTTTAGTTCCTGGGCCGGCGTGTGTGTTGGGTGCTGTACAGTGTACCCATGACGGCCTGCCTCCCTCCCCTGAGGTGACACCGGCTGTCATCACGGGACCCCCGTGCCGCTCAGAGCCACTCCCAGCTCTCTGCCCTCTCACCCTGCACCCACGCGTCCATCCTCTAGCATCTGCTTTGTCTCCACAAAGTACACAGTGGGGTGGCCCGTGCGGCAGGACCCTATGGACAGTGGTCCGCGCGTCCGTGTGTCCCTGCTGGGCTCCTCACTGTGCCCCGTGGCGGGTGGGCACGCTTGGCTCTTCTCTGCTGAGGCCCACCTGGGTGGATCCAGCCAGGGGTCCGGCAGGGAGGAGCCGGCGGGCAGGGCCTGGTGAGCAGCCCTGGTCACCGCAGTCCCTGGTGCTGTGGGGTGTGTGCTGTGTTGGCAGGTCTGTCTGGCTGCTGGCTGCTTCCTGTTGGACGGACCGCAGGAGCCCACGGGCCAGCAGTGAAGGAAGCGAAAGGGCCCACAGGGTTCTCAGCGAGGCAGGCACTGGGCTCCATCTTTCGGCCTTGACAAGAGGGGACCTAGGGTTTCCAAGGTGCGCCTGGCCTGGCTGAGGTGACACCGGGGGAGGAGAGGGGTGGAGAGAAAGTGGGGAAGAGGGGCTCCCTGAGCTCCTGAGAGGCCGCTGGAGCTGGAGGGACGTTTCCATCACGGGAGAAACACAGGAAGCAGGGGGGCCACCCAAAACTGCTTCTGAGGGGCCAGAGGATGGTGATGTCAGTGACCTCTGACCCACACTTGGAGGGGGAAATGATGCCCCAAACCGGGAGGGTGGTGAGTTCACAGCCAGTCTGAGGTTGGAACAGGAAATGGTTAATAGTGTTTGCAAATAAAAACCTTCTGCTCTACCCTGTTTTTGAAGCATTTCCCAGAAGTTAAAAAAGAATACTGAATTTATCCGCCCAATGTAAGCATCAAATTAAAAAATGAAGATGAAATATTTTCATCATTTACTATACCCAAGACTAAAGACAGTGGGGGTATTTGCTAATGCGGTGGGGTCCCCCTCATTTCTGAATTTGCCAGAATGCTGTTAGGAGTTTAAATGAGAATTTACATTTAAAATTTCCCAAAATATGTGTTTATGTGTACGTGTTCATGTTTTTGTATGTGTGTGGGCATGCAGGTGCTCACAGGTAGGTATGTGCGTGGTGTGTGTGTTTTCGTGTGTACAGGCGTTCACAAGAACGCGTTTTGTGTGTAGGCTTGTGCTCATACGTGGGTCAGGCTGTGTCGGTGTGTGTGGTGTGTTTGCTAGTACGTGTGCAGAGTGCAGGTATGTGTGTGCAGTGCTCACATGCGTGTGTGTGCCTGTGCCTGCACCTCTGGCCTCTCTCACTGGCCAGTCCCCCAGGCGGCTGAGGGGCAGCCCGCCAGGTTCTGGAGGCAGACCGACCGGGGCGGACAAGGAGGCGCCACCGCCTGGACGGGCCGTGCTTGCCTCGGAGCGCTGAGGTGCTCTCACCCGGAGGTGCCTCGCCCGCCGCCCTGGGTCCCTGTCCTTCTCCTGTGTTGCTTGATGTCCTGGCTCCTGTGGGGTCTGGGGGAGGTGCCAGCCCCTCGCTTGGCAGCAGCTGGGCTGAGTGCTGAGACTTGGCCATTGGGAAACACCGCTGGGACGGAGCAGCTGGTGGGGCTGCGGTGTCCGCTGCCGGCCCGGACCCCGCCCGCTGCCTGCGGCCCCCATGTACGCACCTCGACCGTGTGCTGGGGCTTGGGCCCTCGGGCGGGCCGAAGGACCCAGGATTCAGGGAGTGCACCCCTCTGCGGAGGTCTGGGGGCAGGGGGAGCCTGGCACGCACTGAGAGAGGCTCTGCCCCCGGCTCTCTTCTTGGTTGTCTGTCTGTCTGTCTGGCTATCCTAACCCGTCTGCTGCCCACGCCCAGGGTTGGTGGAGCAAAGTGTCAGCTGGCGGGCCTCGGGTGGACCCTGTAACCCCTGACCCTGAGCTGGCGGCCAGGCCTGTCGCCTCCCTGCTGGGCTGTCTTGCCTCCTCCACTCCCACCCCTGCCCAAAGCGGGCTATTGTCTGGCCCAGGGTCGTGGTGGAGGCTCCGGGGAGCCAGCCAGGTCCAGGTCGGGGCAGATGGGGGCTCACCTGGACTGTGGGAGGTCTGTGTTCTCACCCTCCACCGGAGGCCCCTGTGTGGGGGCTGCCCCCGCGCCCTGGCTGGGGGGCGAGTGTAGCTGAGGAGGAGGCCAGAGCGCGTCCGCCAGGAGAGCGGCCCTCGCTGTTTTCCTTGGGTGGTGATCGTGTGGAAACGGTACCTGGTTTCCTGATGCTTCTCTCCACCCCCCCATCTGAGCTGGTCTGGAGTCGTCGGTGCCTCGAGGAGGCTGGTCCTAGGGCAGCAGGTGGAGGGCAGAAGGCAGAGGGAGTGGCCGCTGACCCTGCTGTGGGAGCCCGTCCTTCAGCAGAAGGGCCTCTCCAACCCCTCCTCCAGGGGGACTCACACAGACCCCGGCTCCATGCGGGGTGGTGCTGCGTTCTGCCTCGCCCCTTGTTTCTCTGCCAAGAGGAGGAGATGTTTATGGCTGATGGATCTGTTAGCAGACCCTGTAAGCATCTCGTGGAGGGCTGGGCTCGTGCGTTTGGGGGGCAGATAAATGGGCAGCCAGATAAAGGCATGTGAAGGCTGACCTCCCCGCCGTCTGCACCTCCGGGGTAGGCTGAGGGGGTCCTGAGTGATAGGTCAGGGGTGACTGGCTCCTCGCATCACCACCCAAAGGTTATTTTTCGGGATGGGGTGGTGAGTCATGATTGCTAGACTCTCCCCCAGAGTCAGAGACAGCTGGTGGTCTCTGGAGACGAGGGGCCTGTTGGTGGCCTGGGGTGGTGCAGTCTTGGCAGCATGAGGGGGCCCACACCCAGCACAGGGCAGGCACAGCCGGGGCCACTGTGCCTGGAGGGCCTACCGGGAGGGGGACAGCTCGTACACAGCACAGCCCAGACTGACCAGCAAAACTCAGGATCTTAGAATTGCAATGATGGGCTGGGTGATAACCAAAAATTTCCCGGGAAAAGCTGCCCTAAGGTAACATATACAGATGACACCACCCTAATGGCAGAGAGCAAAGAGGAACTAAAGAGCCTCTTGATGAAAGTGAAAGAAGAGTGAAGAAGCTGGCTAAAGACTCAATATTCAAAAAACTAAGATCATGGCATCCATTCCCATCACTTCATGGCAAATAGATGGGGAAAAAGTGGAAACAGTGATAGATTTTATTTTCTTAGGCTCCAAAATCACTGTGGATGGTGACTGCAGGACGTTTTCTCCTTGGAAGAAAAGCTAAGACAAACCTATACCCTGTATTAAAAAGCAGACATATCACTTTGCAGACAAACGTCTGTATAATCAAAGCTTTGGTTTTTCCAGTAGTCATGTATGGATGTGAGAGTTGGACTATGAAGAAACCTGAGCGCCGAAGAATTGATGCTTTCAAATTGTGGTGTTGGAGAAGACTCTTGAGAGTCCCTTGAACTGCAAGGAGATCCAATCAGTCCTTCCTAAAGGAAATCAGTCTTGAGTGTTCATTGGAAGGACTAATGCTGAAGCTGAAACTCCAATACTTTGGTCACCTGATGCAAAGAACCAACTCACTAGAAAAGACTCTGAAGTTGGGAAAGATTGAAGGCAGGAGAAGGGGACAGCAGAGGATGAGATGGTTGGATGGCATCACATACTCTATGGACATTAGTTTGAGCAAACTCTGGGAGATTGTGAAGGACAGGGAAGCCTGGCATGCTGCAGTCCATGGGGTCACAAAGAATTGGACATGACTTAGTGACTGAACAACAACAAAGATAACAGTGACTGCTAGAAGTTTATTTCTGTCTTAAAGAAGAAATCCGGGGGTAGGTGATCCTGAAGTGGTATCAGGACTCCAACTGCCCTCAAGGATCCAGGGTCTCTCCTTGCTGCTTCCTCAGCAGTGGCTTCTGTCTGCAAGGTCAGCTTGTCTGCAGGAGTGCCAACCATCACGTCATCATCTCTGCATTGGTGAGCAGAGAAGGTGAAAGTGGAATGGGAAACGTAGGACTTTCGCCGGTTACCTGGTCCAGTATGGAACCTTCCCTCAGGCACATCCCAATACTCTCCTGCTCTATCTCACTCCCACACTTAGCTGCTTGCCTGCAGATGAGGTTGCCCCCTTGGCTTCTGGGCGCAAGCCCCTCCCCACCCTGCCTGACCAGTGGTGGTTCCGTCCTTGAGCCCGGCCACCTGTCGCACGGTCACCAAGCCCTGACCTGCTGTGGTGAGGTCTGCACACGGGACGGGGCACAGGTACGGGCCGCGGGCCCCTCTTCCAGGAGGCTCCGGGGTGTCCCGAATGGGCTGCCTCGGCAGGAAAGGGCGGGCTCTGGGGGCTGGGGGCATGCGGACACTTATCGGGGCCTGGCTCCTTCTGGTGCTGAGCTAAGAACTTAGAGGCATTTGTGAAGCTGTGCATTGACTGTGTTTAAGGTATTTTAACATAAAGGTGACTTTCTAGCCAATAAAAAGTTTGGAGAAAAGTAATGGGAAAATTTAGAGTGATATATGTCCAGTAAAGTTCCTCACGGCTTTGCTCACGATGGCAGACTTGGCACCGGGTTCAAGGATGGAGGCCGGGTAGGCGGACTGCACCCCAGCTGCAGACTGGGCGACATCAGACATTCAGAAGCACGCGTACTGCTGTGTGCTGGGTGAGAGGAGCAGGCCCGCAGGCGAGGTGCTCGGTGGGATTCCCTGCAGGCACCAGAGACGTGCGGACATCAGCCCCGCAGCGGGGATGGAGGGTGACTTTTATCATCGTCTGTGTCGTCCTTTTTATTACCTGTTTCCAATTTTTCCTAAAATGAAAACCCACTGCTTGTGTAATAAAAAATACTCAAAGGGATCAGAAAAAGAGGCCCATTTCTCATTTCTCTGAGACAAACCCGGTTGCCATGGAGAGCGGGTGGTTGTCAAGGCGGCGATTGGCTAGTGCTGGAGGCGGGTGGGTGCTCGCCTGGAGCCTGAGCCAGCGCAGCCCTCAGACCGCACTGCGGACCCAGCAACAGCATGGACGGGGCGGACGTGTGGGCCAAGACCTTGGCCCAGCTGATGGCCCAGAAGAAGCCCCAGGACACCTGGGAACTGGTCCCCCAGGAGAACCTGGCCTTGGGGCACCTGGACAGCAGTGGTTTCCAGTACCGGCTTCGGGGGCTCTCGAGGTGCGGCGGGGGGCCCCTGTGGGGTCCCAGGAGGCAGAGGGTGGGGGATGGGGTGGGGTGGCAAGGTTACCTCACCACCAGCCAGGGCCGGGTGTGGCCTGGCCCTTGAGGGAGGCAGGAGCGGGCGTGTGTCTGCCTGGCCTTGGCACCCAACAGGTGGGTGGGCGGGCCAGGAGCTCCCTGTCCCTTCCGGGCAGCGGGGGTGTTGGGGGAGCAGTGTGTCTGTTACCTGCAGTGCAGGCAGCTGAGTCCCTGCCTGCTGGGCACCTTCAGGCCAGTCGGGGGCCCTGCCCAGGGGCGGTTGGCACGGGGTGGATGGCCTTCCGCCTGTGGCAGACTTTGTTCACCGCAGCATCTCCTCGTTTCCTTGGCGGCGCTGACAGCGGGAGCAGGGTGGGTCTCTGCCCTGCCCTGCAGATGGCCTGAGCGGATGGACCGGGAGGGCTTGGGCCCAAGAGGGAGGAGGCAGTCCCGGCTGGGGCTGTGGCTGAGCGGGGGCCACGTCGGGAGCCCCGGGGACCGTGGGTCACCACGCGAACCGTGCCCTCCCTCATGAGGACAGCCAGCGTCAGACAAGTAGCCACAACCCAGACCAGCAGCGGGGTCTCCCAGGGGCCAGCTGGGAGGGGGCTGGAGGGAGAGGGGGCCGTGTGGACCCCCGCGGGCAGCTGTCCTTTGACACAGCTGCCCCTGCTCCCTAGCGTCTGAAGCGCCGGGGGTCAGGAGCGTGGTGAGAGGCTGGCTTTCCCAGGTGTCAGCAGGTGACGGCATCGGGGGCTCCTTGCCACCAATAACTGTCCCCCGGAGGAGCCGTCGCCCACGGGCTGCACGAGCACCCTAGCATTGGTTGGATTTTGGTTTTCACAGACACAGACGCGCCAGCTGGTGGGACGGTCACTAGTGCAGACCCACGTCTCCACGTCCAGCCATGACGCGCTGCTTAATTAACAAAGGAGGAAGCTCCGTCCCAAGGACACCATGCGTGTCCAGGTGCTCCCCAGCCATGCGTAGCCGGAGGCTGCAGGTGGGGGTGTGGGGGGCGGGAAGCCCACCATCAGGGGACGTTCTGGTGGATTGGCCGGGGGGTCAATCAATTGGAGAGAGGGGGATACAGGGCTTTGGCCTCTGGAGCAGCACCCTTGCGGGTGAGGGTTGGACACGCAGTCCTGGGAGTGCACTGGCCCAGGGCCACAGGGCCACCCAGCCTCCCGGCCGCCCCCTACACCCAGTTCTCCCTGCACCCCCCGTGGCCCCTCTCCTGGGGCACAGGCTCCCCCTTTCTGCAGCCCCCCCTGCCCTGCCCCCTGGGCACCACAGACGGCCCTCACTCCCACCGGGTCCCGGTGGTGTCTCCTAGGGGCGCTGAGACCCTGGGTCGCCAGGACAGAGCAGCAGCAGACGTAGCGTTGAGCCCAGAAGGGCCCAGGCAGCATGCTTGGCCACCCGGGGCGTGTTGGGGCCAAAGGATGGAAGGCCTCTGCTTGGGCGCCTCAGGCTGGGCGGCCGCAGGGGCGTGCAAGGACAGGCTGGGGGGCCTCGGGGGCGCACACGGACAGGCTGTGGGGCCGTGGGGGCACGCACGGGCTGGGGCGCGGGGGCGCGCACGGACAGGCTGTGGGGCCGCGGGGGCGCGCAGGGCAGGCGGGCCGAGCCCTCGCCTACCTGCCTCTCTCCTCCACAGGCTCCAGTGCGGCCGCTGCCAGTGGGGCTGGGCCTCGGCCCACGTGCACGTGCTCTTCCACCTGTGGTGGGACGAGGCCGGCCGGCGCGGGCTGGTCAAGATGCGGGTCTGGGGCCAGCAGTGCCGGCGGTGCCCGCCCGGAGGGGCCGAGTGCCGCGTCAGCCTGCTGAACGTGCGGCTCTTCCTGGGCAAGCTGGTGCGGTTCATCGCGCAAAAGTGCTACGCGGAGGGTCCCGGCTCCGACCAGGGCCCCGAGGTCTGCTTCGGCGAGCGCTGTGAGGCCTGCGACCTGGGGGTCTGCTTTTTCCAGCAGCCGCCTGACCCCGCCTGGGGGCCCGAGGGCAGGAGCGCCGGCAGCATCAAGGGCAGGTTCACCTTGTACTCCAGTGGCGACGAGGCTGCCCCCGCTGCCGGTAGGCAGCTGCGCACGCTGGGCCGCGGGCTGCTAGTCGACCGCCCCGGGGGCTGCACCCCCGACGCCATCGCCGTTCCCCTGTACGTGGCCGACTTCATCAGGAGCCCCATCGCCGAGGGCAGGGACTTCTGCGGCCAGGCCGAGGAGGTCATCACCATCCCCTTCTCCCTCGGGCGCAGGGCCCGGGGGCTGGCAGGTGAGCCCGCTGGCGGGAGGCACATCATCGGCAGGGGCTCCCTCTACCTGCCGGCCAGCTCCAAGGCCACGTCCAGGGGCAGACGCTTCCCGGTGAATATCAAAGCCCCCGTCTTTCACGGCAAGGGGCTCCTGCTCAGCGGCGCGAAGGCAACCACGGGCTTCATCTACAAAGGGCTCGGCTGCGTGTCTGAACCCGACGAGGGCGAGGACGGGGATGAGGACGAGGACGAGGACGCCGACTGGGGCACCCCGTCCAGCAGCACCAGGCTTGTCCCGGTTGGAGGCAGCCCGCGGCCCATGACCTACATCGTCGGCCTCATGGACAACGGGGAGGGCTCGGTCACCTTTCCCTCCTCCTTGACTGACGTGCTCCTGGAAGACGCCGACCCGTTCGACCTGGTCCACGGCTCCCTCACCTTCCCATTCATGTTCGCCTACGAGGGCCGGGCGGCGGCCTCCTCTGCCAGTGGCCCTGAAGGCAGAGGGCAGGTGGCTGGCGGCTGCGGTCCCCCTGCTGCGGGCCGTGAGCCCCTCCCGGGGACCGATGCGGGCAGCTGGGTGCCCCTGGGCGAGGGCTCCATCACCGTCCCCTTCTCTGTCTTCAGTGTTATCCAAAGCAAGAGCTCCGGGAGCAAAGCCAGGGGCCCTCAAGGCGATGGCCTGGTGCCCTGGGGCTCGTCCAAGAAGCCGAAGCAACCGGGGCCCCGGGAGGCCAGGTTCCGCCTCCCGCCCCCCGGGGACGAGGGCTTCTGCTGGGCTGAGGGCTTCTGCTTCGACCCCTATGAAGAGGTCTGGATCTGGGTCTCGCTGGCCGTTTGTGTCCTCTGGATAATGTACCTGTGCAAGTTCAGCCCTGACCGCTCCCCGTGGGTATGAAGGGTGGCGCCTCCTGTCGGTCCCCTGGGGGACCCCCTCCAGGGGTGGTGCCTGGGCGCCTGGCAAGCAGCGATCCCCCGCCCCGGCTGCCCCACCCGCCTCGCTTCCGCCCGCCTCGCTTCTGTGTTCCATCTCCGCGGTGAGTCCTGGTGTTGTGGGCGCTCACGCCGTGACCACTCCCCGAGCTGATCGTGTGTGTCCCAGGCGCTCTGAATGTGTGTTACACTCCAATAAATAAGAGTTAACAGGCAGCAGCCACACGGTCTCCCGCTGAGCTGAGGGTGTGCAGGGGAGGGCGGTGGGCACAGGGCAGCCGACCCCCGGGGCCCCGGTCCCACGGTGACCCTTTCCTGCGGTGCCACTGGATCTCTGGACGTGATGCTTGGGCCGGTTCAGCACAAGCTGAGGGTGGGGAGACCACCACCACCTCCTCAGGAAGATGAAAGCCCCTCCAGGTGTGGTTGATGAGCCCCCCCCCCACCCCAGGGCCCAGGAGCTGAGGAGGTACCTTCCCTGAGTGAGGGGAAGGGGCCCACTCAGCACCTTACCAGATTTTGTTCATGGTTCCCGGGAACATTTTCATCCACAGCGCTTTTCAAGAAGCGCCATCCGCTTGAGGTTCCTTGTGTCTACACCCTGGATTCCCATCTTAACGGCCCAGGATCCAGTTCTAAGGGGCAGGGCTGTTGGGCCGTGTGGGTCCCAGGCAGCAGGGCATGACCGCGGGCAGCTGGGCGGGGTCACCCTGTCCCTCCCCTCACACAGACTGGCCCCAGGGCCCTGGGGGGCTGCGGAATGTCTGGAGGGCCTTGGGGTCCGAGACTTGGGTCCCCGGTCGGATGGGAGGTTTGGGAAGGCCTGCCTTGTGGGGAGGGGTAGGTGGCCAGACTCTTCGCTGCAGGGCCCTCTGTCCACATGGGCCAGGGTGGATCTGGGAGATTCTGCCCTTGGGCCAATCTCCAGGTGAGGGGGAAGGTAGGGGAGGGCTCCCCACAGAGGGGCTGCCTGGATGGAGGGGAGGAGGTGGGCTTTGATGTCAGCATCCTGCCCAACGGGACCCCACATGGCACCAGAGCGCGGAAGGCTCCAGGCCACGTGGATGGCCACAAGGCACTGGACCTGAGGCTTGACACTCACACAGCTGAGCCGAGCCTGCCAGAACACTGCGGCTAGGCCCCAATAATCTCTGATACACTAACCACTGCGACAGGACACGACAGGTGAGACCTCACTCGTAGGGCTGGATCCACTCTCCCACACTCAGTGTTCTGTCTACACTGGGTGAGACCCCTCTCACAGGGCAGGATCCACCCTCCCACCCTGGGTGTTCTGTCTGCACTGGGTGAGACCCCTCTCCCAGGGCAGGATCCACCCTCCCACCCTGAGTGTTCTGTCTACACTGGGTGAGACCCCTCTGCCAGGGCAGGATCCACCTTCCCACCCTGGGTGTCCTGTCTGCACTGGGTGAGACCCCTCTCCCAGGGCAGGATCCACCCTCCCACCCTGGGTGTCCTGTCTGCACTGGGTGAGACCCCTCTCCCAGGGCAGGATCCACCCTCCCACCCTGGGTGTCCTGTCTGCACTGGGTGAGACCCCTCTCCCAGGGCAGGATCCACCCTCCCACCCTGGGTGTTCTGTCTGCACTGGGTGAGACCCCTCTCCCAGGGCAGGATCCACCCTCCCACCCTGGGTGTTCTGTCTGCACTGGTGAGATCTCCCCTAGGACAGGATGCACACACCCCCTCCCATCTGGAGGCTTGCCAGGGGCTGTGGTGCCCACAGCGGTGTGTCCTGTCTTCAGACCTGTGACCTCCCGGGGGGCAGCCCCCGCTGCAGTGCTGGTCACCACATGGTTTCCAGCTTCTAGATAAACTGAAATTGTTCCTGAGATGCAAAGCTGTCCCTGGATGGCTCAGACCGGACAGGGCAGCAGCAGACAACTTCAGGGCTGGCCACCCTCCCTGAAGATGGAAGGAGCTTCCCTCCAGGTGCCTGACTGTAGGGGCTCGAGGCCGAGTCATCCTTGGTCCTGGGGGTCTGTGGCACCTCTGGACAATCCCCTCCAGGGCAGGGGGCCCACACCAGTGCCCGGCTTCTGGGGTCTCCCAATGGTCATCCAGGCCCCCCGGCCCGCAGTGACCTGCCCGCCCCCGGCCCCGCTGGCCCCCGCTGTCGCCGCGGTCCTGGGCCCGCTGGACCCACAGTGACGCGTGTGTCTCCTGCCCTGCGGCCGCACCGGGACCTCAGCTCTGCCCTTCCCGCGGCCGCCGCCCCGGGAATGCAGAGAGGGGGTGTGGGCCCCTTATAATCCCTGGGCCTCCAGCGCCCCTCGCCCGGGGAACCGGCCAAGAGAGGTGTCCCCTCGGGTGTGACCGCGCAGGAGGACGGGAGCCGAGAGCGCGGGGACCGCAGGGCCCTCCAGCGCGGGGGGAGGGGTGGGGTGGGGGGTAGGGAGACCCAGCATCACGGAGGGCGGGGATCCAGCCCGAGTCGAGCTCCTCCGCGTCCGCGGGCTCTCCGCAGCCCGGCCGCCTCTCAAGCCCCCAGCCCGGTCCCTCCCCCAGCGCCAGCCCGGCCCCTCCTCCAGCGCCAGCCCAGCCGCCGCGCGGTTCTGGTTGCCCTCGTGTGGCCGCTGGTGGGAAGTGCAGCCCTGGGAAGGTACTTCAGTCGCTCAGTCGTGTCCTACTGTGCGACCCCATGGACTGCAGCACGCCAGGCCTCCCTGTCCATCGCCAACTCCTGGAGTTTACTCAAACTCACGTCCATTGAGTCGGTGATGCCATCCAACCATCTCATCCTCTGTCGTCCCCTTCTCCTCCTGCCCTCAATCTTTCCCAGCATCAGGGTCTTTTCAAATGAGTCAACTCTTCGCATCAGGTGGCCAAAGTATTGGAGTTTCAGCTTCAGCATGAGTCCTTCCAATGCATAGTCAGGACTGATTTCCTTTAGGGTGGACTGGTTAGATCTCCTTGCAGTCCAAGGGACTCTCAAGAGTCTTCAGCACCACAGTTCAAAAGCATTAATTCTTTGTGCTCAGCTTTCTTTATGGTGTAACTCACATCCATACATGACTACTGGAAAAACCATAGACTTGACTAGACACACCTTTTTTTGGCAAAATAATGTCTCTGCTTTTTAATATGCTGTCTAGGTTGGTCATAGCTTTTCTTCTAAGGAGCAAGGGTCTTTCAATTTCATGGCTGCAGTCACCATTTGTAGTGATTTAGGAGCCCAAGAAAATAAAATCTGTCAACTGTTACCATTTCCCCCCTTCTATTTGCCATGAAGTGATGGGACCAGATGCCATGATCTTAGTTTTTTGAATGTTGAATTTTAAGCCAGCTTTTTCATTCTCTTCTTTCAACCTCATCAAGGTGAGTTCCTTTAATCCTCTTCACTTTCTTCCATTGGAGTGGTGTCATCTGCTTATCTGAGGTTATTGATATTTCTCCTGGCAATCTTGATTCCAACTTGTGCTTCATCCAGCCTGGCATTTTGCATGATGTACTCTGCATATAAGTTAAATTAGCAGGGTGAAAATATACAGCCTTAATGTACTCTTTTCCCTATTTGGAACCAGTCTGTTGTTCCAGGTCCAGTTCTATAGATTTCTCAGGAGACTAGTAATGTGGTCTGGGATTCCCATCTCTTTAAGAATATTCCACAGTTTGTTGTGATGCACACAGTCAAAGGCTTTAGTGTAGTCAATGAAGCAGAAATAGATGTTTTTCTGGAACTCTCTTGCTTTCTCTATGATCCAACAGATGTTGGCAATTTGATCTCGGGTTCCTCTGCCTTTTCTAAACCCAGTTTGTACATCTAGAAGTTCTCAGTTCACATACTGCTGAAGCCTAGATTGAAGGGTTTTGAGCATAACCTTACTAGCATGTGAAATGAGTGCAATTGTACGGTAGTTTGAATATTGTTTGGCATTGCCCTTCTTTGGGAATGTGATGAAAACTGACCTTTTCCAGTCCTGTGGTCACTGCTGAATTTTCCCAATTTGCTGGCATATTGAGTGCAACTCTTTAACAGTATCAGCTTTTAGGATTTGAAGTAGCTCAGCTGGAGTTCCAGAAGGCACTGCTGTTACTTAACTGTACTGTTCAATTAGCAGGTTCCTTAAAACCCAACAAACTCCATTCATTGTCAGTATCACCAGCATTAATTTTCATGAATAATGTTGTTGTTGTTTAGTAACATTTGACTCTTTTGTGACCCTATGGACTGCAGCCTGCCAGGCTCCTCTGTTCTTGGGGTTCTCCCGGCAAGAATACTGGAGTGGGTCGCCATTTCCTCCTCCAAGGGATCTTCCTGACCTGCATCTCCTGCCTGGCAGGGGGATTTTTTACCATTCAACAAGGAGGTAAGCCCTCATGAATAATTAAATTTCACTTAATTACTTAATTATTCATTCATAACTGATTCAGGAACAGGAGGAGAGCTAGTGCACTATGCCCCCCAGTACTGAGGCATGAAGGCTCTCTAGTGTGAGGTCAGGACAGCCTCAGGCCGCGGACCCCAGTTAAAACCCTGGGGAGTCTGGGACTCGAATCCAGGACAGCCTGCACCCGCCGCTGTGCAGAGTGAGCCACCAGCTTGGGCCCAATCAAATATCGCAGAGTAATCAATAGCTGCTTTTGTCTAGAAAGCCTCAGAGAGGACTAAAGGCAGACACATTTTAAATGTAATTACTGTTAATTCATCCGAAGTTGGGGGACTCAAGCTGTGAACAGTTCCCTGATTTCTTGCCGTCTAGGGAGAGGCCACAGGACACAGCAAGGGGGACACAAAGCCCTCTTCTCCTCAGGCGGTGTGGGCAGGTTCGGGGGGCCACACGCAGACAGGGGGCTCGACCCGGCTGACCCTGGTTAGCTGGTGACCAGGAGTGTCTGTGCACCTCCGGAGGACGGGGTGGGGTGGAGAGTGTGGGTGGTCCTCCCACAGATGAGTGCTGGGGAGGGCGATCTGGGAGACCTCCTGTCTCAGGACCTGCCCTGCAGGCACCTGGTGGGTGGCTGGGCCCCGCCGGCCGCTGGAAGATTAGAGGACAGACTTTCTGTTTGCCCCCCGCCCCCTTAGTGTGTGCAGAGTGGCTGCATCTGCTCGCCCTCCTCAGGAGAGCCTTCCTTCCTGGGCCGGTGGGCCACGAGGACCCTGACTCACTCTAGGTGTGTAAACTCACCAACATGTGACAGGATGCGCAGCTCTGTCTCAAAAACGTATGTACGTGAGCTTTGACTTCTAACGTGGGAACCGTCCTCACAGCTTCCAGAAGGTCTGTCTCTGGGGTTATAATCCTGAGCTTGGCTAGAATGACATTTTCTCTTTCTTTCTTGGGTTAACTATGGATTAATTTTCATCGACAATTAGGAACATGTCTGTTTCACAGTCCACATGTTCTCGTCAGCCAGGCAGCCTGGCATTGCCTTCTAGAAAGTCTGACAGCTCTGGTCAGAACCGGGCTGGTGAGTGTGGGGTCCCCCTGCCACGTGACCGTGAATGGACTGGGCGGTACAGATGGCCTTTTCCAGGAAATCAAACACGTTTTCTGGTCTCTGGGGGCTGGGCTTGCTCCCGGGGCCCTCATAAGAACCACATGCTCTGTACATGCGATTTGAGCCGCTTCGTCCCTTTTCATTTTGAAAGTAACACAAACAACCCCGACTCTCGGCAACAAGGGCTCAGAACTGCTTCCACCGTCTGCTCCCGGGTGCCGCTGGGGCATCTGTTGTTTTTCTCAAGTCTCTTCTCTGGGTTATCATGCAGTATGCTTACCTCTAGATAAAACAAAATGGGATTTGGGGTGTAGCCTTGGAGATATTGGGGGTTCAGTTCCAGACACTGCGATAAAGTGAGTCACATGAATTTTGTGGTTTCCTAGTGCAAATAAAAAGTATGTGTACACCATAGTATAGTCTATTATGTCTGCAATAACATTGTGTACATACCTTAGTTAAAAACCACTTTTTTTTTGCTAAAAAATGCTAACCAGCATCTGAGCCTGCGCTGCGGGTGGAGGGTCTGGCCTTGATGTTGCTGGCTGCCAACTGATCAGGGTGGTGCTTGCTGAAGACTGGGATTTTAGAACCGGATGGCAGTCAGCGTTGCCTCCCTGACTTCTCCTTTCACCAATGCTTTCTCTGTAGCAGCGATCCTCCTTGTAACCATTGACCCACAGGAGAACTTCTTCCAAAATTGGAGTCCATCCTCTCAAATCCCTGTTGTTCTGTCTGTGGCACACGGGCAGAGTAGATTTAGCGTAATTCTTGAGCTCCCTAGGATTTTCAGGTGGTAAATAGCACTGGCTTCAACTTCATGTCACGAGCTGTATTAGCCCCTAACAAGAGTCCACCTGTCCTTTGAAGTGTGAAGCCAGGCCTTGACTTCTCCTCACTGTGAGAGTCTTAGATGGCGTCTTCCTCCAGTGGAAGGCTGTTTCAGCCACATTAAAAATCTGTCGTTCTTGTGCGGCCCTCCTGAGATCTCAGCTGGAGCTTCCAGAGAACCCGCTGCAGTCCCCACGGCTGCGCTTGCTGCCTTTCCCTTCTCTGTCATGGAGACGCTTCTTTCCTTCCACCTCGTGAACCAGTTTCTGCTGCTTCACACTTCCCTCCTGCAGTTTCCTTGCCTCAGCTCTCACAGACTGGAGGAGAGCTGGGGCCTTCTCTCGATTAGGCTTTGGTCAAGGGTGCTGCCATCCATGAGGGTGCAAAGACTTGGCAACTGAACAGCAAGAGGGAGTGTTGCGGCTGGTCTGACCTTCGGTCCAGACCGCTGCACCTTCCTCCAGATCAGCACGGAGGCTGCTCCTGTGCTCACAGCCCGGCTACTCCTCTGATGCAGGATGCCTCACTCTCCCTGTCTCTCGGTTTTCCACGTGCCTTCCTCACTGAGCCTCTCCGTTTCTAAGTTCTAATTTAAGTGGAGAATCGTGACTCTTCCTTTCACTCAAGCACTTGGAGGTTTTTCAGGCTGGTTGATTGGCCTGGTTTCAAGATTTGTTTAGTCTCAGGGAAAAGGGAAGCCCAGGGAGCGGGAGAAATGGGGGAATGGCTGGTTGGTGGAGTCAGGGCATGCGCAGCATTTGTGGACCGAAGTCGCCTCTGATATGGATGCAGTTTGTAACAGAATTATGTTACTATTGTAAACAATTAAAATAGTGATAGCAAAGATCATGATCCCAGACCACCATGACCAATATAACAAGGATGAAACAGGTACGCATTGCAAGAATTACCGAAATGTGACATACAGACACAAAGTGAGCAGACGCTGTTGGAAAATGGCCCCGACAGACTTGCTGGGTTCAGGGTCCCCACAAACCATCACTCTGTAAAAACTGCAACGTCTGTGAAGCACAGAAGGTGAAGCCTGCCAGTTACTCTTGAGAGGACACGTCTCCTTAGCAGGTAGCCAAGTCTGCCTGCCTGGTCTCCTGGGGTTTTTCACTCCCATCCCAGCATGAGCCCCGCCTGGAGCTCCAGCTGGCTGCAGGGGACAGAGGAGGAGGGCCTGTGTGTCCTTCAAGCCCAAGTAAGCCACGGGCGAGACGCCCGAGATGCTTCCTCTAGGAGAGTAGGAGAGCGGGGAGCACACGGAGGGAAGTGGGAGCCTGGACCGCTGGTGCTGGCGCAGCCCCGGTACTCCCAGCGCCTCCTCCGTTTCTCCTCCTGTGCCCACCCTGGGTGACACTCCGGGGAGCACACCACCCTCCCGAGGGTCCCCGGGACTCAGGGATGTGTGAGCCCTGGGGGGACCGTGCATGTGGCAGGCGTGACCCGGGGGCGTCTCTGCTGGGCCAGGTCCCTCTCCTTGCCAGGTGTGTGGGGTGGGAGCTCCCTCCAAATGGGACGTGGGGCCCTGACTTTCCTGGGGCTCTGCCTGCCCTCAGGCCCCCTGTGGGGGGGTTTCCGGGGGGTTTGGGGCCTGGCTGGAAGCCACACAGCGCACATCTGGCTGCTGGAGCTCCCTCCTGTGACCTCAGTGGAGGGTCCACTGGCGCTGCCCCCACCCCCCCACCCCAGGGTCCAGGTGGGCAGACTGCCAACCCAGCTTGAGTCCACAGCTGAGCTCTTCTGCCCTGGAGGGGCCTTGGGGGCCCCAGGCAGGAGCTGGAGCTAGAGAGGTGGGCAGGTGGCAGGCGGGGAGACCCTGCGATCTCTGCGCTCTGGCCGCCGTCCCCAGAGGCGCCCCTCTTCCCCCCGACTTCCAGGGCGCTGCCTGCAGGGGCCCCCGCACCCCTGGCTCCGCCCATGCTGGCCGCAGGCCCCTGCTTGGCGAAGGAAGGCGGGGTCCGGGGAGAGCTGCGGCGGAGCCCCTGGGGGTCAGGAGCAGACACAGCTGCTGCCCCCCGTGGGGTGGACTCGGGGAGGGCCCTGCGCCCCGGAGCGCGGGCCGGCCGTGGGTCCTGCGCCGCGGGGCCACCAGGGGGCGGCCTCGGCCTGTGTAGCGCGTCTTCCGGCGCGTGGAGCCGCCGGCGGGACTTGGCGACGCCCCTCCCCTCACTGTGTCCCTGGGCCGGGGGTCGGGGCGTGGGCCGCCCCCACCGGGGCTCCGTCCCCCACTCCTGAGAGGCTGCAGTCTCTGACTGCCGGGCCCTCGGCCGTCCCGGGCACGCCTGACGGGGGTCGGGGTCGGCGGAGGCGGAGAGGCTGGGCAGCGACTGGGGGCCGCAGGCTTTGCCCACCCCGCCCGGCTTCCAGCTCCTTGCTTTGGACCCCAGCTCCCGCCCCCCAGCCCCGCGGGAACCACGCACAGCGGCCGCCAGAACTTCCCGGGTTAGGGCAGTGCCAGGCTCTTTATTTCTGCAATTTTTCTTTAGTTTTTGAAAGAAGTCTTGAGGGAGGAAACAGACAGGACAGACTCCATCTTGAAAGCAGGACTCCATCTTGGGCCCGACTCTGGACTGTGAGCTCTGTGCCCGGCGCCTACAGAAAGGACAAACCAGCTGGAAAATCAGACACCGCCCCCCCCCCCCCCCCCCCCCCCCCCCCCCCCCCCCCCCCCCCCCCCCCCGCCATGGAGGAGCCCAGGGCGCAAACCTAGACTCTCCATCACCTAAAAGAATAGCCTAATTATCTGTGTAACTGGATAGAATCATATATTCTATTACGCTTATTGGGGTATGACCACAGGCCTATTGATTACTGTCCAGTGTTAACTACTTAGGCTTAAGGCCTACGAATCACGGGTTTAAGGCCTACGAATCACAGGTTAACTTTGATTGTATCTTTTCCTTTGTTCAGGCTAGTTTCAGAGAATTTGGGGAGGTGGGTTTGAGCACGTACACTTAGGGTATATAAGGTGTTCACAATAACTGGTGGGGTCCGTGGCTGAGAGGAGACTCTGCCTTGGGCCCGCCGGTGTGACAAGCTGCACTCCTCTGTCTGCATTGTCCTTCTGAGTGAGTGTCTTTCCCGGAACAAGCGGCTACAACAGTCTCGTCCAACCAAAACACAGCGCCGCTTAACCACTGGAAGCAGTTTCATTGTCTTTATTGTGTGGCCTCTGAAACAGCTCCCAGCAAAGACGCAGAGAGGAAGGCCGTCCCTCAGCCTGCCTCCACCCCCGGGGGGCATTGGCCCCCGCGCCTTCTCATTTATCCCTGTTGGCCTTCTGGCTATACCTTGCAGGGTGATTCTGTTGGCAGTTATTCACAACATGTCTTAAGCCTCTGTCTGTTGCCATCTCACAAAAGTTAAGAGCCTCACGGCAGTGTGGCTCCAAGTCTCACATCTATAAACTCCACAAGGCAGCTCCCAGACCGGGTTCCCTGGAAGCAGATGCTGGGAAGGGGTTTGGGGGTTTGGGGGCTCAGGATTTGTTGGAGACACACCGGGAGAGGGCACGGAGATAGCAGAGTTGGGCAGGATGGGGGTCCCTGGGGCTGCCTCGGAATGGCACCCCCTCTCTCCAGAGCCATGGGCTCTTCTCTGCCTGCGTGCTCACTCCCTTTCCCCTCCGAGGCGCCTTGTTGGACAAGACCCTCAGTATTTTTTTCCAAGTGGTACCCGGGGGGTTAGGCGTTGCTCTTCCTTTATTTTGCCTTCTGTTCCATGGTGGGATGATTCCTCTGCCTTCTGGCTCTCTTGCCTTTATCTGCAGTTAAGCCCATCAGTGAAATGTTCATTTCACATGTTGTGCTGTTTCCGTGGCGACCATCGCTTGTGTCTGGCTCTGCTGGGGCCGTTCAAAGCTGCCTCCATCCACCGTCTCCTGGGAGGTGTAGAAGTGTAAGACCCTCCCGTGAGGATGAGGCTCTGCTAACAGAACCCCGTGAGGCATGAGACACCCTTGGTGGGCACCCTCTGCCAGCGCCTGCGGCCTCAGGATGACCTGGGCGGGCTCAGGCAGCCCCTCCAGCAACGCCCTGCTATTTTAGGCATCATTCTGTGAGTGTCTTTCAAAGCTGCAGCCGTGAGAAGCCCAGCCTGCACACAAGGGCTAGGAGGGATTGGAGAAGACATGGCTGCAGGTGGGGGCACTCGGGGGAGCCGGGCTGCGGCCATAGTGCAGGGGGCCTTCAGTGCGGGGCGGGCCTCAGTGCAGGAGGGGCCTCAGTGCAGGGGGGCCCTCAGTGCAGGGGGGCCTCAGTGCAGGGGGGGGCCTCAGTGCAGGGAGGCCCTCAGTGCAGGGGGGCCTCAGTGCAGGGGGGGCCTCAGTGCAGGGGGGGGGCCTAAGTGCAGGAGGGGCCTGAGTACGGGGGGGGGGCGCAGTGCAGGGGGACTTCAGTACAGGGGGCCCTCAACGCAGGGGGGGGCCTCAGTGCAGGGGAGGGCTCAGTGCGGGGGGGGGGCTCAGTGCAGGGGGCGTCTCAGTGCAGGGGGCCTTAGTGCAGGGGGGCCTTAGTGCGGGGGGGGGAGCTCAGTGCAGGGGGGGCTCAGTGCAGGGGGGGCCTCAGTGCGGGGGGACCTCAGTACAGGGGGGCCTTAGTGCGGGCGGTGGCTCAGTGCATGGGGACCTCAGTGCAGGGGGGCCTTAGTGCAGGGGGGCTCAGTGCAGGGGGGCTCAGTGCAGGGGAGTGGCTCAGTGCAGGGGGACCTCAGTGCAGGGGGGCCTAGGTGTAGGGGGGCCTCAGTGCAGGGGGGGCCTCAGTGCAGGGGAGGCTCAGTGCAGGGGGACCTCAGTACAGGGGGCCCTCAGTGCAGGGGGGGGCTCAGTGCAGGGGGCCTCAGTGCAGGGGGGGCTCAGTGCAGCGGGGGCCTCAGTGTGGGGGGACCTCAGTGCAGGGGGGCCTTAGTGCGGGGGGGGGGCTCAGTGCAGGAGGGGCTCAGTGCAGGGGGGGACTCAGTGCGGCGGGGGGGCTCAGTGCAGGGGGACCTCAGTGCAGGGGGGCCTAAGTGCAGGGGGGGCTCAGTGCAGGGGGCCCTCAGTGCAGGGGGGGGGGGCCTCAGTGCAGGGGACCTCAGTGCAGGGGGGGCTCAGTGCAGGGGGGCCTCAGTGCAGGGGGGCCTCAGTGCAGGGGGGGCCTCAGTGCAGGGGGACCTTAGTACAGGGGGCCCTCAGTGCAGGGGGGGGGCCTCAGTGCAGGGGGTGCCTCAGTGCAGGGGGGGCTCAGTGCAGGGGGTGCCTCAGTGCAGGGGGGCGCTCAGTGCAGGGGGGCCTCAGTGCAGGGGGGGCTCAGTGCAGGGGGGGCTCAGTGCAGGGGGGGGCTCAGTGCAGGGGGGGGCCCTCAGTGCAGGAGGGGGACTCAGTGCAGGGGGGCCTCAGTGCAGGGGTGGCTCAGTGCAGGGGGGGCCTCAGTGCAGGGGGGGACTCAGTGCAGGGGGGCGACTCAGTGCAGGGGGGGCTCAGTGCAGGGGGTCCTCAGTGCAGGGGGGGCCTCAGTGCAGGGGGTCCTCAGTGCAGGGGGGGCCTCAGTGCAGGGGGGGCCTCAGTGCAGGGGGAGCGACTCAGTGCAGGGGGTCCTCAGTGCAGGGAGGGCCTCAGTGCAGGGGGTCCTCAGTGCAGGGGGAGCTCAGTGCAGGAGGGGGACTCAGTGCGGGGGGGGCTCAGTGCAGGGGGTCCTCAGTGCAGGGGGGAGCTCAGTGCAGGGGGGGCCTCAGGAAAGGGAGGGCCTCAGTGCAGGGGGTCCTCAGTGCAGCGGGGAGCTCAGTGCAGGGGGGGCTCAGTGCAGGGGGGGCTCAGTGCAGGGGGGGCTCAGTGCAGGGGGGAGCTCAGTGCAGGGGGGGGCTCAGTGCAGGGGGGGCTCAGTGCAGGGGGGAGCTCAGTGCAGGGGGGGCCTCAGTGCAGGGGGTCCTCAGTGCAGGGGGTCCTCAGTGCAGGGGGGGCCTCAGTGCAGGCGGGGGGCTCAGTGCAGGGGGTCCTCAGTGCAGGGGGGTCTCAGTGCAGGGGGGCGACTCAGTGCAGGGGGTCCTCAGTGCAGGGGGGAGCTCAGTGCAGGCGGGGGGCTCAGTGCAGGGGGTCCTCAGTGCAGGGGGGGCCTCAGTGCAGGGGGGGCCTCAGTGCAGGGGTTCCTCAATACAGGGGGGGCCTCAGTGCAGGGAGGGCCTCAGTGCAGGGGGTCCTCAGTGCAGGGGGGGCCTCAGTGCAGGGGGTCCTCAGTGCAGGAGGGGGACTCAGTGCAGGGGTTCCTCAATACAGGGGGGGCCTCAGTGCAGGGAGGGCCTCAGTGCAGGGGGTCCTCAGTGCAGGGGGAGCTCAGTGCAGGAGGGGGACTCAGTGCGGGGGGGGGGCTCGGTGCAGGGGGTCCTCAGTGCAGGGGGGAGCTCAGTGCAGGGGGGGCCTCAGTGCAGGAGGGGGACTCAGTGCCAGGGGGGGCTCAGTTCAGCGGGGGCCTCAGTGCAGGCGGGGGGCTCAGTACAGGGGGTCCTCAGTGCAGGGGGTCCTCAGTGCAGGGGGGGCCTCAGTGCAGGGGGACCTTAGTACAGGGGGCCCTCAGTGCAGGGGGGGGCCTCAGTGCAGGCGGGGGGCTCAGTGCAGGGGGTCCTCAGTGCAGGGGGGGTCCTCAGTGCAGGGGGGGCCTCAGTACAGGGGGGCCTCAGTGCAGGGGGGCGCTCAGTGCAGGGGGGCCTCAGTGCTGGGGGGCCTCAGTACAGGGGGGGCCTCAGTGCAGGGGGACCTTAGTACAGGGGGCCCTCAGTGCAGGGGGGGGGCCTCAGTGCAGGGGGTGCCTCAGTGCAGGGGGGGCTCAGTGCAGGGGGTGCCTCAGTGCAGGGGGGCGCTCAGTGCAGGGGGGAGCTCAGTGCAGGGGGGGCTCAGTGCAGGGGGGCTCAGTGCAGGGGGGGGGCCCGGTGCAGGGGGTGCCTCAGTGCAGGAAGGGGACTCAGTGCAGGGGGGGCCTCAGTGCAGGGGGGGCCTCGGTGCAAGGGGGCCTCAGTGCAGGGGGTCCTCAGTGCAGGGGGCGCCTCAGTGCAGGAGGGGGACTCAGTGCATGGGGGGCTCTGCAGGGGGGGGCCTCAGTGCAGGGGGTCCTCAGTGCAGGGAGGGCCTCAGTGCAGGGGGTCCTTAGTGCAGGGGGGGCCTCAGTGCAGGGGGGCGCTCAGTGCAGGGGGGCTCAGTGCAGGGGGTCCTCAGTGCAGGGGGGTGCTCAGTGCAAGGGGGTCTCAGTGCAGCGGGGCCTCAGTGCGGGGGGGCGTTAGTGCGGGGGGGGGGGGGGCTCAGTGCAGGGGGTCCTCAGTGCAGGGGGTCCTCAGTGCAGGGGGGAGCTCAGTGCAGGGGGGGCTCAGTGCAGGGGGGGCCTCAGTGCAGGGGGGAGCTCAGTGCAGGGGGGGGCCTCAGTGCAAGGGGGCCTCAGTGCAGCGGGGCCTCAGTGCGGGGGGGCGTTAGTGCGGGGGGGCCTCAGTGCAGGAGGTCCTCAATGCAGGGGGGGCCTCAGTGCAGGGGGTCCTCAGTGCAGGGAGGGCCTCAGTGCAGGTGAGCCTCAGTGCAGGGGGTCCTCAGTGCAGGGGGGGCCTCAGTGCAGGGGGGAGCTCAGTGCAGGGGGGGGTTCAGTGCAGGGGGTCCTCAGTGCAGGGGGGAGCTCAGTGCAGGGGGCGCTCAGTGCAGGGGGTCCTCAGTGCAGGGGGGCGCTCAGTGCAGGGGGGCCTCAGTGCTGGGGGGCCTCAGTACAGGGGGGGCCTCAGTGCAGGGGGACCTTAGTACAGGGGGCCCTCAGTGCAGGGGGGGGGCCTCAGTGCAGGGGGTGCCTCAGTGCAGGGGGAGCTCAGTGCAGGAGGGGGACTCAGTGCGGGGGGGGCTCGGTGCAGGGGGTCCTCAGTGCAGGGGGGAGCTCAGTGCAGGGGGGGCCTCAGTGCAGCGGGGCCTCAGTGCAGGGGTGCGTTAGTGCGGAGGGGGCTAAGTGCAGGGGGGGCCTCTGCAGGGGGGCCTTAGTGCAGGGGGGTGGCTCAGTGCAGGGGGGCCTTAGTGCAGTGGGGGGCTCAGTGCAGGGGTCCTCACTGCAGGGCTGGGGCCTTAGAGCAGGGGGTACCTTTGTGCAGGGCCGGGGCCTTAGTGCAGGGGGGGCCTTTGTGCAGGGATAGGGCTGAGGCAAATTACACTGCTAGACTCACACGCACTGGCGTTGGCGGACTAGACCCTCTGAGGGTGATGAACCCACGTGGGCGGAGAAGCAGAGTCAGCCTCTCCCAGGGGGATGGTGAAGGCCTGTTCATCCCGGAATGGCTGGGGGTCCTGCCGCAGGCCGCAGGCCCTTGTCCTGGCCGCTCTGGGCTCTGCCTTCTCGTCCACAGATGGTGCTGCCCCGAGTGGGGCTCCTTTGCTAGAGGTCCCCGAGTCCCCCCCCCCCCCCCCCCGCCACATAGCACCCTGGTCCCCCCACCCTAGTCAAAAGTAACCTGAGAGGATCCTGGCGGGGAGGGCAGGGCTTTGTTCTGGGGTGTGTGAGCAGGAGGTGGGCTGTGTCGTTACACAGACACCCCCATGCCTGGCTTTTGGAGCCTCAGGCCTCACGTGGTCAAGTTCCAGCTTCTGTGCTCTGCCCTGTCACCCATCCTCGGGTCGGATCTCCTGGGGGTTGGGGGTGGGGAGGCCCTCGGCACAGGGGAGGAGGGGTCTGTGCAGAGGGGTCCCTGGGCTCATGCTGCGGGAGGGGGCCAGGCTGAGTCTGAGGGATGGGTTCGGGAGGCTTGCCTGCCTGCTGAGGGGCTCTGGCCCGTTGTATCCTCTCCCGTTTGTGCATAAGAATAATCACTTGTTTTTGGATTTTATGAAGTGAAGTGAAAGTCGCTCAGTCGTGTCTGACTTTGCAATCCCATAGACTAGTCCATGGAATTCTCCAGGCCAGAATACTGGAGTGGGTAGCCTTTCCCTTCTGCAGGGAATCTTCCCGACCCAGGGTTGGAACCCAGGTGTCCTGAATTGCAGGCGGATTCTTTATCGGCTGAACCACCAGGGAAGCCCAGGGATTTTCTTTCTTTCTTATTAGCCCAGGGGTTTTCTGAGACATGCTTCTGACCGATTGCCCGTGAAGGGTGAAGTGTGTGTGACACAGGCCTTGCCACACCGGTGCGCCTGCAGCCCTGTGGCCTCCGGGGAGGGCTGGACGGAGCTGAGTCAGGCCGGTGCTGCCTCCCCCATGTCCTTGGCAGGCGAGTGGACCTGCGGGCGGCCCCAAGGCCCCGCTCGGCCGCCCGCGGTGACCGTCCAGGTGGGCGACACCCACCCCGCCCCCACCCTCCCGGCTTCACGCCTGGGCCTCCCCTGACCCTGGCGGCCTCAGCAGCCACATTCAGGAAGTTCTCTCCCAGCCATTTCCACCCTGGGTTCTAACCAGTTTCCCCACCTGAGGCTACAGAGGGTACGACTAGTTGGTACAGCTATTTCTGTAACAATCATCACAAACTTAGACACTTTAAGCAGCTCAGATGAACTTCCTTCCAGCTCTGGAGCAGGTCTCCAGCTGAAATTGAGGTGCCTCAGGGCCGTGTCCAGATTCCAGAGGCTGCGAACCCCTTGCCGTGGTCCCTCTGCTGTTTCCACCTCTCATCTTCTCTGACTCTGACCTTCCTGCCTCTGAGAGGGTTAATAGTCAGGTAGGAAGGCCAGAGGTCTCAAGCAGCAGGAGGAAATAAACTGCAAGTGGAAGACTTTTCTTTCCCTCCTCTATACAGAATTAAAGGAGGCTTCTTTTAATTCTGTGTTGCCATGACCACACTTGATTCTGCTTGAACTTAACTTTGCGCTGCTCGTGCCTCAGTAAACCCATGCGTTTTTCTTGTGTGTGTGTTAGTTGCTCAGTTGTGTCCGACTCTGTGACCCCACGGACTGTACCCTGCCAGGTTCCTCTGTCTGTGGAATTTCCCAGGCAAGAATACTGGAGTGGGTTGCCATTTCCTTCTCCAGGGGATCTTCCTGACCCAGGGATCAAACACAGGTCTCCTGCATTGCAGGTAGATGCTTTACCATCTGAGCCTATGCTATGTTAATGAAACTATGTATTTGCTTTGGAATCTGCCTTTTTTCAAATCCGTTCTCCCTAAGACTAACCTTTTTCTCAAACCTTGAGTTGATAGTGGCTCAGCAAACCAGTGCGTCTTACACTCTTGGAAATGTTTTCTTAAACTATGTTAATGAAACTATGTATTTGTTGGAAATCTGCCTTTCTTCAAGATTCATGTCAATTGTTTTATGGCCGAAGATGACTCCCCTTGTGTCATTCTATCTCAAAATGCATGTTGTGGCAGAGGGACCCAGGGCAACTGTTTCAGTCTTGAGGTGTTTGATTTATCTGACTAGTAGCTTGCTAGCACGTATAAAATGCCTTGCTAAAAACTAGCAAGGGGGCACTCTTTCTGTCCCCTTCTGATGTCTATGTCTCAAAAGCTTTCTCTGTCTCTTTTATGCTTCAATAAAACTCTGCTACACAAAAGCTCCGAGTTATTAAGCCTTGTCTCTGGCTCCAGATCCAAACCGTCTCCTCCGGAGGTCACCAGTCCTAGCTCAGCTCACGGCTCATAGTTGCGACCTTTCACTTCCCACCTTTTCCCAGCTATGTTGAGATATAATCAATATAACAGGTTGTGTAAACGTACAGTGGTGATTTGATGCATGTACATGTCATGAAATGATTCCATGATAAGGTTAGCTACCATCTCCATCACCTCATATAGGTACCTTTTGTGTGTGTGTGTGTGAGGGGGGGATAAAATTTAAGACCCACTTTCTCCACAGCTTCCAAGCACACGGTGCAGTCCTGTAACTAGAGTCCCCAGCCTGGGCATCAGTCCGAGAGGTTCTGAACTTAGAGCTGGAATTTGTGTCCTTGACCCACATGTCCCTGCTCCCCCCGCCCCTCCCAGCAGCTGGTAACACCATTGACTCTCTGTATCATTTCCCACTCTACTCCACACGTCAGTGAGGTCCTAGGGCTTCCGGCTTTCTCTGTCTGGCTTTGTTGTAGTTGTTCAGTCGCTCAGTTGTGTCCGACTCTTTGTGACCACATGGACGGCAGCACTCCAGGCCTCCCTGTCCTTCACCATCTCCTGGAGTTTGCTCAAACTCATGTCCATTGAGTCAGTGATGCCATCCAACCATCTCCTCCTCTGTCTGGCTTATTTCAGTTTAATGTTGTCCAGGTCCAGCCCTGTCATCACAAATGGCAGGATTTCCTTCTCATGGCTGAAGAGCTGTGTATGTATATACACCGTGTCTTCTCTGCCCATCCAGGCGTCTACAGACCCTTCACTGTTTTGTGAATGATGCTGCGGTGCACACGGGTGCAGGCGTCCTTCTGAGCCAGTCAGCTGCCCCCTCCTACGAGGACCCGTGTGCTGACACTGGTCCTTCCAGAATGATGCCCCGTTTCAAAACCCCTAACTTAACTCCCTCTGAGAAGTTGCTGGGTATGAAGGTCACATGCTCACAGGTTCTGGGATCAGGACGTGGACACTGAGGGGGGCATTGTCCCGCTGACCATGGTGTGGCTCAGGTGGCCCCGAGCATTCTGCACAAAGTCTCTGTCTCCCCAGGAGGAGAAAAGTCTGCTTACAGTGCTGGGTGGTGTCCTAGACAGGGTTTAAATTCACCCTGCTCACATGGCCTTCTCTCGGCGGGGACCACTGCGCTGCAGCCCAGCCGTGTCACGCACTGCTCCTTGGGTGGGGCCAGGGCGGGGCTGCCCCCCCATCGTCCCTCTCAGACTCTCATCCTGGGCTGGGCCTGTCCTCTGCACAAGGGTGGGGCCTGGCCCCTTGCTCACCCGGCTGTGTCCACAGATGCCCCTAGGGGCCTGGCCGAGGCCCCATGTCTCCCCTGCCCAGTCCTGCTGACCTCTTGCCTTCTTGGGCCCCCTGGCAAGCACCCTGCACCCCACTCTGATGGCCCCCTGTCTGCCCCTGGGGCCTGCTGCCAAGGCCCTGGGACCCATTCCCTCCCAAGAGTGGGGGCCCCACAAGGGCTCACCCTGGGCTGGGGTCCCAGAGGGAGTGCTGGCGGGGGGCGGGGTGGGGAACACATGGGTTGGCGGCTGCCCTGGTGGCTGGATGGAGCCCCGTCAGTCAGAGGCCGACCTCCCTCCTCTGGCCTGGATGGGGGGGGGCCCACGGACCACTCAGCTGTCCCAGGCGTGGGTCAGGGTCCCCCAGGGAGGAGAGAGACAGCAGATCCCAGTGGACAACACTCGAGACCTGGAAGCCCAGAACCCTGGGTGGGAGAAGTTCCTTGCCTCCACCAGGACCCAGCATGTGCCTCCTTGGGGGCAGCGTGCCCCCTCAGATGGGCCGTCTCCCTGCCCTAAGCCTTTTCTATTGGGATGACATTCATGTTCAGTAAGGCGTGCGCCCCCAGAGCCCAGTTGAGGACTGTGTGTTATGTAACCTCCACCCAAAGAAGACCCGGGGCGTCCCCACCCCATCATGACCCCAGGCTTCTTGGCGCTGGTTCCCTGCCCAGAGGGGAGCAGGGTCCCACTTCTGAAGGGAAGGGCTGTGCCCCTTCTGGGATGTCACCCATGTCACCTGCAGCAGCGGGCACGTCTTCGTCACATCCCTGCCTCCTTTCACCACACGTGCTGTTTTCGAGGTTGACCCGCATTGGCACATGTATGAGCCGTTTGCTCCTGTTTATTTCTATTATTTTACTATTGGATGTACCACGATTTGTTTATTCATTTTCTGTTCTGGGGCAGCTATGGTGAATACCAGTTTAGTACCTTTTGCTGTTCCAGAAAGCAAGGGACATTTCAAAGATTAATGGAGTTCCATCAAAAAGAAGCCAGTTTGAAAAGGATCTCACTGGTCAGATCTGTGAGAATTTGAGCATTGGGAAGAGTGATGCTCAGAGTTGATTGACTGCATCCAGTTTATTTAAATCCATGAATCCGTGGTGATACTCAAACAAGAGAAAGCATGAGAAGGGATACAGTGCAGAAATTAAGCCGACTCTTTCTTTTGATGATTGGTTTCAAAGGGACCATGAAACACTGCTTTCTGCTCCACTAGAGTCAGTCTAAGTAAATCACTCCAGTCATGAGGAAGACCCACTTGAAAAAGGGAAACTGTCTAATGAGCATGGAAGGGGTGACAGATTAGAGAGTCCCCAGTATTAGCTGCTGGAAGTGATGAGTGAGCAGCCCAGTGAGGGCGGTCGGGACGGGGACAGTCCCCAGGGCACTGGTTTTCCCGAGAGCCATGGGAGGGGACCTGTTTGATGTGAGTCTCGTTCACACAAACCTGCTGTCCCAGGAACTGGGGACAGTCGAAAAGGGACTTGGCATTACCTGGTTTTCAAGAGTCTTTATACTTTTCTGTTAAGTATAGTAACTTAATTTTGACTAGGCTGGGAAATGCTCTTATTGTTAAAGATGAATGCTGAGGAAAGAGACACGGGATGCAGCCGGCCACCTCTAGGAGGCCTTCCTCCTGTAATTGGCCCTGCTTTTGGTTTGCCAGGTCCCAGCATCACCACCCCATCTGGGGGACCCTCCTCCAGGAAGCCAGGAATCCCAGGGTGCCAGCCAGGGATCTAAAAGTCAAAGGCCAGCTCCGTGTGAGTGCTTTGCTTCCCAGGTCGACAGCCCCTCAAACCCTCTCCTGCATTCCTGGGCCCAAACAGCTCTGAAAAGCACGAGTTTTCTTTGTAATTCACGTGGCGGCAAGACCCTCTCGTGTTCTACTGAGAGGGAGTGGTAGAAACATGACCGTGGCGTCAGGGGGTTTCTGGGCTGAGGGTTGTGGTCCTGCCAGAATGGGGAATGCTCTGAGTCCCCCGAAGGCCGGGCAAGGAGCCCAGGGATGAGGACCAAACCCAGGGACAAGTACCAGCCCGGGGGAGGGAGGCCTGGCCCCCGGGGCTCTGCCTGGCAGTCCCTTACTCCCCGACCCGACTCGGCTCTGGAGGACCAGCAGCCGTGGACTCGGGGCCGCAGTGACTACTCAGACTGCGGTTGTGCTCACCATCGTTGAATCCGGCTAAACCCGTCCGTGGATTAGCAGAGCAAAGCTCAGTTAGCTAGCGGGCGCCATCCGGTTGTGTTCCGATAAGTCAGAGCCGAGCAGCGAGGCCGCTTTCGGGAGAGCTGACGGCCCAGTGCAGGCGCCCGGCTCCCTGAGGGCGGCAGGAGCCGCACAGACCCCCCTGCAGCGGGCGTCGGCGCCCACACGACAGCAGACGAACCCCGACTCTGGGCCGCCCCCGGGGTCCAGGCAGCCCGAGGGGACGCCGAGCCCTTGGGCCCCATGGCCTTCCTCCATCGCCCCAGGGCCTGGGGGAGGGCGAGGCCTTGTGGACCGAAGAGACTCGCTCTCTGTGTCTCCCCCAGGCACTGCCCCACTTCTCTTGTGTCTCAAAGTCTCCTCCAGAAGAAAAAGAGTAGCTAATTGAAATCCAGCCCCTAAATATGCTCTGCACACAGGGAAAATTGGAAAAGGGCAGGGCGTGAGGAGGGCTCGGTCCTGAGGGCCCAGGTGGGGCCCCGCCCCGTTCCTCGGTCCCTCCCTGCAAAAAGCACCCTCTGGTCTCCGGGCGTAGCTCAGCTTTGCCCAGACAAAGATCAGTGACGGAGAAGCTGTGGCTGTTGAAGAGCCGTGTCTCCACGCCACCCTGGTTTCTGTCACGAGGAGGAAGGTCAGCGGGTGACCGCAGCGTGGCGGGCCCTGAGGACGGGGTTCTGCACCAACACACCGTCCCCTAGACGGTCCAAACAGACGTCTCTGTTTATCCGTGTTGACAGCATCGTCAGATGAAATTACCCTGCAGCAGCTTGGGGCTTTTCGAGTCTTAGTGATGGACTTCTATTCTCCAGCTATTTTTAGGGCTATTAATCACCACATTCCCTGCGTGTTCATCAGTGGAATGTCCTGAGTCAGGAGCTCTGATGGACAGCTTGCAGGGTGACCCAAGAACGTGTGTTTGCAGGTTGGTGTTGCACCGGACCTTCGCTGGGTCCTCTCCACTGGGCCATTTGGCAAGTCAAGGACCCAAGCTTTGTGTCAGGTTCTGGACCTTTTCTGCTGGATATTCGCTTGTGGTCCAGTCTACTGTGGACACCTCTGGAAATGCCCTGGATGTCACGTGGCCATTTGTATTGGCATTTTTTTCCTTTGGTTAAGTCTCTGGAGAAGCTGTGAGAACCCCTCCCTCTCCTTGCCAACTGGATTAGGGGTCAGAACAAAACAGAACCCAAACCCAACTGTTATGGAGTCCAAACCTGTGTTGCTTGCCGCACAACAGCCCAATAAAAGAGGAGATGAGTTGTGGCACAGAATAGTGACTTTATTCAGAAAGCCAGCAGATGGAGACAATGGCAGACCAGTGTCCCAAAGAGCCATCTCTGCCGACTTAGAATTTAGGCTCCTTTTATACTGAAAGGGGGATGGGGTTTGGCTGTTTGTGGTGAACTTCTTGCTATGGGAATCTTTGTTCTCACAGCTGTCCACGTAGGTCAGGTCATGATGTTCCTGTAAATCTCCAGTGGGAAAATGTTATTCTCTGGTCTGCAACTCTTTATCTCTGTATGAATGAGAAAGTGTTACGCCTGTAAAGGTCTGAGCCTTGAGAACGTGCTGACCTGTGTATTTCAAGCCACAGCCAACATTGCTAACTCATAGCGAAGGCGCCAGAATACAAAGGTTACAGACCGAGGTGGAGTCCGATCCACCTCCACGTTACACGATCTGCAGAGACGACACAGCCGGGCCCCAGCCCCATCCCAGCAGTTCCGCCCTGCCAGCGAGGCACCGTGGTGGTTCCCACTGGGGGCCGTGTGGAGAGGGCACAGCCCCTGGCGGGCATCCGGCTCGCTCCAGGTCCTCTTGTCTCAGCCTGGCCTCTGCTGCGGGCTCAAGGCCCTGCTCATCTGGGGACCCGGGTAGGTCACAGCCCCCGCTGGGGGGACGGGGCAGGGGTGAGACCGAAACACTGAGTCCCAGCCCTATCGGCCTCTGCAGCCTCTGGAGACTGGTGCCTCCAAACCCAAGTGAGTATGAGGCTGCGTAGCTTCCTGAGATGATGTGGTGGTGAGTGAGGACTTTAAAGGGATTTGGGGAGCACACAGATTTCAGGCACTGTCCTTAGGCTGAGCTTTTGCAGACGTTTTGATCAAAGGTGAGTTAAATTGTGTTTAAATTTGCCCAAGTCCCCACAGCCCCGCAGTTTCTAACTTGCTGTGTTACTGGCATCACGTTCACTTTTAGTGTGTGTACATTTTACAGATATGAAGAAAAATGCGCACAAAACATCCACTCATCTGAGATTTTATTGGGCGCTTACATTGCGCTAGAGACGCAAAACCACGCGGGGGCTGGGCTGCCGCAAGGGCGGCGCGGGGCAGCGGGGCGCTGCCGCTCTCAGGCCGCTGGATGGTCGCCGGCGCCCAGGGTGGGCGTGCAGGGCGGGGCTGGCCGCGGGGGCGCCTCCCGGGAGCTCTGCAGCATCTGATTCCTCCTCTCTAGCTGCCGAGCCCACTCGTCGCGGAGCCTGGGGGCAGCCGTTTGGGCTTAGTGAGGACCCGGCACACCGGGCTGCCCGCGGCCCGCCCGTCTCCGAGAGCCCTGCCTGCCCGCCAGGAAGGGCCCCGTGGGCTCCTCCCAGAGGTCGGGACGCAGCGCTCTGGTCGGCCTGCCCCACCCAGCACCCCCACGCGGGCCTCGGGCGCTCGCTTCCCGGGACAGGGGCCTGTGATGGGGACCACAGCACGACACCCAGTGGTGACCAGGGGGAGACAGGCCCGGCCTAGGGGGTCAGGCCCCCTAGACTGGACATGCCCTTGGGCCCCATGTGAGCACGGGGTTTGGGCTGGAGGGAGCGGGTGGGATGGGAGCCTGGCCTGGACCGACCTCCGGGGCTGCAGGGCAAGTTGGTGGGAAGTGCCCACACAGGCGCTGTCCCGGCCGGGACCCAGGGAGGCCAGGACAGCCCAGACGGCCTGGGGGCGAGGGCGGAGCTGCCACCGCCCAGGGGCGGGGCTGGGGGCGGGCTGAGGCCCCTTCACCAACGTGTCTCCTCGGACAGGTGAGGCTGTCAGCCCCGCCCAGGGCCTCAGTGACTGGCAGGGCAGTGCTGACCAGCAGCCTGCTCCTGGGACCTTGCCCCGTGGGCTGAGACCCTGAATGTCCAGGGCCTGATGGTACCCGAAGGACAGGGAGGAGGCCACGGAGACCCAGCAGGGATCCTGGGCCAGGAGCCCTTCAGATGAGGGTTCTGTGCCTGGACTTCCGCCCCAGGAGGCCAGGTGAGCACAGTGACCAGCTCTGGGGGGCCACACGGTGTGGACAGGAGGCGCCACAGCCCCATACCTGTGCTGAGTAGCCAGAAGCACTGGATGAAGTGGGGGGGGGGGCGCAGCATGGCAACCAGACCTCTGGCCACTGGCAAGGTCAGCACCAAGGCTGAGCCCTCTGCAGTCGCCAAGAATCCGCCTTTCCAGCCCAGCTCCCAGGGCAGCAGCTGCTGGTGCTATTTGGGGACTAAGGTTGGGGCCACTTTGGAAGTTTCTGGCCATCTGAGTCTTTGTCTTGGTGCAAATTATGTGCTAACATTCCTTCTTAACTGTCCACTGCTCAGGGTCACCTAGGACACACCCCTCAGCACCCACAGGCCCCTGGCATCCACTCAGAAAGAAAGTGGAGTTGGCTTTGAGTCTGTAAATCAAGCACATATGTGACAAGGAGCAGGATGGACTTGCTGATTGATCCTGCACCCAGTGGGAGCAACTGTCAGAAAAACAGATTAAATCAGATGAACCCTGCAGAGCAACTTCTCACAGGACCCTCAGGAGAGTGGGGATGAAGGGATGGGGTGATGGAGGGATGGGGCGATGGAGGGATGGGGAGATGGAGGGATGAGGTGACGGAGGGATGGGGAGATGGAGGGATGGGGTGGTCCTCTCTCCCACTGGGGACTCAGTGATGTATTTCTGAAGCTGAGTCAGCATGGCTGATGTTCAGTGCTTCGTGCGCACCCCTCAGCTGACACTGGTCCGGGGTAGGAAGCGGGTGGCAGGATCTGTGCACACCTGCATCCTGAAGGCTGGCGGCCCCGGCACAGCTGTGTTTCTCTGCCCTCAGGTTGCTGGCACCGAGCTCACCTGTCCAGGGCGCTCCTGCGGATCCTCATGTCCTCCTTCTGCAGTAGTTCCGTGTGAAGCTTGATTTTTTTCTCCCAAAACATCTTTAGCACATCGGCATCGTAGGTTACCCTTCCATGGAACCTCATGGTGTAGCTTTTGCTCATGTTCTGGATAAAGGAGAATGTGCAGACCTGTCATGCTGTGCTTTGCTGGCTTGAGAGCTCATGAAAGCAGCCCCTTACTGATAAGAAGGCGGCTCCGCCCTAGACGTCTCCCTTGCCCCCTTGCACCTTCCTGGGGGGTCAGACTGTCAGCCGCTCACAGCGCATTCATGACCAGTGGCCTTGACGTCTTCTGGACTGGTTTCCTGGATTAGGGGATGTGGCAGCAGGTGGTAAATCCCATTTGGGGCCCTTGGGTGTTTGGAAACTTAAGTGACAGCACCTCTTCTCTGCTTCTTGTGTGGGTGATCCCAGGCAGAGCTGGCTGGCGGGTGTGTGGTGCTCACACAGCGGCCGCCCTGCCTGAGCCCTGAGCTCTGGGCTAAGCTGTGCGTCCGGCCCCAGGACGACGGAGTGCTACAGAAGTGACTGAGGCTCAATGAGGTCACCAGGGGCCTGACCCGTAGGACCAGTGTCCTGACAGGAGAGGTGGTCAGGACACAGACCACAGCGGGATGCCCTGCGAGGACCCGGGACCTGCCAACGGGTGAGGCCTCAAGGGAAGCCACCCTGCCCACATCTGCGTCCCGAGTTCCGCCTCCAGGACGGCAAGCGTCACCTTCTGTTGCCAGCGTGTGGTGCCTCCCAGCTCGTCACTGTGCTCACCGTGTCTCCAGCATCTGTGAACTTGAGGTCCTGGTGTCCGCCCTGCACACCCGCCCCCACATGCCTTGTTCTGACACCCTAGTGCTGGGTCTGGGCCTCCTGGTGCAGATCCACTAAGCAATCCAGGACCTGCACCCCCTCCGTGGGGGAACCCGCTCTCTGGGCCAAGATCCACCTGCCCTCTGCACCCAGGGTGGGGTGCCAGACAGCCAGGGACGGCCCTGTACCTCGGGACCCCTGGAATCCCACAGGCCTGCGCATCCTCCGCTTTGCCTCCCCTGGGCCTTCCCACAGAAACCACGGTTCCCTCTGACCCTGCCACCCTCCCCTGGGAACCGTGAGGGACAGACTGTTCAACGAAGTCACAGCCTCATCTACTGGCCTTACTGCATCACATGTTTTGTATTAAGACCCCTCACTGCAGGATGCAAGGTGGACACTGGTCCAAGAGAAGACTCATAGGGGATTCCAGACCTCCTTGTGGACCCCTGAGACCAGCCAAGGTCATTCATTCCAAAGGCACCCCTGGCATATTTAGGAACTGAGATCAAGATAAGATTCCGGGGACAGAATGCAAGGTTTTTCATCTGGAATTGGCTGTTGTTAAAACCTCTGACCATGGGAACTGCAGGACCAACCAGCTCCCTCCCAGCAGAGCAGGTCGGGGGCAGCAGTGGACAAAGCACCCCCCCCCCCCGCCCCCAATGGTGGCTTCTCTACTACTCCTTCCACACGGCTTCTAACCGCATTGTGAAGGGGCCTGCCTCTACAGCTCAACTCTTAGGCCACATTTGGGCTTTCAACCCCCTTAGCTGGTCAGACTCGACTTTGAGAATTCAGTCTCAGGCACAGGTGTTTGTCCTGAGCTGGCGACGGTGGTGTGGGTCGTGTTGTGCCCGTGGTTAGCGTGGCTGGGAGAATCTGCCCCCCTGCAGGACGCTGACCCTGCTGAACCTGCTGCCATTTGTCACGGGGTTTCTCAGAGGCCAGAAGGAAACCCTCACCCCGGGCTTAGACCCACAAGCCAGATGCTCTTGTCTGAAGGGATGGAGAGGCGACTTTGCTTAGAGAAAGCCTGAAGCTGTGTTTGGCGGGAAGATGGTGAGATGCACAATCTGGGACCTTTGTTAGAAGCTGTGGGCACAGGATGCCTGGCATCTGGTCCTCTGGGCCGGTAGGTCATGCCTCTGCGTCTGGGCGGGGGCCTGGCTGAGCTGAGCTTTGTAAGTGCCCGGGGCCTCGAGGCCAAGGGCCGGGCCACGTGTGGGACGGAGCCCACAGGGTGGAGACCAGTGGAGCCCTGTGCAGAAGGGCCTCCCTGAGCCCCCAGTGGTCTCAGAGCACAGCGTCGGGCTTCAGCACCATGCCCTGGCAGCCTGGGGTGTGAAAGGAGCTCCCGTGTGTGTTGCACGCTGCATGTGGTGTGTGGGTGTGAGTGCCGGGGAGCCACCGCTGGGGCCTGGACATTGGCTGACCCTTGGGACACAGGGCTGGCCGTGGGCACAGCTGTGAGCAGCTGCAGCCGGAGCTGGGAATCTGAAGGCCACGAGCCCTGGAGGAAGACCAGCCCAGGCCCACGTGGTGCACAACGGGAGCCAGGGGAGGCTGGCTCAAGGCCTGCAGATCTTCCTGTGGAAGCAGGTAGGGGCCAAGTTACCTGTGACGTGCGGGCCAGGGCACAGGGCAGAAGCAGGGGGTGCTGGCGTGGGAACCAGAAGAGAGGGGAATGACCCGCCACCCACTTTGGGGTCCAAGGGCGCTCGGGAGACCAGCCCTCCACGCTCAGGCACAGGGGGCTTGTGAAAACTAAAGGAGAAGCCACAGCCTGGTAGTAGATCCGTTAGAAACATCTTTAAGTCTCTGGAGCTGCTGGCTTGCTGGATCAGGGTTTGCGAGGCCGTGTGACTAACCCCAGCATGCCGAGCCCAAGCCTGCACCTGCTGGGGTGTGATGGAGGAGCAGGGAGACATTCGCAGGCGAGAAGGGCAGGGGGTGGAGCCGGCAGGGCCGGGAGGGCGGCCATCCTGACACGCTGGGGAGGCGGTGGGGGACAGGCTAGATTTGGTGGGCAAGAGCAGCCCAGCCGGGGCCGGGCTCCACTGTGACAGTGAAAGTGGGCCCCAGGGAAGACCCCTCCTCACTCACGGACCCCAGGCGGCCACCCTCCTCGGCCTGGGAGCGGCCCCTTCTGAGTCCCCAGAGATGAGCCCTGCTCCACCGTCAGGTCTGCACTGTGAGGACCCCACCCCTCCTGACCACCTGGCAGGGCCCTGGGGCCCCCATGTCCCTGCAGGAGGTTGGAGGCCATGCACGTGTACTCACAGAACAAGTGAGGCAGTGAGTGCGCTCCGTGGGAGGCGGCAGCAACAGCTCTGAAACTAGCCATGCTGGGGGGCAGATGGTGGAGAAGGAGGACCCTGAACTCACCTCCTCCCACAGACACTCAGAGTGACAACCACTTCAGAGTGACATCAGTGAGAACAACCAGAAGACTAGCAGAAAGGGGCCCCCAGGACTAAAGACATAACGGAGGACCCACAGCCAGACAGGCAGCAGCGGTGGGGACACAGTATGTGGAGACCCGCACCCTGTGGCCTGCAAATCACCAGTGGGATGGATTTCACAATTGCAGAGGTTTCCCCCAAGGAGCAGGTTGGTTTGAGCCCCACGTCGAGCTCCTCAGCTTGGGGTTCCTGCACCAGGAAGACGAGCTCCCAGAGTGTCTGGCTTCCTTTCAGGAGAGCCGGAGGGCTGCGGGAACAGACTCTGCTTGTCCAGGCTGGGGAGACCCAGGGCGGGGTGGCAGTCTGCAGGAGCTGGGGTCAGACACCCCTGTTGATCCTGGGGTGCCTCCGGGGAGGCGGGGGCCTTGCGGAGAGCCCTGGGGCACAGGTGCTGGCAGCAGCCCCTGTGGGAGGCTTATTCTGCCACGTGGACACCGGCGCTGGCCAGCGCTGCGTTGGAGCCCTCGTCCTAGCCTCTGATGCCAGCGGCTTAGCCAGCACGAGCTGTCAGCACCAGTCCTCTCCCGCCCACCACTGGCTGGGCACCATGCGCATGGGGACCCAGCCCTGCCTGCAAGCAAGACCAGGGTCCAGCCCCAGCCACCAGGGGGCCAGCGTCAGCCCTGGGGGCTCCCCCCAGCCCCACGCTCGGCTGCTCTTGATCCACCCTGAGTGCCTGCAGGTTGGAAGTCAGCCACGTGGGGGGCTGGCCCTGGCTTCCAGTGGGCTGGCCACTGTCCTGCCCCACAGGGGCCACACAGCTCACTGCTCAGGAGGCCTGCCCTGCCCTTCAGGGGGTCTGCCGCAGTCAGCCCCCCATGACAGAAGGGTCCACGCGGCCCACAGAGGGGCCCTCCTGCAGCATGGAGCTCTGGAGACTGGAGGCGGCATGCCGTGGGCCCCCAAGGACATCTCTCACCTAAGGCCACTCCTCCAAGACTGGGAAGAGTAACCAAACACCCGAACACAGAGAAACGAACACAGAGAGTTAGGCGAAAGCAGGACGCAGAGGACCTCAGGAAAAGAACTAAACACAGTGAGGATCAGCCACCTACCTCATAAGGAGTTCATGGTTACACCGAGAAAGATGCTCATGGGCTCAGAGTAAGGATAAACACAGTGAGGATCAGCCACCTACCTCATAAGGAGTTCATGGTTACACTGAGAAAGATGCTCATGGGCTCAGAGTAAGGATAAACACAGTGAGAATTTCAACAGAGAGATAATGTAAAGAGGAACCAGACAGAGCTGAAGAAAACAGTTGCTGAAAAAAAGCATCAACACTAGAAGGAATCAACAGTAGATTAGATCGTGCAGAGGAAGGGGTCTATGGTCTGGAAGACGGAGTGGTGAAATCATTGGAGCTGAACAGAAAAAAGAAAAAAGGAGTAAAAAATGAGGCTAGTTTAAGAGATTTCTATAACAACCTCATATATAGGGGCCCCAGAATGAGAAAAGAGGGGGAAAGGAGCAGATCACTTCTTTGAAGAAATAGTTGCTGAAAACTTTCCTGACTTGGGAAAGGAAAAGGACAGCCAGGTCCAGGAAGTACAGGGAGCCCTAAACAAGGACAACCCAAAGAGGCTGGCATCAACACATTATAATTAAAGTGGCCAAACTAAAGATAAAGATAGAATCTTAAAAGCAGCAAGAGAAAAGCAGCTAGTTACCTACTAGGAATTGCCCATAAGACCATTAGCTGACCTTTCAGCAGAAACTTTGCCAGAAAGAAGTGGTGCTATATATCCTAAGTGATGAAAGGGAACCTACAACCAAGACTACTCTAACCGGCAAGGCCATCATTCAGATTTGAAAGGGAGAGAAAATCTTTACAGATGAACAAAAGCCAAAAGAGTTCAGCACCACTAAACTAGCCTTACAAGAAATGTTAAAGGGACTTCTCCATAAAAACTATGAGAGAGAGAGAGAAAAAAATCTCACTGGTAAAGGCAAACATTGAGTAAAAGTAATAGAATAGCAAGTTATAAACCTAGTAGGAAGGTTTAAAGACAAAAGCATTAAAATCATCTATGTCCATAATAAGTGGTGAAGGTGTAATATGTGACATCAGCATACTAAACATGTGTGTGGGAGGTAATAATGTAGGGTTGTTAGAATGCATTTGAACTTGAGGTCATCAAATTAAGTAATCATGTATTTCTATAGGTTGTTATATATGAACCTCATGATAACCACAAATCAAAAGCCTGTAACAGACACACACAAAGAGAAAGGAATTCAAACATGACATTAAATAGCCATCAGGTCACAAGGGAAGGAAGCAAAAGAAGAAGCAGCAAAAAGAACTGCAAAAGCTATTGGAAAACAACTAACAAAATGGCAATAAGCACATACCTATCAATAATCACTTTAAATGTCAATGAACTAAATGCTCCAGACATAGAGTGGCTGAATGGGTGGAAAAATAAGACCCATGTATGTTGCCTACCAGATGCTCACTTCCACTATAAAGACACTCACAGACTTAAGGTGAGGAGATGGGAAAAGGTATTCCATGCAGATGGAAATGAAAGGAAATCTACTTATATCAGACAAAATAGACTTTAAAACAAAAACTGCAACAAGATATAAAAAAAAATATTACATGATGAAGGGGTCAGTCCAGTAAGAAGTTATAACAACTGTAAATATGTTTGCACCCAACATAGAAGCACCTAAATACATGAAGTAAATATTAACCATAAAGGGAGAAATTGATTGACAGTAACACAATAATAGTGAAGACTTGAACACCTAACATATCAAAGGGATGGATCATCTAGACAGAAAATCAATAAGAAAACACTGGCCTTAAACTATCCATTAAACCAGATAGACTTAATAGATACACACATGTATGTTGTTGTTCAGTTGCCCAGTCATGTCCAACTCTTTGTGACCCCATGGACTGCAGCACGCCAGGCTTCCCTGTCCTTCACTATCACCCAGAGCTTGCTCAGACTCATGTCCATTGAGTCGGTGATGCCATCCAACCATTTTATCCCCTGTCATCCCCTTCTCCTCCTGCCTTTATTCTTTCCCTGCATCAGGGTATTTTCTGATGAGTCAGCTCTTCACATCAGGTAGCCAAAGTATTGGAGCTTCAGCTTCAGCATCAGTCCTTCCAATGACTATTCAGGACTGATTTCCTTTCGGATGGACTGATTGGCTCTCCTTGCAGTCCAGGGGACTCTCGAGAGTCTTCTCCAACACCACAGTTCAAAAGCATCAATCCTTCAGGGCTCAGCTTTCTTTACAGTTCAACTCTCACATCCATACACGACCACTGGAAAAACCATAACTTACATATATATTTACACATGCATACATATATTTTTTATCTGAAAGCAGCAGAATACACATTCTTTTCAAGTGCACATGGAGCATTCTCCAAGCCATAAAAGAAATCTCAATAATTTTAAGAAGATTGAAATCATATCAAACATCTTTTCAGACTATAACATTATGAGACTAGAAATCAATTAAAAAAAAAACTGCAAAACCAACAAACTTATAAAGTCTGAACAACATGCTCCAAAACAACCAATGTATCACAGAAGAAATAGAAAGGAAATAAAAACAATACCGGGAGACAAATAAAAATGGAAGCACAGCAATCCACAATCAATGTGGTTACAGTGACACAAATCTGCCTCAGGAAATGAGGACAGCCTCGAACAGCCAACCTAGTCTCATGCTTACAGAACTAGAGAAAGAAGAGCAAAGAGAACCCAGGATTATTAGAAGGAAAGAAATCGGAACAATCAGAGAGAGTGGAAGTCAATGAAAAGAGACTGCCCAAAAGACACAGTAGAAAAAGAAACAATGAAGCTATGAGTTGGTTTTTTGAAAAGATAAACAAAATTGATAAACCTTTATCCAGATTCATCAAGAAAAAGAGAGAAGACTCAAATAAATAAAATCAAAAATGAAAAAGGAGAAGTTATAACTGACACCATAGAGATAAAAGTGATCAGAGGAGATTACTATGAATAGCTATGCACCAATAAAATGGATAGCCTAGAAGAAATGGGTAAATTCCTAGTATTAATAACACAATCTCCCAAGACTGAATCAGGAAGAATTAGATCAGGCTAATTACCTGTAATGAAATGGAATCAGTAGTGATAACAAACAAACCAACCACAAGAACTCCTGACAAACAAAAGTCCAGGGCCAGATGGCTTTACAGATAAATTCTACAAAACATTTAAAGAAGAGCTGCCACCTATACGTCTCAAACTAGTCCAAAAATTTAAAAAGGCAGGAATGCTTCTTAATTCATAATATGATGAGGTCAGCATCACCCTGATACTAAAAAGAAAAGACCCCTCCCCAGAAAGAAATGGGTCAATATCCCCTCTGCCAATGGTGAGGACCCCGAGGAGAGCATGGGCCATGGCCAGCCCGCCTACTGCCAACCTGGGGCCTCAGTCTCTCTCCTGATCGCAGCCCAGCTGCTCACACGCGTGTGGCCCTAGGCCTCTGTCTCTGGCATACACACGCGTGGCCCCGGGCCTCTATCTCCAGCACACACGAGCATGGCCCTGGGCCTCTGTGGCGGTGGCTCCCGCATGTTCACGTTCCGGGGAAGCAGAGCCCAGCCTGCCTGGACGCAGGGCCACTTCATCAACCTGGCCTTTTCCCGTCGCTGGGCTGCTGACCTGAGTCCAGAGGGAGTGGGCTTGGTGGAGGAACCGCTCCCCATGGAGGCCGGCCTGGGGTCCAGGAGGCTGCAGGAGGAGGAGGCCACCTTCCACTGTGAAGGCCTTGGTCTCTGGATGTGGGCATGCCTGGCATGCAGCTGCCCGAGCCCTGTGCTGCCCTGGGAACTCCGGCCATCCCAGGGCTCAGGGATCAAACAAGGGGGCCTTTTCTCCTCCCGAGACAGCCCTCTGCCCTTGAAGTTTAATGTGTGAACCTTTGCCCAGCCCGTGTCCAAGATGCATCACCCTGCTGGGGGGCTCCGGAAGGTTCCGGAACCTGGCCCAGGCACCCAAGGACAGGGACCAGGGGCATCTTCCAGGTGCTCCTTGTGACATCATGAGGGTGTTGCTGCTGCTGTGACCTCCAGCTCCGGAGGCAGGGGTGAGGCCAGCCTGTGAGGGCCATGGGGTGGGATCCGAGGGGGCGGGAGGGTGACCACTTTGTGGGGGGCCCTGTAGACCAGAGAGGCTTAGAGATGCAGCAGTTTGTCCCCAAGGGCCAAGTCCTCCAGAGTCAGGGAAGCCGGTGATTAAGTGGGCAAAAACTTGGGCTGACGGCGTGGGAGGGGATGGGGGTGCTGACTGTGTGTGGGGCATCCACTCCACGGTGGGCCTGTCCTCTGGGAGGAGCGGGGTGGGCGCTGGGCTCATTCAGACCCGGGGAAACCTGGCACTTTAAGGGGAGCTCGGCTGCTCCTCTCTGTGGAGCTTCCCAAAGACACGGAGTCTCAGAGCTCTCACTCCAGGGAAGCCCAGCTCCACAGGGCAGCCTTCCAAGTCCTCACAGAGCAGGAATGCAAGCAGACAGACAGACAGACAGACAGAAGAGGTCACCAGAAAGCAGTGGGTGGTGGACAGAGACACACTGCCGTTGGTCCTGGGGTGGGAAGCAGGGACAGGGAGGCCACGGATGGGGTCTCTGGAATTCTGAGTGGGAAAGGCTGCGGACAAACGTAAATAGACCCCCAGAAGATGCGCGTGCGGCCCGGCTCCCATGCGAGCCCACGGCGGGCTCACCCGCATCACCTGGGGCTTACTCTGCGGTCCTTCCGGGCTGCTCGGGCTGCTCCTGCGGGCGGGCGTCCTCCTGTGTCCCCAGCGCCGGGCTGAGTCTGCCCCTCCCTTTTATACCGGCTCGGTGACCCGGGGCCTGGCGCCAGCTCAGCTCTGGGAAAGACGAGCTGCCTTCCGACCGGTGGCCCCTGGAGACGCGATGGGCCCCGAGGGCAGCGGAGACCGTGCCCGCGCGCCGGCTTCTGCCGGGATCGCGTTCGCGCCGCTTTCTCCTCCGGTGGCCTGCTCCTGGGACCCCTGGGAGGCGGAGGTTTTAAGAACACAGCTGTCATCAAACCCCCTTTATCCTAAGACGTGTGAGCGAAGGTCTCCAAACAGTACAGGACTAGCTCTTAGTAAAGCAGCCAGGCGTAAGGAGCATTTTTCTTTTTTTAAACACTTTTATTTTATATTGGAATACAGTTGATTTATAGTTACGATATTTATAGTTTTTGCTGTATAGCAAAGTGATCCAGTTATACGCATACACACATCCATTTCTCATTTTTTCCCATGTGGGTTATAACAGAACATTGCTGGAGTTCCCTGTGCTCTCAGTAGGTTGCATCTAACAGAGTGTATCTGCTAATCCACGATTTCTAATTTATCCTCCCTCCCCCCAGCTTTCCCCTTTGATAACTATAAGTTTGTTTTCTGTGCCTGTGAGTCTGTTTTGTAAATAAATTCATTTGTATCATTTTAAAAGATTCCGCATATAAGTGATACCATATTTGTCTTTCTCTATTTGACTTCCTTCATTTAAGATGATAATCTCTAAGTCCATCGATGTTGCTGCAAATGGCATGATTTCATTCTCTTTGGATCCACCTTCTAGAGTAATGAAAATAAAAACAACAACAAATAAATGGGACCAATTATACAAAAGCTTCTGCACAGCAAAGGAAACCATAAACTGAAAACAGCAGGATGGAAGAAAATATTTGCAAATGATGTGGCTGAAAAGGGATTAATCTCCAAAGCATACAAGCAGCTCAGGCAAGCGCAACATCAAAAAACCGAACAACTCACAAAAAAAGGGCAGAGAACCTAAATGCACACTTGTTCAAAGCTGGAGTCTGGGGGCGGGAGGAGGAGGAGGAGGACACCCCCAGACCTGTATATGTTTTCTGTTTTGAAATGACCCTGTTTGAAGGTAGAAAATGGATGAAATCAGCCATGTCATGTGGTTTGAATTAATGTAAACAAAGTGAGCTTTTCTAGGTGTTGGTGGAAGTGTTGTGGACACGCAGAACAGTGTCTGCATCCTGGGCAAGCAGACATCTCCTCCTCCTCCTCCTCCATTTTCCATCCAAAACTGGCCCATCCTCTGACAGGCGTTGTCTCTGCCTGCTCTGAAGGGCACAGGCTCTTCTTCAGAGATCGCCTCCGCCGGGTTTCCGAAGCCTGCTGTTCGACAGTCAGTATTAACCATGGAATGAGCCTCCGTGGAAGGGGAGGCTTCCTCTGTTAAGCAAGACTGCAAAGAGAGATGCGATACTAATCGACTGTTTTCCTGATGTATTCCTGTGGTGCCTTTGAAAATCTGAAGCAAGAAGCATTTAATCCAGGGTGGAGAGGAGCCCTGGACACATGACTTGCTGGCGAGGGTAAGACCTGATCACTTTGGAGCAGCTTCACCCTGTGTCCCTGAGGGTCACTGTGACCCCACGCGTTTGTGGCTGAGTCACAGGAGCCAGTCTCTCCTGTGGACATCACCTGTGGACCTCACCTGTGGACCTCACCTGTGGGCGTCATGACACCAGCCACTGGGGTAGAGTGCAGACTCTTGCACAAAGGAAGCTGGAGTGTTCTGAGTGGTCCTTTGGCATCTGGACCCTCGGCCTGTGTCTGGAAATGCCCAAGAGGCAGAACGTACAGCAAAAATGTGGCAGGAAACATGTCCTGGGGATGGACAGGGTTCCAAGTCCCCTTCTGTCTATCTCTCCCGAAAACCTGGAGTGGAAAAATCCCGTCTTTTCTTAAAAAAGTGGAATTAAAAAAATAAAACCCTACCTGCTGCCTAAATTCTCTGGGTGATTGCTTTTTTTCTCCTTGTAATTCCAAGCTAGACCCCAAATATTTCTTTGTAGATGAGATCATTTCAACCTGCAAATGCTGATAAGACTTGTTTGCTCCTGGCCAGGATGACAAGGAATTCGCGGTGGAGCAGTGACTTGGCCATATCCTAAAACACGTCTGTCTTAAGGCCACATCTTCACCTGAGTTTTTAACAAGACTGAGTACTGGTCACTAAGGCTCTGCTTCCTCCTGGGTCCTGGCAGTCACGGCCCACCCCTGAGCCAGCAGCTCACCCTGAACCTCCACGCACACTGCCTTGGTGATGGTGGGGGGGCAGGGGTGTCAAGAGGGGCAGGGTGTTCACTGTCTTAGTTGTGAAGTTTCCCAGTGTATGTGTGTCAAAAGCTAACAAGCTGCACAGTTTAAACGTGGGCTACTTACGACAATAGTATCCCAATAAAACTGTTAGAAAACAACAGAAAACATCCATGGGAGCAGATCCAAGAGGTAAGTGGATGAACGGAAGTCTGAGTGCAGTATCGATGGATCAGGCGGGGGCTTCTGAGTTCATAGGAAAGAGAGAGAGGGCCAGAGAAACAGAAAGAGAGGCAGGCAGACAGGCAGACGTCTCACGCACAGGGACTTCCACACAGTCTAATGACCAAACCCAGTTCCCCTGGAAAATGAACAAGATTACTGTCTTTATTCTTATTAGTTCACTTTCGAAGTCCACTGGTTTTGTAATTTTCCATTCCCCTTCATTAAAAGGTGTTATGTGATAATAGGCTGGGAAACCCCAACTCTCCAGGCTGAATCAAACTTGAGGCAGGACTGTGTTCAGACGGGAGTCCTTTCTGTAAGCTGGCCACGTCCCGCGCTTATGAGAGGGCGGGTGGGCGCTGGGCACCCCGGGGTTTGTGGGTCCACCGTGGGTGTCCAGCGCCTGGTTCTGGCTTCTCCAGAGATGACTGGACTACAACTACCCTGTCCTGAGCCAGTCTCCCTGAGTAGCTGTGTCCATGCTGGAGCGAGGACCCCGACGGTCTGACCCCAGGGCAGGGACCTCAGTCTCCCAGCCTGGCCTACAAGCCGGAGGCAAAGACAGGGCCTGGGTCACAGGCTGACGGGAGAGGGGCTGGGGGCAGAGCTTACCTGCTGAGTGCCCCCAGGCAGGGGGGCCGGGTCTCCACTCACCTGGGTTGCTATTCGCGCACGGGCAGAGCCCAGACCATGGGGTACCACTGCTCCAGGTCCCAGCACAGGGCCTGCCCCTGCCTCAGCTCGCTGGACTCTGGTGACGTCCAGCAAACGTCCTGATGGCTGGGGTCACTGGGGTGACTTCCAGTGGCAAACTGGGGAGGCAGGTGCTTTCCTGCCAGTTCACGAGTCTCATCAGCGAACAGGAAGGAAGCCAGGAACCACTTCACCATGAATCTGCATTTCATCTGTTAAAGCAGGTGAGCCAACTGCCTTTCCGACGCAGTTAAACTGCATGGTTTCCCCAGGAGCCGGTTAATTGGGGGATGGTGTGGGGGTGGGGAGTGGGGGGTTGGGAGTGGGGAGGTGCACACCTGGCCTTGTTTATCATCAGCCACCCGGAGCTGCATTAGTTTTGTTTTTTAGGTGAAGTTTCATTTTTTAAAATGTGCTTTATTGAAGTTTAGTTGATTTACAATGTTATATTAATTTCTGCTGTACGTCAGTGACTCAGTTATACATATAAACATTCTTTTTCGTATTCTTTTCCATTATGGTTTAATCACAGGATGTTGAATATAATTCCCTGTGCTATACAGTAGGACCTTATTGTTAATTCATTCTATTATATATATAATTGCATCTACTAATTCCAAATTCCCACTCCATCCCTCCCCACCACCACCCATTGGCAAACACTAATCTATTCTTTATGTCCAACATTCCCTTTCTGTTTCATAGATCAGTTCATTTGTGTCATGTTTTAAATTCCACACATATCAGTTCAGTTCAGTTCAGTCGCTCAGTCGTGTCCAACTCTTTGCAACCCCATGAACTGCAGGACGCCAGGCCTTCCTGTCCATCACCAACTCCCGGAGTCCACCCAAACCCATGTCCATTGGGTCGGTGATACCATCCAACAAGCTCATCCAAGGTCATCCCCTTCTCCTCTTGTCCTCAAACTTTCCCAGCATCAAGGTCTTTTCCAATGAGTCAGTTCTTCACATCAGGTGGCCAAAGTATTGGAGCTTCAGCTTCAGCATCAGTCCTTCCAATGAATACTCGGGGCTGATTTCCTTTAGGATGGACTGATTGGATCTCCTTGCAGTCCAAGGGACTCTCAAGAGTCTTCTCCAACACCACAGTTCAAAAGCAGCCAATCTTTGCACTCAACTTTCTGTATAGTCTAACTCTCACATCCATAAATGACTACTGAGAAAACCATAACCTTGACTAGATGGACCTTTGTTGGCAAAGTAATGTCTCTGCTTTTTAATATGCTGTCTAGGTTGGTCATAACTTTTCTTTCAAGGAGTAAGTATCTTTTAATTTCATGGCTGCAGTCACCATCTGCAGTGATTTTGGAGCCCAGTACTCAGTGTAGCAACACGATAAAGAGCCTGTTGACCCTCGCCATTTGCAGAGGCTGCCCGTGTGCCACTCAGGGTCCTGGTCCTTGGGAGCTGTAATAATGAAAGCACCACAGACCAAGTCCAAGATCGAGGTGCCAGCCCACCTCCTGGTTGAGGACCGTCAACTTCCGTTGTTTCCTCACATGGGGGAGAGGAGGGAGCTCCCTGGGAGGGTCTCTGCTATGGGGCACCAATCGCAATATGAGGCTCCACCCAAGGCCCCACCTCCTCCTGGAGGCCCCACCTCCTGACACTGTTGCCCTTGGGGTAAGGATTCCAACACAGGAATCTGGGGGCCACAGACATTCAGACCGTGGTCTCGGGTTAAAGTACTATGACAATTTTGCTGGCAGGACCCTGAGCTTGAGAAATGGGAGAGCTCCCTTATCACAGAGGCCATCTGGGGCAGAGGGCTGGATGGTGGCCGACCCCTACTGCCCATGCTGGTGGTTCTACCACAGAAACAAGGGACCTGGACTGACTCCAGCCCCACAGGATGGGCTGCCCTGCCTGCCTACCTCTGCCCAGGTAAACACAGGAGCCCATGATTCCTCACGAGAGCCCCCTGCCCACGAGCACCCTGCCTTTGTGAAAGCTCATACCGGGGTGGGGTGTCAGTTACAGTCCCCACTATCAAACTGTGACCCTAGCATCAGCACCCCCAGAGCCTCAGAAATGCAGACCTTCAGGCCCAAACCAGATCCACCAGAGGCTTGTCAAACCTTGGTGAGTGAGTGTCCTCTGGTCCTACAAGCCCTTCTAGTCTGAAAGCCTGTGGTGAGGGGCCCCTTTCAAGTACACACCTGTACCTGTGTCTGTGTCTGTTTCCAGGTCCACTGAATACAAATCAGGGAGAGAGGGTAACATTTAGTCACTCAGCTAACAGAGCTTCTAAACTGGTATGGTCACTATGGAAACAGTATGGAGCTTCCTCAAAAAACTAAAAGTAGGGCTGCCATATGACCCACTCCTGGGCACATACCCAGACAAAACCATAATTCAAAAAGATACATGCACCCCAATGTTCACTGCAGGACTCTTTACAATAGCCAAGACATGGACATCAAGGCTGTATATTGTCTCCCTGCTTATTTAACTTATGTGCAGAGTACATCATGTGAAATGCCAGACTGGATGAAGCACAAGCTGGAATCAAGACTGCCGGGAGAAATATGTATAACCTCAGATATGAAGATGACACCATCCTTATGGTAGAAAGTGAAGAGGAACTAAAGAGCCTCTTGATGAAAGTGAAATAGAGTGAAAAAGTTGGCTTAAAACTCAACATTCAAAAAAGCTAAGATCATGACATCTGGTCCCATCACTTCATGGCAAATAGATGGTGAAGCAATGGAAACAGTGATAGACTTTATTTTCTTGGGCTCCGAAATCACTGCAGATGGTGACTGCAACCATGAAATTAAAAGGTGCTTGCTCCTTGGAAGAAAAGCTATGACAAACCTAGACAGTGTATTGAAAAGCAGAGACATTACTTTCCGACAAAGGTCCCTATAATAAAATCTATGGTTTTTCCAGTGGTCATGTATGGATGTGAGAGCTGGACTGCTCAGAGAAAGCTGAGCACTGAAGAATTGATGCTTTTGAACTGTGCTGTTGGAGAAGACTCTTGAGAGTCCCTTGGGCTGCAAGGAGATCCCACAAGTCCATCCTAAAGGAGATCAGTCCTGGGTGTTCATTGAAAGTCAAACATGACCGAGTGACTGAACTGAGCTGAATGGAACATTGAGTACAGACAAACTAGATGGGAACAGACACTCCTATCACCTCCTTTCTGCTAAATAACGGAAACCAGTGCTGTTCAGACCCTCAAAATCAACCCATTTCAGACTAACAGCCCTAATTTAAAGGCATGGATGATGTTCTGCTGAAACTAAATTCTGATGTTGAATTTAGTCACCAGTGTGTCTGGCTTCTTTATGTCTTATTGTGTCTGCCTGGATATTATGATTTCAGATACACAAGTCATCATTCAATCTCTCTCCTTATCATCAGTGCTATTTACCGTTTTTAATAACTTGCTCATTTTACCAATGGATACATCCTACTCGTGGGGCAGTCAGCTGAGCGGGGCGCCCCAGATGCTGGGCTGAAGGGTAAAGACGTCCGCTGCAAGGAGGCTCTGCTGTCATGCTTACTGCTTTGAGACCCGTAATGCTGGTTTCTTCCTGACCCACCTGTCTTAGCAGTTCTTACCTGGGTGTGTTTATGGGGAATGCTGCCTTCTCTGGGCCAGAAGGCCCCTTCTCAGGCCATCCTGGAGTGAGCGCATGCTGCTTACATCCCCGAGGAGTAAGGGGGGTGACAGCTGGGAGGACAGCCCAGGTGCTGGGTGCCAGCCGTTCGGCGCCGGGCTGGGGACAAATCACCAAGGTCAGGAAGCTGAGCAGGTAGTGGGGCACTCGTCCAGGTGGACATCCAGCCCCTGTCCGCTCAGATGAACTTGTCGATGACAGCAAAGCTCCTGCCGGAGTGCCACTGTGGCTCTGCTCCACATGTTCACCAGGTGCACATCAGTCAGCTACTGCTGTGTAACAACCACTCCCCACTTCCTGCAGGCTTGCAGACAGGGCCACCTCTCAACTTCCTTCCCCACTTCCTCCACCTGGACCCCTGAACCTGCAGCTGGTGTTGCCCCAAGCAGCTCAATCCCCCCATTTGCTCCTTTTCAGTCTCTTCTTTGAGTTTCCTTTGAGGCTGAGCTGTGTTGGGACCAGACTGATCTTGTTTCCGGGAGTGGTTTTCTGCTGTGATTTCCAACAGTGCTTTTGCCTCTGATTCCCAGGACTCTGCCCTGCTGGGGTGGCTGAAGCAGATTTAAGGTTTAATTTTGTCAGATTTGTGACATGGGGACTGGAACAGGTGGACTTTCAGAGCTTGTCACATGCATTTCTAAGCGATCTGGATTTTGCCCAAAAAGAGATCGAAGATTCAACCAGGTGATCGTGGGTGGTTCTGGATGTTTAGCTCTGCCCCCTACCCCAGGTCTCACACACACAACACGTGCATCTCCCTTCCAGAATGTCCCTCCTGATGAGAGAAAAGGAGGCTCGTGAGCGCTGACTCAGAGGAGCAGGGGGTGGGGGGCGGCCTCCCACATCACAGGCGTCACTGGGTGAGCCTCCAGGCATTAGCTGTGTTCTCACAAGCATGCAGTCAGCTGCGTCCTTCCTGGCCCAGGATGACCCTGCAGACCTTGTGGATGGCAGTCACCTCTCGGTGTGGGCCTCAGAGATGGAGGAGGGGTGAGTCACTTCTCATCGTAAACTTTTGGTAGCAAAATTGCTCAAATAGGCATATGTGCTATTTTCCTGAGATAAAAATTACCTAAGAAGTGGGAATTTTAGAACAAAGTCCCGCACTCTGGGATATACTATAAATGTCTTGGAAGATGCCTTGAAGTGTGACCTTGGCAGGTGACCTGCGTTTCCTCCTTCCACTGTGGTCTCTTTTTCCCTGTCTCTTTTCTTCATCCTGCTCGCTGAGGAGGAAAAATCAGTTGTTCTGCCCCTTTCTGTCCCCACGTGACAGAGCATGTCCTCCCGTGCTGTTCCAAGCTCTTAGACATGCTAAAACCCACGGTGTTTGATGAGTTCCTGCTTCAGAATTTACTTGGCTTTGTTGGATGTTTGGGTGATTTCAGTCTTCCGCCTCTCATTATAACCTGCAAGGATGTGTCCTCAACTCTCCTCTTGCCTCCCAGCTATTTTAGTTTTTGGTAGAGTACTTCAGATGGACTTCGCCTTGTGGGGATGAGGATGTTTTGGGGCCAGACACCCCAGGAGAGACCCCAGCAGACACCACCAGGGAAGGAGAGCTGGGGTCTTGGTGCAGCCATGGCAGGAATGAGGCTGAAACCAAGCAGCTGAGAGGAGTGAATCAGGGACTTTGGGGTAAACTGTGGAGATGTTGGTTGCCATCTTCCATCCATCTGACGATTAGAACAATAGAGTAAATAAACACATGGTTTGCCTCATTTAAAGGGACAGGGAGATGGGGAGGCTGTTGGATTTTGGTTCTGAAGCCACGTGGGTCTGGCTGTCGGCCTTTCTGCTGAGCTCACGGCTCATAGTTAACAAACGGTGTGCCCTGTTTTGATCGGACATCATCCTTTCAATCTGGAAAAGGCAGGGCCCACGGCGCTGTGCAGGGGGCATCCCTGGGTGCGATGTCCCTGGGCTGGATGCCCAGCTGGCCTCCTGGTCCCACCCTGGCCCAGACCCCTCTGCTTCTTATAAGCACAACAGCCTGTTCACCGCTAAGTCCTTCACAGCCTGGCCACCACTGCAAATGGCTGCCACCTGTCAGCTCCTCTCTTTTATCACTGGGCAGCTCGTGCCTGTCCTTGGGTGCCCAGCAAGCTGACCATGAACGTGCACTTGTTTCAGGTCGGTGCAGCCTTGAGTGGTGGGGAGGGGCTGACAGGTTAGTTATAGGAGCACAGGTTCAAACGTGGGGCCAGGCTCAAGACGATTGTTTCCTTTGGACCAGAAGGGCTGGCCCCGTTCCTCAGGGGAGACCAGTGTCTCCTTTGCTGTTGGAGTGTCTTCTGATCTGAGGGGGCTTGGACCCTCTGCTGTCTCATGAGGGCTGGAGAGGACCAGCAGGAAGCTGGGTCTGGGGTCAGTCTGCCCTGTGTCCCCCCGGGAGGGGGTGGGGTCAGTCCCTGCTCAGGGGTACCACTGGGTGATGAGCCTCAGTGCCTGGTTTTACTTTAAAGGAACATGAAAAAGTCAGAGGCTGACACTGCCCCCTCCACTCTCTTGCGTAAGTGGGGTTCACATTCGCCATTGTTTTTCCCAAGGGGGAGATACAGGTGGCCCTGGGAGCTGACCGGCCAGTGTCCAGTCATGGGCAAGCACAGTCGTTAGCACCAGCTGATGCCTGATCTGGCCGTCCTGACCACCTGAATTAGCTGGTGCATCCCATGAGCCCTTCAAGTGCATGAAGACCCCCAAGATCGCCTCCTGCATTGGCTGCGTCCTGACTTAGGGAAAGAGTGAAGGACATTTGAGGCCTTGTGCTTCCTTCCAAGATGGAGTAAAAGCAACCAGTTCACTCTCGCACTAAAAACAACCACAAATAAGGGAAAAACATGAAACTGGTTTTATATATTGGACAGCAAGTAATGAAGGGCAGTAGCCTCTGGGAGATGGAGAGCAAATGAGGTGAGACCTCATTTGTTGGGACAGCTTCCCTCCTTGCCCCCCAAGAGACTGCAGGCCCTGGGGGAGGGGGTACTAATGCTCACCTCGGGGGCAGAGATGCTCAGACAGCTGCAGATGGTTCCTCTGGAGTCTCTAGTGGAATGTTGACTGACACATGAAGGTGAGGAAAGAAGCATCAGAAGGATGAGGGCAAACAACTCTGAGACTCGACTGGCCTGAGCATGTTTCTCCCTGTCACTGGCCAGGATCACATTGGATAAAGAATCAGCTGCTTATGAGAAACTATGAACGAAGACATGAGTGGGTGAAAAGTAAAACATAGGAAAAGATACACTGGGCTGACACTAATCAAACAAAACTCGGACTTGCTATGTTGACATCAGACTCTACAGTAGAGACCACTGACAGTCACTGAATACTCACCTATCAACAGCAGAAAGCTCATCATTTGCAAGGGCACATGTGACATTTACAAAGGCAGATTCTTCCTTGATTATTAAAACAGCTCTAAATAAGTAGAAAAAAGTTCAAATCACACAATGTTCTATGACCACAATGGAACTGAATTACAAATCAATAACACAGACTTATTGGAAAAATTCCCAAATTACTTGGAGACCAATAACACATTTATAACAACATCTGGGTCCAAGGAAAAATTATAAGGAAAACTAGAAAGTATTTTGAGCTAAACAAAATTGAAAACCAACACATCAAACTCTGTGGAATGCCACTAATGCAGTACTTAGGGGGATTTACAGAACTAAACACCTGTTTGGAACTACGGAAACTCTCAAATCAATGACCTTGTCTTCCACCTTAGAAGAAGAAAAGCAGATTAAATACAAAGTAAGCAGAAAAAAGGAATAACAAAGACCAAAGGGGAAAATCAATGAAGTAGAAAATAGAAAACAATAGAGAAAAATTAATGAAAATCAGGTTCTTTGAGATCAATGCAGTTGATAAATATCTGGTGAGACCAAACAGAGAAAGGAGGGGAGTATCAGAGAGATGCATCACTAGCCTCTACAGATAGGAAAGAAATGTTGTGATCAATGGAGCTTGGATGAAATGGGCAAAATCCTTGAATGACACAAACACAGACAGGATGTCTTGTTTGTGTGCAGCCCTCCCTGATGGCTTGGTGGATTGACTTTATTTTCTGTAGATTGAGTGTGCAGTTGTGACGTGTGACTGTGTGATTTTGTGTGAGTGTGAGGCAAGAGCAGGGTAGCACCCCCACACCCCCCACTCGGTCTGTGATTCAGACCCAGTGTGTCCCGTGTTTGCTCAGCTCTCAACTGAGAGTTGGTTTATCTCAGACCCAGTCCCTGGAATATTCTAATGTACTGACCTGGGTTTGGGGCCAGGTAGGTTCTCCTCATGTGCAAACTGGCTTCCCTGGGGCTGAGGCAAGCTGGGATATTTTTACTTTTGTTTGTGTTTAAGCAAAAGTACAAGTGATGCTGGGGAAGATTGAAAGCAGGAGAAGGGGATGACAGAGGATGAGCTGGTTGGATGGCATCACTGACTCAATGGACATGCTTTTGAGCAAACTCCAGGAGATGGTGAAGGACAGGGGAGCCTGGCGTGCTGCAGTCCATGGAGTCGCCAAGAGTTGGACACGACTGAGTGACTTGGCATGCATGCACACACAAGTGAACACGCTAGGCCTCTGTCCAGGTCCTGACTCCCAGCAGAAGCCAGCGAGTCCCGGCAGGAGGGTGAGGGGACTAGAAAAGGGGCCCTTCCCATGAGCGGAGTGTCAGGCGGGAGCAGCCCAGGTGTCCCGGGTGAGTCCTCCCCCACCTCTCGCCCCTCCAGGGAGCACTGCTGGAGCTAAGACCTGGTTGCCTGGAGGCCATGGGCATCTGGTGTGTGTGTGTGTTTAGTCGCTCAGTCATGTCGGACTCTTTGCCACCCTTTGGACTGTAGCCCGCCAGGCTCCTCTGTCCACGGGATTCTCAGGCAAGAACACTGGAGTGGGCTGCCGTGCGCTCCTCCACTGGGCACCTGGATCTGCTCCCAGCCCAGCTATGCAGGAGGGGAAAGCATGGCACTCTCGTGGGCTTGGGGAAGGGACCCAGGCCCAGCTGTTCCCACCTACTGTCTGGTCACAGACCATGAGGTGGCTGTGGGCTGGGCACACCCTGTTTCTGCTGGGATGGCAGCTAGGTCGGGTCTTGGCTTCCAAGATGCTGATCTTGTGCCATGCAGTGCCCGTCCGTGCCACCCTGCCATGGGTTCCATGACTGTGGGTGGATAGACAGATGGTGTTCAGTGACCTCTTGTCACTGGCCTCACAGTCTTGGCTCTGATCTGCTGCCCACACTGAGGCCCCATGCTGGGGTGACAGCAGAGACCCCCATGTCTGCAAGGTGTGAAGGAGGGGCCCCATCACCCTCTCCCAGCCGCCCGCCTTGCTTTTCAACCTGACAAGTAGCAGGTGTGCCATCTGTGGTGCTTTCTGGGAGTCAAGTTTCCCTTCAGAAGCTCACCTTGGGTTCCTGGGCTCCCCCGACCCCTCACCCTGCGGCCTGGGCCCTGATTCTCCCGGGAAGCAGTTCTCTGATCTCAGTTCCCAATTCTTGGGCAGTGTCAGATCTCCTGCTGAGGGCTGTTTGGGAGGGGGCTCTCGCCCCCACCCCCCACACCCTGGCGTTGCGGGTTGACCTCAGGTGGGTGAGGAAAATGCTTCCTTACAGAAATGGCCTGACCAGTGCACACTGGGGGCCTCTGATCACTGACACCGTGGGCCTCAGGGCACAGACCTGGGTGAGGGGCCGTAGGACGCCAGGCATCTGGGAGAGGACCCCCACAACCTCCCCGCCCCAGACTGCCACTGCAGGGGTCCGGAGTTGGGGAGGGAGCAGGAAACAGGGCCTGCAGGCTCCGCTCTGTGGGGACCCAGGCCCCTCATTCTCATTGACGGGAGGCAATGGGGTGGCCCTGGCCATGGTGCCCACCACCTCTGGGTCTGCACGCTGCAGCCCGGCCCCAGGTGGCTGCCCTCAGGGTCCCTGCCCGCGGTGGGTTCCTGGGGATGTGGCTGCCTGCAGGCCCGGGTGGGCTGTCACTGAACTCCTGGCTCTGGATGCCTGGCCACGACCTGCAGTCGTCTGGGCCAGAGGCCAGGTCAGTGCTGGCCCTGCTCGGCCTCCCATGCACCCTGGTCTGATGTTTTCCGTGCGGTTCAGCAGGGCGGGCGGGCGGGAGCGGTCTGTCGTCACCTCCCAGCTGCTCCTGGGCTGACGCTGTGGCCTCCATGGGAGGGATCAGAGTGCTGGGGCCAGGGAGAGGGTCCGGGGGGCTCCTGACCCTTCTGGATGCCCACAGCCATGGGCGGAGTGTGCTGGGAGCTCTCAGAGCCTGTCTAGCTCCACCTCCCCTGGACTGTGAGCTGAGCGAGGCCCCGGGTCCCCTGGTTTTGGCGTCCAAAATGGAGGTCTCTCAGAAAACCCCAGGCTTTGGAGGTGGGGGCCCATCGGCGGCGGACCAGGCATCACACTTGGGAGCATGACATTCCCCCAGCAGCAGTGGTAACCAGGAGTCCCAGTCGGGAGTACAGTGGCCCCCTCAGCAGCAGTGGCCACATTAGGCTCTCAGCCTGGTGGCCGGGTGGCCTCTGCTCTGACAGGTCCCCTGTGAGGGCTGGGCCTTGGCTGGGCCAGCTGGCTTCATCCGGGAATGTCTGGAGTCACGCGCAGGCCACTCTGTGACTCAGGATGGCCACACTTGCCCGCGGTGGGGAACAGGGTGGCACAGGCTGCCCAGTCTGGGGAGATGCTGACTCCGGGGTGTGTTTGAGGAGGGCGCATCCCACAGCCTCTGGTTCTAGCAGGTGGATGGTTCCGGCCGCTGTGGGACATTTAGCCTCCACCCCGCCAAGGGGATGGTCGGCCCCATGCCTGCGCCCAGGCACGGGGTAGGGCCCTGGCCACCGTGTGAGATGCTGTGATTAGCTGGCTTTTTCTCACCCAGTGCCTGGTTTAATGACAGAAGCAAATATTTTTTTGGAAGCTCAGAGTGAGGCAGAGAAATTCATCTTCAAGTCATGCTGCAGACAGCCACCCACACCGAGGGACGTTCTGAGGAAAACATGGCTCATGGAAACGTTCCCAAGTGAGTGCTGAAACCACAGATGTGTACTTCAAAAAATGCATTCATGTTATTTTTAGAATTTATGCTGACAACCGTTATATGCGAGCAGAGAGGGAACGCCACAGACATTAACAAAATGCTGTTTATTTTAGGTTTTTATTTCTTTTCTGCTCAAAAGAACACAGTGAACTGAACGAGTAACATGTCTACTTGAACTGTCTTGTTGTCCCTGAAACGCTGTAATTTTTCTAGTGATGTTGGAAGCTATTTTGGTTAATGAGATCCTCAGCTTGTCTCCAAGGAGAGGTGACTCCTCCAGGGCCTCCCGTGAGCGTGGTGCCTGCCGCCCAGCCCTCACGCCCGGAATCTGCAGACTTCCCACTTGGGCCTCCTCAGGGACACGAGCTTGTTTCTTCCAGTGCAGCTGAGTACTACATGTGCAGTGTCTGGATTTCCAGACTGGATGCATATTTCTTTGGAGAGGAGCTGGTACCTTCAGGGGCTCTGGGCCCGAAATGAGAACCAGGCCTGTGGTCCTCAGCACCAAGGTGGCTTCAGACTCTCTAGTGGGATGAGAAAAACAGCCCCACACCAGACTCAGTGGCCGAGGGACACTCTCTGGAGGGGCTCTCAGCACCCTTGCCACATTCCCGGTCTAGAAGGTGGGAGGTTCCCATGGTCTCCAGTTATTGTGTCAGACTGTAAAGTCAAGGCAATCAGGAAGCCCAAGGGGTCCCCAGCCCAGTGGCTCCTCCAGGGTCTGCCTTCAGGGCACCAGAACAAGGCTGAGGCACGTGCCTTGGTGGATTAGACCCCCTGGCTCTTGATTGAAGTGCGGGTGTGTGTGTGTCTGTGCGTGAGTGTGCATGTGTTTATGCTACTGACTAGACTCAGAGCAAAAGTCCAAATGAGGGAAAGCAATGGAAAATTTCTCAAGTGCGCCTAGGTCCTTCCCTCTTCCCACAGACGCCTCCACAGGCTGACGGCCCTGCACGGCTGGGCACTGGGGTGCAGCGCTCCGGCTGCTTGCCGAGGGGCTAGCCTCAGGGGCTGACCCGGTCCGGCCCCTTGGAGCCTATGGAGAGGAGAGCCCATCTGGACCCTCAGGGCCCCACATCTCCCATGTGGCTGACTCACTGGGCCGGGAGGAGGAGGGCCAGGGCAGCGTGGACTGGTGCTGGTGTGGGCTCTGGGAGCTGCACGTGTGTGCGTGCACATGATGAGAGCATGCCCCGGGCGTCCTTTGGCCTCGCTCCCGCCACCTGCAGCCGGGGTCTGGTGGTCCTGCCCCCAGACCAGTTCAGACCCCGAATGTGTACCTAGGGATGGGGAGGTGCACAGAGAAAGCCCCTTGTACCCCTCCTCCCACGGGAGGGCTGGTGGCTTCCTTTTCATGGTGTAGGGAGGGGGCCTATAGTCGAGGGAGTGAGAGCACAGTTGAGAGAACAGTTTGGTTGCAAGTTTTCAACTTGTTTAGAACCAGGAAATGATGACTTGGGTGAGACCCAGTATCATGGTTCCCGAGTCTCACGTGAGAGTGAAACATTTCATCACACACAACACTGTATGTGACACAATACGACACCCACCCCCGTGTGTACATGTCTGTGTGTGACAACACATGTGGTCCTTCCCGGTCTTCACCTGTGTGTACATGTGTGGGTATGACAACATAAGCGGTCCCACCAGGTCCTCACCAGTGTGTACACATGTATGTGCAACACAGGCAGTCCCTCCAGGTCCTCGCCTGTGTGTACATGTGTGTGTGTGACAGCACAGGCGGTCCCTCCAGGTCCTCGCCCATGTGTCCATGTGTGTGTGTGACAGCACGGGCGGTCCCTCCCGGTCCTCGCCCGTGTGTCCATGTGTGTGTGTGACAGCATGGGCGGTCCCTCCAGGTCCTCGCCCATGTGTACATGTGTGTGTGTGACAGCACGGGCGGTCCCTCCCGGTCCTCGCCCGTGTGTCCATGTGTGTGTGTGACAGCACGGGCGGTCCCTCCAGGTCCTCGCCCATGTGTACATGTGTGTGTGTGACAGCACGGGTGGTCCCTCCAGGTCCTCGCCCGTGTGTACATGTGTGTTTGTGACAGCACAGGCTGTCCCTCCAGGTCCTCGCCCATGTGTCCATGTGTGTGTGTGACAGCACGGGCGGTCCCTCCAGGTCCTTCTGGGGCGGCAGCACCCGGGTGAGGCCAGGGGATGTGGTGTCAGGTGTCATGCAGGTAGTTTAACTCCACCTCCATGTGCTCCACTGCAGCCCCTGGATGAGCGAGGTGGCTGTCCTGGGAGGGAGGCACTCTGACAGCCTCAGACTCTGATTACAGGCCCCCCAGGGGCTTTGACGGCTGCCAGCAGCCCCACTCAGCTCCCCCCAGTATTCTGCCTGTGGGTCTCCTGTGGGTGGCATGGTCTGAACAGCTGTGGTCCATGCTTCCAGTTTCAAAAGAAAGAAAAAATCTCAGTCATTGTCACATCTGTGTGAGGTGTTGAGAGAGTCATTTCCTAGGCAGGTTGATAAGAAGTCTAGGGGTCCCCAAGGAGAGAGAGGTCTGGGATATTCAAGGAGGAAGAAAGGACAAACTTTTTTACTTTTTTCCCTCTACATTCCTTAGGATTATATAACAATAATGTATCCTGCTTGAGGACAGTCTTTGGATTAAACCCTCTGGCTAATTCTGTTATCTTAAAACATAAATTATGGGAGTAGGTCTGGTCTTTACAAGGATGTATCCTGCCTGAGGACGATCTTTGGATTAAAACTTCTGGCCAACTCTGTTATCTTAAAGTGTAAATTATGGGAGTAGGTCTGGTGAGGTCTTTACAACCTCCAGACATTCTTTGGATTCATTGGAGAGTATATAACTCCATTGCTAACACTAGCAAAGGGGGTACTCTTTTGCCCCCTTCTGATGTCTATGTCAGAAGCTTTCTCTATCTCCTTTATACTTTAATAAAACTTCATTACACAAAAGTTCTGAGTGATCCAGCCTCATCTCTGGCCCCGGGTTGAATTCGTCTCCTCCGGAGGCCAAGAATCCCGCGTCTTATCGTTCAGCAACAACCTTTCATCTTGGGGGCTCGTCCGGGATCCTTCAGGACAAGGTAAGGATGCTTGGAGCTCTAGTTCTTCGTTCTCCTAGCGAACACGTTTTCCGCTGTTCTTTACTAACTCTACGGTGTGCTTGTGTGAATGAATGAAACGCCCTGCGCGAAGCTAGTTAGGAGCCCTGCTCTGCAGTTCCTCGGCGACCTCATAAGTCTTATGGCAAAAACCTGTCGGGGGCTTATACCGACCTGCCAATGCCAAGAGGCACCCAATGTCTCCTTCGGGAACCGACCAGAAACGGGCAAAGCGTGTGGACCGAACTCTCCTTTCTCGGTCAAACTTTCGGTCTCTTTGACCATTTCATAACTCCTTGGGAATTAGAAGTACTAACCTAATCTATCGGATCATAGACTTTCAAGGGACTTGTAATCTATGTTGCTGCCTAGGTCTCAAACTAGGATTGGTGGTCAGGAGGCGCCTAGCCTCGCTAGGCATGGAAAGTTCGGAAGCTAGACGGAGCTCTAACTCCAAGAGCATCTCTGAGGTTAAAGGTTACTCGGATTGGAACTGCAATGGTTTTTTTTCCTTTGGTAACACTGGCTCTTAGTGGACCAGAGGAGGCTCTTACACCGGTGTGGTGACGCTTGGAAGGAACATCTCAGTTTCATGTTGTATCGGTCTTATTGCGGTCAGGAATGTACTCAGGGTCGTGCACAGGCACTCAGGTGATGAATGTGTCCCCCAGAGGTCTTAGCTTGGGAGGCGTTCCGGAAGGTTACTCTGATTGCACCCCGGGTGGCATCAGAGGCAAGCGAGGTGAAGAGCTGGACGTCAGTCAGGGATGCCATCAGGTCTACCCCTGGTGCATCCCCACCCCGTCTCGGTGGTAGAACCGGGAGGGACGAGTGTGACGCCTGTGTCGGTAGGAGACAGACTAAGTCCGACCAGGAAGGAAAAGCTTTTGGTGTAACGTCTGTCTACACCCCCATCTAGAGCAGGGAGGGACGCCTCCGGTAGAAAAATGGCGCTGGTCGCTTTTTTTTCTCTCTTACAGATGGGAGCTAACAATTCCAGCCTCACTCCTTTGAAGTGTATCCTGAAAAACTGGGATAGATTTGATCCCCAGGGCTTAAAGAAGACACACCTGGTCTTCCTATGTGATACTGCATGGCCGCGGTACCCACTGGAGGACGGCGAACGGTGGCCAGTTGGAGGGTCTCTTAAGTATAATACTGTTTTACAATTAGACCAGTTCTGTAAAAAGCAAGGGAAATGGGTAGAAGTAGTGTATGTGTTGCCCTTTTTCTCTCTGTGAAATATGCCAGACTTATGTCCTAAGGGTGTAGATTTGGGTGTAAAACCTTCCTCTCCCCCTTGTCCTCCTACTTTGCCCCCGTATCCGGGGCTCCAAGCTGAGACTCAAACTGCCTCAGTCTCAGTGGGAACCCAAAGTGAGATTCGAACTGCTCACGTAGAGGTCCAAACAATTCCTGTCTCAGTACGACTTCAGACTACTCTGGTTTCAGTAGAAACTCAGACCATCGAAGTAAGAGATGAGATGGAGGACAGGAGGCAAAGAGATAAAGAAAAGCAGCTTTCTCCAATCTACCCCTGGGACATGCGCAGAGCAGCCAGAGACTGAGGGACAGCCACTCATGCTGTGGCCTCTTCATGAAGTGCCCACCGGGAGAAATTATCAGTCTATGAGAGTTAATAAGCCTTTTTCTCATCAAGAGATAGAAAGAATTAAAGAGGATCTGGGAGACTGTTTAGAGGACCCAGAAAAATATATTAGAGCTTTTAAAGGTGTTACTCTGCATTATGACCTCACTTGGAAGGATGTGATGTATATCTTGGGACAAACATTGACTCCCGACTCAAAAGCTCGAGTTTTGGGAAAAGCGGTTGCTTATGGAGATGAATGGCTTGGTAATGAATCAGTTGGAAAGAGGGAAGATGAGATAACTGCCCTCCCCACTGGGAGTCAGGCGGTCCCAACTACAGAACCAGACTGGGACTATAACACTGCTAAAGGAAGATGGGATCAGAGTAATTTTGTCAGATGTATTCTTGAAGGACTCAGACAGGCGCGTTCTAAGCCTTTAAACTATGGCAAACTGGCAGACATAGAAGAGGAGGAGAAGGAAGCTCCTGGTAAATTCCTAGACAGACTGAGAGAAGCCCTTCACAGATTCACTGAGATTGATCCTGAAAGTGAAGAGGGAAAAGTGATCTTAAAGGATAGATTTCTCACTCAGTCGGCTCCAGATATTCGCCGTAAGTTATCAAAACGGGCATATGGACCAAATCAGTCTTTAGATAGTCTGTTACAACTGGCTCAGACAGTCTATTATGGTAGGAAATATGAGGAAAAGAAAGAAAGACAGAGAAAGACTGAGGAAAAGAGGGAAGCCCTCGCAATGACTATGAAAACTGTTCTTAAACAGCCTGAGAAAAATGCCCAGAGGGACCCAGGTGAAAAGGGATGGGCTTGCTATTGCTGTGGAAAGGAGGGGCATCTCAAGCGGGGTTGCCCTCAGGCATCTAAGCCGCCCCCGGCTCCATGTCCGGTTTGCAAGGGACCATACTGAAGGAGAGACTGCCCCCAGAGGTGTAGGTCTCAGGGGTCTGACTCTCAAGACAATCAGGACTGAAGGTGCCAGGGGGTCCCCACACAAGCTCCCGTCCTAATTACACGAGGAACCCCGGGTATTGATAACGGTGGGAGGCCAAACCGTCAATTTCCTTTTAGATACTGGGGCAACTTACTCCGTGCTTACTGAAGCCCCTGTCCCACTTTCTTCCGGATCCGCTTCCATAATGGGACTGTCTGGACGAGCCAAAAGGTATTACTTCAGTTATTCTCTATCATGCAACTGGGATTCTGTGCCATTTTCACACGAGTTTCTTATCATGCCAGAATCACCCTCACCCCTTTTGGGGAGGCATATACTGAGCAAGGTCCAGGCCTCTGTTTTCATGAATATGGAGCCTTCCCTTTCTCTCCCTTTAGTTGAACAAAATGTGAATCCTAGAGTATGGGCTGATGGAAAATCTGTGGGTGGAGCACAAAATGCTATTCCTGTGGTTGTCAAGCTCAAAGACCCGCACTTATCCCCACATAAGAAGCAGTATGAACACTGAAACCTGAGGTTAAGGAAGGGTTAAAACCCATCATTGAGATTTTAAAGGAGCAGGGACTGTTAGTTACCTGTAACAGTCCATGCAACACTCCCATTTTGGGTATAAAAAAATCAAATGATAAATGGAGATTAGTTCAAGATTTATGAATAATAAATGAGGCTGTGGTTCCTTTACACCCCGTGGTGCCTAATCCTTATACTCTATTGTCTGAAATTCCTGAACGAGCCAAATATTTTTCAGTAGTTGATTTAAAAGATGCCTTCTATTCAGTGCCTTTGGTGGAGGAAAGTCAATTTCTATTTGCCTTTGAAGACCCCACACAGCCAGCTTCCCAGTTAACCTGGACAGTTTTGCCCCAGGGATTTCGTGACAGTCCTCACTTATTTGGACAAAGTTTGTCACGGGATCTACAAAACTTTAATAGCTCTGAAGCGGTAGTATTACAATATGTAGATGATATTTTGCTCTGTGCTGAGACAGAGGAAGCTTGTTCAGGAGCCTCAGAAGATTTCTTAAACTTTCTGGCAGGCTGCGGTTACAAGGCATCAAGAGAAAAGGCTCAGCTTTGTCAACAATCTGTTAGATATCTGGGCCGAATCATATCAGAAGGGACTAGGGCCATAGGCCCTGAGAGAATTAAACCTATACTAAACCATCCCCTACCTATGACTTTAAGACAATTGAGAGGATTTTTGGGAATCACAGGCTACTGTCGTATTTGGATTCCAGGCTATGGGGAACTTGCCCGGCCTTTATATAAACTTATAGCTGAAACTCAGCAGGCCCAAACCGACAAACTGATTTGGTCTCCAGACACTCAAAAGGCTTTTAAGGTTCTTCAGACTGCTCTCCTGCAAGCTCTGGCTTTGAGTTTGCCCACAGGGTCAGAATTTAACTTATTTGTCACTGAAACAAAAGGTATGGCCTTGGGAGTTTTGACACAAACCCAGGGGCCTCACCAGGAACCTATTGCTTATCTAAGCAAAGAATTAGATGTAATTGCACGTGGGTGGCCCCACTGCCTAAGAGTAACTGGGGCACCGGCTTTATTAGCACCTGAAGCTTTAAAAATAATTAATGGATGAAACCTTACTGTACTGACTTCTCATGTTGTGAGTGGAATCTTAAATTCTAAGGTTAATATTTGGATGACAGACAGTGGACTTCTTAAATGTCAGTCACTGTTGTTAGAAGGACCAGTAACTAAGCTTAAAGTTTGTGGAAATTTAAATCCTGCCAACTTTCCTTCCTGAGAAGGAAGATGAAACACCTGATCACGATTGTTCCCAATTTCTAACTTTAAACTATGCAGCTTGGGAGGATCTAATGGATACCCCATTAGACAATCCTGACATGGAAATATTTACAGATACAGTTCTTTTGTTCGGGATGGAAAGCGTAAAGCAGGTTATGCTGTGGTGACTGCTGAACAGGTTTTAGAAGCAAAATCTCTCCCCCAGGGAACCAGTGCCCAGTTAGCGGAGCTTGCGGCTCTGACCCGAGCTCCAGAGTTAAGCAAAGGGCAACGGGTGAATATTTACATTGATTCTAAGTATGCTTATTTGACTTTACATGCTCATGCTGCAATATGGAAAGAAAGACAGTTTAAAACAGCAACAGGAGAACCTATTAAGCATTTCAGAGAGATTGAGAGACTTTTAACTGCTATCTATTGTCCTAAAGAAGTAGCGGTTATGCATTGCAAAGGGCACAGCAGGGATGGGAGTAAAGTAGCTGCCGGTAACCTGTTAGCTGACTCTCAAGCCAAAAAAGCGGCACTTTATGAAACCCCCTCCTTACAGACGCCTTTGATCTGGACAGGTCCTGTGGAACAGGAAAAACCACAATATACTGAAGAAGAATTAGAAAGAAAAGAGAAAAGAGGAGCAAAGATTACTGATAAAGGATGCTTACAGTCCGAGGATGGACGATTACTAATTCCTGAAAATGCTCAGTGGAAAATTCTTAAGGGTTTACATCAGAGTTTTCATTTGGGTGTAGAAAGTACTTACCAGATGGCTTCTCGTTTGTTTGAAGGTAAAAATATAATGAAAACTTTAAAGAACATTATCAAACGGTGTGAGGTATGTCAGAAAAATAACCCAAAGACTGAAAAGCTAGCAAAATCTGGATTACAACGAAAGGGAAAGTATCCTGGAGAGGACTGGGAAATTGATTTTACTCATATGCCAAAAGCTAAAGGATATTCTTGCTTACAAGTTTGGGTGGATACTTTTACTGGATGGATTGAGGCGTTCCCCTGTCGTAGTGAACAAGCTAGAGAGGTTATAAAGATTTTAATCCATGAAATTATCCCCAGGTTTGGGCTGCCAGGAGCCTTCAGAGTGACAATGGCTCCGCCTTTAAAGCTGCTGTAACTCAGGGGGTGTCTAAAGCTCTAGGAATAGAGTATCACTTACGCTGTTCCTGGAGACCCCAATCCTCAGGAAAGGTTGAAAAAGCTAATGACATTATTGTTGCAGGAAGGGGGACCCCTTCCAGGGCCCGAAACTGGGCTCTTGTCTAACACTCGGAAATGAATTGTCCGAGGAGACACATGCTGACAAAGCAAGAGATTTTATTGGGAAAGGGCACCCGGGTGGAGAGCAGTAGGTAAGGGAACCCAGGAGAACTGCTCTGCCGCGTGGCTCGCAGTCTTGGGTTTTATGGTGATGGGATTAGTTTCCGGGTGGTCCTTGGCCAATCATTCTAATTCAGAGTCTTTCCTGGTGGCGCACGCATCGCTCAGCCAAGATGGATGCTAGCAAGAGGGATTCTGGGAAGTGGACGGACAGGTAGTGTCTCCTCTCGATCTTTCCCGAACTCTTCCGATCTTTCCCGAACTCTTCCGGCTGGTGGTGGCCTATTAGTTCCGTATTCCTTATCAGGATCTCCTGCCATAAAACAACTCATGCAAATGGTTACTATGGTGCCTGGCCAGGGTGGGCGGTTTCAATCAGTGTGCTTCCCCTAACATTATCAAAAGACATCTGCGCAAATTAACTCAAGAAACTCAAGGACAACTGGATTAAAGTCCTACCCATAGCTTTAATGAGGGTTCGAATTGCCCCAAAAAAGGAGGGACTGTCCCCCTTTGAATGTATTTACGGAAGGCCTTTCTTACGCACAGACATTGTTATAGATCCTGAAGCCTTGGAGTTAACTAATTATGTAACTCAGCTCTCAGCTTTTCAACAGGCATTAACAGAACTCCGGGAGACGACTCCTGACCCAGCCTCTGAATCCAGCAAGCCTCTGTTTGAGCCAGGAACCGAGGTCCTCATAAAAACATTGGGGTCTGGGGGCCCATCCCTCGAGCCCCTCTGGGAAGGCCCTTACCAGGTTATTCTTTCTTCTCCCACAGCTGTCAACGTGCCAGGAATTGATTCATGGGTACATCACACTCGAGTCAAGAGGTGGCACCCTGACCAGAACTAAGTGATGTCATTTTATGTTTTTACTTTCTATGCTCTGACTTTGTATGTTTCAGATGGGCCTGATAATCTATGTGAGCCTACTTCTGCTGACTCCAGAAATCCTGAGTCTGCCATTTGATCCTCAAGACAATGCCTTCCTGTCCTGGGCTCACTCCTATGCTGCATTCCACAATCCGTCTAACTGCTGGGTCTGCGTAGCACTCCCCTCTTCATCAATGGAAGGCATCCCATGGTGGACATCTCCACTTCAAGGAAAGGACTTTCTCCAAGTCTGCAAATACCTTCAACAATCGCATGTGATACCTCTTCTTAAACTAATGACATCTAACAACCTTAAGATGGACTGATGTAACTATGGACATAATGTGACTTTTCATTTTGATTTTAACTTGGTTTAATGACTATTTTGCCTTACATCTGTAACTGTATAATGGGGTTTTCTAACCGTCTAAAAGCTTTTAATTTACAAATAGTTGTCCGAGCTCCTATGAGTGCCACAGCCTCCTCCAACTATTACTTGGAGCCCCTGGATCAGACATCCTCACTATGAGGATTAGGAGAATATGTTGCCTCATCAATTTAGGGACAATGCCCCTTGTCAGCTTGGAAGCAGTTATGGAATGAGAACGACGCCCCTTTTCCCTAAGCAACATAATTCTCCTAAAAGAAAAGGGGGGAATGAGAGAGTCATTTCCTAGGCAGGTTGATAAGAAGTCTAGGGGTCCCCAAGGAGAGAGAGGTCTGGGATATTCAAGGAGGAAGAAAGGACAAACTTTTTTACTTTTTTTCCTCTACATTCCTTAGGATTATATAACAATAATGTATCCTGCTTGAGGACAGTCTTTGGATTAAACCCTCTGGCTAATTCTGTTATCTTAAAACATAAATTATGGGAGTAGGTCTGGTCTTTACAAGGATGTATCCTGCCTGAGGACGATCTTTGGATTAAAACTTCTGGCCAACTCTGTTATCTTAAAGTGTAAATTATGGGAGTAGGTCTGGTGAGGTCTTTACAACCTCCAGACATTCTTTGGATTCATTGGAGAGTATATAACTCCATTGCTAACACTAGCAAAGGGGGTACTCTTTTGCCCCCTTCTGATGTCTATGTCAGAAGCTTTCTCTATCTCCTTTATACTTTAATAAAACTTCATTACACAAAAGTTCTGAGTGATCCAGCCTCATCTCTGGCCCCGGATTGAATTCGTCTCCTCCGGAGGCCAAGAATCCTGCGTCTTAATCATTCAGCAACAACCTTTCAGTGTCTGACTTTCTGAATAATCCACTGGTTCAAAGGAGAAATAACAAGAAAATTAGAAAACAAAGTGAAGTGAATAGAAATGAAATGCAACATTTCAACAAGTATGGGATGAAGTTAAAGTAGTTTTAGAAGAAAATTTCTGTACCACATGCCTATGTCTGAAAAGAGAAAAATCAGAATCAATGAAGCAATCTCAACCAGAAGAGGCTGGAAAAATCGAGTAGATTTATCTTGAACTGAGTAGAAGGAAGAAAATAATAAAGCCAATATATTGATTATGTTTAGAAAACAAGTAAACGGTAAAATCAGAAATAGACAAAGAAGTTAAAAAAATCAATGAGCACGAAGGCTGGTTGTTTGAAAAAGTCACACAAGTCGATGCACTTGCGGTGGAATAACTAAGGCAGAACTTGTTAATTTCATCCTAATTGCAAACTTCCTGCCTTCTTCTTGTGGCTTCTTTGTCTTTGGCTGTGAGGTATCTTTTCTGGTAGGTTTCAGTAATTTTTGTCAACGGCTGTTCAGCAGTTAGTTGTGATTTTGGTGCTTTCACGGAGGCAGTGACCTCACGTCCTTCTGTATCACCATCTTGGCTCCATCCTCCCAAACTTGCTGTGAGGAGGGGGCCCTGGGGGACTGCAGTGTCTCTGAAGGGCACGATGGAAACTAGACTCAGCTACCACTGTAGGAAGTTTCTCCTGCTGCCACAGACAGACGTGAAGGTTTTCTGCAATTACTCTGTCCTGAAGGACCTGCATGTCATTGGCCTAATTTACCTTCCTCAGATGATGGTAGCTTGTTGTTAGCACAAAGGCCACCTTCAGAATCTTCCCCTCCCTTAGGTGCTGCTCCCAGGCTCTCCCATAAGTGCTGCCGTCATCCACCCATCCTTCCATCTGTCCTTCCATCCATCTGTCTATCCATCCATCTCTCCACTCATCTATCCTTCCACCCATCTATCCTTCTACTCATCTATCCTTCCACCTATCTGTAAATCCATCCATCCATCCATCCATCCATCCATCCATCCATCCATCCATCCACTCTTCCTTCTGTCCATCCTTCCATCCATCCGTCTCTCCATCGCTCCATCTCTCCACCCACCCATCCACCCATCTATCTTTCCACCCATCCATCCTTCCATCCATCCATCTGTCTATCCATCTATCTATTCTTCCTTCTGTCCATCCTCCCTTCCTTCCTTCCACCTACCCATCCATCCATTCTTCCATCTGTCCATCCTTCCATCCATCTCTCCACCCATCCGTCCACCCATCTATCCTTCCATCTATCTGTCCATCCTTCCATCCATCTGTCTCTCCATCCATCCATCCTTCCTTCCTTCATCTATCTGTCCATCCATACATTCTTCCTTCTGTCCATCCATCCATCATCCCATTTGTGGATCCATCCATCTCTCCATCTAGCAATTATGATTATTTACATGCCCTTTTTGGTCATAAGTGACTGACTTTCCTGGTTAAGTACTGGGTGATAAGAATGGATGATTGATCTAACATGCTTACTATGAATAACTCCCTTCAAAGAGCAGATATTGGAAAGTTCTTAAAAACAAAATTACCTCAGCAGTTTGGCCAAAGATAACAGACAAATGTGCTAATTTTGGGGGAAATTATACCCCCTTCCGAGTGCCAGTGCAAGCATGGAGTAATGCAGAGATGAGGTGGAAAATGTGATTAGAGTGGAAAATACCTCCTTCTGGAGGAGGCTGCAGCTTCTCCCCCGCCCCCCCCCCCCCCCCCCCCCGCATTTCTTTCTTTCTTTTTTTTAATTTTCCAAGGTGATTTGTATTTTTACTCTAGGGAGTACAAACCACTATGGAAAGTATTGACAAATGCACTGCATTAAAATTAAGCACTTGTGTTCATACCCTGCCCCCATCAAAAAGAACTAAAAAAGGTATTCAAAAGCAATATCACATGTAAAAAGAAATACGCAGGCATACGAATCTCCACGTGTCTCACAGTAGGCTTGAGCCTGGGCTGCAGCTCTGTTGTTCAGTCAGTAAGTCACGTCTGACTCTTTGTGACCCCATGAACAGCAACATGCAGGCCAGGCTCCTCTGTCCTTCACTGTCTCCTGAAGTTTGCTCAAGTTTGTGTCCATTTAGTCTCACCACTGCATTTCTATGAAGTTCTGGCCAGTTAGTGCCCAGGCCTGCCTCTGCCCTGGGACCGGTCCCGTCCATGGCATGGTGGACTTGCAGCTGAGCCTCCATGAGTGCCGAGGATGCATTCATCTCTGTTCAAAGCCCAGCTCTCAAGGGTGGTGCCTCTCGGTGAGGAAAAGGGGTCTCTGTATGGCTGGAGATAGTCCTTTCAAGAGAGCTTCCATTACTGTGATAAACAGCAACTGAAGCTGCCTTTTACACATATTCCTGTTCTCAGAATGTGTCCTTGGCTTTTCCATCTTATTAGTCATGAATGAAAGCACTCTATAGTCTAGGATGAGCAAAGTGAAGCAACAGAAACAAAAAAGTAAAAGAATTACAAAAACCAAGATCAAGGCAGTCTGGAATTTCCAAGCTTATATGTATTTTTTCTTTTTTATTTCTTACTGCAGGAAACTGTGAAGCACATAAAAGTCCACAGGAAGTTGGGAAGATTTCTCATTATCAGTCCAGTAGCAATGTTGGTGCTTTTTAAACAGCTGCCATAAGCTGACACATATACAAGAAGGCTCACACCGTAACATGCACTGAGTGGGCAGGCCAGCCTGGAGTGAAATGATCCCACAGCAGGAAGATCCCGGACTCTCCCAGGAAGTGTGGTCCAGCATGGTGGGAGCTTCTGGTAACTTCGGGCTGGGACCCCTACGCCCCAGCTGTGCAGCCGACTCTCCAGTGATGACGTCCAAAGATAAATGAAGTGTCCAGGTGTCCACATCGTCAGTCTGAACCTCCCTCTGGGGTGGCTGTTCCTGAGGAGTCCTCAGAGGACCCAACCCTCCCTAGATGCCTGCTGTGCCCTTGGCAAGCCAGTGGCCCATGTGGCCCACAACCCGGCTGAGAACTGCCCCCCAGCCTCTGGGCTGTGCCTGCTGGGTCCTCTGGGTCCTGGCCGTAGGCAGGCGTGCAGAGTGGGAGAGAGGCGGGGCCCCAGGCAGGCAGACCCTCATTCTCAGGGTCCCCGTGCAGCCCCTGGTCTTCAGGACTGAGGATGGATGTGCGGGGGTGTCCCAGGAGGCTGCTGTCCCCTGTGCCCCATCCTGACCCACCCACGCCCTTCCCGCCTGGGGCCCAGCCTGGCTGGAGAGGCTCTCTTGTGGCCTCTGTGGCTCATCTCCCCCCTCAGACTGAGTGTGTCCCCCTCAGTCTCTCTGGAGCCCATGGTTTGTCATCCAGGCTCTTACGGTTTCACGTGGTTGGATGCTTCCACCTTTCCCGGAGCGCCCACCGAGTCTGACCACAGTTGGAGGAGCCCTTCTCCTCCCAGGAGCAACCCCGGCTCCTTGCCTTTTCTTCTGGGACCTTATGGTTTTGTCTGGACACTTACGCCACAGGCATACTGGCTGCTTTACTGTGAGGTCTGAGGGTGGCCCTGGTCCGATTTTGCTTCAACGGCCGGCCAGGCTTCTCAGTGTCATTTCTCCAAAACCTCTTGCTTTTCTTGCACTGAATTCAGGTGCCACTTTGTCATTTACTAAGCTGTGAGCAAGGAATTAGCTTTCCCTGATTAACAGTTACACGATTCTCAATTTTTTTGGGATGAGTTCCAAATTTCCATCTGGTGTGCTTTTCCTTTTGCTGGAAGAGTGACTTTCAACTTTCTTTTTTGTAATGAGAATATGCTGGTGATAGTTTTGTTTTCTTTTTGTTGCTCTGAGAAGTTAATATTTCATCTGATTTTTTAAAAAATGAAAAACCATTTATGTTGTTTTGGCTGCGCTCAGCATTCGTGGTGGGCTTCTTGTTGCACTGGCCTCCCTTGTCTCAGAACACAGCTCTCAGGCATGTGGGCTTCAGTAGCTGTGCCCCCGGGCTCGAGAGCTCAGGCTCAGTAGCTGTGGTGATGGGCTTTGCTGCTCTGTGGATCTTCCAGGACCAGGGATGAAGCCCTGTGTCCCCACCCTGGCAGATGAATTCTTAACCACTGGACCACCAGGGAAGTCCTCGTCTTATTGTCGATGGGTAGATTGGCAGCCATTTTCTCCCTATGCTGTAAACATCTGGCTTCTTCCCCTGAACCTCCGGCCACGCCTGTCTGCTGCGGGCCCCGATCTCTGCCTCCTCGTGGGTTCTGTGGGGAAGCGTCTGAGCTGTGAGGCTCGGGGGCTCTCTGCGCATGTCCCCTTCCCAAGGGGCCGCACACTGTACCTAGGGCCGCTCAGCGCTGGGGAGCACCTCCCCACATAGTTTCTTTGGTTTTATCATTGTCTGTAGTGAGAAATTAAACCTCACTCTTACTAAGGCATCTTAGCTGAAAGTGGAAGTTCCTATTCACTTTTTGAATGTCTTTTAAAATTTATAATGAGAAAAAATAAGCCAGGAATGTAGAGTGCTTAGTCTGTGAAATTAAGCAACAGTTTCACCTTCTTAATATGGAAATTAGTGGTGTTTTCAAAGTGCTCACCACCTTGTATTTTACTTATGGAGCATCATGATGCCTTTGTTCTTATATGAGCTCCTGGATGGAATCAGGTGTGCAAACACAAACACTGCAGGCTGGGATTATGTGTTTCCTTATCAGTTCAAGAATGTGCTCTCGACAGATAAACATTTCCTTGCATAGAAACAGAAACAGACAAAACATTAGCATGAGGTCAAATAAATCCCCCTTGTCTCAAAGGCCACAGAGACAGCTGGAGTGTGAAGATAACTGACACGGAAAAATAAGTCAGCGCCTCGGCTTTGGGCAGTTGACACGTGGAGAGGGCAGATGGCTCCAGAGGACGTGGAGAGCTGTCCACCACGGGGATGATGGCTGCAGCCCCTTCTTCAGGAACCAAGAGGTGATATTTCACAACCGAATCACGGGTAAAGATGCCAAAGCTGAATGGCCAGTGAAAACCTGCGGGGTTGCTTGCTCTGTGTGAACAACGGATGTCCTTGACTCGTGAACCAGATGCATCAGCTTGTCAGCGTGGTGCGGGGCCAACACGCTCTTCCCCATGGTCCCGAGTCTGCTTCCTGCCTGGGTGCCCTCACTGAAGCAGGTGTGCTGGCTTTTTCTCAGTTGTTCCCCAAGGTTTTCTGGGCAACGTGAACTTGGTCGCAGGGCCCGGGCCCCCGTCAGACAGACACGGGCTGGTTTCCTATCCTGTGCTGGTCTTGTCCCCCTGCAGCCAGGGGCAGAGATAGACCACGTGCTCCCTGATGTGGCCCTTAAACAGTCAGACCCTCCTGTTGACAGGACTTAGCATGTCATGGTAGCATGTTAACATCTCATGCCACGTCAACCTAGCACAAACACGGGACTACATCCTGAAGACTCTTATCAAAGAGGAAGGCATCACAAATCACGATTCTGGAAATCTATTTTGGTTGACATTGGGCTGGTATTACTCATTATTTGTGGGCAGACATGAGATATACAAAAATCTCATCTTCCCCTGAGGGATGTACGAGGTATTTCCATCATGTGGTAGGAATGTTTCAGGTACAAACATGTGCGTGCTAAGTTACTCAGTTGTGTCTGACTCTTTGGGACCCTGTGGATGGCAGCCCACCAGGCTCCTCTGTCCATGGGATTCTCCAGGCATGAACACTGGAGGGGGAGGCCGTGCCCTCCTCCAGGGGGTCTTCCCAGCCCAGCGGTCAAGCCTGCATCCCTTACATCTCTTGCATTTGCAGGTGGGTTCTTTGCCACTAGCGCCACCTGGAACATGCGAAGTTTCAACGTTGGCACATGGAAGGGTGAACCCAGGATGACAGAAGGGTTTGGAAGAGAAGAAACTTCCAGGAGTTTCCGAGATGAAGGTAAGTTTCTGTTTCTGGAGGAACATGGACTCTGCTCAAAGGCCTCACCTCACAGCATCAGAGAGTTCAAGGAGCATAAATGCTCTTTGGGGCAGTGATGGACACTGTCTGCCTTCACCGAGTCCTCAGCAAGAGCTGCTAATTTCTCTTCCTGTTGGTCTGATGCTACCATAACTGTTCCTCAATCTGTCTTCCATAAAACTGTTAAATTGTTTTCTTTAAGAGTCCTCGATAACTTGTCTCGCAATCATTAAAATTTGCGTTTCCCATGTCAGATGTGAGAAGCAGAGGACAGAGAGAGGCTGGTGGCGTTGGTGTAAGTCAGCCCCTGAACTTGGAGCTCTCACAAGCTTGCCGCCTGCCCGGGACTTGGGGCTGAATTACAAGCACCCGTGACCGAGCTGACTCATTACCCGCTGTCATCCTGTGGTGCCCATACCTAGTTTATGCGCTCAAAGCAAAGACATGATCAGGATGACCCTGCCATCACTGCAACAAAACAAAGTGGGGCTGGGGATGGAGCGAGGCCTGCTGCTCTGGGTCCTAGTGTCAAGCGCCTTCCTGGAGGGCAGCTGGCCATCCTGTGGTGATTTTCCATCATTTCTGGCTGTGCCCCAGCCCTCTGTGGCCTCTCCGTGGTCATCTGCATGGCCCTGGACCCGAGCACCGGCTCCTCGCGGCGTCCAGCCCAGAGCTGTGTGGCCAGTGCTTCCCGAGCGGCCACGCGAAGCTCAGGTAGGAAGCCAACCTGGCATGATGTGGGCCCTCCTCCCGTGGCCCCGGCTCCAGCCTCTTCCAGGCCCGAGTAGCTGTAGCCGCTGGGCTGCGTCCAGGGGACTCTGGGCTGTATGGACATGTGGGGTGTGGCGCCCGACCCTTCTTCACATGAGCCTGTGTCCAACCTGCCCCCCACACCAGGCTGGGGCCTGTCCTGCTTCTGAGCTTCTCTCTGGGGGCTTCAGCCCGTGTTTCGGTCAGTGTGGTTGGGGGCTGCCGGGCTGGGGCTGGAGAAGCCGAGTCAGGGCCCTTCGCTGCTCAGACGGGAGTGCCCGCTGAGCCCGGGGCAGAGGAGGGGGGTGAGCGGCAGGGTGCGTCTGAGAGCGGACACTGGAGAACGGGCAGGGAGGCCTGGGGGAGGAGGGGTCTGGGCTGGTCGGTCATCTGGAGCAACGGGGAGGAACCAGGAGGGAAGGGGCTCTTCACCGTGGGCCCGGGGCCACAGTCAGCACCCCACTTCCCCTCAGTCTGCTCCCTCCTGGGCGGGCGGGTGAACCGTGCTGTCTGCCCCAAGCTGAGCTCTGTGCGGGACCCCGGCAGGCCTCATCCCAGACCCTACCCGGCTCTCCCCGAAGGTCAACTGGATGCGGCTAAAGGAGGTAGACTCGGAGGTTCTCGGGGGGCCTGTGGCTCAAGGAGGCAGACTGGATGGTGTCTTGGGGCCCGTGGCTCCCCTTTTGGGAATTCCTAACACAAGCTTCCCTGGTGGCTCAAAGGGTAAAGCATCTGCCTGCAATTCAGGAGACCCAGGTTCAATCCCTGGGTTTGGAAGATCTCCTGGAGAAGGAAATGGCAACCCACTCCAGTATTCTTGCCTGGAGAATCCCATGGAGCAGGACCCTGGTAGCCTACATACAGTCCATGGGGTTGCAAAGAGTTGGACATGACTGAGTAACTTCACTTTCTTTTCTTTTTCTTTCTTACACACGTTCATTTCAAGTTTCGGACTTTTGTGCCACTATGCCCTCATTTTTTTTTTTTTTAAAGATCTTTCTGTCCACTCTCTCTGGCTTATCTTGTTCTTTTGGAAAGCTGGCTGTTTCCCTCATTTTCTGTTTGTTACTTTGGTTCCAGGAGTGGATCAGGAGGGTCAGCGAGTGGCGGCAATGTGCCATTTGGGGCACCTGCTCCTTGACCCCGTGGGCAGGGGTGGCCGTGGGCAGCACTTTTCTGGGTCAAATGTGCCAATGTCCCTGAACAGTTTTTGGAGGCTGCTGCAACAGGTCCCCTGCATGACGTAGTCAAGGCCCACATCTGTGAGCTCTTCCTGTGAGTCACAGGCCAAGGGCGGTCGGGCCCTCTGGCCAGGGCCTTGCATGGGTGACAGGGAGGCGTGGGCTCACATCCGAGGTCTGGGGCAAGTCCCCTCTGTCTGAGGCTCCCCCAGCATGGGCACAGCTCAGCTCCTTGCCATCACAGGGCTGAGGTTGCTTCCTCACTGTCCAGCCTCTGTCCCTTCAAACCAGCGATGGTGGGCAGAGTCCTTCTCACCATCCAGCCTCTCTGACCCCTTTCTGCAGAGGAGACACTCCTCCTTGTCTGCTGGGGTCCGTGTCACAGTTCAGACCCTCTGGACCATCTGGGACACAGTCCCAACCTGAGGTCTCTGGTCTTAGTCTCTTGCCCAGGGTCCTTTGGCCCCGAGAGGGGACATATCCACAGGTCCAGGGATTGGGATGTGGAGTTGGCCTATCGGCAGACCAGAGGCCCATAAACAGGGCAATGTCCAGTGAATCAGATGCACAACACTGACGGCATCTGTGGAGAAAACAAAGAACAGCACGCTGGTTACCTGCAGATTGCTGGTTCAACCTCAAGGACCAGGTAATGAGCCAGAAAGGACAGCTTGTTCCCGCCAGGACTGGGGGCTCCTGGAGGCTGGTCCTTCCTCCCTTGGGGGACCATTCCTGGGCCCTGTGGGGCTGCAGCCACTTTTCAGGGGTGGGAAGGGATGTGGACATGGGGAGGACACAGGCCTCTTGGCTAAGTGGAAGGCTTGGGCGATGTGGGCAGGAGCTTGGTTCTGCTGGACCCTTAACATTTGCGGTGGTGATGCAGGCTTTTTAAGCTTGTGTCTATTACTTGGTGCTAAGATCTTGGCCAACTGGCTGAACTGGCTAAACTGTTGCCCCTTCAGGATCGTGATTTAGATTCTGGGCTTTGGTCTTTTGGGTAAAGTTCACTGTGGGCTCTGTCTCTATCAGAAGCCACTCTGACTTCCATGGATGTCAGCAGAAAACAGAATTCACTTCACTGTGATTGAATGTAAAACTTAGTCCACCATCTTCTAACCATTTCGCAAAATAATAGCCAATCAGTGTCACCTTTTACAGAACAGTGACTGGTAATTATCCTTGGCTGAATAAATGGATCCACTTTGTGCAGTGTATGCCTTCCTGTGTCTAGATTTCATTCCCTCCCTTTCCGGGTTTTTAGCCTAAAAATCTTAGGTGAAGTCAGTCAGTTTTTAGAGAACAAGGAACCACCAATGGCTGTGTTTTCAAGGTTTCGGGACAAAGACCGTCTCAGGAACTGTTTGCTGCTAAACAAACATTGGGTTGGGCGGTGGGGAAGCAGAATGAACCCTGACCTCCAAGGTGCAATGAGATTCTTGGAGAGCTTGCTTGTTGCTCGCTCATCTTAGACATTCTGATACAGAAATTTCTGAGTTGTCTTGGGCTGGTCCTTGCCCAGTGGGAGACAGGCTGAATGATGGGAAGCCATCTGCTCGTGAGAGTTGGGGAGCAGCCAGTGTCTGGGGGCCTCGCTGGCTTGACGGGGAGAGGGGAGCGGTGACTGGAGGCCCATCCTCCTGCCCGTTATTGGCCTGGTGGACCCAGTGTCGCCGCCTACCTGAGAGCCCTGAGAGCCGCCTACCCTACCTATTGACGTGGCCTTTGGATGCTGTGTGAAGCCTCTCTTATACTTGGCTAAGCCTTTGCTGGCCTTATGATCTGGGCCACGAACTTCAATCTTAGTGCCTCTCCAGGTGGGTCCATCATGCCCAGGTCCTCCCAGGTTGGGATGGAAGCTCTGAGAGTGAATGTTGTGCCCCAGCATCTCAGATGCTCTCACAGGACTGAGGGAGCATCTGGGGTTCCATGGATGCCTGTCAGCTGATTGAGTCATTGTTTACAGGCGGCATGAGGCAGGTGTATCAGTCAGCGCTCAGGAGGCAACACCATGTGACAAGCTGCCCAGATACTCTGGCTCACAAGAGGCACTTATTCTCACACTCATGCAATGAATTTATCATGTGTGTCTCACCCTCCTTGCCCTATGGCCACCTGGCCTTGCTCCTCCTGTGTGATGGAGTATAAGAGACAAAGCCACATGCACATGTGTTATTGCATCTGTTCTTGGGACATCTGACAACATTTGATTGGCTGATGGAAATCTCATCGATGGGGCAGAAAACACATTGGAGTCATGGGGCGGGGGAGCACAGCCATATCACATGACCAAGGGTGTGTGCACAAGTCCTCTCACAGAGACAGACAGGCAGGGACCAGTGACCCCGTCTGTCTACCTGGACAGGGAGGAAAAGGGGCCAGGTCCAGTGAGCTCCCTTGCTTCCTTCTGCTCTGGTTGCATGTGAATTTTATATACTCTAATCCCTGAAGCCCATCTTAGCAGAGTTGTGAGATGCTGATAAAAATCCGAGGATGAACAAACTTCAGGAACTGGCTTCTGAAGCCCAGTCCTCTGACCTCGGAGTTTCTGTTAGAGCAGGAATCCTGATGCCTCGCTGTGTCCTTGGGATCCTGCTGGGCACTGTGGGTGATGCCACACTGACTGGCAGTTGCTTCACGCCCCTTCCCTTTCCAGGGGGCAGGTACCTGGTAGGGGAGGGAAGCGTCGGGCCACAGTTCTCTATGTGATTTTGCGAGGGGAATGTCCTTGGCCGGGGTTGACCATATGTTTCAGAGGGCAGGGCTGCTCCCCACCTCATTGTGCCCTGGGGCAACCTCCTCCACGAGGTTGGGAGGGTGACCATTTTGAAACCACCGAGGTTGGTGCCTGATTACTGAAGAAAGTCAGGTTTTCAGGAGTCTCCGCTAAGTGCGGGAGATGCTCTGAGTCCCAGATGCGGTGTGAACTTGATGACAATCCCCTCCTGTGCAGACCCTGATGGCCAGGAGCTCCATGCTCATTTCCTGTATTTTATGACCTTACTATAGAACCTGATGTTTATCGGCTCTGAAAGTCAGCCATTTGGAATATTCCGGAATGATGGATCCAGGAGTTTCCCAGCCTCCTCTCCTGTTCTCACTCCTGCCAGACACAGCAGGATGGTCTCAGCCTTCAGCCTCTGGCAGCCTCTCCGAGAGGTCATCCAGGTGATGTGCCTCAGCCATCGCAGGGGATTTCTGCCCCAGACGTGTGGACCATTGGGATGACGTCTTCCAGGGAAGGCCCAGGCGGCTCTGGCCTGTGAGCGGCCTCAGCTCCGTGAGGACCCCAGTAGAGCCCTGACAGGCAGGAGGTCATGCAGCTAGTGGGATGTTCCCCGTGGCGCCCCCAGCCCCATATGCCCAGCGAGGGTGCCTGCTGTCCAGGACACGGACGACAGCCTTGCGTTAATGCTTAACTCAGACTTTGAACACGAGCTTAGTTAACGTTGTGCTGAGTCAGAAGGCCTGGAGACAAACACACAGGTTTTACCAGATCACAGGCTGGCACTGCAATAATCCACAAATCTGAGTTTTATTTTGTTGTTCACTGTGGTTCTCCCAGACTCCCCAGACTGAACCTTAGGTTTTCATTCTCTGCCAAGTCCCTGCAAAGTGGACATTAAGAGGCAGGTATTTAAAGTACTGAGCATTTGAAATGGTCACATATTTTATGAATAATATATTTTGTTATGACATATTTTTAGTCTCATTATTTTATTAACAGTATGGCTTTGCATCCAATTTTCTAACAATGAATGATTTAAAAGTTTAAGTGGCAGAAGTTGTTCCAATTTAATGCTTTATTCATCTGCACGGCCAAACATTTCAATCACTTCTCTGTGTGGCCTGGTGCCCCTGAAAGTGCCTGTAGCATGCACCTTGAGGGCCCAAGAGGTTCTCCTTTGGGGATGGGGCAAGGCTTGTTCTGGGATTTGCAGCTCTTGTTCATGGAACCTCTGAAGCACATGGTGAAGGCTGATGTCAGTGCCTTCTGGTTTCTATAGTAACCCCGGCTCCCTACGTGGGACCCTCAGGCATGGGTGTCGACCCCTGGACCCAGAGCCTCATCCAAGCAAAGGATGAGTGAGGAACATGGGTGGATCCAATGCCCCTCACTCTCCAGACTTGAGGGCAGTGCCCCCGCCCTCACACTGAGGGGTGATGCGCTGACAGGCTCTCCCCTGGCGGTCCTCCGGGGGGCCCTCCTTCCTCTGCCCGCGTCCCTCACAGTCCTCCGGGGGGGCTCTCCTTCCTCTGCCCGCGTCCCTCACAGTCCTCCGGGGGGCTCTCCTTCCTCTGCCCGCGTCCCACACGGTCCTCCGGGGGGCTCTCCTTCCTCTGCCCGCGTCCCTCACAGTCCTCCGGGGGGCCCTCCTTCCTCTGCCCGCGTCCCACACGGTCCTCCGGGGGGCCCTCCTTCCTCTGCCCGCGTCCCACACGGTCCTCCGGGGGGCTCTCCTTCCTCTGCCCGCGTCCCTCACAGTCCTCCGGGGGGGCTCTCCTTCCTCTGCCCGCGTCCCTCACAGTCCTCTGGGGGGCCCTCCTTCCTCTGCCCGCGTCCCACACGGTCCTCCGGGGGGCTCTCCTTCCTCTGCCCGCGTCCCTCACAGTCCTCCGGGGGGGCTCTCCTTCCTCTGCCCGCGTCCCTCACAGTCCTCCGGGGGGCCCTCCTTCCTCTGCCCGCGTCCCTCACAGTCCTCTGGGGGGCTCTCCTTCCTCTGCCCGCGTCCCTCACAGTCCTCCGGGGGGGCTCTCCTTCCTCTGCCTGCGTCCCACACACCTGACTGGGTGACACCGTCCCTCCTATCAGTTAGTAAAGAATCCACCTGCAATGCAGGAGACCCCGGTTTGATCCCTGGGTCGGGAAGATCTGCTGGAGAAGGGAATGGTTACCCCCTCCAGTATTCTTGGGCTTCCCTGTGGCTCAGCTGGTAAAGAATCCACCTGCAATGCGGGAGACCTGGGTTTGATCCCTGGCTTGGGAAGGCCCCCTGTAGAAGGTAAAGGCTACCCCCTCCAGTATTCTGGCCTGGAGAATTCCATGGACTGTATAGTCCCTGGGGTCCCAAAGAGTTGGACATGACTGAAATAAGGTATATCAAGAACTATTCCCACTGTAGGTTACATGAAAGAAACACTTTTATGTTGTAAAAATAAAGATATCCTAAATTTAAATGTTAAATAGTGTGTGTTGATGGGAATGTAAATTGATGTAGTCACTATGAAAGAAATTATGGAGGTCCCTCAAAATATTAAAACTAGGACAACCTTAGGATCTAGCAGCTTCACTTCTGGGTGTTTTTCTGAAGAAAACAAAAGCAGTAATTTGAAAAGACACATGCACTCTTACGTTCATTGTAACACTATTTACAACAGTCAAGATAAGGAAGTGACCTAAGTGCCCACTGATAGGAGAACAGATAAAGAAGCTGTGGTACATGTATACAGTAGAATATTACTAACCCATGAAAAGAATAAATCTTACCATCTGTGACAACGTGGATGGACCTGGAGCATTTTACGCTAAGTGAAATGTTAAACAGAGAAAGACAAATAGTCTATGATTTCACTTACATGTGGAATCTAAGAAACACAGCAAACAAACAGAAATGGAAACAGTCACAGATTCAGAGAATGTACAGGTGGTAGCCAGAGGGGAGAAGGTGGGGCAACGAGTGACATGGGTGACAGATCAGAGGCGCAGACCTCCAGGTGTAAAGTAACTAAGTCTCCTGCAGGCACCAGCATCATAACAAGCTTGTGTGGAGACAGATGGCAACTCGACTTACCACATTAGTCATTTGATAATGTCCACAAGGGTCAAACCACTATCTTGTACACTTGAAACTGATACAGTCCTGTAAGTCAAATGTACTTTGACTTTGGGCCAAAAATGGCCCAACAGATTGGAAACAGTGATTCATTTCTCCCCCTTCTGGGAGAATATTTGGCAAATAGTGTTTAGTTCCAAAAGAAGCTGGGTAATAAAATACATGTTATTCATGTTTTCTCATATTTGTGCAACAACCAGCCTTCTTCATGCTCAGATGCCCATGTCAGTAGTGGGTTTTGACAATGTTCCCACAACCCCCCACACTCATCCTGTAAGCACCTCGGCCTGTGGAGATGTCCTGGATTTAGTTTAGTTCACTCAGCTGTTCTGTTAGCTTGGCCAAATCATTCTAAGATCCGTCTCTTAGGGGTGGGGCCTGGTGGTTGGAAACTGGCCTGACTGGCTCCGTCAGCATCCGGAGGGGAGGGGGGACCATATGACAGTTCATCCTGCCCCTGGGCTGTCTGTCCGTGTCCCCCACGGTGGACCCACGGATGGGTTGGGGAGCCCCTCTGGGATGTGGGGACTCTGTGTCACTGTCTGCCCCCAACTTACTGTGCACGAGGTGTTACCAGCTGCACAGGATGGAGGGCTTGTCTCCCTACACGGAGTCTGCCTACATGGAGTTTCAGCTTCAGCATCAGTCCCTCCAGTGAATATTCAGGACTGATTTCCTTTAGAAGTGACTGGTTTGATCTCCTTGCTGTCCAAGGGCCTCTCAAGAGTCTTCTCCAATACCACAGTTCAAAAGCACCAATACTTTGGTGCTCAGCTTTCTTGCTAGTCCAACTCTCACATCCATACATAACTACTGGGAAAACCATAGCTTTGACTAGACAGACCTTTGTTGGCAAAACAATGTCTCTGCTTTTTAATATGCTGCTTAGGTTTGTCACAGCTTTTCTTTCAAGGAGCAAGCGTCTTTTAATTTCATGGCTGCAGTCACCATCAGCAGTGATTTTTGGAGCCCCCCAAATTAAGTCTGTCACTGTTTCCATTGTTTCCCTATCTATTTGCCGTGAAGTGATGGGACTAGATACCATGATCTTAGTTTTCTGAATGTTGAGTTTTAAGCCAACTTTTCCACTTTCATCAAGAGGCTCTTTAGTTCCTCTTCACTTTCTGCCATAAGGGTGGTGTCAATCTGCATATCTGAGGTTATTGATATTTCTCCTGACAATCTTGATTCCAGCTTGTACTTCATCCAGCCCGGCATTTCACATAATGTACTCTGCATATACGTTAAATAAGCCGGGTGACAATATACAGCCTTGATGTACTCCTTTCCAATTTGGAACCAGTTTGTTGTTCCATGTCCAGTTCTAACTATTGCTTCTTGACCTGCATACAAGTTTCTCAGGAAGCAAGTAAGGTGGTCTGGTGTTTCCATCTCTAAGAATTTTCCACAGTTTGTTGTGATCCACATAGTCAAAGGCTTTAGTGTAGTTGATGAAGTAGCAGTAGATATTTTTCTGGAATGCTTTTGCTTTTTCTATGATCCAACGAATATTGGCAATTTGATCTCTGGTTTCTCTGCATTTCCTAAATCCAGCTTGAACATCTAGGTGTTCTTGGTTCACGTATTGTTGAAGCCTAGCTTTGAGAATTTTGAGCATTGCTTTGCTAGCATGTGAGATGAGTGCAATTGTATGGTAGTCTGAATATTCTTTGGCACTGCCTTTTTTGGGATTGGAATGAAAACTGACCTTTTCCAGTCCTTAGGCCACTGCTGAGTTTTCTAAATTTGGTGGCATATTGAGTGCAGCACTTTAACAGCATCATCTTTTAGGGTTTGAAATAGCTCAACTGGAATTCCATCACCTCCACTAGCTTTCTTCATAGAGATGCTTCCTAAGGCCCTCTTGAGTTTGCATTCCAAGATGTCTGGCTCTAAGTGAGTGATCACACCATCATGGTTATCTGGGTCATTAAGATCTTTTTGTATTGTTGTTAAGTTCATTCTTTAAACTCTCTTAGGCAGTGCATGTCATGTGACCATTTTTAAATGGGAAGCTGCTTATTGGAAAAGCAGCTGTTCAGAACATATGGGAGATATTAAGAAATACTGAGAAACCAGAATCGAGTGTTGAGCTTTTGAAAAACTGTGCTTCGAATCTTATATGGTGAGGTGAAACTTAAGGCACCTCATTACCCTTGATGTCAAAACCTGACAAAGACTTTAAATAAGGAAAATTATGGAAATGTCTTTCTCATGATAGCAAACAAAAAAATCCTAAACAAAAACTGGCCAAATTATATACAAATGCTAATATGTCTTGATGCAGTGGGTTTATTCCAGGAATACAAGGGTGGTTTAAAGCTAAAAAGTCAATGTAACTCAACACTTTATCAGGTGAAAGAGAAAACCCCATCTCAATGGATGCAGGAAAAGTATTGATAAAATGCAAACTCCATTCATTGTGGAATCTTTTAACCAACACTAGGAACCAAAGGGATCCTCCTCAGTCCAATAAACAGTAGATAACTGTCCAGCCACAAACAGCACTCGTGAGTTCGTAACATTGCCACCATGTCTGTTCAATAGCTCCCTAGGTAAGAAAAACATTTCTGAGGATTTGGAAAGAAGAAATAAAATTCATAATGTGATTGTGTACAGAGAAAAAAAGAATACATTAAAAAAACTGCCAAATTAATATGGATACAGATCAATATTAAAAAATCACTTGTACATCTCAATACCAGCAACAAATAGACAACAGAATCATAAGATAGCAGCCCTTTCAGTCATGCAAATGGTACCCAGTGGTATGTGGATGTCATGAGCTCTGAGAGCCAATCTCAGCTGAAGGAAATGAAAGGTGAGTGGGGTGAGAGGCCACACGGGTTTTTTAATGTCAATCTTCCTCAAATTGACTATAAATTCAGTGTGATTCTAGTCAGTATTCTAGCTGATTCCTTTTCTGGAAATCAACAAGCTTACTTTGAACTCAATGTGTGTGGTCATCAGCCTCTGAGACGACCCAGGGACCCCCAACTCCCCCCCATAGCCACCCCCGCCACACTCGCCAAGGTGGGCTGGCCCAGGGACCCTCTCCAGCGAGGACACAATGTCACTTCTGAAGGTGGGTCCAAGCGCTGAGGTTACCTTCACTCAAGGAAGCTGCTCCTGGATTCCTGATTTACACTCAGAGATAATAAGTGAGGGTGTTTACACTGATGAGTTTTGGGTGGTTTGTTTCTCAAATAATAAATAGCTAATATAATACAGAAATGCAAAGGGCCCAGAATAGCCAGAGCATGTGTGAGAACAAAGCTGGAGGACTTCCTGCAAAGCAACAGCAATTGAGATGGCGTGACGCTGATGCGAGCTTTCCTGGTGGCTCAACGGTAAAGAGTCAGCCTGCCATGCAGGAGCCAAAGGAGGCATGGGTTCGATCTCTGGATGGGGAGAATCCCCTGGAGGAGGGCATGGCAACCCACTCCAGTATTCTTGCCTGGAGAATCCCATGGACAGAGGAGCCTGGTGGGCTACAGTCCACAGGGTTGCAAAGAGTGAGACAGGACTGAGTGACTCACACACACGCACCCATGTTGCTGGTGTAAAAGCTGACAAGTGGAACCAGAGGAGCAAATAGACACGCAGAAACTGCCCCTGACCCGTGACAAGGTGGCTCCTCACTGCGGGCAAGGGCTTTTAAAAATAAAATGTGCGTGCTCATTGGTTCAGTGTGGGAAAGAGTGAATTTTTGACCCTTTCCACATTTTATGTAAAAACAAATTCACATTCCAGGGGTACTGTAGGTCCACACGTGGATGATGAAGCAATCAAGATTTAAGGAGAAAACAAGGAGAATGTCTTCCTCTTTTGGGAGGTGAAGGCATCTTAAGCAGGAAGCACGCACTCGATAAACATGAGGAACAGGCTTGCTACTTGTGCGATGTTGTGATTAAGAACATCTGCTCATCAACAGACACAGTGAAGAAAGTGAAAATGCAGGTCACAGAACAGGAGGCTTTGTCTGTATCTGCTTATCTCTACATACATATACACGTCAAAGCATCTCATCCAACGAAGAACTAAAAATCTCTCAAAGACATGCACAGCAAATAAAGTGTTTACACAGGCCCTTCAGAAAACCATCCAGACAGCATGTAACAGCAAAAAGGGCTAAAGTGTTACTCATTAGGGAGAACGGCATAAAACCCCAGCATGACACCACGGCACACTCATTAAATGGCTGAAACAGAACTCACGTGCTGACTTGTGGCTGGCATGGCATGAGTGCAGGGGAGACAAAAGCCACGTGTGTTCTGAGCCTGCAGCCCGTGCCTCACTGGCGTGGCGTCCCCACGGCTGTGACCGGATGCACGCACTTGAGCTGCTGCCGGAGCGGGCAGCCCGAGGCAGGTCCAGGCTCAGTGACAGCGTCCGAGGGGAAAGAGCTCCCGGGGATTTAACAGAAAGAGACCAGCGGATTGGCTCCTGAGGGGAGACTCTTAGAGAGATGACAGAAGCTCCAGAAGGAAGTTGTTGTGCAAATCTGTGACACAGCCAGGAACCTTTCAAGCATTGTTGAACAGCAGCCCTGGAGCCACAGAGGCTGGAAAGATGGGCTGGTGTCCAAACACCGTCATGCAAGGCGGGAGGTGCAGGCAGTCACCTGCTGGTCACCCCAGAAGGGGGACGTTGCCCATAGGATCAGCCCAGTCACATTCATTGTTGGTTTATTAACCTGAAGTTATTTCAGCAGGAAGCATCATGCAGATCAATATAATTAAACCTGCAGCAAATCTGAGGGGCATTATTTTATCCTTGGATTTAATAGTTTTCCCTCTCTGATCTGGCTTGTAAAGAACCGAGCCTAAATGCCTGTGAGGCCCATGCATGGTGTTTTGGTTGTAAGATTTCAAACTCTATTCAGTTTCAATCAGGGCAAAATCACATTTTGTTACAGTTTTTGGGTATTTCGCTAGGTTAAGTCCCAATGCCAGCAAAGTCATAACTGAGATGACTGTTTAGATTACTTTAAAATAAGGTATCTGATTTCTTTGAAACTATGGACCAGATAGTAATGGAAGGTATTAGATTTTGTCTTTTATATTCAACAATATTTCTGCAATATTAGATTCAGGGATTTATGACAATGATGAACTGCTTTATTGAAATAATAGAAACAAATGAATTTCAGGACAGAAAGCCTGGGAAACAGCCAACTGGAGCCTGGGGTTCTAGAACATTCACTCTGATGGCACTTTCCACCTCCTGGTCATGAGGGGTTTGGTGTCACCAGGTTGAAGCTGAGGCTGTTCCAGAAGCTTGGATGGACAGGCAGACAGTTGAGCCCCAGGCTTCGAGTCTCCCTTGAAGTTCCAAGCAGGGACTGGCAGCCCCACAGCCCTGCGTGTGGGGAGAAGCTGCTGGTAATGAAAACACTTTTCTGAAAAAGCCTTAATTGGAGTAGAGGCAGTCAAGGGCTCGGCCTTGCTTTAGTGGGATTTAAGGGTTGGTAGCTGTCTGTCTAACTGTGTGTTTGGGGACTCCACTTGCTGCTGTGGGCGGTGCTTGCTGGGGGCCCGCCCACTGTCTGCTCTGTCAGAGCAGAGCCCCCCAGGGGTGTCCATAGGGCTCTCTGAAAGGGCGCCCCCTTTTCTCCTCCCCTTGTCTGGTTCGGCAGCTTTCACAGCTGCGGGAGGCCAACCTTTGTTTAAGTGCCTGCCTACTGCAGTGAACATGTGCACACACAGACACACACACACACACACATTTGTCAGCTCCAGAAGGGCCCCATGTATTCCCTGCAGAGTCCCAGGGCTGTAGGTTCACCACCTCCCAGGAGAATTGGTTCCAGTCAGATCAACACAGGGACTGCTGAGGAGCTGGGCTGGCGGGGGGACAGCGAGAGGCAGGGGCATTGGGGGGTCCGAGATGCTGGCTGAAGACCCTCAGGGACTGCAGCTTGGCCCCCCAGGAGGCCCTTGGATCTCCCTAAGGGTCCCTGAGACAGAGCAGCTGCCCTGAGACAGCACTGAAGCTGGGTCACGTCTGAGCATGAGATGTATCACTTACAATATGGCTAGCTTTTAACAGAAAAAGAAATGATGTATAGAAATAAAGCTTTGGGGAGACACAGAAGTTAATAGAAAAGATGAAGCTATTGGAGTCACAGGCAACAAGAAAAACAAACCCTGGGAGAAATAACAATAGTTACTGCAAAAGGACTCGAATTAGCGGAAACACTGTCTCTGAGAGAGATCAGAGAACTGTTATGGGCTCTAGGCTTAACCTTGTGAAACTGCATGTTGAATTCTGTGGATTGCAGTCCTGTGCAGGTAACATGTCTTGAAGAGCTGAGATTCAAACATCAAATTGCAACACATGGAAGCCGACTCTGCCCTTCAGATGCCGCAGAGGGCGCCCATCTCCCCCTGCTCCCGTTCCCTTGCTGCAGGCAACTCTGAAATTCTCGATGAGCGAGGTGGTTGACCTGACCTTGAGCTGGTGTTTGGGAATCCTTGTTCCAGGGACGCCGGATCATTTGGGAGTGGAGGGGCAGTGAGAGTCCCGCGGGAGGAGGAGGCCCTGCGTTTGTGGTTGGCGGATCAGGCGCCCACCGCCACTCGTCGTGGGAAGGCTCCCTTGTTCTGTTTTCTGTGCCTCGTGCGGCCAGCTCTCTGTCTGGGATGGTGTGCTCGTGTCCTAGGGATGGATGGTCTGCGGGAGCCATGCACAGGGTCCCTGGAGCCCCGGGAGCATCACAGCGGCCGTCTGTGTGTCTCTCCAGGACAACCTGCCCAGCCCAGGCACCGTGCCCTCAGCTCAGGGTCTTTTCTGGGAGGACTGGAAGTTGACATGTTATTATTGCTCCAAGAAAATGTTTTATGCAGCAAACATGTGCGTGGTGGTGGGGGTACATGTGAGGTGCTCAGGACCCACCGTGACACAGGCAGAGAGGCACCAGGGAAGCAGAAAGGTCGAAGGCCAAGGTCAAGAAGCAGGGAGCGGGTGGGGTCTAGCCAGGCCTGGCAGAGGTGGAGGGTGCAGCCCCCTGACCTCGGGGACTGGGGGCCAAGGGGGCACCTCCACTGGAAGGGGGCCCTCTGACAGCTGCTCTGAGAGGAGAGGCCTCAGCACTAGGGGTCCACATGGCCCCTCCCTGACTGTTACCTGCTGTCCTGGGCACTGGGTGGCGGAGTAGCCGCAGGCCGCTCTCTGGGTGGAAGTTCTGATGATGACTGGTGTGCTGGCTACGGTGGCCACGGTGACTTTTCTGGCCCTGCCCCCCCCACCGCCCCCTGTTCAGACTGTGGCATCCAGAGAGGGGCCGGGGGTGGCGTGGACCGGAGCCCTCCTTCTGCTTGAGGCTGTGAGCTTCTAGGGCTTGTTAAAAATTGTTCGACTTTAAAATAATCAGTTACAAAAAATGTTTGCAAAATAGTACAAGTAATAGTAAACCCTTCACCCAGATTCCCCAAATATTATCATTTTATTGCATTTGAGTCATCATTCTTGTGCACCTGGTGCTTTCAGGTGGGTAGGAATCCAGGTAAGGGGATGGGTGGGTGGGTGGGCAGGTGGTTGGGTGGGTGGGCAAGCAGATGTGTAGGTGGGCAGATGGGTAGGTGGGCAGATGGATGGCTGACTGGGTGGGTGGGTAGGTGGGCAGATGGGTGGGTAGGCAGATGGGTGGGTGGGTGGATGTGTGGGTGGGCACATGGATGCATGGGTGGGCACATGGGTGGGTGGGCGGATGGGTGGGTGGGCAGATGGGTGACTGGGTGGGTGTGTAGGTGGGCACATGGGTGGGTGGGCAGAAGGGTGGGTGGGTGGGTGGGTGGATGGGTGGGTGCATGGATAGGTGGCTGACTGGATGGGTGGGTAGGTGGGCAGATGAGTGGGTGGTAGGTAAAGAGAATAAGGTGGTTGGATGTGCAGAGGGTGTGCCTGTCTAATTCTTTCTCAGAGACTTCTTGATGTGTTATTGTATCCAACATGTCTAAATTACCGGAGCTGCAACTTCTAGATTCATATTAAAGTATCCATATTATGAATATTTTAATGATAATCACCCTGTTAATTGGCTTAGTTTATGCTTGTTTGGCACTTAAAAGCATCAGTTCCTTTCCTTCTACATTTAAGGTCAGCATCTGTGTCTGGACCCACAGAGCTGTTTGTCTCTGCTACCCGGAGTGCTGCGGGGTGGCCTGCAGTCACAGATGGGCTGTGACTCAAGAGTTAGGCTTCCTGACTCACCCTGTTTCTGATGAGCAACGCTTTATAAGGATGTGGGTTAAATTATAACAGCTGAGTAATCACTGACTTGATAGATGAGATATGACAAAGGACGACAGCAGCAGAGTCATTTGCTATCACTTCAACCCCAGACCCCCACCAGCTGGGCCTGCTTTGTTGGGGGTGGTGGGGAGGGGAGGCAGACCGTAAGCCCACCCAGAGAAGAGCAGCCATGGTGAGGGGCTCCCTGGGGCACAGGGAGACATGCTGAGGGAGGGGAGGAAATGTTCTTGTGTTTGGGGACTGCAGAGGACACGAGAAACGGTGGTCCTCAGTGATCAGAGGGCGGGGGGCCCAGCCTTGCAGGGATAATTCCAAGACGCTTCCTGGGAGGGAGGGCTGGGCTGAGTGATGCTAGTTCTCATCGCTCTGGTTTTGAACTTGGTGGCACGTTCTGTTTGGTCGAGTCAGGAGCCACCCCGTATCTCCAAAGGTGTCTGAGACTCGGCTTGGTGGTGGTGGGGGGGACTGACGGCCCGTGACCAGGTGGTGCAGAGAGCGGGAGCGGCAGTGGCCCCATCGGTCACTCCTCACTGAGGAGCAGGTCAGGAGTGGCCCTGGTCATCTGGGACGACCGTGCGCAGCGGCCCTCCCAGCAGAGCCCATGGTGCTGGGCAGAGGAGGGGCCTGACCTCAAGGTGGGGAAGCTTGGGCACCTGGGGAGGACGCGTGCAGGCGGGATGCAGCTCTGGGGCCTGGGGTCACCCACCCTAATAGCAGGGACCAGAATGCAGAGGGGGAGGGGTGGGGTCAGTGTCAGGCGAGGGTTGGGCGCCCTGGGGATTCCCTCCTGGGGGGTGGCCCCTCCAGCGCCCAGGCCTCCAGCGCTGGGATGAACAGCACCTGCAGACCCCCTGAGCCAGGCAGAGCCCTCTTCCCAGGGCTCACCCTCCTGCTCCCAGGCTCGTGGCCTGGCTCTGTGTTCTGGAGCAGATGCCTTCTCTGTGATGAGTTCACCTTCTGGATGCTTCCTGGCAGGCCCCCCAGCCCCCGACTTCTGGGTCCTCCAGCCTCCACTTAGATTGGACCACCTAGAACATAGTCAGGATTTGGCAGAATCAGCCACATGCAAACAAAGGAATTCTCTCTTGGAGCAAAACAGAAGGCACACGACAACCTGGTGGAAAGTGAGTCTTGAAACTTAAAAAACATTTAAAATGTGTCTCAGCCATGATGGAAGAGAACTGAAGCTCCACACATATTCCAGGACATGGGAGGGGATGAGACACGACCCTCAGACTCATCGGGTCCCAGGCAGATCGGCTGTCAGAGCTCACTTCTCTGGGGTTTTGAGCTGACGGTGCAGCCGCCCAAGTCAAACGTGGACTCAGTCTGGAGATCATCCCCTTTTCTGTGGCCAGCGGAGACCCAAGCAAGTCAAATCTGGGCCATAGACATGCAGACCAAGCGATGTTTCTTCACAGGCTAAGAGCAAGCTTTTAAAAGTTTGAATGTTTACTTTTTTCAGTCCTGTTTCTGCTTCTATATCTTAAGTCTGAGTATTCTTCCTTTCCCTCTTTCCTCCCCCACTCCCGCCTTAGGTCCACGGGGGTGTATCTCCTCTCCAGCTGCACCACAGGCGCAACCCCTGAGCTGGTCACGTGTTGAATGAAGCGCTGTGGCTTCGTCATGCCCAACCCCGGCAGGCAGGGGACATCACTGGCATTGATGATACACCCGGGGACCTGGGTTCAGCTATGAGTCCGCAGCCGGATGCCTTTGTTGACACAGGGCTCCTTAGAAACAACACTGGATGGACGCTGGGCCTTTCTCGTCATGCCTTTTTCAGCTCTCAGGTGAGAAGGCACACTTTCCAGAGAAATGTTGGGAAGATGTGGGGAAGAATTAAAAGGGGAGAAACCACCAAATGTATTGCCAACAGAATGCATTTTACAGCGAACACCTGTCTGGACCCACTAAGAACTGCCAGTCACGTCTCGCCAGACGCCTGTCTCCACTTCTCCGCCCACTTCTCCAGCCTTCTATCCTCCATCCATCCTAGGTCAATGCCTATTCACAGCGTTTCTCCTTCTGGAGCAGAGATTACACACAGTGACTGCATGAGCACTCACGGAGCTTCGACACATGCCACCCCCGAACAGTGTGGGACGGCTCCTGCAGAGCCGAAGTTCCTGGGGTCCCTCCAGGTCCCGTGCTGTTTCCCTGATGCAGTTGTGGGTCCGACGTGTCTCCACCAAAGGCTGGCCTGCCTGTGGCCTCAGAGGACAGGGCGTGTGCTGGGCTCACCTGTCGAGACTCAACTGTGCGGTGGGGACAGGAGGGCCCTCCGCGAACACTGAGAGGGGTTCTCCACCCCTCCTGCCTGCGGGTTCCTCTGCGGCAGGATGTCTGGCTGCTGAGTATCTGCTTTGCCCATTTTCTTCCTGAAAACGTCTGTTCCCATTGCCCCCGTGGGTCTGGGCTGTAGAGGCGGCACCTGCTTACTTTTATGGAGCTGCTGGGTGTTTCCTGCTGGCTTTTCTTCAATGTTCTGGGTGCACAGCGCCCTCTCCCCACCAGTGCTGTCAGCTGCGTAGATTCTGCCTTTCTTCCTGTTGTGTGGCATTTACACTTGACTCCCTGTGGCTGGTCTGCTGAGAGCTTTTTCATGTGCTTATTTCCCAGCACTTGGCTTGGTGTTTGTTCAAGTGTTTTCACTGTTATTTTATTGAGTGGCTTGTATTACTGAATTTTTGATGTTATTTATTCTAGGTGTCAGTCCTTTGTCAAATATGTTTTTGAGAATTATATATATCTGCAGTCAGAGCAGTGATTTGATGAACAAAGATTTTAATTTTGATAAAGTCTAATCATTAAAGCTATGATTTTTCCAGTAGTCATGTATGGATCTGAGAGTTGGACCATAAAGAAAGCTGAGCGCTGAAGAATTGATGCTTTTAAACTGTGGTGTTGGAGAAGACTCTTGAGAGTCCCTTGAACAGCAAGGAGATCAAACCAGTCCATGCTAAAGGAGATCAGTCCTGAATATTCATTGGAAGGACTGATGCTGAAGTTGAAGCTCCAATACTTTGGCTACCTGACGTGAAGAACTGACTCACTGTAAAAGACCCTGATGTTGGGAATGATTGAAGGCAGGAGGAGAAGGGGATGACAGAGGATGAGTTGGTTGGATGGCATTACCGAATCAATGGACATGAGTTTGACTAAGCTCCGGGAGTTGGTGATGGACAGGGAAGCCTGGTGTGCTGCAGTCCACGGGGTTGCAAAGAAGCAAACATGACTGACTGAACTGAACTAAACCAATAGAAGTAACATGAGTGTGTTCCTAATGCACATGTTTGAATGGTTCATGTGTTCTTCCGTGATTGCTGTACGTGTCACATGAAGTGTGGCGACTGTGCCCCCCGCTGTGTAAGCCCACCACACTACCTGCTCTTCCGGTACAGGTGTTGCAGGCAGGACATTGACATGAACCTAAGATGCGGTAGCTTTTTCTCTGAGCATCACATGCAGTTGATACTTTCCTGCAAAACCAGGGGCTCCATCTCAGTGTCCTGAACCCACACTGTGCAGCCTTTTGCTTTGTCACCACAACAAGGTTGGCCAGAGGGGAAGGATGCTGTGATGCAGGGTCTTCAGCAGCCTGGAAATTCCTGGAGGTGGTGCTGTCTGGGCACCAATTGTCTGGTGTGGCTCCTGGCCCCACCATGGGGGAATCCAGCTAAACTGACAGGTCCCTGACCTCCAGACAGCCAAATGTCTCCTCGAAGTATTCTGGGCATCCCTGTAACAGCATCCCGCTGGGCCACTCACAGGCCATAAAATGTGAGAGTGGTTGGCTATCCCTGTCTGCTTCCTGGTAGCAGGCAGCATAATGATGACTGTTGAATGGTTTTCAGTTTACGTTGACGAACAGCCTCAGCCAACCCACTGAAAGAATAGTGCCATCTGCATCTGAGAGCCCTTTGCTTTAATGCAATTATGTTCCAGCCCCACCCCTTCAGCTTCCAAGCAAAGCAGTTGTTCAGCTGTTAAAAGTCTGATACTTTAATTGGAGTTTTGATCAGAAATTTCAGGGTATGGAATTATTACATGGCACCAGGTTTCTGTAGGAATGATGGCTTCACATATGAATCATATAAAATCCTCATAGTTTCACTGGAGAGCTTTACTGATGCCTAGTATGGGGGTCTTGAGGGTTTGTCCAAGACTGAGGAACAAAGTATGGATGTGGGAGTTGGACTGTGAAGAAAGCTGAGCGCCAAAAAATTGATGTTTTTGAACTGTGGTGTTGGAGAAGACTCTTGAGAGTCCCTTGGACTGCAAGGAGATCCAACCAGTCCATCCTAAAGGAGATCAGTCCTGGGTGTTCATTGGAAGGACTGATGCTGCAGCTGAAACTCCAGTACTTTGGCCACCTGATGTGAAGAGCTGGCTCATTGGAAAAGACCCTGATGCTGGGAGGGATTGGGGGCAGAAGGAGAAGGGGATGACAGAGGATGAGGTGGTTGGATGGCATCACCGACTCAATGGACATGAGTTTGGGTAAACTCCGGGAGTTGGTGATGGACAGGGAGGCCTGGCGTGCTGCAATTCATAGGGTTGCAAAGAGTCGGACACGACTGAGCCACTGCACTGAACTGAACTGAACTGAGGAACAAAGAATAATCTTCAGATCTCCACCTGCCCTGGTAAATAAGCATGAAAGTGAAAGTGAAAGTTAGTCCCACAGTCATGTCTGACTCTTTGCATTTCCATGGACTGCAGCCTGTCCCGCTCCATGGAATTCTCCAGGCAAGAGTACTGGAGTGGGTTGCATTTACTTTTCCAGGGGATCTTCCCAACCCCGGGATCGAACCAGGTCTCCTGCATTGCAGGTGGATTCTTTACCAGCTGAGCCACCAGGGAAGCCCAAATAGGCATGAGAGTGACCAAAACCGAAAATATCACCCCCAGTGGTATTTCTCCTAAAAGCACTGGAGTGGACCAATCAGCGTTGCTAGATAGGAATATGGGTAAGTGAAGGTCAAGGACATTGGCATCAAGAAGGACCTGGGAGAGGTGCGCGTGCAGGGCTGGCTCGTTATGTGGTTAAAGGTGCGTCACACCCCACAGGCCCAGCCAGGCAGACTCACCCTGGCCTCTGCCTCTTGCATCAGGACACTTCCTTCCTAACTGAGCCCATGGGTGTTGGCACTGCTGTGACCTACGTGAAATCGATGCTCCAAGTGTGGGTTAAAAAGTGGTGGGTTGGTGGTGCTGTTTCCTGAATTAAGCTGCTGACTGACCGGAGGGTCACAGAGGAGGCGTCCATCAGCGGAGAAGGCCTGCTCCGTCCGCTTCGTGAGGAGTTGAAGAGCAGCCTCGGGGCAGTCTTCCCCGCAGACTCTGCAGACGCCGGGGTTAGGGGCACCCGAAGGGCCTCCTAGCCTCAACCCAGGGCCCACCTGCCACCCTCCTTCCTGTGGCTGCCCCCCTGCCCCCTGCCCCACCCCGCCTTCCTCTAATCCGGCCGCCCTCACTTGTCCTTTCCTGATGGACCCTCCCACCTGCCAAGACCCGGGGACCGGGCCTTCACCCTGCACAGCTCTGGGCCCGGGGATGTTGGGGGCTGTCCCCACAGACCCCTCCCTCACCTGCGTCCCCTGCTGGGTGCCAGATGGCCCTGACCCATCACTGTCTGGCCATCTCCCCCGGGGGGGCTCATCCGCTCCTGTGTCTCCCGCTGACGACCCCACATTACCCCCAGGTGCCCAGCCCCTGCTCACATGCCCGCTGACTGTGACTCTGAAATCCGGGGACGGCTGCCCTACGACCCTGCCACCCCCAGCTCCTTGGTGTCACCAACCCTCACGCCGAAGCAGTGGGAGGTGTTTCTCACTTAATCACAGATGCGCCCGCCCGACAGTGTGTAACGAGACCCCACACAAGTTCTGATGACAGCTGAGGGAGAAATGTACGTTCTGGTGCCACTTTTTGGCATTTTAAACTTTTTTTCCTATCGTTCATCTGGGAGGTTTGCCTCTTCTGTGTTTCACTCACGCGCTGGTTAACTTTATCTCAGGTTCTCTCCAGATTCATCTCTGAGGGAGTGTCTTTTGATTCCTGCCCTGAAAAGTTACTCCTGGCTTTATTCTTTACCTTATTGAAGGTCGAGTCTTGAAGTCCTAGTTGGAGTGGGCCTGTGGCCTTGTGGTCGCTCTGCCTGGGGTTTTCTGTCAGTCAGGGCCTGCTGGGGCCACTGAGACAGTCCTGAGAAGGACAAGGTTTCCACTCGTCCTTCAGGTGCTGCTGCCCGTTGACCGGGGTTTATGAGCAATGACATCTGTGTCGCTCACACTTGGAGCTGCCTAGTCGTGGGGTGCAGCCCACTCTGTCCTCGGGGCCCCATTCCTGTTAAAATGTGTGGAGTTGGTTCAACTGTCCTTGCAAAGAGTCCGACGCGACTTAGCAACTGAACAACAACAGCAGCAAGAGGAGGGGAGCCCAGCTCTCAGCTGGTGTGTTTTTAGCTCCCTTTTGGAAAAAGAAAGACAAGATGGAGAGAAGCATAGCCGTCACCCCGAGGAGTATGAAGGCAGCGATGGAGGTTTTAAATGAGAAGCTGGTGTCCACACTGGAGGCACCACATGGCTGGCATTCGGAGGGAAGGTGCTGGAGACCAGCACCCTCTTTGCAATTCAGCGACCCCACAGGCAAGTCAGACGAGTGGCCTCTGCTTGCCGTTCACTCCTGACGTCTGGGGTTAAGTCGGAGCTACGGTTGCATTTGCCAACTCGGGCGGCCATAACAGAGTATTATGGATGTAGTGCTAACAACAGACATTTATTGTCTCCCGTCCTGGAGGCTGGAATCCAAGACCCAGGTGTGGGTAGGACTGGTCCCTCTGAGGCCTCTCCCCTCGGCCTGTGGACGGTCATCTCCTGCCCGTGTCCTCGTGTGGCCACCCCGTGTGTGTGGGTGTCTGTGTCCTGATCTCCTCTTCCAACAAGGACACCGGGTCTATTGGATCAGGAGCCACCTAAATGGCCTCATTTAACTCAATCACCTGTTCAAAGACCTCGCCTCCAAACGCAGGCCCACTCGGAGGTGCTGGGGGCAGGGCTTCCACACATGTGTCTGAGGGGCAGAATCTGGGCATCACACCAGCCAGAGACATTGTGGCCCTTTGTGTGAAAGTGACAGACCGGCGCCCCCCATGGTTCTGGGGCTGAGCTCCCGGGGCAGAACCATGACCTACCTGTCTGAGGACTGAAGCACTTGCATCTATAGTTCCTGGGGAAAGGATGTGGATTTGGAACATGAGTTGGGACCTGGCTTAGTGTGTAGACGGTGCCCACAGGCCGAGCAGACCCTCTCCAAAGTGGCCGTGTCCTGGCGTCCTGCGCTGAGCCTGGGCTCCCACGATGAAGCTTCTCCCGAGTTCCTGTTAGGCCATATATGCCAAGGGGAGGGTTTGTGATCCACGTGGTGATGGTCGGAGCTGGAGGCACAGTGCAGACTTGCGGGGACTGAGCAGAGACGTGGGCAGGATGAGATGATATGCTCAGACACATCTATGCACGGGTCAGTACATGAGTGTCCCTTCAGGCATTGTTGCCTCGCTCTGAGTATCTTGGAGGTCCTTGGCGTTTATTTACTGGACACTCTCCACCATTGCCTTGGACACGCCAGCCGTAGCTGTGGGTGTTTGGGACCACCCTGAATTTCTCTAACAGCAAAGAACCTTTTCCGTTCACACTATTTCTGTGTTATTCCCACATCTGCCCCTTTGCCCTGGGGTCACTAGATCTTCCCTGTTTACACCTTGGCCTCCCTCGTCTAGGGGGTGCCTCTTCTCAGGTGAGCTCTGACCTCTGATCAGCCTGAGAGGCAGTGCGGTTCTGAGACTCCAGCCGGGACAAGGGCAGTGGAGGGGAGCGGATGTGGCCTTGGATCTATCTTCCAGGAACAGACAGTGACTGCGGAACGGTGCAAGTGCCCTAGTTTGACCCCGACTCCGACTCTGACCCCAAGCCTAACCCTTCCGATCTCATCTACCCCATAGACACACAAGCTCCTCTTTAGTGGGGAAGACTTTTACTTTGAAAAATACTCTGACAGTAGGTAAGGGTTATCTTCCGGAAGGTTCAGTTACTCAAGAAATACCTGCCTTCAGGCCGTGTGTGAAGCATTTCGGGGGCACATCAGGTGAGCGGGTGAAGCAGGCTTGGGGACTGCCAGGCCTTGTAATGTTCCTTCACAAACGATGGCACTGCTGTCCAGGTGCGCGCCCCGCCATGGATGGGAACAGAGAGAACTTTCCTGTAGAGAATTCAGTTGGCGGAGGCCACTCACTGTCGTTACGGGGCCAGGTGGAGGGTGTTCAGGAGGGTGGGACGCGGCCGGGGAAGGGGTGCGAGCGCTCACAGGACTGTTGTCAGGCGCCCTCTCCCCTGACCTCCGAGTCTCTGCAACAGACCGGGCTGAGCTCACCTGTCCCCTCCCGCCAGAAGGGTCTGTCTGTTTCTGGGGTCTGTCTACCTTTGAGGGCAGCTTCAGGGTCTGTAAGGGTTCTGTGCCCACCCCCGCTTCCCTCCTATGGGCCCTTGGCCTCGTCAGCAGCCGCCGCCTCTCCTCAGGTTCACTCCGCTCTGGTTCTGCTTCTGTGCTGCCGGCACCTCCCCTTCCCACACTGCCCCGGGCTCTGCCCCTTTAGGGGTCTTTGGGGTGGGTAGGGGGACCAGGGGGCATTTCTCCCCCTCCCTCAGGATCTCAGCTTGAGTCTGGGCTCTCTCCCCAGCTCTGCGCCTGGCCCCCCAGTGCGGGGGTGGACTGTCTCCCTGCAGCCAGTCCTGGGGGCCTCGTTGACTGGTTCCCACCTCTCAGGCCTCTCAGCTTCGGGGACTTGAAATGAAGGCCTTTTGCGGGGAGAAAGGACGCAGAGGAGAAGGAAGGAAAGGCTCACCCTGTGACCAGGAACTGCAATCACAGGAGAGGGGAGTGACCGCCTGGGAGGGCGGTGGGAAGGGGTGGGTGCGGCCAGGACCCCCTCCCTGCCACCTAGTGTGGCCCCTGCCAGGCACCCGGTGTCTCAGGCCCTGAGACCCTGCTGTAATGCCCGCTGGTCCCACTGAGACCCCACACTCTGCAGCCACGGGCCCCGGAACAGGCCGGGAGGGCACCGCAGTCAGGCCCCTGAGCCTTGCTGATAAGGGGGCCGCTGGGTCCCTCGGAGGGGCAGACTGGGCGCTGTCGTTCTCAGAGGCTCTTGCTTCTCCTCTCCGCACTTCCCCGTGTCACCTGTTTATGAATCTCGTCTCCCCAGCAACACCCCCCACCTCCCCTCCGCCCCCTACACCCAGAGCCTTTCAAGCCCAGGCAGCATCTCAGGGAGGGGTGAGGCCACCGGTCACGACAGTTACAGTACCCACATCTCAGGCTCACTGGCCACGGTGACTGGCAACAAGATGACGTCATGACCTCTGACCCCTCGGCCAGAGGCCCTGCCTTGGAGGGACATGGAGGATTGCTGACGTCAGTGGGTCTCAGGCTAACTGCCCTGGAAGTGAGCCCAGGGCCCTGAAGGAAGGGGGAGCTGGGATCCCTGGCTGCCCCAAGCTGCAGACCCTCTCCTTGTCCACCTCCCGGTCACGCCCCCACACCCCCAGAGACAGGCGGGACCTGGGCCTGTTCTTACTTCCCCCGGCTCGTGGGGCTCATCAGGGGCTCATCTCAGAAGGTCATCAGAGGGGGGACACAGTCCTGCCTTTAACTGGTGAGTACACGTCAAATGATCAATGATGATTAAGTGTTTACAACAAATACCTGGAGGGTTGAGCGGCTTTCTATAGGACGCCTCCTCCTGGTTCAGGGGACCAAGGCCCATCCCCCCTTTGTGCCGGTCCTGCATCTGTTTATGAGCTTTGCACCTCCTCCGGGTGCTGGCGTCTGTCACCTTCACGCAACACAATATGGCACGTTAATCCACACCTAGTGTGCTAATTTGTGCGGTTTTTAAAAAAGAATTGTCTGCTCATGTCCTCTGCCTGTTAGCCACTGAGAATTTGTGTTTGCTTCACACTTGCACATGTGATAATAAACACCTGCTTCAGAGGCAGCCGACGACACTGCATTTGATGGTGAAACTCTTTAAACTTTATATTTCAAGTTGATGGTGACAGGAACACATGTGCTGCCCTGCTGATCTTGTTACTCAAGGAGAACAGGATTTCTGGAGGCAATTAGCAAGTGGATACTGAGTGTCTTAGTACATTTGAACTACCCTGCATCCAAAAAGATTTGAGTTGGTTTTCAATAAAATGCTCCTATAAATAACTACATGAAAATAGAAATACACGTTGAAAATTACTAGAGAGGGAGAGAAGATGCTGACATCAGAACCACGCCAGAAGCAGGTTCCTGCAGTTGACGTTCAGTTTAGTTCTAAAATTTTTAGCTATTAAGGCAAAGACACATCATCTTCAAATGCAAGTGCATTTATTTCTAAATTCATTGCATGAACTAAGCTTCGGCCTAATTCTCCTAAAGACTGGGAAAGTGATCTTAATCCTTCTAGAAAGTATCAGAGCCACCATGCTCTCTGGTGTTTAACTTTTTCCAGGCAACGCAGCCCGCTGTGCCCTCTGGCAGCCCTCTGGTTTCACCTGACCTGAGCAGGCACACTGGTTCTTTAAGGGTGAGTTTGAAAGTGATTTTGTTTCTATTTATTTTTGGTTATACTATGTTGGCTTGAAGCACTGAGCAGAACTCCTGGGACAATTAAGCCACATTCATTAAGAAAGATTTAGCTGAGTCAACAATATTCTTATTTGGGCTCCGAAAGAATGCAGACTACAGCATTATGTGGAAATGGCTGAAATCAGGATCTTCTAACAGGAATTCTTGCATGAATGGTTAGCAATTTTTTTTTTTTTTTTTTTACTAAGAATGAGAATGCATGGCCTGTGTTGCTGCATATTGTATGTTAATTATAACTTTTTTTTTTTTTTTTTTACTAAAAATGCCTGATTGTTAAAGAAAGTAAAGAGACAAGACCCTTGGCTGTTATTAGTGGCTCTGAAGAACCCATGATCTGTTGGTGTGCTTACATTTTAAAGATCAAAATTTATAATGAAAGCAGATAAGAAAAGAAGCACATTCATGTTTATCCAAATAAATCAATTTCTCTTTTTTGTGTTTAACTATCACAGGGGTCAAACCCTATGGTTTTCCCAGTAGTCATGTACAGATGTGAGAGTTGGACCCTAAAGAAGGCTGAACACTGAAAACTGATGCTTTTGAAGTGTGGTGTTGGAGAAGACTCTTGAGAGTCCCTTGGACAGCAAGGAGATCAAACCAGTCAATCCTAAAGGAAATCAATCCTGAATATACACTGGAAGGATTGATACTAAAGCTCCAATACTTTGGCCACCTGATGGGAAGAGCTGACTCATTGGAAAAAACCCTGATGCTGGGAAAGACTGAGGGCAGGATGAGAAGGGGACAACAGAGGAGGAGATGGTTGGATGGCATCACTGACTCAATGGACATGAGCTTGAGCAAACTCCGGGAGATGGTAGAGGACAGGGAAGCCTGACATGCTGCAGTTCATGGGGCTGCAGAGTCAGACATGACTCAGCAACTGAACAAGGGCCAGTTCAGTTCAGTTCAGTCACTCAGTCGTGTCCGACTCTTTGCGACCACATGAACCGCAGCACGCCAGGCCTCCCTGTCCATCACCAACACCCAGAGTCCACCCAAACTCATATCCATCAGTCCTCCTTGGGGAAGCTCAGTGTTTCCTCATAAAGCCTTCAGCTGACTCGAGGAGGCCCCCACATTGTGGAGGATGACCTGCTCTACTCAAAGTCTGTAGACTTAAATATCAATTCCATCTAAAAACATCTTCATGGTGACATCGAGGTGGTGTTTGACCCCAAACAGTACTGTGGTGGTCTGAATGTTCATGTCCATGCACCCAAATTCATATGTTGGACTCTTAACCCCCAAAGTAATAGTGTCAGGAGGTGAGGACTTGAGTAGATGATGGGTCATGAGGGTGGGGCCCTGTGAATGGGGTTGGTGGCCTTAGAAAAGAGACCCCAGGGAGGTCACTGGGAGAGGTCAGCATCTGCAACTGGGAGGCCAGCCTTCACAGGAACCCAACCAGGTCAGCACCTTAATCTCAGATGTCCAGCCTCCAGGCTGTGAGAATTAACTCTTGTTTATAAATATCTAGCACATATAACTTCCCATAGAAAGACACACAGCCTAGCCAAGGTGACATGAAATGAACCATCAGGTATGGGTTTAATTGCCACTTGATTTTTACATTTTCCCAACTGATCAAAAGTTTTCTTTGGGCTGGATTTGTTCTTCAGCCTGAGGTTGGTACCTTGGCAGGGACACATCCATGCAGTGTGAGTGACAGGCAGGGGGTGGGTGGTCCAGCCCTATGTCCGCGGTTCTTCCTGGTGATACTCTCCTCCACGACTGACCTCTGAGCTCTTGGCGACCACCTATGGCCAGCACAGGGCGAGGGGAGGGGACAGCCCGAGCAGAGGCCCACCTGCCTGCCTTGGGTGGAAGGGGGCCTGGAGGTGTGTTGCTGGGCCACACTATCCTGTTCGGAACATCTCACCCCAGTGGTGCCTCTGCAGCCCATGTGGAACAGTGAAGATTCCAGAAGCTATAAATGCCGGGCCTGCCGGCTAGATGAACAGGTCAAGGACGCAATCACCAGTGCACCTGAGAAATAAAAGACTAGGAAAGATGGGGTTGAGAGGGACGGAGTCAGCTTGTGACTGATTCCGACGACTTTATTGAGGGGTAACATACATATATATACTAACAGGATTCACCAAATTTTAGATCAAAGACTTGCATATGTGCAGAACTGCAGATACTAGTTTTAGGAGTTTTATCTTAACCCCAGCAGAGCATGGCACCAGCGTCTTACAATCAGGTAAAGACTACCTAGACATAAGCCATTCACAGGAGCCCGATAATCTTATCAGAGTCAGGAAAATGGGCAAATGGTGGCTGCAGCGATTTCCTTGAGGGAGGTGAGAAAGGCCAATTTGCACTTTAACAAATCAGGGGTGGCGGGACAGAGAGGGACCTTTTGATCTCTCTCAGGGCCGAGAAGGGGCCTGAGCAGTCAGGCCGGCTCCCCGCATCTCCCCCTTTTCTTTTGACTAATGGCCATTATATCTCCCTCGAAGGAAATGGCCGCGTTTGCAAACGGGAAAACATCAGCAATCTTTTATTTATCATCTCAGATAAGCATTGACAAATGCAAGGGCCAAAACACAGCAATAACAATATGCATATAATGATGAAAATTATAGATTTCCACCAACCACTATGAAACCAGGCAGATATCTGACTCCAAATGCTGGAGTCAGAAAAATCCATAGCGGCTACTTGTTGTTTCATATCTTCTAAAGCATCAGAAACATTTGAGGAATAATCAGGAATATATACACAACACTCCATTTTTATTAAGGCACATGTTCCCCCTTGAGAGGCTGTTAGAATATCCAGAGCCATACGATTTTGTAGAATGGCTTTTCTCATCTGTTTTTGTTCTTCATTAAGAGCCTCTAAAGCTCTTCTAGTATCTGTCAAAGCCTGTTTTGTAAAATTGTTCAAAGCCTCTACCCTGAGCATAATATCAGTGGCTCCTAAAGAGGGCACAAAAATTGAGGCTAAGTAATCATACCAATGAAAAACAGAGCGTGACCACCGGGCTTTAACATAAGGTAAATTAACAGGTTGACTAATTTTTTGCTTATGAATTCTCCCAGGGGCAAACACAAACCCTAGGGTACATCTCCCCACCCATCCTACAGGGAGCCAGGGCCAAAGGTTGTATCCACAAATCCATCGAGTGTTATTTGGGGTTACCCATCTTATACCAGGGCTATTTTCCCAATCTGTCCCTGGCCAAGTAACAGACTTGTTGACAATAAATGTTACATCCATTACAGTCTTACATTTGTGGGTAGGCAATAGTCCCATATGTTTCATGTGATATCCTGGAAATTCTCGGCCTCCAAATGTTGGTACATGAGTCTTTTGCTCCCAGCAAACGTCAGCAGGGGTCAGTAGCTGTCCTTTTTCAGGGGTCATCCAGAAATATTCGTCCCAAACTTGGTAGTAGTCACCCTCAAATCGATTAAAATCATTAGGAGAAGAAACAGATCTATTTTCGTAATATAAGTATGCATTAACACTCATGCATCTGCTGATTTGTTGGGAGAAGATTCCTCTGCTGTAAAGTCAGACGACCTAATTGCTGATTCAGTGATCTCCTCCGTCTGGCGTACCAACCTTTCCGGGAGCCAGCGCGGTGCTTCGGCATCCTGTGGAAAAACACATACATGACCCCTCCCCCAAATTAACACTGGATCTGGGCCATGCCAGTTATTATCCAGCGGGTCTTTCCACAAGACCATCGGCTTTCTGCTGGAAATCTGAGGGTCCCAAAATCTCTGCACGGCTGAATGTCCTTCTTTATCTAAAATTAAAAAATTTAAAATATATAAAGCGTGATTAAGGTAATTTCTGGGTAGAAGGGGGTAGAGCTCCCCCCTCTGTATTTTTTGAAGCTGTAGTTTCAAAGTTTGATTAGCACGTTCCACGATGCCTTGACCCTGTGGATTATAAGGAATGCCTGTTTTTAGGGTGATAGAAAAAGAGGAACAAAAATTTTTGAAGGCAGAGGAGACATAGCCAGGGCCATTATCAGTTTTTATAATCTTTGGCGTGCCTAAAATGGAAAAAGCATAAAGACAATGTGAGATAGAATGTTTTGCGGCTTCACCAGTCTGTAAGGATGCCACAATATATCCTGAAAAGGTGTCAATAGATACATGAACGTACTTTAAACAACCAAAGGAAGGGACATGAGTGACATCCATTTGCCAAAGATGATTCGGTAGAAGCCCGCGAGGATTAACGCCAAGATGTGGAACTGGGAGAAACTTAGGGCAAACAGAACAAGATTTAACAATTTGTCATGCAGTCTCTCAAGGGGTTTGAAACTGCAAACGAAGAGTATTACTATTCTGGTGATGTAGCGCATGTGATTGCTGTGCTGCTTCCACCTGTGAAAGAAAAACTCTAGTGTGAGAATCAGCCATCTGATTTCCCATAGACAGAGGTCCAGGAAGCCCAGTGTGGGCACGTAAATGTCCAAAGAAGCAGGGTAAGGTGCGCTGTTGCAGCAGAGACTGAATTGAACGTAACAAATGTTGAATGTTAGAATTCACAGTAGAAATAAAGGGAACAGTTTCTATATATTGCAAAGCATGAGCAATGTATTTGCTATCAGTAAACAAATTAAAAGACTGTGAGGAATATTGTGAGCATACTTTATGAACGGCTGAAAGTTCTACTTCTTGAGCCGATGTATAGTTCGTCTGCCAGGAGAAAGGGGTATCATTAACCACAAAGGCAGCAGTTCCATTGGAGGATCCATCAGTAAAGATCGTAAGAGCATCTTGAATAGGAACATTAGAAACATTCTTTGGAAAAATGAATGAATGCTGGCTGGCAAAATGCAAAAGTTTATCAGAAGGTAAATGATTAATAATTTGACCTGTAAAGGAGGAAAAGGCCAAAGCCCACGAGTCATTAAACTGAAAAAGCCATTCCTGCTGTTCTTTGGTATAGGGCACATAAATGTAAGCAGGATCGGCTCCCAACATTTCTCTGGAAAGACGCCTTCCTTTGGCAACGAGGAGGCTAATGAAATCAAAAAAAGGAGTAAGAACTTTTGAAGGCGATACAGGTAAATGGATCCACTGTAAGGGAGCATTTTGATATAACACTGCCGTCGGGGTATGTTTAGAGGGAAACACATATAGTCCCCATGGTTGAGAAAAATCACAGTAGGTAGCAAAATGCTGAGAGAGGGCCTTTTCAACCAATGCCAGAGCAGCTCGCCCCTCATCGTTTAGTATTCTGGGGGAGGAAGGGTCAGTTGTTGATTAAGGTCTCTAAATTGTCTTTTCCTCCATTAGCATGTCAAAAGTAACCTGCAGCCCATTACGGCGGTTACGGTCTTCAATGATGTTACAGACCTCGCCGTATTCTGAGCGCCACAAGAGATAATCACCTCTTGAGAGACAGGCTCGCGCAACTGCCTTCCAATCATTAGGAGGCAAGTATTGAGATGACAGACTTTCAATTATGGCTAGAGTAAACGGCGCAGTAGGCCCGTATTGAGCGCAAGCTTGTTTCAGTTCTTTCAGTTGTTTAAAAGGCAGAGGCTCATGATACCTCCGATGATTAGCATCTTGAAAAACAGGAAAAATCATAGAATATCCCTCAAGATTTTCACCCTGTTCTCGGGCTGTTTTCACAGCCATTTGTAGTGGTGAAAGTACTGGCCTTTTTAGGCTAGATGGAACATATACTGGCGCTGTTGGAATCAAAGGCGCTTCTGCGAGAGGAGGGGGAGGGAGCGGGACGGGCGGCGGCAGCGGGTCAGGATCTAAACCGGCTATAACAGATGGCGTTTTAGAATGCAACGGCTTAGTTGTATTTATGGGCGATAAGTCTAGTTGTTCCATTCTCTGAGATATGGATGTTAGCATCTCTCTAAGTTCAGAAAAAGGGGAGCCTTGGTCTTTATTCTTTTGTTGAGTTACTATAAAGGCATCCCATCCTTCTTTGTCATGCTCAAAAGCCTGCTCTTTTAAATCGTCTTCCTCATCAGGAGAAAGTTCTGAATCTGAGTCTTGTTCTAGAGCAGTAGTCTCATTATCATTTTTTCTGGAACCTGAAACAATTGGGGAGTCATATATCTGCTCCGCTACCCGTTGGGGGGCACCTGAACATTTGGGTGTTATAAATTTCAAGGCTGTTTCAAATTTCCTACTCTCGTGTTCTGGGTTTAAACAATCTCTTATTAGAGTCCATAGAGAATAAGCATCAAGAGGAACTTTGTCTGGTCCACAGAGGGTATAAACTGTTTGAATTTGTTCTCCCACCTTTACCCAAGTTTCAAGGCTAATAGTTCCTTCCTCTGGGAACCAAGGACAAGTTTCCTCCACAAAGACAAGAAATCTTTCTAATTTCTGTTTAGGCACAGAAATTCCTCTAGCTTTTAGCATAGTTTTTAACATAGAAACAAAGAACTGTCTACTATTACTTTGCTCCATAATTTTTACTCTCAACTATACCCTCTCCACCCACAGTTTTCCAATGATACCTGAATAGGTGAGGCTTTCTCCCGGGATCACTTTCAATATTTTTGGGTGGCTGTGCTTTGGGATCCGCCCACGTCCCTCGTTCTGGCGCCACTTGCCGGGCCTGCCGGCTAGATGAACAGGTCGAGGACGCAATCACCAGAGCGCCTGAGAAATAAAAGACTAGGAAAGATGGGGTTGAGAGGGACGGAGTCAGCTTGTGACTGATTCCGACGACTTTATTGAGGGGTAACATACATATATATACTAACAGGATTCACCAAATTTTAGATCAAAGACTTGCATATGTGCAGAACTGCAGATACTAGTTTTAGGAGTTTTATCTTAACCCCAGCAGAGCATGGCACCAGCGTCTTACAATCAGGTAAAGACTACCTAGACATAAGCCATTCACAGGAGCCCGATAATCTTATCAGAGTCAGGAAAATAGGCAAATGGTGGCTGCAGCGATTTCCTTGAGGGAGGTGAGAAAGGCCAATTTGCACTTTAACAAATCAGGGGTGGCGGGACAGAGAGGGACCTTTTGATCTCTCTCAGGGCCGAGAAGGGGCCTGAGCAGTCAGGCCGGCTCCCCGCATATAAACGTATTTTGTAGCAGTGCCATTTAGAAAGTAGGAGGCATTTAGCTTGTGCTCACAAAGAGAAGATGCTTTATTGCTGATGATTATCTGTTCTCCTTTCTTTTGCCAAGAAATAAAATAGGAAAGTATTAAAACTTTTCCAGTTTTGCATTTTATCTGAGGATAAATTGTCTTTGCAACCAAAGGAAAGACATTTTATCTCCTTGCATTTGGAGTAATTACCCTGTGTCTTGCATTATGTTATTAGGAAATGGACCAGAAAGTATGCTGATTGGACATCATTTTAAAAACAGGCTCATAGGATGTGTTTGGTACCCAGCCCTGTTCACCGAAGCAGTTTGGGAGGAGGGACAGGACCTTCTGAAGGGTGGGGAGTCGTGGCTGGAGCCTGGGATGGCCGCATGCAATCAGGGGTTCTAGTGGGATGGCTTCCTGAGGCTCTGGTTCCACTGCCATGGACAAGTCCGGGAGCCCGGGAGCTCAGAGTAGATCCTCGCAGCCCTGGCTCCTAAGCTAAGAGACACAGAAGCACAGAGATAGAGAGAACGAGACAGAGGCAGGGAGAGGGACTCCTGGGGCTCTAACCAGGAGAGTGATCCTATTTATGGGGCTCCACCCACACGACTTCCCCATCTCCCCAAGGCCCCACCTCCTGACAGCATTGCGCTGGGGATTCGGGACAACCCTGTCCACCACAGCACAGCTGCATGTCTGGTGACTGCTGCTGCCCTTGTCCAAGGCATGGTCAGAGCCCAGTTGGAGAGGGAAGCCAAGGCAGAGGAAGGCACAGCCCTGTCCCCAAGCTTGCGCATGCCTGTCTGTGTCCCCAGGGAAGCAAGGACCATGTCTTATCTCAGTTTGCTTAAAGCTTCCTTGGAATCTGAGATCACATAAGTAAAAGCAGAAAAGCAGATGGTGTGCATGGAGATGTCAAGGGCTTCCCCTGCGGCTCAGATGGTAAAGAATCTGCCTGCAATGCAGGAGACCCATGTTCAATTCCTGGGTCAGGAAGATCCCCTGGAGAAGGGAATGGCAACCTGCTCCAGTATTCTTGCCTGAATTCTATGGACAGAGGAGTCCGTCAGGATACAGTCCGTGGGGTTGCAAGAGTTGAACACGACTAAACCACCACCCCAGCACACCAAGATTTCACCTTTATTACACACTTGAGGGTGTGGGGCTCTCAAAGGGAAAACATGCAAAGATATATCTGACTTAAATGAAACTATCTTTTGTTTTCAGGGTGAAAAATGTGAGATGTCAAAACATGCCTGAATTCACGTCTGTAAGATTTCTTTTGAGAACTCAATTTTTCTTGATTATTAAAGCTGTCACTTTAAACAAAGAATTAAACAAGAGATAAAGATTGAAATTTTGCCCACAGGGAAATAAAAGCACTCTGAAAAGGATTAAGGCAATCTTCTCTTCACACTTTGCTCTATTAGGGCCCAGGCGCAGGCATCTGCTTCTGTGTGCAGGGTGGATGCAGAGTGTCTGTGCAGAAGTGGCCCTGCCTGCAGTCCGGCTCCGCCCAGCGCAGTGGCGCGGCGGCCCCCGGGCAGCCCAGGCCGGAGAACGGGGGGGCTGCGGGGGCTTGGGGGGGAGTGCAGGACAGGCCGGTAGGTCAGCTTCACCATCGGGACAGAGACCCCGACTCCTGGAGACAGGACGAGGAATCGAGTCGCTCTCAGGTGGTGACTGGCTTGGGACCGGGGGCCCAGGACTCGAAGCAGTGGAGGCAGGCAGCTCCCCATCAGGAGGGGCTCCGGGCACCGGCCCCGAGTGGGGTCACCGGGGCTCCTGCCCGGCCTCACGCCCTGCGTTCCACCCCAAAGAAGCCAGGGGGCTGCCTTCCCTGCGTGTCCATGGCCGCCACCCTCCCCGGCCATGCTCCCACAGCCAGGCTCTCCCCCTGGGGACGGGGTGGGGTCCACCGCACATGGCCGCCTCCTTCCGGCACAGGCCTTCCCCTGGTTGGGACCAGCCGGGTGGCTGCTCCAAAACCCTCATTTGGGCTGGGACTGTTCCCACCCGGGGCAGGGGGGCAGGGAAGGGAGGACCCGGCCGGGAGGGTCTGGACTGTGCAGCCATCCTGTCGCTTCAGTCACTGTCAAGACTGTCCCAGACTCGGTGGTTGGTGGCCTGGCCTGGGGTCTCCGTTGTGCTCAGGGCCAGCCTGTGACTCCCCAACGGTTGGGGAGCTGGGGGTTACCCAGTCACCTGGACTCACCTGGAGCCTGACCATGGATGCCGGGGCCCCCCAGGCTGGGCCCACAGGTGGCTGCTCTGGGTGAGACCCACTGGTGTGGAAGGGATGGGAAGGAGTAGAGTGCAGAGTGGCCTGGGGTCCTAACTCCCCGGGGGCTCACGCTCATGTGTAAAGGCACACTGGTCACTTCCTAGGCCTGTGGAGAATTGTAGGGAAAATACCTCACCTTGGTTGTTGGTTCCCCTCTAACTGAGTCTGCAAAGGGACCTCACAAAATTCCGCTCCTTCTGGCGGAATTCCTTTCTGCTTCTCCAGCAACTATTCCAAATGATCAGGCTGCCCCCACTCCCAGGTTCACACCCACTTCAGGCAGCACAGAAGTCAGTCTCTCCTCTCACAGAGGAAATCGTCATCTGACCCACTGGCTCCATTTCCTCAACCTCCAAAAACCTGCAAGCTTTTCCTCCCTGGTGTCAGAGGGCGCTTCTGTCTCCTTCTCAAGGATACCCATCCCCACATCCTCTCCTGCCTTCGCCCCACCACTGTGCTCCTACCTGGGTTGATTCACATTCTGTCTTTAATTGCACTTTTCAGTTGTTGTTGTTCAGTCACTCAGTTGTGTCCAACTCTGTGACCCCACAGACCACAGCACACCAGCCTTCCCTGTCCTTAACTGATCCTGGAGCTTGCTCAAACTCAAGTCCATTGAGTCGGTGATGCCATCCAGCCATCTCATCCTCTGTCAACCCCTTCTCCTCCTGCCTTCAATCCTTCCCAGCATCAGGGTCTTTTCCAGTGAGTCAGCTCTTTGCATCAGGTGACCAAAGTACTATAACATCAGTCCTTCCATGAATATTCAGGGTTGATTTCTTTTAGAATTGACTGGTTTGGTCTCCTTGCAGTCCAAGGGACTCTCAATTCTTCTCTAGGACCACAGCTCGAAAACATCAATTCTTCTGTGGTCAACCTTATTTATGGTCCAGCTCTCCATGACTACTGGAAAAACCACAGTTTTGACTATATGGACTTAAGTCAGCAAAGTGATGTCTCTGCTTTTTAATATGCTGTCTAGGTTGGCCATAGCTTTTCTTCCAAGGAGCAAGCAATTTCATGGCTGCAGTCACAATCTTCAGTGATTTTGGAGCCCAGGAAAATAATGTTTCCCCATCTGTTTGCCATGAAGTGATGGGACTGAATGCCATGATCTTAGTTTTTTGAATGTTGAGTTTTAAGCCTACTTTTTCACTCTCCTCTTTCACCTTCATTAAGAGGCTGTTTAGCTCTTTTTAGATTTCTGCCATTAGGGTGGTGGTCATCTGCATATCTGAAGTTATTGGTATTTCTTCTGGCAATCTTGATTCCAGCTTGGGCTTCATACAGTGTGGTATTTCACATGATGCACTCTGTATTTAAGTTGAATAAGCAGGGTGACAGTATACAGACTTGATGTACTCTTTTCCAATTTGGAACCAGTTCGTTGTTCCATGTCTGATTCTAACTGTTGCTTCTTGATCTGCATGCAGATTTCTCAGGAGGCAGGTAAGGTGGTTTGGTATTCCCATGTCTTTAAGAATTTTTCACAGTTTGTTATGATCCACACAGTCAAAGGCTTTAGTGTAGTCAATAAAGCAGATGCTTTTCTGGAATTCCCTTGCTGGGAATAGTTCAACAGATGTTGGCAATTTGATCTCTGGTTCCTGTGCCTTTTCTAAATCCAGCTTGTACATCTGAGAAATTTTTGGTTCATATACTGTTGAAGTCTAGCTTGGAGGATTTTGAGCATTACTTTGCTACCATGTGAGGTGAGTGCAATTGTGCGGTAGTTTGAGCATTCTTTATCATTGCCCTTCTTTGGGATTAAGATGAAAACTGAACTTTTCCAGTCTCATGGCCACTGTTGAGTTTTCTAACTTTACTGGCACATTGAGTGCAGCACTTTCACAGCATCATCTTTTAGGATTTGAAGTAGCTCAGCTGGAACTCTATCACCTCCACTAGCTTTGTTCATAGTAATGCTTCTTAAGGCCCACTTGACTTTGCATTCCAGGATGTCTGGCTTTAGGTGAGTGACCACACCATTGTGTTTGTTTCAGTCATTAACACTTTTTTTTTGTATACTTCTATGTATTCTTGCCACCTCTTGTTAATACCTTCTGCATCTGTTAGATCCTTACTGTTTCTGTCCTTTATTGTGCCCATCTTTGCATGAAATGTTCCCTTGGTATCTCTAATTTTCTTGAAGAGATCTCTAGTCTTTCCCATTCTATAGTTTTCTTCTATTTCTTCGCATTGCTCACTTAAGAAGGCTTTCTCTCTCCTTGCTATTCTTTGAAACTCTGCATTCAGATGGGTGTATCTTTCCTTTGCTGTTTGCCTTTCACTTCTCTATCTCAGCTATCACTCAGCAGTTCTCAGTAAATGTGGGCATTTGCACAGGACACTTCTTCCCACCTGTGTCTCCAGCCATCATCACAGCCGGCACTCTGGCTGACGGGCAGGCCAAGAGAACATCAGTCCATGCCCCTCAGCCCCTGGTTCCAGGCAGAACCTGAGCAGCTCTGGTTCCCAAGCCCCTTGCTCTGTGAGGGATAGTGTTCTATGCGAAGGTCTACACTGCAGGCCCTTGCCTCACTGCGTAGTGCCGTACCTAAGGTCTTGTTCATAGCTTGGCTCCATGGCCAGCCTGTGTCCACCCTCATGACTTCGTGGGTGCTCTCTGGTGTACACACCCACTCACCCACCCACCACCCACCTTGCTCCTAGCTAAATTCAGGAGGTTTGTGTTTTCTCTGACAATGTCCACTTGAAGCATGTGTTTGACCTTCAAAGGCCTTCAAAGTGACCTTCAAAAGATCACAGACACACAAATGGGGGAAACACAATGATGACATTTAGCCACTAATTCAAAGAGCAAAGGAAAGGGGGTTTTAAGAAAATTATTTGTCATCCATCTCTCACTCATCATGCACCATCTGCCATCTAACAATCTATTCACCAACCCACCTGCCTACTTATTGCTGCTCCTGACCAACCAGACACTTCTATACACCCACCATATAATAACTAACTGTGCCAGAGGCTTCTGGATGACTCTGCTCTGATGCTTTCTGCAGCCAGTTACACCCCCACCGCACCCCTGTCCCAACCTCGCCCTGAGTTGACGTGCTTGAGGGTGTTGATAGCCCAGGTGTGCAAAGTGCATGGGAGACAGATGTTGCCCAGAGTCTCCCCTGCCCTCTGGGATGGCAGTGCCACCCTAACTGGAGGCCTTGAGGCACCTTGGGGAGCCCGGCCCCTCCATGGACCAGCTCCTGTGATGCATGAGGTCCACCTCCCTTGGGTCATTCTCACATTCTTCCCAGGCTGTGCACTTTCCATGGGAAACCGAGCTGAGGGTGAGCGTTCAGCCTCCTGGAAAACCTGGGACAAGAGGTCCAGGCTGAGGCCTGTGCTCAGACATCAGCGCAACCCTGGAGCCTGCTGTGGACAGAGTCCACACCGGTCACCTGCCCTCACCCCCAGCAGACTCAGCCAGGAGACAGTGGCCAATGGTCCCGGTGAGGGAGCGTCAGAGGCACAGCCAGACCTAGCCGCGCCTGTTACTCACCAGGAGGAGAGGCTTATGTCCTCCCGGGCAGCTCTTGGAATAGCCTGGACAGAGGCCAGAAAATATGTTCTCAGTTGGAACAGGCTCTATTATTTATGAAGTTCTATTTAATACTTGAAAATCAAAAGCTTGAAAAGAAAACATCCCACAGGGCCTCAGGGTAAACAAACAGGCCCTCTAATGCCATGCAGCAGGGCCTCAGCTGGGGGGCCGGGGTGGGACCCCTGGGAGGCAGCAGAGACCTCGGAAGGTGGGAGAGCCTGCGCTGACATACGGGTGAGCCTCCCAGGGTCTGTGTTAAAACCAAACACACCAAGTTAACTTTCAGAACTCACAGCACCACTCATGGGTAAGAACTTCTGCATTTAATTTAGTAAAATGAGCTCCTAGTCCTAAATGCTACATCAATTTTCTTTACAAAGTGGAAAAAAGTACCTGTGGAGGCTGGAGCCAAGTCTGCCAGCCTCCCTGTGAGTGTAGCTCTGGGATAACCAACCAGCGTGTCTACAGTGGGGCAGGCCTGTCTCCACCAGGGCAGGCGGTCTACACGGGGGCAGGTGCGACTACACCCGGGCAGGTGTGTCTACACTGGGTCAGACGCCACCACAGGAGGGCAGGCTTGTCCACACTGGGGCAGGCGCGTCTCCACGAGGGCAGGCAGGTCTCCACGGGGCCAGGTCCTTCCCTTGTTTGCTATACATTCTTTCCCAGGAGTTCTGTGTCTGGGGAAAGTTTAAAGCTACATCTTCCGGACAAATGAGAGCCAGCCGAGGTTGGATGCAGCTCCCAGGATGTTGGAAAGCTCCCAGGCCCCACAGGACCAGCAGCCAGCTGAGCCGGGCCACAGCGCTGATGGTGGTGCTGGCTGAGGAGGGCGGTCGCGGTGTGTCCTGTACCGAGGGAGCAGCTGGCAAGAGGCCGGAGGGTCTGGGAAAGCACGCGCCGGGAGCCCTGTGCGCATGAAAAGAGATTCTCCAGTCACATGAAGGTCTCCGTGTGACCTGGAGGGGCTCACGGCTGAGGCCAAATGCATCCTCGTGGCTGCGGCCCATGGGGGGCCCACTCACCCCACCCCCGAGGGATCCGGGTGTCTTTGGGAGGTGGCCTGGGGGAGGTGGGAGGCGGGATGGAAGAAGGAGAAGTTTCAGAGTTTAGACACAGAACGGGCATCTGTGCCCGTTGGGGTGGGGGTCGGGGTGGCGGGGGAGTGGAGGTGGGATTAGACCCTGGTGGGGGCGGGGCCCTGCGGACCCTTGTGAGCCCCCAGCTCCGCTCCGCACCCCTCGCTGGGTGCACCAAGGGCAGGAGGGGCTCACGGTGCTCCAGGAACCTTGGTTCCCAGCGCTCCACCCTTGGTCTGCGGGGTGACCTGCAGGGAGGGCGAGCTCTGTCCCTGCGGGGTCGGCCTCCTTTCCATAGGCCTCACCCCCACAGGTGGCTCTGTCTGCCACCTGCCTGCTCAGGGCTCCTTGGTGCCAAGGGTTGTCACGGCAGCCAGAGTGGTCCTGGAGCCCTGGGTTTTCTCTGTTGGTTTCGGGGTCTCCTCACCTGCTCTAATTTCCTCACTCAGCAGATCTGTGGGTGTGCTTCCCTGCAGGGCATAAACACAGAGGTGGGCACCCACTCAGAGTCCCCACACACTTAGCTCGCTCGTTTTCTTTTCATAGAAATAAAGATCCGGGGTACTGTCTGTCCTCTCTTGGGACACACATCTGCATCTAAGAAGCCTTCTAGGGAGGCAGGAGCTCAGCTCCAGGGACTGTGGTGGATCCGGTGACACGGGAGTTTTTTCTGTGGAAAGAAACCAAAGCTTATACTAGAAAGTAAAAGTGAAAAGTACACTTCATTGATGTTTGTAAAGATCATTTTTCTATTAAATCTCAGATGGTGAAAAAATAATGAGTGGGTTGAGAGGGTCTTAAATCACATAACTTCTGTAAATTTCTGAGTTACAGCCTGAGGACCAGAATGTTATTTTTCTTGTTACTTGATCCAGAATCAAGCATCAGTCCTTTTAAGTTTCCCATGTTGTAGCCACTCGTTCTGGGAAACAAACTCATTCAGAAGGACAATGCAGATAGTGGAGTGCAGTTTTTTACACCGGCAGGCCCAAGGCAGAGTCTCCTCTTAGCCAAGGACCCCGACCAGCATTTGTGAAAATCTTTTCTACCCCATGTGTACATGTCCGAATCCACCACTCCAAATTCCTTGAGATGTACATAAATAAAGGAAGGGTATATACAATCCCAATAACCCCATCATTCATGTGCCATGTGCTTAGACAGTTAAACAATTAGCCAATAATCAATAAGACTGAGGTTATACTCCGATAGGTACAGAAAATTTATGGCCTGTCTGGAGGAAGGGATGATTAGTGTATGTGCTCTCTTAGGCAATGAGTAACCTGGATATGATCTTCAAGGTTCCCCTGTCCGGAGGGAGTCTTATCCTTCTGTTGTTGTTTCCATAGGCACTAAATACAGAGTTCAGAGCCCACTGGAGAGGTGGCCGAGCATGATCAGCATGGACAGGCCTGAGACGGGGTCCAGGCCCTGTGAATTCCTTCTTCATTCCCCCCCCTCCCCCGATGCTCCTAGTTTCAGTAACGAGCATCATTTATTGCAATATATTGTACCCTGGCCCTCCAGCCACCCACATGAGAGAATGCTATGAACCTCTGGGTTACAAAATTCATAATACATTGTAAAATTCAGGTTCCCCAAAGCAGAACTATCAAGGCAACTCTAACAGTGGTAAATATAGTTTTCTACCAATCACCCCTCACCCAAGATAGGACTGAAGACCAGAAAGGAGTGTTTTCATTTGATATTGCTTTTACCTGGTTTTTCATGTCGTCTAAAGCAGTTGATACATTTCCAGATAAGTCAGGAGTGTATACACAACATTCAACATTAATTATAGCACAGGTCCCTCCTTGAGCAGGTGTGAGTATGTCCAAAGCCATTCTATTATGAATTACCGCTCTTCTCATTTGGATTTGCTCTTCATTTAAGGCTTGGATGGCTTTTATTCTATCTAGGAGGGCCTGTTTTGTGAAATTAGTCAAGGCCTCTACTTTAATCATAATATCTGTTGTCCCTATAGAGGGTACAAATAAGGCAGCAATATACTCATACCATTGAAATACAGATCTTGTCCACCTAGCATGTAAATAAGGTAGATTTACTGGGACTTGTTGTAGGTTAGGCTTTTGTTACACTAGCATTTATATATCAAATGTAACCCCGAGTCTATTGACTGTAGGTCTTACACCAAGAGAGCAAGGAGAGGTTATAATTGACAAGAGAGAGGAAAGTCGCTTTTTGTTATCCCAGAAAAGAGCAGAGTGGTTTAAAATCTCCTTGGCAGAGTGGTCACACCCACCAAGGAAATCCATCCATCACTGACAGAGGCACAGCGCCACATACCCAGCAGTTGGAGGTGTTGTGGAAGTCTGCATAGGAATGTGCCCATGAGATAAAAACATTGTCCTGAGTTGAAACAGAAGTTAAATTCAAAATCACGTTGATGAGGCCAAGGAGCAGGAGTTGATTTTGCGGCTTCATCCTGAGGGGGGGGCTCATCTGGGATCTTCTTTTCCTTCTTCTTAAGGATGGTCTTAGTCTCTTTCGGGTCAGTGGGGTCCCTCTGTGCAGCCCACTCAGCGTTTTCTGGGTCTGCGTGGTATGTCTCTTCACCCTCGTACGATGGATCAAGGGACAATACCTGCAACTTTAACTGCAGTAGGGGTAGTTAGAATAACATAAGGGCCTTTTCACCAAGGGACTAGCAAATCATGTTTCCAATCTTTGACCCATACTTGGTCACCAAGCATAAACTCATGAATCTGTTCCCCAAAGGGGAACAGCACCCTTTTTGTACAAACTTAGTTACCCAATTTATTACCTTACCCAGTTCCATCTGCTGTGAAATCCTATCCCCCCTTACCTGAGGCAAATTTGTTGACACCTGTTTTATTATGGGAGAGGGCCCCCATACACAATTTCGTATGGAGAATAGCCTTGGGACTGTGGGGTCATCCTGAGTCTGAGCAGAGCCATTGGAAGCAAGTCCACCCAGGAGCAGTCAGTCTCTCTGATCCACTTGGAGAGTCTCTTTAAGTGTTCAGTTGGTTCATTTCACCGTCTCAGAACTCTGGGCCTATATGCAGTATGCAGTTTCCATTTGATGTTTAAAGTTTTGTTTACTTGTTGTACTAAATCAGCTACCAAAGCCGGGCCATTGTCTGAACGAATGCTGGTAGGAAGTCCAAATCTGGGAACTGTTTCCCTAAGCAGGCACTGGGCTACTTCTGATGCTCTTTCAGTTCAGGTAGGAATAGCTTCCACCCATCCCGAGAACGTACATACCATGACCAGCAGGTAATGGTAGTGTCGGTGAGGTTTCATTTCAGTGAAGTCCACTCCCAGGTGTTCAAGGGGCAGCATGCCTTTCAGCTGAATACCTGAAGGTTTTTGTCTGAATACCCGAGAGGCAGCATTAACCTGTGAGCAGGCAGCATGGCCTAGGTGGGTCGCTTGGTGTGTCTGGCTTACCAGAGTGTGTGCCAGCTCCTCCAGTACCAATAATTTACCACTTGGCAATTCCCACCATCCCTTTTCAAGTCTTGATGGCCCCTTCCGCTTTGGCTAACCTGACAGCCGTTGCCCTTTTTATCAGGCTAGTGCCATCAGTATATAGGACCCAATTAGGGTCTGGGACCTTGTGTCCTTCTTTAAACAAACCCCAGATACCTTACCTCCTCCTTGCAGATCTGTGCCTTCTTTGACACCCGGTAACCTGCTTCCATCAGCAGCTGGAGCAGTGCTTTTGTCCCTTTCTAGCATTTTTCCTTGGACTCAGTAGCCAGCAGCAGGTTTTCCCCATATTGTAGGAGCCGACACCCACGCTCTTCTGGATGGAATGAGTCCGGGTCAGAAGCCAAGGCTTCCCCAAAGATGGCTGGGGAGTTCTTAAACCTTTGTGGGGCGTCCAGATGAGCTGTTTTTTGGTGCCCCTGACTGGATATTCCCATTCAAAGGCAGAGATGGGCTGTGACGCTGGGGCGAGGCATACACAGAAGGCATCCTTGAGATCTAGGCAAGTATAAACTTTAGTACTTGGCAGGAGGAGACTAAATAAGGGATAGGGGTTTGGAACAGTGGGATGTAAAGTCACAGTAGCCCTGTTGACTAGCCTGAGATCTTGTACAGGCCTATAGTCCTGTCCTCCTTCCCTTTTGACTGGCAGGATCGGTGTATTCCAAGCCCACTGGCACTCTACTAGAATGCCCGCTTGTTTCAATCTATTGATGTGGGGCAGTATGCCGGCCCAGGCCTCTATTGGTAGCGGGTACTGGCGCTTTCTAACTGAGATGGTGCCTGGTTTGAGTTCTCTTATCACTGGGGCTTGATGTTTAGCCAGCCTGGGGGTAGGGGGGTTGTCTTCCGCCCAGACCTCAGGGAATAATTGACTTAGCTCTCTCTCATACTCTTCTGGCCCACCCGGTTCTTCAGAGGCTCATGCAACCTCCACTCATGTTGGGGGGGATATTGAGAGAGAGAGAGCAAATAAGTCATAGTGTCCATCTGGAAGGTGGGCCTCTCCTCAGGGGAGAAAGTCACTGGTGCTCCTAGTTTGGAGAGCAAGTCTCTTCCCATCAGGGGTACTGGGCACTCAGGAATGTAGAGGAATTCATGAATCACTTGGTGCCCCCCCCCCCCCCCCCATCTGACATTTTCTGGGCTGGCAAAATGATTTAATCATCTCTTCTCCCAATACCCCAGTTGCAGCGGTAGTCTTTTTGGACAGTGGTGCCACAGGTTTTGTTACTACTGACAGTTCTGCTCCTGTATCCACTATGAAGTCAATGTTTTGGTCCCCCACTTTTAAGGTTACCATGGGCCCTCGGGGACCTGATATCTCTGAGCCCCGGCCGCCCTATTTAATTTCCAAGTCAGCAAGCCCCACAACTGCGGGAGCTTCCTCTTCCTTCCTTGCCTTAGGGCATTCATTCTTCCAGTGGCCAAAAGCCTGGCACCGGGCACACTGGTTTTGCTGTAACGGGGCCCATGGCCTCCGTTGGGACCGGTTGAAGGACTGTCCTGTCCCTGGGCAGATGAGGTTTTCCGGAGGGCCCGAGATAGATTTTCCCAGAGCAGCAGCTAGCACTGCAAATCTCTTGTCTGTTCTCTTTCGTTCCCTCCGGCTCTCTGGCAGAGCGCAGTCTCTGCTTAATTCCAACATCTCCTTCCCCTTCTTGTCAGTACTCACTGGGAGAGGCGGGTATAGCTTGGGCGGTTCGGCTGGAGCCGGATCCTGGAAGTGTTGGCCAGAGGCTTCTGTCACTGGGATCAGAGCTTGCCAAAACAGCGGCTCTATGAACTCCAGGAGAGCTGGTGGAAGAGCAGTGGCTGCTGTAGGAACTTCACCTGGCCCTGGATCGGGTATTAAGGTGGCCTCCGGTCCTGGAGGTGCACTGGGAGGCAGGCGCGTCATTATCCAGTCTGGGGGAGGGGGTCAGGTCATCCCTGTCCAAATCCTGTAGAATTTCCTTTTTTATAATCAGTCGATTTTTGTGCCATTAATATTTTCCCCTTTCCCTTCTGGATACAGAACCTTGTCCAACTAGGAGGGTCTTGAGCTAACCCTAGCCACGAGTCAATATATGGATATTGATCCAAGTGTCCTGGCTCTCCTGTGACTACTGTATAGACTGCTTCCACTGTTTTTAAGTTCATGGTGTCCTCTGGCGGCCATTCGACCTCACAGAGTATGTGGAGGCGGTTAAGCTTCATCTTCACCCCATAGTCTCCTCCTAATCCCTTCTTTAAATTTTTAATCATGCACTCCAATGCAGTTGCCTTAGATTCACTTCATCCCATCTTGCTTACCTTCTCGGACCTTCTACTTTTCCTTTTTGTTCTGTCTACGAAGTTCTCAGTACCCTATGTACTTCTGTTATTTCCACTCAATGACACTTAAATTGCCATTCTGCCTCCTTCCTAACTGGGGTGAGAAGAGCCTTACCTGCCAGATCCCAGAGGGAGAAAGGGGATCGGCATGTCATCACCTGCCGGTCAGCACAGCCAAACCAGAACACCACGTGGTCCAAGACTGTTTCTCCCTTAAAGTCCATTCTGCCTTGGTGGGCTTGATCAGCTGTGGATGAAAACACAGATGGGTTAAATATCCTATGTCCCAGGCCATTTCCGGAAAAGCCAATTCATACTCACTTATGTGTCCCCCTCCTTCTAGCCTGACAATTCCGAGGGGGTCAAGAATTTCACAGCAGACGGGACACCTCCTTGGGGAGGGCAGAATACGAGCATACAAGGACCAGTTTCCTATCCTAAAAATCCCCTGGTGATCGCTGGTAATAATTTTCCCTGAGACTGCATGGACACACCTCCTAAATGACCTTCACAAATTCCCTTCCTAAGGCTTAGCATGCTCATCGACCTGTGTACTAAGCAATCGCTGCTCCCTGCCCATTCCAGGCTCCTGTGGGTCTGTGCCCCTTCTAGTCCCTCCCAGGGAGGGATCAGGCCCCCTCTTCCACTCTGCTGGGTGGGTTCCTCCTCACCTGAGTGCTCCATTCCCCTGCTGCCATCCACTACCTGCTAATGTGAAAGGTCCGGGTGTTGAGAAGCAGAATCCTTCCAGAGGGATGAGGCGCCTTCCCCCCTCTAGCAGATTCAAGTAGCAAGGCCTCGGAGTAGCCCCAAATGGGACTTGTCTCCTCAAAGTGAGGAGTTTCCTGGCCAATGCACCAAATGTTGTAGCCACGCGTTCTGGGAAACAAACTCATTCAGAAGGACAATGCAGATAGTGGAGTGCAGTTTTTTACACCGGCAGGCCCAAGGCAGAGTCTCCTCTTAGCCAAGGACCCCGACCAGCATTTGTGAAAATCTTTTCTACCCCATGTGTACATGTCCGAATCCACCACCCCTTGAGACTTACATAAATAAAGGAAGGGTAAATACAATCCCAATAACCCCATCACTCATGTGCCATGTGCTTAGACAGTTAAACAATTAGCCAATAATCAATAAGCCTGAGGTTACACTCCGATAGGTACAGAAAATTTATGGCCTGTCTGGAGGAAGGGATGATTAGTGTATGTGTTCTCTTAGGTGAGGAGTAACCTGGATATGATTTTCAAGGTTCCCCTGTCCGGAGGGAGTCTTATCCTTCTGTTGTCGTTTCCATAGGCACTAAATACAGAGTTCAGAGTCCATTGGAGAGGTGGCCGAGCATGATCAGCATGAATAGGCCTGAGATGGAGTCCAGGCCCTATGAATTCCTTCTTCACCCACTTTTACCCCACATATTTGCTTTAAAATATGTTTTTATGTATTTTTAATATCATCCTCATATTTTATGTGTATATCTTCTAAGCTTTCATATATTATATATATTTCTTATTTCTATATTTCATCCTTCCTCCTGTTTATCTATTTATCTAACTCTTCTCTGAAAATTTTTTACAGAGAAAGGAAAAGAGAAAAAATATTATGCAAGAAAATCTAAGCTATTTGCATTTTTGTGTCACTTCTCCCCTTTTCTTACCAAATTCAGAAAAATATTAATGCTGTTGGCACAAGAAATACTATACATGGCCCTTGAATTTTATTATTTTTTTACCAGTTTTTAAATATCTTTATTTACAAATTGGTATATTATCGGTCAGTTTGAATGCCATATGTGTGATAAAATAGATTATGAGAAATATCATATTTACAATGAAATCATTATTTTATATAACTGAATCACCTAGTAGGCTACCTCCTGCAATAATAACTTAATGGGCCTAATTCTACCCTTTGAATGGGCCAATTTCATGCTTCTCTTAGAAAATTTTGAGTTCGGTATAGTTTCTTGGTGCTTAAGAGAAAATCCCTGGGAACCAGCAAATGGAACCAGACCTCTCTGGGATTGAGAGACAGGAGTGAGAGAAAAGACATCCTGTCACATCTTAGTCCCGCGACTGCTATGCTTTGCAGCAGGAGGAAAGAATCAGTCCCAAGAATTACATTGAACATTTCCAAATCTTCAATATCAAGGATGAATTTCTAAAACAAGTTTTGTAGACAGAAGCTCTCCAGCTAGTCATTAACTAAAATTCATATGCGATACAGTCAAGGATGCTGTGCTTACAAAAACCACATATAGCTTATTTATCTCTAATTTTAAAATAATTCTTTCTCTTATTGGGTATGCAAGTGAGCAGTGGAGAAAGTGGTGCATCTGCAATACCGGCTGGGGCCAGGGATTTTAGTGCTTCCAGAAGATGTGGGCTAGAGAACTTTACCAGGCACCAGAGGGGCTCTTCTCTCTCAGCCAGGATGCCCCCATTTAAGTCACTTTTGAATTTCGTTTCAAGCTTATATTGTGCAAATTCTAGTCTTGGTTGAGGATAGTCTCCAAAAATTTCTTGAGTCACTTTCTGCACTCTCTCTTTTTCTACTTTGTTTTCATGAATGATCCTTGAATCCATATTTATATCTAGCCCAAGGCTTCTTTCTTGTAGAGATGTAGTAGAGTTGTGAGTTTCAAAGCTCTGATTATACTGTTTAAAAACAATAGCCTTAAGAGAGTCCAGATACCGGCTTCTGAGGTCCATTTTCACAGTCTGATGGTGTTTGCTAGCAACTGTCAGTGCTTGACCCAGAAGGGGTAGATTGCTCTTCAGTTGGGAGGACGAAGTGAAGGCATATGGAGTTTGGGAACAGTATACCGCATAAGCAGGTTTGTACTGGTTTGGCTTTTTATACTGTGTTCCCCAGGCAATTCGAATCCATACTGAGTTCTCCTCGGCATCTCTGAAGCTGACTGTCACATTTTTTAATGCTCTCTGAAGAATTTTCTTGAATGAACTTTTGAATTGTTCCATATCAAAAAGGTCAATGTCGTCACCTGGTCCTTTACTCATCTGAAAAACATCCCAAATTTTCTGGTGCCGATGAAACTGAGTATAAATGATGTCTAAAAGGGCTGCATCATTGAGACTCGCATGATTCTCCTCACAAAGCAGAACCAAGTCCTGAACAATAGATTCCTTTCTCTGCCGAAAGTTTACAGTCTGCAGTTGATTTTCAGACAAAAAATTCCAGGTTTTTAGGACTGTCATCATTTCAGGCATTGGGATTTTCAAGATGGTCCTCCTGAAAAACTCAGCAAGAGTTTCATCCATCTCTTTGGCACTTGGGGCCCGTGGCAGTCACAAGAGAGTAGCCTCAGAGTCGTGGGACGTGGCTTCTTCTAGGCTCCCGCCACATCCCGCCCGATCCCACGCTGCCAGGGGTTCTCTTACCGTCCCACTTCGCCGGCGGGCTCTCTCCTCATCGACTCCCCTTGAATTTTAATAAACCCTTTTCTATAAAAATGTTCTCCTTGTGGATTTAGAATGACTGGCTTTACTGCATAAGTGGAAGCAGGTAACAGAGCCTGATGCAGAGGGTCCAGTGGTTTTCCTGTATCTAATGGAGATTCAGGTGATATCAACTATTTCTTCATCCCTCCCCCTATACTTTCAGTTCTGGGTAACTGAGCAAGTGAGTTCAAGGTCCCTGTCACCCCCTAGTCTCAGAGGGTCAGAGACGAGGCTCCCTGGACCTCCCCACTTTCCCTTCCTCGCTCATCCTAAAGATCCGGGGCTGCTGGTGAGAGTTAGAACATCAGTGAAAAACCTTCTGAGAGGCAGTTGTTGGCAGGTTTAGCTTCTGCTAGGATCTCCAGCTTCTGAACTGATGTCAGACCTGCATGGGCCCTGCTCCATGTCTGATTCTGAAACAGGAGGAAAACTTACCTTGTGCACCGGTGCCTAGAGCTGTGGATATTACAGTTCGTTTGTGGGGAGTGGTTGCCCTCTCATAAGACTCTGTCCCCATTTTCAGAAGCTGTAGAAAATTGACACTGGACAATTTAGAAACACTTATGACTGCCGAGGTCACTTAGAAACTATGCTGGGCCTGTGCAAAAGGTGATATTAGAGAAGAAGAAATAAAACTCCACAGAGACTTCAGGTCTGTGCATCTTGATCGTGATAGAGATATGTAGCCTAGGGCAGAGACAAGGGAGGTCCCATCTGATGGGCTGGTGGTGGGTGATAGACACGGGAAGGGCTTTCTGTGCCCAGAACAGGTCGCATAGTCTGTTGGAAAGTTCATGGTGCGAATAACATGCTTTGGATCAGTGGATATAGAGAAAAGTGATACATTTTAACTTTTCTCACACCATCTTAGAGGATAAGAATTAGTAGTTAAAAAAAATTAAAATGAACAGAAAATACAAAACAACAAAAAACACTTAAAAATTAAACGAAAGGCAAAAGAAAAAAAAAAAACAAAGAAAGAAAGGAAAACGAAAAAGAAAGAAAAAGACAACTAAGATTGCAAAGGGGCTGAAGAAAGGAATCGAAAGTTGCAGCGAGCCTATGTCTTTCTGAAAGAGCTCACTTTGGACCATGACCAACGGCCCCAAAGGGAGAAAAGCATATGTGCCACACTCGCGGCATCTTTTGGTGCTAGGACCCTGAACGCTAGAAGAGTGGCTGGTGAGAAAGCATCGAAATGGGAGTGGACCTCAGTCGAGGGCAAAGTTGAGGCAAGGGTTTATTGTTGTCCGGGGAGGGGTTGTCCTCAGGCAGGGGTCTGGGGTGGGGAGACCCCTCAAGGGGAGAGGGTAGGTGGGCAGACATATGTTTCCACAAGTGTGTTAGGATCTGAAGGGTGAGCCCACGGAATTCCTCCCCAGCCCGCATGTGTGTGCTGAACTTGGAAGCCCTGCAGTGACTCTCTAGCAGGCAAGTCTGGAAGGCCAAAGCCCCCCCCGAATCATTTGCATCCTGAGCCCTGTGGTGCAGGGCCAGATCGGAAGTGCGTGCGGGGCTTCGTCATGGGGAATTCCCCGAGAAAAGTGTCGGTGGTGGGATGTCGGGAGTGGGAGTGAGCACGCCCTCGGACGCCTCAGCCAATGAGGAGCTTGTGCGTGCGGGGGTGGGGCTGTGGGAAAGCCATCAAAGGCCCGAGGGGGCGGGGCCCAGGCCCTTTTTCAGAGAAGCACCGTCTGAGGGAAGGAGGCGTCGTCGTGCAGCTGCAGGTAGGAGATGCAAAGACTCGTGGGCCTTGATTGCAGAGACCCGGGGGCTGCTTCGGCGCACGGGGGTGGTGCGTGTCCGTCTCCCTTCAACGTCTTCCCCGGAGGGCAAGGTTGTCGGCCCAGCGCCGCTGGTGCGGATGCCCTTCGGGGACCCTGTGTCCCTGAGGGGCCGTCGCCGGCGGTTGGGCGGCCCCAGCGGGGTGACTTGGCTCCTGGGTCAGCAGGGCTGGCGCCTGGCCACCAAGTCGCCCTGAGTTGGAGGGGGCCGTGGGGGGTCGGGGCTGGGCTTCAGAATCTGGGGAACACCTGCTACGTGAATGCAGCGCTGCAGTGTCTGAGCCACACGCCGCCCCTGGCCAGCTGGATGGTGTCCCAGCAGCACGCCACCCTCTGTCCGGCCCGCACCTCCTGCACGCTCTGTGCCATGCGAGCTCACGTGACCCGAGCCCTCCTTCACCCGGGAGAGGTGATCCTGCCCCACAAGGACCTGCTGGCGGGCTTCCACACACACCGGCAGGAAGATGCCCACGAGTTTCTGATGTTCACTCTGAATGCCATGCAGCAAGGGTGCTTGAGTGCATCCCAGCCGTCGGGCCATCCCTCCGAGGACACCACCCTCATCCGGCAGATCTTCGGCGGGACGTGGAGGTCTCAGATCCAGTGTCTCCACTGCCTCGGTGTCTCGGACACGTTCGACCCTTATCTGGACATCAGCCTGGATATCACGGAGGCTCAGAGTGTGGAGCAAGCTCTGAGAGAGCTGGTGAAGCCCGAGAAGCTGGACGCTGAAAACGCCTATGACTGTGGCCTTTGTCTCCGGAAGGTGCCTGCCACCAAGAGGTTGACTTTGCACAGCACGTCCCAGGTCCTGGTGCTGGTGCTGAAGCGGTTCACAGAGGTGAGCGGGGCCAAAAGGGCTCAGGAAGTGCGCTATCCCCAGTGCCTCGACCTGCAGCCCTACACGTCTGAGCGGAAGGCAGGGCCACTGGCCTACGTGCTCTATGCCGTGCTGGTGCACTCCGGGTGGAGCTGTGAGCGAGGACACTACTTTTCCTACGTGCGAGCGGGCAACGGCCAGTGGTATAAGATGGACGATGCCAAGGTGAGCGCCTGTGACGCGAGTGCTGCCCTGAGCCAGAGCGCCTACGTGCTCTTCTACTCCCGGGAGGGTGCGTGGCAAGGGGGTGCTGGGGGAGGGCCCGCGGCCCCCCTCACGGCTGACCCCACACACGCCGGGGAGCCTGACCCCGCCGGCCCCGGGGAGCCTGCGGGAGACGCCAGCGGCAGAGCTCCTGGGTCGCAGGTGTCCCCGGGGGACACAGAGGTCGAAGGAATCAGCTTAGAGCAGCGGAGACGCCTCCAAGAGCACAAGCGGCCGAAGCCGGCCTTCGACCTCCGGAAGATCCAGTCGGCCCTGCCTGCCGGCGCAGTCGTGATTCACCAGTCCACACACGGAGGAGGCAGACACGGCAAGCTGCCTGAACAGGAGCACGACCGGCTCGACCGGCCCAGCACGGACAGCCCGCCTCCGGGCCCGACGAGCGTTGGCAACGGCCCTTGTGCCAGCGGGAGGGCCCGAGCGACCAAGAGGAAGAACAAGAAGCCGCGGCCATCTCTGGGGCTGTGGCGGTAGGTAGGCTCTGAGGCACATGCCTGCAGAAGCCCAGGCACACTCTGCGTGCGGCACGCCCTGTGTGACGCAGCAAGCGTTCCCGGCGAGGAGCGAGTTCCTGTGGGCGGTGTGGCTGGTGCAGCCTCCTGGAAAAAGGCGGGGCCTGCAGTGTGCCCGGGGCCACGGTCTTCACCTGGATCTTGCTGAGCGGCCGAGCTCTCGAGGGCTGGCTCTGCTGGGAAGTTCCTGGAGAGGATGGGGTGCGTGACCGGGTCTGAGCACGGTCCGAGGGCCTCGCACTTCTGCGGGGCTGGGAGAGTCCTCTCTGGATGGGACTTGGGGTGTGGGTTTGCCTTTCTTTCCCCGTCTGCATTCTCTGGCCGCACCGCTGGCCTCTGGTGAGTGACGCGGCAGGGAGACGCCTCCCAGTACGCCCACAGCCAGCCGAGCAAGGAGATGATCTCCTGAGCCCTCCAGGGGGCAGGGAGGAGTGGGTGCAGGTGCGTGAATCGTCTCCTTCTGGCCGGTCAGGCTCTCGAAAACGCCCCAAACGTCGAGCAGGGTCCGGGGAGAAGATGGGCGACCAGGCTCTATGGGTGGAATGTCCTTGGGAGGCGTAGTGCTACCTGGGAAAGGGACCTCCGGCAGGAATGAGGCGGGGATGTGTTCGTCAGCGGCGGGACGCTCGTGCGCAGAGTTGCCTGGGGCTCCATTTCCGGTGCAAGGAGTCTGCTGCAGAAGCTCCAAGTGCCAAACGGGACAAGTGATTCACCGTGCCATGAGCACCACCACCAGCACCACCGGCACCAACACGAAGGCCAAGGGGAGAAGGGCGACCCAATGAGTCCCAAAGAAACTTCTCCGCCAGCATGGCACAGGGGCCTAAGTGGAGATGGGTCATGCAACCGTTCCTTTCTGAAAGCAAAGGTCCTCCCCGCACTGAGGAAAGACCCAAGGCTGCCCTAGATCGTGAGAGCTAGACAACTGGACATCCGACTCTGCCCATCCTATGTGTCAGTCCGTTGTGTCGTCCAGCTTGGCCACGGACAAACGCCGCTGGATGCGATGAGACGCGGCCGGCCTCGGAAGGGTCTGGGGCAGTGGGGAAACTGTCCTTTCCTAGCTGCTTTCCCGCCTGCCTCGTCATCCCGCGACCTGGTGGAGGGGCGCTCGAGGACCCGTATCGATCCCCTCTTGCGGTTTCTTTCTTTCTCTTGGTTGCCGGCTTCAAACCCAAAACCCTCCATCAAACGGTGGACCTGCAATTAGCGATTTAGCATCTCAGACCTAGAGGGACAACTGTGGCTCCTGACCGCGCTAGTCGGCTTGGCAAGGAACAGAGAATGTTCCGCTGGCTTTTTCTCCCCGCACGGTTACCTACAAAGCACCGTGCCCACCACACGCAGAGAGGAAAAAGAATGACGAGCAGTATCTTCCCCCAAGAACACGAACAAGCGTGCCCTGGACTAGGAATTCGAGCCACACACAGGCCGCCCTCATTATCACCACCAATCTTCCTCTGCCCCATCGCCTCAAATGGACTTACTGCTTGCCCCATCCACACCCTCTGAAGAAGAAGAAGAAGAAGAAAGAAGATGGAGAAGAAGAAGAAGATGGAGAAGGGGAAGGAGAAGGAGACAGGGAAGGAGGTGAAGAAGTTGGAGAAGGAGAAGAAGTTGAAGCAGGAGAAGAAGGAGAAGAATGGTGATTGGAATGGCGTGGCAGAGGGAATGGGAAGGTCGCCTGATGCTGGGGGAAATCCGTGCAAAAGAGAGACAGATACTGGCTGATCTGGCTTCTCTGTGCCCTAGGAAGGAGGCAAAGGGACAGCAAGTTTGTGAGCAAGTGCGTCATAAAGCACAAAGCAGTAGGGTCCTGGGATGGGATGGGGCAGCGGGAGGTGGGAGGGGTGCAATAGGCTAAGGAAGAAAGCGGGGTCAGGACCGTCTTTTCCTAGTAAGGATCAATGGAATCACCACATCAGCTATGGGAAACCCATGCACTGTGGATCGCCCATAGTGCTGGAAGGCAAGCATAATGTCGAGGTCGGGAGAGCAAACAAACATACATGTCTCACACCAAGAAGGAAACCCACAGTCATCCTCCTCCAGGAGGGAAGTCTGTTTATACCTTAAGTTATAGTGCGTTTTGAGCCCCTACATAGGAAAGATGACTCTCGAAGTCAACTAGTATAATTAAAGTAGAAACAGAGAATAAAAACAAGCAAAAAAAATAATAAAATGAATAGAACATAGAAAAAAATTAAAAAATGAACGAATACACAGAAAAAAAAAAAAAGAAGAAGAAATAAAGAACAAGACAACTAAGATTGCAAAGGGGCTGAAGAAATGAATCCAAAGCTGCAGCGAGCCTATGGCGTTCTGAAAGAGCTCACTTTGGACCATGACCAACGGCCCCAAAGGGAGAAAAGCATATGTGCCACACTCGCGGCATCTCTTGGTGCTAGGACCCTGAACGCTAGAAGAGTGGCTCGTGAGAAAGCATCGAAATGGGAGTGGACCTCAGTCGAGGGCAAAGTTGAGGCAAGGGTTTATTGTTGTCCGGGGAGGGGTTGTCCTCAGGCAGGGGTCTGGGCTGGGGAGACCCCTCAAGGGGAGAGGGTAGGTGGGCAGACATATGTTTCCACAGGTGTGTTAGGATCTGAAGGGTGAGCCCACGGAATTCCTCCCCAGCCCGCATGTGTGTGCTGAACTTGGAAGCCCTGCAGTGACTCTCTAGCAGGCAAGTCTGGAAGGCCAAAGCCCCCCCCGAATCATTTGCATCCTGAGCCCTGTGGTGCAGGGCCAGATCGGAAGTGCGTGCGGGGCTTCGTCATGGGGAATTCCCCGAGAAAAGTGTCGGTGGTGGGATGTCGGGAGTGGGAGTGAGCACGCCCTCGGACGCCTCAGCCAATGAGGAGCTTGTGCGTGCGGGGGTGGGGCTGTGGGAAAGCCATCAAAGGCCCGAGGGGGCGGGGCCCAGGCCCTTTTTCAGAGAAGCACCGTCTGAGGGAAGGAGGCGTCGTCGTGCAGCTGCAGGTAGGAGATGCAAAGACTCGTGGGCCTTGATTGCAGAGACCCGGGGGCTGCTTCGGCGCACGGGGGTGGTGCGTGTCCGTCTCCCTTCAACGTCTTCCCCGGAGGGCAAGGTTGTCGGCCCAGCGCCGCTGGTGCGGATGCCCTTCGGGGACCCTGTGTCCCTGAGGGGCCGTCGCCGGCGGTTGGGCGGCCCCAGCGGGGTGACTTGGCTCCTGGGTCAGCAGGGCTGGCGCCTGGCCACCAAGTCGCCCTGAGTTGGAGGGGGCCGTGGGGGGTCGGGGCTGGGCTTCAGAATCTGGGGAACACCTGCTACGTGAATGCAGCGCTGCAGTGTCTGAGCCACACGCCGCCCCTGGCCAGCTGGATGGTGTCCCAGCAGCACGCCACCCTCTGTCCGGCCCGCACCTCCTGCACGCTCTGTGCCATGCGAGCTCACGTGACCCGAGCCCTCCTTCACCCGGGAGAGGTGATCCTGCCCCACAAGGACCTGCTGGCGGGCTTCCACACACACCGGCAGGAAGATGCCCACGAGTTTCTGATGTTCACTCTGAATGCCATGCAGCAAGGGTGCTTGAGTGCATCCCAGCCGTCGGGCCATCCCTCCGAGGACACCACCCTCATCCGGCAGATCTTCGGCGGGACGTGGAGGTCTCAGATCCAGTGTCTCCACTGCCTCGGTGTCTCGGACACGTTCGACCCTTATCTGGACATCAGCCTGGATATCACGGAGGCTCAGAGTGTGGAGCAAGCTCTGAGAGAGCTGGTGAAGCCCGAGAAGCTGGACGCTGAAAACGCCTATGACTGTGGCCTTTGTCTCCGGAAGGTGCCTGCCACCAAGAGGTTGACTTTGCACAGCACGTCCCAGGTCCTGGTGCTGGTGCTGAAGCGGTTGACACAGGTGAGCGGGGCCAAAAGGGCTCAGGAAGTGCGCTATCCCCAGTGCCTCGACCTGCAGCCCTACACGTCTGAGCGGAAGGCAGGGCCACTGGCCTACGTGCTCTATGCCGTGCTGGTGCACTCCGGGTGGAGCTGTGAGCGAGGACACTACTTTTCCTACGTGCGAGCGGGCAACGGCCAGTGGTATAAGATGGACGATGCCAAGGTGAGCGCCTGTGACGCGAGTGCTGCCCTGAGCCAGAGCGCCTACGTGCTCTTCTACTCCCGGGAGGGTGCGTGGCAAGGGGGTGCTGGGGGAGGGCCCGCGGCCCCCCTCACGGCTGACCCCACACACGCCGGGGAGCCTGACCCCGCCGGCCCCGGGGAGCCTGCGGGAGACGCCAGCGGCAGAGCTCCTGGGTCGCAGGTGTCCCCGGGGGACACAGAGGTCGAAGGAATCAGCTTAGAGCAGCGGAGACGCCTCCAAGAGCACAAGCGGCCGAAGCCGGCCTTCGACCTCCGGAAGATCCAGTCGGCCCTGCCTGCCGGCGCAGTCGTGATTCACCAGTCCACACACGGAGGAGGCAGACACGGCAAGCTGCCTGAACAGGAGCACGACCGGCTCGACCGGCCCAGCACGGACAGCCCGCCTCCGGGCCCGACGAGCGTTGGCAACGGCCCTTGTGCCAGCGGGAGGGCCCGAGCGACCAAGAGGAAGAACAAGAAGCCGCGGCCATCTCTGGGGCTGTGGCGGTAGGTAGGCTCTGAGGCACATGCCTGCAGAAGCCCAGGCACACTCTGCGTGCGGCACGCCCTGTGTGACGCAGCAAGCGTTCCCGGCGAGGAGCGAGTTCCTGTGGGCGGTGTGGCTGGTGCAGCCTCCTGGAAAAAGGCGGGGCCTGCAGTGTGCCCGGGGCCACGGTCTTCACCTGGATCTTGCTGAGCGGCCGAGCTCTCGAGGGCTGGCTCTGCTGGGAAGTTCCTGGAGAGGATGGGGTGCGTGACCGGGTCTGAGCACGGTCCGAGGGCCTCGCACTTCTGCGGGGCTGGGAGAGTCCTCTCTGGATGGGACTTGGGGTGTGGGTTTGCCTTTCTTTCCCCGTCTGCATTCTCTGGCCGCACCGCTGGCCTCTGGTGAGTGACGCGGCAGGGAGACGCCTCCCAGTACGCCCACAGCCAGCCGAGCAAGGAGATGATCTCCTGAGCCCTCCAGGGGGCAGGGAGGAGCGGGTGCAGGTGCGTGAATCGTCTCCTTCTGGCCGGTCAGGCTCTCGAAAACGCCCCAAACGTCGAGCAGGGTCCGGGGAGAAGATGGGCGACCAGGCTCTATGGGTGGAATGTCCTTGGGAGGCGTAGTGCTACCTGGGAAAGGGACCTCCGGCAGGAATGAGGCGGGGATGTGTTCGTCAGCGGCGGGACGCTCGTGCGCAGAGTTGCCTGGGGCTCCATTTCCGGTGCAAGGAGTCTGCTGCAGAAGCTCCAAGTGCCAAACGGGACAAGTGATTCACCGTGCCATGAGCACCACCACCAGCACCACCGGCACCAACACGAAGGCCAAGGGGAGAAGGGCGACCCAATGAGTCCCAAAGAAACTTCTCCGCCAGCATGGCACAGGGGCCTAAGTGGAGATGGGTCATGCAACCGTTCCTTTCTGAAAGCAAAGGTCCTCCCTGCACTGAGGAAAGACCCAAGGCTGCCCTAGATCGTGAGAGCTAGACAACTGGACATCCGACTCTGCCCATCCTATGTGTCAGTCCGTTGTGTCGTCCAGCTTGGCCACGGACAAACGCGGCTGGATGCGATGAGACGCGGCCGGCCTCGGAAGGGTCTGGGGCGGTGGGGAAACTGTCCTTTCCTAGCTGCTTTCCCGCCTGCCTCGTCATCCCGCGACCTGGTGGAGGGGCGCTCGAGGACCCGTATCGATCCCCTCTTGCGGTTTCTTTCTTTCTCTTGGTTGCCGGCTTCAAACCCAAAACCCTCCATCAAACGGTGGACCTGCAATTAGCGATTTAGCATCTCAGACCTAGAGGGACAACTGTGGCTCCTGACCGCGCTAGTCGGCTTGGCAAGGAACAGAGAATGTTCCGCTGGCTTTTTCTCCCCGCATGGTTACCTACAAAGCACCGTGCCCACCACACGCAGAGAGGAAAAAGAATGACGAGCAGTATCTTCCCCCAAGAACACGAACAAGCGTGCCCTGGACTAGGAATTCGAGCCACACACAGGCCGCCCTCATTATCACCACCAATCTTCCTCTGCCCCATCGCCTCAAATGGACTTACTGCTTGCCCCATCCACACCCTCTGAAGAAGAAGAAGAAGAAGAAAGAAGATGGAGAAGAAGAAGAAGATGGAGAAGGGGAAGGAGAAGGAGAAGGAGACAGGGAAGGAGGTGAAGAAGTTGGAGAAGGAGAAGAAGTTGAAGCAGGAGAAGAAGGAGAAGAATGGTGATTGGAATGGCGTGGCAGAGGGAATGGGAAGGTCGCCTGATGCTGGGGGAAATCCGTGCAAAAGAGAGACAGATACTGGCTGATCTGGCTTCTCTGTGCCCTAGGAAGGAGGCAAAGGGACAGCAAGTTTGTGAGCAAGTGCGTCATAAAGCACAAAGCAGTAGGGTCCTGGGATGGGATGGGGCAGCGGGAGGTGGGAGGGGTGCAATAGGCTAAGGAAGAAAGCGGGGTCAGGACCGTCTTTTCCTAGTAAGGATCAACGGAATCACCACATCAGCTATGGGAAACCCATGCACTGTGGATCGCCCATAGTGCTGGAAGGCAAGCATAATGTCGAGGTCGGGAGAGCAAACAAACATACATGTCTCACACCAAGAAGGAAACCCACAGTCATCCTCCTCCACGAGGGAAGTCTGTTTATACCTTAAGTTATAGTGCGTTTTGAGCCCCTACATAGGAAAGATGACTCTCGAAGTCAACTAGTATAATTAAAGTAGAAACAGAGAATAAAAACAAGCAAAAAAAATAATAAAATGAATAGAACATAGAAAAAAATTAAAAAATGAACGAATACACAGAAAAAAAAAAAGAAGAAGAAATAAAGAACAAGACAACTAAGATTGCAAAGGGGCTGAAGAAATGAATCCAAAGCTGCAGCGAGCCTATGGCGTTCTGAAAGAGCTCACTTTGGACCATGACCAACGGCCCCAAAGGGAGAAAAGCATATGTGCCACACTCGCGGCATCTCTTGGTGCTAGGACCCTGAACGCTAGAAGAGTGGCTCGTGAGAAAGCATCGAAATGGGAGTGGACCTCAGTCGAGGGCAAAGTTGAGGCAAGGGTTTATTGTTGTCCGGGGAGGGGTTGTCCTCAGGCAGGGGTCTGGGCTGGGGAGACCCCTCAAGGGGAGAGGGTAGGTGGGCAGACATATGTTTCCACAAGTGTGTTAGGATCTGAAGGGTGAGCCCACGGAATTCCTCCCCAGCCCGCATGTGTGTGCTGAACTTGGAAGCCCTGCAGTGACTCTCTAGCAGGCAAGTCTGGAAGGCCAAAGCCCCCCCCGAATCATTTGCATCCTGAGCCCTGTGGTGCAGGGCCAGATCGGAAGTGCGTGCGGGGCTTCGTCATGGGGAATTCCCCGAGAAAAGTGTCGGTGGTGGGATGTCGGGAGTGGGAGTGAGCACGCCCTCGGACGCCTCAGCCAATGAGGAGCTTGTGCGTGCGGGGGTGGGGCTGTGGGAAAGCCATCAAAGGCCCGAGGGGGCGGGGCCCAGGCCCTTTTTCAGAGAAGCACCGTCTGAGGGAAGGAGGCGTCGTCTTGCAGCTGCAGGTAGGAGATGCAAAGACTCGTGGGCCTTGATTGCAGAGACCCGGGGGCTGCTTCGGCGCACGGGGGTGGTGCGTGTCCGTCTCCCTTCAACGTCTTCCCCGGAGGGCAAGGTTGTCGGCCCAGCGCCGCTGGTGCGGATGCCCTTCGGGGACCCTGTGTCCCTGAGGGGCCGTCGCCGGCGGTTGGGCGGCCCCAGCGGGGTGACTTGGCTCCTGGGTCAGCAGGGCTGGCGCCTGGCCACCAAGTCGCCCTGAGTTGGAGGGGGCCGTGGGGGGTCGGGGCTGGGCTTCAGAATCTGGGGAACACCTGCTACGTGAATGCAGCGCTGCAGTGTCTGAGCCACACGCCGCCCCTGGACAGCTGGATGGTGTCCCAGCAGCACGCCACCCTCTGTCCGGCCCGCACCTCCTGCACGCTCTGTGCCATGCGAGCTCACGTGACCCGAGCCCTCCTTCACCCGGGAGAGGTGATCCTGCCCCACAAGGACCTGCTGGCGGGCTTCCACACACACCGGCAGGAAGATGCCCACGAGTTTCTGATGTTCACTCTGAATGCCATGCAGCAAGGGTGCTTGAGTGCATCCCAGCCGTCGGGCCATCCCTCCGAGGACACCACCCTCATCCGGCAGATCTTCGGCGGGACGTGGAGGTCTCAGATCCAGTGTCTCCACTGCCTCGGTGTCTCGGACACGTTCGACCCTTATCTGGACATCAGCCTGGATATCACGGAGGCTCAGAGTGTGGAGCAAGCTCTGAGAGAGCTGGTGAAGCCCGAGAAGCTGGACGCTGAAAACGCCTATGACTGTGGCCTTTGTCTCCGGAAGGTGCCTGCCACCAAGAGGTTGACTTTGCACAGCACGTCCCAGGTCCTGGTGCTGGTGCTGAAGCGGTTGACACAGGTGAGCGGGGCCAAAAGGGCTCAGGAAGTGCGCTATCCCCAGTGCCTCGACCTGCAGCCCTACACGTCTGAGCGGAAGGCAGGGCCACTGGCCTACGTGCTCTATGCCGTGCTGGTGCACTCCGGGTGGAGCTGTGAGCGAGGACACTACTTTTCCTACGTGCGAGCGGGCAACGGCCAGTGGTATAAGATGGACGATGCCAAGGTGAGCGCCTGTGACGCGAGTGCTGCCCTGAGCCAGAGCGCCTACGTGCTCTTCTACTCCCGGGAGGGTGCGTGGCAAGGGGGTGCTGGGGGAGGGCCCGCGGGCCCCCTCACGGCTGACCCCACACACGCCGGGGAGCCTGACCCCGCCGGCCCCGGGGAGCCTGCGGGAGACGCCAGCGGCAGAGCTCCTGGGTCGCAGGTGTCCCCGGGGGACACAGAGGTCGAAGGAATCAGCTTAGAGCAGTGGAGACGCCTCCAAGAGCACAAGCGGCCGAAGCCGGCCTTCGACCTCCGGAAGATCCAGTCGGCCCTGCCTGCCGGCGCAGTCGTGATTCACCAGTCCACACACGGAGGAGGCAGACACGGCAAGCTGCCTGAACAGGAGCACGACCGGCTCGACCGGCTCAGCACGGACAGCCCGCCTCCGGGCCCGACGAGCGTTGGCAACGGCCCTTGTGCCAGCGGGAGGGCCCGAGCGACCAAGAGGAAGAACAAGAAGCCGCGGCCATCTCTGGGGCTGTGGCGGTAGGTAGGCTCTGAGGCACATGCCTGCAGAAGCCCAGGCACACTCTGCGTGCGGCACGCCCTGTGTGACGCAGCAAGCGTTCCCGGCGAGGAGCGAGTTCCTGTGGGCGGTGTGGCTGGTGCAGCCTCCTGGAAAAAGGCGGGGCCTGCAGTGTGCCCGGGGCCACGGTCTTCACCTGGATCGTGCTGAGCGGCTGAGCTCTCGAGGGCTGGCTCTGCTGGGAAGTTACTGGAGAGGATGGGGTGCGTGACCGGGTCTGAGCACGGTCCGAGGGCCTCGCACTTCTGCGGGGCTGGGAGAGTCCTCTCTGGATGGGACTTGGGGTGTGGGTTTGCCTTTCTTTCCCCGTCTGCATTCTCTGGCCGCACCGCTGGCCTCTGGTGAGTGACGCGGCAGGGAGACGCCTCCCAGTACGCCCACAGCCAGCCGAGCAAGGAGACGATCTCCTGAGCCCTCCAGGGGGCAGGGAGGAGCGGGTGCAGGTGCGTGAATCGTCTCCTTCTGGCCGGTCAGGCTCTCAAAAACGCCCCAAACGTCGAGCAGGGTCCGGGGAGAAGATGGGCGACCAGGCTCTATGGGTGGAATGTCCTTGGGAGGCGTAGTGCTACCTGGGAAAGGGACCTCCGGCAGGAATGAGGCGGGGATGTCTTCGTCAGCGGCGGGACGCTCGTGCGCAGAGTTGTCTGGGGCTCCATTCCCGGTGCAAGGAGTCTGCTGCAGAAGCTCCAAGTGCCAAACGGGACAAGTGATTCACCGTGCCATGAGCACCACCACCAGCACCACCGGCACCAACACGAAGGCCAAGGGGAGAAGGGCGACCCAATGAGTCCCAAAGAAAGTTCTCCGCCAGCATGGCACAGGGGCCTAAGTGGAGATGGGTCATGCAACCGTTCCTTTCTGAAAGCAAAGGTCCTCCCCGCACTGAGGAAAGACCCAAGGCTGCCCTAGATCGTGAGAGCTAGACAACTGGACATCCGACTCTGCCCATCCTATGTGTCAGTCCGTTGTGTCGTCCAGCTTGGCCACGGACAAACGCGGCTGGATGCGATGAGACGCGGCCGGCCTCGGAAGGGTCTGGGGCGGTGGGGAAACTGTCCTTTCCTAGCTGCTTTCCCGCCTGCCTCGTCATCCCGCGACCTGGTGGAGGGGCGCTCGAGGACCCGTATCGATCCCCTCTTGCGGTTTCTTTCTTTCTCTTGGTTGCCGGCTTCAAACCCAAAACCCTCCATCAAACGGTGGACCTGCAATTAGCGATTTAGCATCTCAGACCTAGAGGGACAACTGTGGCTCCTGACCGCGCTAGTCGGCTTGGCAAGGAACAGAGAATGTTCCGCTGGCTTTTTCTCCCCGCATGGTTACCTACAAAGCACCGTGCCCACCACACGCAGAGAGGAAAAAGAATGACGAGCAGTATCTTCCCCCAAGAACACGAACAAGCGTGCCCTGGACTAGGAATTCGAGCCACACACAGGCCGCCCTCATTATCACCACCAATCTTCCTCTGCCCCATCGCCTCAAATGGACTTACTGCTTGCCCCATCCACACCCTCTGAAGAAGAAGAAGAAGAAGAAAGAAGATGGAGAAGAAGAAGAAGATGGAGAAGGGGAAGGAGAAGGAGAAGGAGACAGGGAAGGAGGTGAAGAAGTTGGAGAAGGAGAAGAAGTTGAAGCAGGAGAAGAAGGAGAAGAATGGTGATTGGAATGGCGTGGCAGAGGGAATGGGAAGGTCGCCTGATGCTGGGGGAAATCCGTGCAAAAGAGAGACAGATACTGGCTGATCTGGCTTCTCTGTGCCCTAGGAAGGAGGCAAAGGGACAGCAAGTTTGTGAGCAAGTGCGTCATAAAGCACAAAGCAGTAGGGTCCTGGGATGGGATGGGGCAGCGGGAGGTGGGAGGGGTGCAATAGGCTAAGGAAGAAAGCGGGGTCAGGACCGTCTTTTCCTAGTAAGGATCAACGGAATCACCACATCAGCTATGGGAAACCCATGCACTGTGGATCGCCCTTAGTGCTGGAAGGCAAGCATAATGTCGAGGTCGGGAGAGCAAACAAACATACATGTCTCACACCAAGAAGGAAACCCACAGTCATCCTCCTCCACGAGGGAAGTCTGTTTATACCTTAAGTTATAGTGCGTTTTGAGCCCCTACATAGGAAAGATGACTCTCGAAGTCAACTAGTATAATTAAAGTAGAAACAGAGAATAAAAACAAGCAAAAAAAATAATAAAATGAATAGAACATAGAAAAAAATTAAAAAATGAACGAATACACAGAAAAAAAAAAAGAAGAAGAAATAAAGAACAAGACAACTAAGATTGCAAAGGGGCTGAAGAAATGAATCCAAAGCTGCAGCGAGCCTATGGCGTTCTGAAAGAGCTCACTTTGGACCATGACCAACGGCCCCAAAGGGAGAAAAGCATATGTGCCACACTCGCGGCATCTCTTGGTGCTAGGACCCTGAACGCTAGAAGAGTGGCTCGTGAGAAAGCATCGAAATGGGAGTGGACCTCAGTCGAGGGCAAAGTTGAGGCAAGGGTTTATTGTTGTCCGGGGAGGGGTTGTCCTCAGGCAGGGGTCTGGGCTGGGGAGACCCCTCAAGGGGAGAGGGTAGGTGGGCAGACATATGTTTCCACAAGTGTGTTAGGATCTGAAGGGTGAGCCCACGGAATTCCTCCCCAGCCCGCATGTGTGTGCTGAACTTGGAAGCCCTGCAGTGACTCTCTAGCAGGCAAGTCTGGAAGGCCAAAGCCCCCCCCGAATCATTTGCATCCTGAGCCCTGTGGTGCAGGGCCAGATCGGAAGTGCGTGCGGGGCTTCGTCATGGGGAATTCCCCGAGAAAAGTGTCGGTGGTGGGATGTCGGGAGTGGGAGTGAGCACGCCCTTGGACGCCTCAGCCAATGAGGAGCTTGTGCGTGCGGGGGTGGGGCTGTGGGAAAGCCATCAAAGGCCCGAGGGGGCGGGGCCCAGGCCCTTTTTCAGAGAAGCACCGTCTGAGGGAAGGAGGCGTCGTCGTGCAGCTGCAGGTAGGAGATGCAAAGACTCGTGGGCCTTGACTGCAGAGACCCGGGGGCTGCTTCGGCGCACGGGGGTGGTGCGTGTCCGTCTCCCTTCAACGTCTTCCCCGGAGGGCAAGGTTGTCGGCCCAGCGCCGCTGGTGCGGATGCCCTTCGGGGACCCTGTGTCCCTGAGGGGCCGTCGCCGGCGGTTGGGCGGCCCCAGCGGGGTGACTTGGCTCCTGGGTCAGCAGGGCTGGCGCCTGGCCACCAAGTCGCCCTGAGTTGGAGGGGGCCGTGGGGGGTCGGGGCTGGGCTTCAGAATCTGGGGAACACCTGCTACGTGAATGCAGCGCTGCAGTGTCTGAGCCACACGCCGCCCCTGGACAGCTGGATGGTGTCCCAGCAGCACGCCACCCTCTGTCCGGCCCGCACCTCCTGCACGCTCTGTGCCATGCGAGCTCACGTGACCCGAGCCCTCCTTCACCCGGGAGAGGTGATCCTGCCCCACAAGGACCTGCTGGCGGGCTTCCACACACACCGGCAGGAAGATGCCCACGAGTTTCTGATGTTCACTCTGAATGCCATGCAGCAAGGGTGCTTGAGTGCATCCCAGCCGTCGGGCCATCCCTCCGAGGACACCACCCTCATCCGGCAGATCTTCGGCGGGACGTGGAGGTCTCAGATCCAGTGTCTCCACTGCCTCGGTGTCTCGGACACGTTCGACCCTTATCTGGACATCAGCCTGGATATCACGGCGGCTCAGAGTGTGGAGCAAGCTCTGAGAGAGCTGGTGAAGCCCGAGAAGCTGGACGCTGAAAACGCCTATGACTGTGGCCTTTGTCTCCGCAAGGTGCCTGCCACCAAGAGGTTGACTTTGCACAGCACGTCCCAGGTCCTGGTGCTGGTGCTGAAGCGGTTGACACAGGTGAGCGGGGCCAAAAGGGCTCAGGAAGTGCGCTATCCCCAGTGCCTCGACCTGCAGCCCTACACGTCTGAGCGGAAGGCAGGGCCACTGGCCTACGTGCTCTATGCCGTGCTGGTGCACTCCGGGTGGAGCTGTGAGCGAGGACACTACTTTTCCTACGTGCGAGCGGGCAACGGCCAGTGGTATAAGATGGACGATGCCAAGGTGAGCGCCTGTGACGCGAGTGCTGCCCTGAGCCAGAGCGCCTACGTGCTCTTCTACTCCCGGGAGGGTGCGTGGCAAGGGGGTGCTGGGGGAGGGCCCGCGGCCCCCCTCACGGCTGACCCCACACACGCCGGGGAGCCTGACCCCGCCGGCCCCGGGGAGCCTGCGGGAGACGCCAGCGGCAGAGCTCCTGGGTCGCAGGTGTCCCCGGGGGACACAGAGGTCGAAGGAATCAGCTTAGAGCAGTGGAGACGCCTCCAAGAGCACAAGCGGCCGAAGCCGGCCTTCGACCTCCGGAAGATCCAGTCGGCCCTGCCTGCCGGCGCAGTCGTGATTCACCAGTCCAACCACGGAGGAGGGAGACACGGCAAGCTGCCTGAACAGGAGCACGACCGGCTCGACCGGCTCAGCACGGACAGCCCGCCTCCGGGCCCGACGAGCGTTGGCAACGGCCCTTGTGCCAGCGGGAGGGCCCGAGCGACCAAGAGGAAGAACAAGAAGCCGCGGCCATCTCTGGGGCTGTGGCGGTAGGTAGGCTCTGAGGCACATGCCTGCAGAAGCCCAGGCACACTCTGCGTGCGGCACGCCCTGTGTGACGCAGCAAGCGTTCCCGGCGAGGAGCGAGTTCCTCTCGGCGGTGTGGCTGGTGCAGCCTCCTGGAAAAAGGCGGGGCCTGCAGTGTGCCCGGGGCCACGGTCTTCACCTGGATCTTGCTGAGCGGCCGAGCTCTCGAGGGCTGGCTCTGCTGGGAAGTTACTGGAGAGGATGGGGTGCGTGACCGGGTCTGAGCACGGTCCGAGGGCCTCGCACTTCTGCGGGGCTGGGAGAGTCCTCTCTGGATGGGACTTGGGGTGTGGGTTTGCCTTTCTTTCCCCGTCTGCATTCTCTGGCCGCACCGCTGGCCTCTGGTGAGTGACGCGGCAGGGAGACGCCTCCCAGTACGCCCACAGCCAGCCGAGCAAGGAGACGATCTCCTGAGCCCTCCAGGGGGCAGGGAGGAGCGGGTGCAGGTGCGTGAATCGTCTCCTTCTGGCCGGTCAGGCTCTCGAAAATGCCCCAAACGTCGAGCAGGGTCCGGGGAGAAGATGGGCGACCAGGCTCTATGGGTGGAATGTCCTTGAGAGGCGTAGTGCTACCTGGGAAAGGGACCCCCGGCAGGAATGAGGCGGGGATGTCTTCGTCAGCGGCGGGACGCTCGTGCGCAGAGTTGCCTGGGGCTCCATTTCCGGTGCAAGGAGTCTGCTGCAGAAGCTCCAAGTGCCAAACGGGACAAGTGATTCACCGTGCCATGAGCACCACCACCAGCACCACCGGCACCAACACGAAGGCCAAGGGGAGAAGGGCGACCCAATGAGTCCCAAAGAAACTTCTCCGCCAGCATGGCACAGGGGCCTAAGTGGAGATGGGTCATGCAACCGTTCCTTTCTGAAAGCAAAGGTCCTCCCCGCACTGAGGAAAGACCCAAGGCTGCCCTAGATCGTGAGAGCTAGACAACTGGACATCCGACTCTGCCCATCCTATGTGTCAGTCCGTTGTGTCGTCCAGCTTGGCCACGGACAAACGCGGCTGGATGCGATGAGACGCGGCCGGCCTCGGAAGGGTCTGGGGCGGTGGGGAAACTGTCCTTTCCTAGCTGCTTTCCCGCCTGCCTCGTCATCCCGCGACCTGGTGGAGGGGCGCTCGAGGACCCGTATCGATCCCCTCTTGCGGTTTCTTTCTTTCTCTTGGTTGCCGGCTTCAAACCCAAAACCCTCCATCAAACGGTGGACCTGCAATTAGCGATTTAGCATCTCAGACCTAGAGGGACAACTGTGGCTCCTGACCGCGCTAGTCGGCTTGGCAAGGAACAGAGAATGTTCCGCTGGCTTTTTCTCCCCGCACGGTTACCTACAAAGCACCGTGCCCACCACACGCAGAGAGGAAAAAGAATGACGAGCAGTATCTTCCCCCAAGAACACGAACAAGCGTGCCCTGGACTAGGAATTCGAGCCACACACAGGCCGCCCTCATTATCACCACCAATCTTCCTCTGCCCCATCGCCTCAAATGGACTTACTGCTTGCCCCATCCACACCCTCTGAAGAAGAAGAAGAAGAAGAAAGAAGATGGAGAAGAAGAAGAAGATGGAGAAGGGGAAGGAGAAGGAGAAGGAGACAGGGAAGGAGGTGAAGAAGTTGGAGAAGGAGAAGAAGTTGAAGCAGGAGAAGAAGGAGAAGAATGGTGATTGGAATGGCATGGCAGAGGGAATGGGAAGGTCGCCTGATGCTGGGGGAAATCCGTGCAAAAGAGAGACAGATACTGGCTGATCTGGCTTCTCTGTGCCCTAGGAAGGAGGCAAAGGGACAGCAAGTTTGTGAGCAAGTGCGTCATAAAGCACAAAGCAGTAGGGTCCTGGGATGGGATGGGGCAGCGGGAGGTGGGAGGGGTGCAATAGGCTAAGGAAGAAAGCGGGGTCAGGACCGTCTTTTCCTAGTAAGGATCAACGGAATCACCACATCAGCTATGGGAAACCCATGCACTGTGGATCGCCCATAGTGCTGGAAGGCAAGCATAATGTCGAGGTCGGGAGAGCAAACAAACATACATGTCTCACACCAAGAAGGAAACCCACAGTCATCCTCCTCCAGGAGGGAAGTCTGTTTATACCTTAAGTTATAGTGCGTTTTGAGCCCCTACATAGGAAAGATGACTCTCGAAGTCAACTAGTATAATTAAAGTAGAAACAGAGAATAAAAACAAGCAAAAAAAATAATAAAATGAATAGAACATAGAAAAAAATTAAAAAATGAACGAATACACAGAAAAAAAAAAAAGAAGAAGAAATAAAGAACAAGACAACTAAGATTGCAAAGGGGCTGAAGAAATGAATCCAAAGCTGCAGCGAGCCTATGGCGTTCTGAAAGAGCTCACTTTGGACCATGACCAACGGCCCCAAAGGGAGAAAAGCATATGTGCCACACTCGCGGCATCTCTTGGTGCTAGGACCCTGAACGCTAGAAGAGTGGCTCGTGAGAAAGCATCGAAATGGGAGTGGACCTCAGTCGAGGGCAAAGTTGAGGCAAGGGTTTATTGTTGTCCGGGAAGGGGTTGTCCTCAGGCAGGGGTCTGGGCTGGGGAGACCCCTCAAGGGGAGAGGGTAGGTGGGCAGACATATGTTTCCACAAGTGTGTTAGGATCTGAAGGGTGAGCCCACGGAATTCCTCCCCAGCCCGCATGTGTGTGCTGAACTTGGAAGCCCTGCAGTGACTCTCTAGCAGGCAAGACTGGAAGGCCAAAGCCCCCCCCGAATCATTTGCATCCTGAGCCCTGTGGTGCAGGGCCAGATCAGAAGTGCGTGCGGGGCTTCGTCATGGGGAATTCCCCGAGAAAAGTGTCGGTGGTGGGATGTCGGGAGTGGGAGTGAGCACGCCCTCGGACGCCTCAGCCAATGAGGAGCTTGTGCGTGCGGGGGTGGGGCTGTGGGAAAGCCATCAAAGGCCCGAGGGGGCGGGGCCCAGGCCCTTTTTCAGAGAAGCACCGTCTGAGGGAAGGAGGCGTCGTCGTGCAGCTGCAGGTAGGAGATGCAAAGACTCGTGGGCCTTGATTGCAGAGACCCGGGGGCTGCTTCGGCGCACGGGGGTGGTGCGTGTCCGTCTCCCTTCAACGTCTTCCCCGGAGGGCAAGGTTGTCGGCCCAGCGCCGCTGGTGCGGATGCCCTTCGGGGACCCTGTGTCCCTGAGGGGCCGTCGCCGGCGGTTGGGCGGCCCCAGCGGGGTGACTTGGCTCCTGGGTCAGCAGGGCTGGCGCCTGGCCACCAAGTCGCCCTGAGTTGGAGGGGGCCGTGGGGGGTCGGGGCTGGGCTTCAGAATCTGGGGAACACCTGCTACGTGAATGCAGCGCTGCAGTGTCTGAGCCACACGCCGCCCCTGGCCAGCTGGATGGTGTCCCAGCAGCACGCCACCCTCTGTCCGGCCCGCACCTCCTGCACGCTCTGTGCCATGCGAGCTCACGTGACCCGAGCCCTCCTTCACCCGGGAGAGGTGATCCTGCCCCACAAGGACCTGCGGGCGGGCTTCCACACACACCGGCAGGAAGATGCCCACGAGTTTCTGATGTTCACTCTGAATGCCATGCAGCAAGGGTGCTTGAGTGCATCCCAGCCGTCGGGCCATCCCTCCGAGGACACCACCCTCATCCGGCAGATCTTCGGCGGGACGTGGAGGTCTCAGATCCAGTGTCTCCACTGCCTCGGTGTCTCGGACACGTTCGACCCTTATCTGGACATCAGCCTGGATATCACGGAGGCTCAGAGTGTGGAGCAAGCTCTGAGAGAGCTGGTGAAGCCCGAGAAGCTGGACGCTGAAAACGCCTATGACTGTGGCCTTTGTCTCCGGAAGGTGCCTGCCACCAAGAGGTTGACTTTGCACAGCACGTCCCAGGTCCTGGTGCTGGTGCTGAAGCGGTTGACACAGGTGAGCGGGGCCAAAAGGGCTCAGGAAGTGCGCTATCCCCAGTGCCTCGACCTGCAGCCCTACACGTCTGAGCGGAAGGCAGGGCCACTGGCCTACGTGCTCTATGCCGTGCTGGTGCACTCCGGGTGGAGCTGTGAGCGAGGACACTACTTTTCCTACGTGCGAGCAGGCAACGGCCAGTGGTATAAGATGGACGATGCCAAGGTGAGCGCCTGTGACGCGAGTGCTGCCCTGAGCCAGAGCGCCTACGTGCTCTTCTACTCCCGGGAGGGTGCGTGGCAAGGGGGTGCTGGGGGAGGGCCCGCGGCCCCCGTCACGGCTGACCCCACACACGCCGGGGAGCCTGACCCCGCCGGCCCCGGGGAGCCTGCGGGAGACGCCAGCGGCAGAGCTCCTGGGTCGCAGGTGTCCCCGGGGGACACAGAGGTCGAAGGAATCAGCTTAGAGCAGTGGAGACGCCTCCAAGAGCACAAGCGGCCGAAGCCGGCCTTCGACCTCCGGAAGATCCAGTCGGCCCTGCCTGCCGGCGCAGTCGTGATTCACCAGTCCAACCACGGAGGAGGGAGACACAGCAAGCTGCCTGAACAGGAGCACGACCGGCTCGACCGGCTCAGCACGGACAGCCCGCCTCCGGGCCCGACGAGCGTTGGCAACGGCCCTTGTGCCAGCGGGAGGGCCCGAGCGACCAAGAGGAAGAACAAGAAGCCGCGGCCATCTCTGGGGCTGTGGCGGTAGGTAGGCTCTGAGGCACATGCCTGCAGAAGCCCAGGCACACTCTGCGTGCGGCACGCCCTGTGTGACGCAGCAAGCGTTCCCGGCGAGGAGCGAGTTCCTCTCGGCGGTGTGGCTGGTGCAGCCTCCTGGAAAAAGGCGGGGCCTGCAGTGTGCCCGGGGCCACGGTCTTCACCTGGATCTTGCTGAGTGGCCGAGCTCTCGAGGGCTGGCTCTGCTGGGAAGTTACTGGAGAGGATGGGGTGCGTGACCGGGTCTGAGCACGGTCCGAGGGCCTCGCACTTCTGCGGGGCTGGGAGAGTCCTCTCTGGATGGGACTTGGGGTGTGGGTTTGCCTTTCTTTCCCCGTCTGCATTCTCTGGCCGCACCGCTGGCCTCTGGTGAGTGACGCGGCAGGGAGACGCCTCCCAGTACGCCCACAGCCAGCCGAGCAAGGAGATGATCTCCTGAGCCCTCCAGGGGGCAGGGAGGAGCGGGTGCAGGTGCGTGAATCGTCTCCTTCTGGCCGGTCAGGCTCTCGAAAACGCCCCAAACGTCAAGCAGGGTCCGGGGAGAAGATGGGCGACCAGGCTCTATGGGTGGAATGTTCTTGGGAGGCGTAGTGCTACCTGGGAAAGGGACCTCCGGCAGGAATGAGGCGGGGATGTGTTCGTCAGCGGCGGGACGCTCGTGCGCAGAGTTGCCTGGGGCTCCATTTCCGGTGCAAGGAGTCTGCTGCAGAAGCTCCAAGTGCCAAACGGGACAAGTGATTCACCGTGCCATGAGCACCACCACCAGCACCACCGGCACCAACACGAAGGCCAAGGGGAGAAGGGCGACCCAATGAGTCCCAAAGAAACTTCTCCGCCAGCATGGCACAGGGGCCTAAGTGGAGATGGGTCATGCAACCGTTCCTTTCTGAAAGCAAAGGTCCTCCCCGCACTGAGGAAAGACCCAAGGCTGCCCTAGATCGTGAGAGCTAGACAACTGGACATCCGACTCTGCCCATCCTATGTGTCAGTCCGTTGTGTCGTCCAGCTTGGCCACGGACAAACGCGGCTGGATGCGATGAGACGCGGCCGGCCTCGGAAGGGTCTGGGGCGGTGGGGAAACTGTCCTTTCCTAGCTGCTTTCCCGCCTGCCTCGTCATCCCGCGACCTGGTGGAGGGGCGCTCGAGGACCCGTATCGATCCCCTCTTGCGGTTTCTTTCTTTCTCTTGGTTGCCGGCTTCAAACCCAAAACCCTCCATCAAACGGTGGACCTGCAATTAGCGATTTAGCATCTCAGACCTAGAGGGACAACTGTGGCTCCTGACCGCGCTAGTCGGCTTGGCAAGGAACAGAGAATGTTCCGCTGGCTTTTTCTCCCCGCACGGTTACCTACAAAGCACCGTGCCCACCACACGCAGAGAGGAAAAAGAATGACGAGCAGTATCTTCCCCCAAGAACACGAACAAGCGTGCCCTGGACTAGGAATTCGAGCCACACACAGGCCGCCCTCATTATCACCACCAATCTTCCTCTGCCCCATCGCCTCAAATGGACTTACTGCTTGCCCCATCCACACCCTCTGAAGAAGAAGAAGAAGAAGAAAGAAGATGGAGAAGAAGAAGAAGATGGAGAAGGGGAAGGAGAAGGAGAAGGAGACAGGGAAGGAGGTGAAGAAGTTGGAGAAGGAGAAGAAGTTGAAGCAGGAGAAGAAGGAGAAGAATGGTGATTGGAATGGCATGGCAGAGGGAATGGGAAGGTCGCCTGATGCTGGGGGAAATCCGTGCAAAAGAGAGACAGATACTGGCTGATCTGGCTTCTCTGTGCCCTAGGAAGGAGGCAAAGGGACAGCAAGTTTGTGAGCAAGTGCGTCATAAAGCACAAAGCAGTAGGGTCCTGGGATGGGATGGGGCAGCGGGAGGTGGGAGGGGTGCAATAGGCTAAGGAAGAAAGCGGGGTCAGGACCGTCTTTTCCTAGTAAGGATCAACGGAATCACCACATCAGCTATGGGAAACCCATGCACTGTGGATCGCCCATAGTGCTGGAAGGCAAGCATAATGTCGAGGTCGGGAGAGCAAACAAACATACATGTCTCACACCAAGAAGGAAACCCACAGTCATCCTCCTCCAGGAGGGAAGTCTGTTTATACCTTAAGTTATAGTGCGTTTTGAGCCCCTACATAGGAAAGATGACTCTCGAAGTCAACTAGTATAATTAAAGTAGAAACAGAGAATAAAAACAAGCAAAAAAAATAATAAAATGAATAGAACATAGAAAAAAATTAAAAAATGAACGAATACACAGAAAAAAAAAAAAGAAGAAGAAATAAAGAACAAGACAACTAAGATTGCAAAGGGGCTGAAGAAATGAATCGAAAGTTGCAGCGATCCTATGTCTTTCTGAAAGAGCTCACTTTGGACCATGACCAACAGCCCCAAAGGGAGAAAAGCATATGTGCCACACTCGCGGCATCTCTTGGTGCTAGGACCCTGAACGCTAGAAGTGTGGCTCGTGAGAAAGCATCGAAATGGGAGTGGACCTCAGTCGAGGGCAAAGTTGAGGCAAGGGTTTATTGTTGTCCGGGGAGGGGTTGTCCTCAGGCAGGGGTCTGGGCTGGGGAGACCCCTCAAGGGGAGAGGGTAGGTGGGCAGACATATGTTTCCACAAGTGTGTTAGGATCTGAAGGGTGAGCCCACGGAATTCCTCCCCAGCCCGCATGTGTGTGCTGAACTTGGAAGCCCTGCAGTGACTCTCTAGCAGGCAAGTCTGGAAGGCCAAAGCCCCCCCCGAATCATTTGCATCCTGAGCCCTGTGGTGCAGGGCCAGATCGGAAGTGCGTGCGGGGCTTCGTCATGGGGAATTCCCCGAGAAAAGTGTCGGTGGTGGGATGTCGGGAGTGGGAGTGAGCACGCCCTCGGACGCCTCAGCCAATGAGGAGCTTGTGCGTGCGGGGGTGGGGCTGTGGGAAAGCCATCAAAGGCCCGAGGGGGCGGGGCCCAGGCCCTTTTTCAGAGAAGCACCGTCTGAGGGAAGGAGGCGTCGTCGTGCAGCTGCAGGTAGGAGATGCAAAGACTCGTGGGCCTTGATTGCAGAGACCCGGGGGCTGCTTCGGCGCACGGGGGTGGTGCGTGTCCGTCTCCCTTCAACGTCTTCCCCGGAGGGCAAGGTTGTCGGCCCAGCGCCGCTGGTGCGGATGCCCTTCGGGGACCCTGTGTCCCTGAGGGGCCGTCGCCGGCGGTTGGGCGGCCCCAGCGGGGTGACTTGGCTCCTGGGTCAGCAGGGCTGGCGCCTGGCCACCAAGTCGCCCTGAGTTGGAGGGGGCCGTGGGGGGTCGGGGCTGGGCTTCAGAATCTGGGGAACACCTGCTACGTGAATGCAGCGCTGCAGTGTCTGAGCCACACGCCGCCCCTGGCCAGCTGGATGGTGTCCCAGCAGCACGCCACCCTCTGTCCGGCCCGCACCTCCTGCACGCTCTGTGCCATGCGAGCTCACGTGACCCGAGCCCTCCTTCACCCGGGAGAGGTGATCCTGCCCCACAAGGACCTGCTGGCGGGCTTCCACACACACCGGCAGGAAGATGCCCACGAGTTTCTGATGTTCACTCTGAATGCCATGCAGCAAGGGTGCTTGAGTGCATCCCAGCCGTCGGGCCATCCCTCCGAGGACACCACCCTCATCCGGCAGATCTTCGGCGGGACGTGGAGGTCTCAGATCCAGTGTCTCCACTGCCTCGGTGTCTCGGACACGTTCGACCCTTATCTGGACATCAGCCTGGATATCACGGCGGCTCAGAGTGTGGAGCAAGCTCTGAGAGAGCTGGTGAAGCCCGAGAAGCTGGACGCTGAAAACGCCTATGACTGTGGCCTTTGTCTCCGGAAGGTGCCTGCCACCAAGAGGTTGACTTTGCACAGCACGTCCCAGGTCCTGGTGCTGGTGCTGAAGCGGTTGACACAGGTGAGCGGGGCCAAAAGGGCTCAGGAAGTGCGCTATCCCCAGTGCCTCGGCCTGCAGCCCTACACGTCTGAGCGGAAGGCAGGGCCACTGGCCTACGTGCTCTATGCCGTGCTGGTGCACTCCGGGTGGAGCTGTGAGTGAGGACACTACTTTTCCTACGTGCGAGGGGGCAACGGCCAGTGGTATAAGATGGACGATGCCAAGGTGAGCGCCTGTGACGCGAGTGCTGCCCTGAGCCAGAGCGCCTACGTGCTCTTCTACTCCCGGGAGGGTGCGTGGCAAGGGGGTGCTGGGGGAGAGCCCGCGGCCCCCCTCACGGCTGACCCCACACACGCCGGGGAGCCTGACCCCGCCGGCCCCGGGGAGCCTGCGGGAGACGCCAGCGGCAGAGCTCCTGGGTCGCAGGTGTCCCCGGGGGACACAGAGGTCGAAGGAATCAGCTTAGAGCAGTGGAGACGCCTCCAAGAGCACAAGCGGCCGAAGCCGGCCTTCGACCTCCGGAAGATCCAGTCGGCCCTGCCTGCCGGCGCAGTCGTGATTCACCAGTCCACAGACGGAGGAGGCAGACACGGCAAGCTGCCTGAACAGGAGCACGACCGGCTCGACCGGCTCAGCACGGACAGCCCGCCTCCGGGCCCGACGAGCGTTGGCAACGGCCCTTGTGCCAGCGGGAGGGCCCGAGCGACCAAGAGGAAGAACAAGAAGCCGCGGCCATCTCTGGGGCTGTGGCGGTAGGTAGGCTCTGAGGCACATGCCTGCAGAAGCCCAGGCACACTCTGCGTGCGGCACGCCCTGTGTGACGCAGCAAGCGTTCCCGGCGAGGAGCGAGTTCCTCTCGGCGGTGTGGCTGGTGCAGCCTCCTGGAAAAAGGCGGGGCCTGCAGTGTGCCCGGGGCCACGGTCTTCACCTGGATCGTGCTGAGCGGCTGAGCTCTCGAGGGCTGGCTCTGCTGGGAAGTTACTGGAGAGGATGGGGTGCGTGACCGGGTCTGAGCACGGTCCGAGGGCCTCGCACTTCTGCGGGGCTGGGAGAGTCCTCTCTGGATGGGACTTGGGGTGTGGGTTTGCCTTTCTTTCCCCGTCTGCATTCTCTGGCCGCACCGCTGGCCTCTGGTGAGTGACGCGGCAGGGAGACGCCTCCCAGTACGCCCACAGCCAGCCGAGCAAGGAGACGATCTCCTGAGCCCTCCAGGGGGCAGGGAGGAGCGGGTGCAGGTGCGTGAATCGTCTCCTTCTGGCCGGTCAGGCTCTCGAAAACGCCCCAAACGTCGAGCAGGGTCCGGGGAGAAGATGGGCGACCAGGCTCTATGGGTGGAATGTCCTTGGGAGGCGTAGTGCTACCTGGGAAAGGGACCTCCGGCAGGAATGAGGTGGGGATGTCTTCGTCAGCGGCGGGACGCTCGTGCGCAGAGTTGCCTGGGGCTCCATTTCCGGTGCAAGGAGTCTGCTGCAGAAGCTCCAAGTGCCAAACGGGACAAGTGATTCACCGTGCCATGAGCACCACCACCAGCACCACCGGCACCAACACGAAGGCCAAGGGGAGAAGGGCGACCCAATGAGTCCCAAAGAAACTTCTCCGCCAGCATGGCACAGGGGCCTAAGTGGAGATGGGTCATGCAACCGTTCCTTTCTGAAAGCAAAGGTCCTCCCCGCACTGAGGAAAGACCCAAGGCTGCCCTAGATCGTGAGAGCTAGACAACTGGACATCCGACTCTGCCCATCCTATGTGTCAGTCCGTTGTGTCGTCCAGCTTGGCCACGGACAAACGCGGCTGGATGCGATGAGACGCGGCCGGCCTCGGAAGGGTCTGGGGCGGTGGGGAAACTGTCCTTTCCTAGCTGCTTTCCCGCCTGCCTCGTCATCCCGCGACCTGGTGGAGGGGCGCTCGAGGACCCGTATCGATCCCCTCTTGCGGTTTCTTTCTTTCTCTTGGTTGCCGGCTTCAAACCCAAAACCCTCCATCAAACGGTGGACCTGCAATTAGCGATTTAGCATCTCAGACCTAGAGGGACAACTGTGGCTCCTGACCGCGCTAGTCGGCTTGGCAAGGAACAGAGAATGTTCCGCTGGCTTTTTCTCCCCGCACGGTTACCTACAAAGCACCGTGCCCACCACACGCAGAGAGGAAAAAGAATGACGAGCAGTATCTTCCCCCAAGAACACGAACAAGCGTGCCCTGGACTAGGAATTCGAGCCACACACAGGCCGCCCTCATTATCACCACCAATCTTCCTCTGCCCCATCGCCTCAAATGGACTTACTGCTTGCCCCATCCACACCCTCTGAAGACGAAGAAGAAGAAGAAGAAGAAGAAGAAGAAGAAAGAAGATGGAGAAGAAGAAGAAGATGGAGAAGGGGAAGGAGAAGGAGAAGGAGACAGGGAAGGAGGTGAAGAAGTTGGAGAAGGAGAAGAAGTTGAAGCAGGAGAAGAAGGAGAAGAATGGTGATTGGAATGGCATGGCAGAGGGAATGGGAAGGTCGCCTGATGCTGGGGGAAATCCGTGCAAAAGAGAGACAGATACTGGCTGATCTGGCTTCTCTGTGCCCTAGGAAGGAGGCAAAGGGACAGCAAGTTTGTGAGCAAGTGCGTCATAAAGCACAAAGCAGTAGGGTCCTGGGATGGGATGGGGCAGCGGGAGGTGGGAGGGGTGCAGTAGGCTAAGGAAGAAAGCGGGGTCAGGACCGTCTTTTCCTAGTAAGGATCAACAGAATCACCACATCAGCTATGGGAAACCCATGCACTGTGGATCGCCCGTAGTGCTGGAAGGCAAGCATAATGTCGAGGTCGGGAGAGCAAACAAACATACATGTCTCACACCAAGAAGGAAACCCACAGTCATCCTCCTCCAGGAGGGAAGTCTGTTTATACCTTAAATTATAGTGCGTTTTGAGCCCCTACATAGGAAAGATGACTCTCGAAGTCAACTAGTATAATTAAAGTAGAAACAGAGAATAAAAACAAGCAAAAAAAATAATAAAATGAATAGAACATAGAAAAAAATTAAAAAATGAACGAATACACAGAAAAAAAAAAAGAAGAAGAAATAAAGAACAAGACAACTAAGATTGCAAAGGGGCTGAAGAAAGGAATCCAAAGCTGCAGCGAGCCTATGGCGTTCTGAAAGAGCTCACTTTGGACCATGACCAACGGCCCCAAAGGGAGAAAAGCATATGTGCCACACTCGCGGCATCTCTTGGTGCTAGGACCCTGAACGCTAGAAGAGTGGCTCGTGAGAAAGCATCGAAATGGGAGTGGACCTCAGTCGAGGGCAAAGTTGAGGCAAGGGTTTATTGTTGTCCGGGGAGGGGTTGTCCTCAGGCAGGGGTCTGGGGTGGGGAGACCCCTCAAGGGGAGAGGGTAGGTGGGCAGACATATGTTTCCACAAGTGTGTTAGGATCTGAAGGGTGAGCCCACGGAATTCCTCCCCAGCCCGCATGTGTGTGCTGAACTTGGAAGCCCTGCAGTGACTCTCTAGCAGGCAAGTCTGGAAGGCCAAAGCCCCCCCGAATCATTTGCATCCTGAGCCCTGTGGTGCAGGGCCAGATCGGAAGTGCGTGCGGGGCTTCGTCATGGGGAATTCCCCGAGAAAAGTGTCGGTGGTGGGATGTCGGGAGTGGGAGTGAGCACGCCCTCGGACGCCTCAGCCAATGAGGAGCTTGTGCGTGCGGGGGTGGGGCTGTGGGAAAGCCATCAAAGGCCCGAGGGGGCGGGGCCCAGGCCCTTTTTCAGAGAAGCACCGTCTGAGGGAAGGAGGCGTCGTCGTGCAGCTGCAGGTAGGAGATGCAAAGACTCGTGGGCCTTGACTGCAGAGACCCGGGGGCTGCTTCGGCGCACGGGGGTGGTGCGTGTCCGTCTCCCTTCAACGTCTTCCCCGGAGGGCAAGGTTGTCGGCCCAGCGCCGCTGGTGCGGATGCCCTTCGGGGACCCTGTGTCCCTGAGGGGCCGTCGCCGGCGGTTGGGCGGCCCCAGCGGGGTGACTTGGCTCCTGGGTCAGCAGGGCTGGCGCCTGGCCACCAAGTCGCCCTGAGTTGGAGGGGGCCGTGGGGGGTCGGGGCTGGGCTTCACAATCTGGGGAACACCTGCTACGTGAATGCAGCGCTGCAGTGTCTGAGCCACACGCCGCCCCTGGACAGCTGGATGGTGTCCCAGCAGCACGCCACCCTCTGTCCGGCCCGCACCTCCTGCACGCTCTGTGCCATGCGAGCTCACGTGACCCGAGCCCTCCTTCACCCGGGAGAGGTGATCCTGCCCCACAAGGACCTGCTGGCGGGCTTCCACACACACCGGCAGGAAGATGCCCACGAGTTTCTGATGTTCACTCTGAATGCCATGCAGCAAGGATGCTTGAGTGCATCCCAGCCGTCGGGCCATCCCTCCGAGGACACCACCCTCATCCGGCAGATCTTCGGCGGGACGTGGAGGTCTCAGATCCAGTGTCTCCACTGCCTCGGTGTCTCGGACACGTTCGACCCTTATCTGGACATCAGCCTGGATATCACGGGGGCTCAGAGTGTGGAGCAAGCTCTGAGAGAGCTGGTGAAGCCCGAGAAGCTGGACGCTGAAAACGCCTATGACTGTGGCCTTTGTCTCCGGAAGGTGCCTGCCACCAAGAGGTTAACTTTGCACAGCACGTCCCAGGTCCTGGTGCTGGTGCTGAAGCGGTTGACACAGGTGAGCAGGGCCAAAAGGGCTCAGGAAGTGCGCTATCCCCAGTGCCTCGACCTGCAGCCCTACACGTCTGAGCGGAAGGCAGGGCCACTGGCCTACGTGCTCTATGCCATGCTGGTGCACTCCGGGTGGAGCTGTGAGCGAGGACACTACTTTTCCTACGTGCGAGCGGGCAACGGCCAGTGGTATAAGATGGACGATGCCAAGGTGAGCGCCTGTGACGCGAGTGCTGCCCTGAGCCAGAGCGCCTACGTGCTCTTCTACTCCCGGGAGGGTGCGTGGCAAGGGGGTGCTGGGGGAGGGCCCGCGGCCCCCCTCACGGCTGACCCCACACACGCCGGGGAGCCTGACCCCGCCGGCCCCGGGGAGCCTGCGGGAGACGCCAGCGGCAGAGCTCCTGGGTCGCAGGTGTCCCCGGGGGACACAGAGGTCGAAGGAATCAGCTTAGAGCAGTGGAGACGCCTCCAAGAGCACAAGCGGCCGAAGCCGGCCTTCGACCTCCGGAAGATCCAGTCGGCCCTGCCTGCCGGCGCAGTCGTGATTCACCAGTCCACACACGGAGGAGGCAGACACGGCAAGCTGCCTGAACAGGAGCACGACCGGCTCGACCGGCCCAGCACGGACAGCCCGCCTCCGGGCCCGACGAGCGTTGGCAACGGCCCTTGTGCCAGCGGGAGGGCCCGAGCGACCAAGAGGAAGAACAAGAAGCCGCGGCCATCTCTGGGGCTGTGGCGGTAGGTAGGCTCTGAGGCACATGCCTGCAGAAGCCCAGGCACACTCTGCGTGCGGCACGCCCTGTGTGACGCAGCAAGCGTTCCCAGCGAGGAGCGAGTTCCTCTCGGCGGTGTGGCTGGTGCAGCCTCCTGGAAAAAGGCGGGGCCTGCAGTGTGCCCGGGGCCACGGTCTTCACCTGGATCTTGCTGAGCGGCCGAGCTCTCGAGGGCTGGCTCTGCTGGGAAGTTACTGGAGAGGATGGGGTGCGTGACCGGATCTGAGCACGGTCCGAGGGCCTCGCACTTCTGCGGGGCTGGGAGAGTCCTCTCTGGATGGGACTTGGGGTGTGGGTTTGCCTTTCTTTCCCCGTCTGCATTCTCTGGCCGCACCGCTGGCCTCTGGTGAGTGACGCGGCAGGGAGACGCCTCCCAGTACGCCCACAGCCAGCCGAGCAAGGAGACGATCTCCTGAGCCCTCCAGGGGGCAGGGAGGAGTGGGTGCAGGTGCGTGAATCGTCTCCTTCTGGCCGGTCAGGCTCTCAAAAACGCCCCAAACGTCGAGCAGGGTCCGGGGAGAAGATGGGCGACCAGGCTCTATGGGTGGAATGTCCTTGGGAGGCGTAGTGCTACCTGGGAAAGGGACCTCCGGCAGGAATGAGGCGGGGATGTCTTCGTCAGCGGCGGGACTCTCGTGCGCAGAGTTGCCTGGGGCTCCATTTCCGGTGCAAGGAGTCTGCTGCAGAAGCTCCAAGTGCCAAACGGGACAAGTGATTCACCGTGCCATGAGCACCACCACCAGCACCACCGGCACCAACACGAAGGCCAAGGGGAGAAGGGCGACCCAATGAGTCGCAAAGAAAGTTCTCCGCCAGCATGGCACAGGGGCCTAAGTGGAGATGGGTCATGCAACCGTTCCTTTCTGAAAGCAAAGGTCCTCCCCGCACTGAGGAAAGACCCAAGGCTGCCCTAGATCGTGAGAGCTAGACAACTGGACATCCGACTCTGCCCATCCTATGTGTCAGTCCGTTGTGTCGTCCAGCTTGGCCACAGACAAACGCCGCTGGATGCGATGAGACGCGGCCGGCCTCGGAAGGGTCTGGGGCGGTGGGGAAACTGTCCTTTCCTAGCTGCTTTCCCGCCTGCCTCGTCATCCCGCGACCTGGTGGAGGGGCGCTCGAGGACCCGTATCGATCCCCTCTTGCGGTTTCTTTCTTTCTCTTGGTTGCCGGCTTCAAACCCAAAACCCTCCATCAAACGGTGGACCTGCAATTAGCGATTTAGCATCTCAGACCTAGAGGGACAACTGTGGCTCCTGACCGCGCTAGTCGGCTTGGCAAGGAACAGAGAATGTTCCGCTGGCTTTTTCTCCCCGCACGGTTACCTACAAAGCACCGTGCCCACCACACGCAGAGAGGAAAAAGAATGACGAGCAGTATCTTCCCCCAAGAACACGAACAAGCGTGCCCTGGACTAGGAATTCGAGCCACACACAGGCCGCCCTCATTATCACCACCAATCTTCCTCTGCCCCATCGCCTCAAATGGACTTACTGCTTGCCCCATCCACACCCTCTGAAGACGAAGAAGAAGAAGAAGAAGAAGAAAGAAGATGGAGAAGAAGAAGAAGATGGAGAAGGGGAAGGAGAAGGAGAAGGAGACAGGGAAGGAGGTGAAGAAGTTGGAGAAGGAGAAGAAGTTGAAGCAGGAGAAGAAGGAGAAGAATGGTGATTGGAATGGCGTGGCAGAGGGAATGGGAAGGTCGCCTGATGCTGGGGGAAATCCGTGCAAAAGAGAGACAGATACTGGCTGATCTGGCTTCTCTGTGCCCTAGGAAGGAGGCAAAGGGACAGCAAGTTTGTGAGCAAGTGCGTCATAAAGCACAAAGCAGTAGGGTCCTGGGATGGGATGGGGCAGCGGGAGGTGGGAGGGGTGCAATAGGCTAAGGAAGAAAGCGGGGTCAGGACCGTCTTTTCCTAGTAAGGATCAATGGAATCACCACATCAGCTATGGGAAACCCATGCACTGTGGATCGCCCATAGTGCTGGAAGGCAAGCATAATGTCGAGGTCGGGAGAGCAAACAAACATACATGTCTCACACCAAGAAGGAAACCCACAGTCATCCTCCTCCAGGAGGGAAGTCTGTTTATACCTTAAGTTATAGTGCGTTTTGAGCCCCTACATAGGAAAGATGACTCTCGAAGTCAACTAGTATAATTAAAGTAGAAACAGAGAATAAAAACAAGCAAAAAAAAATAATAAAATGAATAGAACATAGAAAAAAATTAAAAAATGAACGAATACACAGAAAAAAAAAAAAGAAGAAGAAATAAAGAACAAGACAACTAAGATTGCAAAGGGGCTGAAGAAATGAATCCAAAGCTGCAGCGAGCCTATGGCGTTCTGAAAGAGCTCACTTTGGACCATGACCAACAGCCCCAAAGGGAGAAAAGCATATGTGCCACACTCGCGGCATCTCTTGGTGCTAGGACCCTGAACGCTAGAAGAGTGGCTCGTGAGAAAGCATCGAAATGGGAGTGGACCTCAGTCGAGGGCAAAGTTGAGGCAAGGGTTTATTGTTGTCCGGGGAGGGGTTGTCCTCAGGCAGGGGTCTGGGCTGGGGAGACCCCTCAAGGGGAGAGGGTAGGTGGGCAGACATATGTTTCCACAAGTGTGTTAGGATCTGAAGGGTGAGCCCACGGAATTCCTCCCCAGCCCGCATGTGTGTGCTGAACTTGGAAGCCCTGCAGTGACTCTCTAGCAGGCAAGTCTGGAAGGCCAAAGCCCCCCCCCGAATCATTTGCATCCTGAGCCCTGTGGTGCAGGGCCAGATCGGAAGTGCGTGCGGGGCTTCGTCATGGGGAATTCCCCGAGAAAAGTGTCGGTGGTGGGATGTCGGGAGTGGGAGTGAGCACGCCCTCGGACGCCTCAGCCAATGAGGAGCTTGTGCGTGCGGGGGTGGGGCTGTGGGAAAGCCATCAAAGGCCCGAGGGGGCGGGGCCCAGGCCCTTTTTCAGAGAAGCACCGTCTGAGGGAAGGAGGCGTCGTCGTGCAGCTGCAGGTAGGAGATGCAAAGACTCGTGGGCCTTGATTGCAGAGACCCGGGGGCTGCTTCGGCGCACGGGGGTGGTGCGTGTCCGTCTCCCTTCAACGTCTTCCCCGGAGGGCAAGGTTGTCGGCCCAGCGCCGCTGGTGCGGATGCCCTTCGGGGACCCTGTGTCCCTGAGGGGCCGTCGCCGGCGGTTGGGCGGCCCCAGCGGGGTGACTTGGCTCCTGGGTCAGCAGGGCTGGCGCCTGGCCACCAAGTCGCCCTGAGTTGGAGGGGGCCGTGGGGGGTCGGGGCTGGGCTTCAGAATCTGGGGAACACCTGCTACGTGAATGCAGCGCTGCAGTGTCTGAGCCACACGCCGCCCCTGGCCAGCTGGATGGTGTCCCAGCAGCACGCCACCCTCTGTCCGGCCCGCACCTCCTGCACGCTCTGTGCCATGCGAGCTCACGTGACCCGAGCCCTCCTTCACCCGGGAGAGGTGATCCTGCCCCACAAGGACCTGCGGGCGGGCTTCCACACACACCGGCAGGAAGATGCCCACGAGTTTCTGATGTTCACTCTGAATGCCATGCAGCAAGGGTGCTTGAGTGCATCCCAGCCGTCGGGCCATCCCTCCGAGGACACCACCCTCATCCGGCAGATCTTCGGCGGGACGTGGAGGTCTCAGATCCAGTGTCTCCACTGCCTCGGTGTCTCGGACACGTTCGACCCTTATCTGGACATCAGCCTGGATATCACGGAGGCTCAGAGTGTGGAGCAAGCTCTGAGAGAGCTGGTGAAGCCCGAGAAGCTGGACGCTGAAAACGCCTATGACTGTGGCCTTTGTTTCCGGAAGGTGCCTGCCACCAAGAGGTTGACTTTGCACAGCACGTCCCAGGTCCTGGTGCTGGTGCTGAAGCGGTTGACACAGGTGAGCGGGGCCAAAAGGGCTCAGGAAGTGCGCTATCCCCAGTGCCTCGACCTGCAGCCCTACACGTCTGAGCGGAAGGCAGGGCCACTGGCCTACGTGCTCTATGCCGTGCTGGTGCACTCCGGGTGGAGCTGTGAGCGAGGACACTACTTTTCCTACGTGCGAGCGGGCAACGGCCAGTGGTATAAGATGGACGATGCCAAGGTGAGCGCCTGTGACGCGAGTGCTGCCCTGAGCCAGAGCGCCTACGTGCTCTTCTACTCCCGGGAGGGTGCGTGGCAAGGGGGTGCTGGGGGAGGGCCCGCGGCCCCCCTCACGGCTGACCCCACACACGCCGGGGAGCCTGACCCCGCCGGCCCCGGGGAGCCTGCGGGAGACGCCAGCGGCAGAGCTCCTGGGTCGCAGGTGTCCCCGGGGGACACAGAGGTCGAAGGAATCAGCTTAGAGCAGTGGAGACGCCTCCAAGAGCACAAGCGGCCGAAGCCGGCCTTCGACCTCCGGAAGATCCAGTCGGCCCTGCCTGCCGGCGCAGTCGTGATTCACCAGTCCAACCACGGAGGAGGGAGACACAGCAAGCTGCCTGAACAGGAGCACGACCGGCTCGACCGGCTCAGCACGGACAGCCCGCCTCCGGGCCCGACGAGCGTTGGCAACGGCCCTTGTGCCAGCGGGAGGGCCCGAGCGACCAAGAGGAAGAACAAGAAGCCGCGGCCATCTCTGGGGCTGTGGCGGTAGGTAGGCTCTGAGGCACATGCCTGCAGAAGCCCAGGCACACTCTGCGTGCGGCACGCCCTGTGTGACGCAGCAAGCGTTCCCGGCGAGGAGCGAGTTCCTCTCGGCGGTGTGGCTGGTGCAGCCTCCTGGAAAAAGGCGGGGCCTGCAGTGTGCCCGGGGCCACGGTCTTCACCTGGATCTTGCTGAGCGGCCGAGCTCTCGAGGGCTGGCTCTGCTGGGAAGTTACTGGAGAGGATGGGGTGCGTGACCGGATCTGAGCACGGTCCGAGGGCCTCGCACTTCTGCGGGCCTGGGAGAGTCCTCTCTGGATGGGACTTGGGGTGTGCGTTTGCCTTTCTTTTCCCGTCTGCATTCTCTGGCCGCACCGCTGGCCTCTGGTGAGTGACGCGGCAGGGAGACGCCTCTCAGTACGCCCACAGCCAGCCGAGCAAGGAGACGATCTCCTGAGCCCTCCAGGGGGCAGGGAGGAGCGGGTGCAGGTGCGTGAATTTCTCCTTCTGGCCGGTCAGGCTCTCGAAAACACCCCAAACGTCGAGCAGGGTCCGGGGAGAAGATGGGCGACCACGCTCTATGGGTGGAATGTCCTTGGGAGGCGTAGTGCTACCTGGGAAAGGGACCTCCGGCAGGAATGAGGCGGGGATGTCTTCGTCAGCGGCGGGACGCTCGTGCGCAGAGTTGCCTGGGGCTCCATTTCCGGTGCAAGGAGTCTGCTGCAGAAGCTCCAAGTGCCAAACGGGACAAGTGATTCACCGTGCCATGAGCACCACCACCAGCACCACCGGCACCAACACGAAGGCCAAGGGGAGAAGGGCGACCCAATGAGTCCCAAAGAAAGTTCTCCGCCAGCATGGCACAGGGGCCTAAGTGGAGATGGGTCATGCAACCGTTCCTTTCTGAAAGCAAAGGTCCTCCCCGCACTGAGGAAAGACCCAAGGCTGCCCTAGATCGTGAGAGCTAGACAACTGGACATCCGACTCTGCCCATCCTATGTGGCAGTCCGTTGTGTCGTCCAGCTTGGCCACGGACAAACGCCGCTGGATGCGATGAGACGCGGCCGGCCTCGGAAGGGCCTGGGGCGGTGGGGAAACTGTCCTTTCCTAGCTGCTTTCCCGCCTGCCTCGTCATCCCGCGACCTGGTGGAGGGGCGCTCGAGGACCCGTATCGATCCCCTCTTGCGGTTTCTTTCTTTCTCTTGGTTGCCGGCTTCAAACCCAGAACCCTCCATCAAACGGTGGACCTGCAATTAGCGATTTAGCATCTCAGACCTAGAGGGACAACTGTGGCTCCTGACCGTGCTAGTCGGCTTGGCAAGGAACAGAGAATGTTCCGCTGGCTTTTTCTCCCCGCATGGTTACCTACAAAGCACCGTGCAGACCACACGCAGAGAGGAAAAAGAATGACGAGCAGTATCTTCCCCAAAGAACACGAACAAGCGTGCCCTGGACTAGGAATTCGAGCCACACACAGGCCGCCCTCATTATCACCACCAATCTTCCTCTGCCCCATCGCCTCAAATGGACTTACTGCTTGCCCCATCCACACCCTCTGAAGACGAAGAAGAAGAAGAAGAAGAAGAAGAAAGAAGATGGAGAAGAAGAAGAAGATGGAGAAGGGGAAGGAGAAGGAGAAGGAGACAGGGAAGGAGGTGAAGAAGTTGGAGAAGGAGAAGAAGTTGAAGCAGGAGAAGAAGGAGAAGAATGGTGATTGGAATGGCGTGGCAGAGGGAATGGGAAGGTCGCCTGATGCTGGGGGAAATCCGTGCAAAAGAGAGACAGATACTGGCTGATCTGGCTTCTCTGTGCCCTAGGAAGGAGGCAAAGGGACAGCAAGTTTGTGAGCAAGTGCGTCATAAAGCACAAAACAGTAGGGTCCTGGGATGGGATGGGGCAGCGGGAGGTGGGAGGGGTGCAATAGGCTAAGGAAGAAAGCGGGGTCAGGACCGTCTTTTCCTAGTAAGGATCAACGGAATCACCACATCAGCTATGGGAAACCCATGCACTGTGGATCGCCCGTAGTGCTGGAAGGCAAGCATAATGTCGAGGTCGGGAGAGCAAACAAACATGCATGTCTCACACCAGGAAGGAAACCCACAGTCATCCTCCTCCAGGAGGGAAGTCTGTTTATACCTTAAGTTATAGTGTGTTTTGAGCCCCTACATAGGAAAGATGACTCTCGAAGTCAACTAGTATAATTAAAGTAGAAACAGAGAATAAAAACAAGCAAAAAAAATAATAAAATGAATAGAACATAGAAAAAAATTAAAAAATGAACGAATACACAGAAAAAAAAAAGAAGAAGAAATAAAGAACAAGACAACTAAGATTGCAAGGGGGCTGAAGAAAGGAATCCAAAGCTGCAGCGAGCCTATGGCGTTCTGAAAGAGCTCACTTTGGACCATGACCAACGGCCCCAAAGGGAGAAAAGCATATGTGCCACACTCGCGGCATCTCTTGGTGCTAGGACCATGAACGCTAGAAGAGTGGCTCGTGAGAAAGCATCGAAATGGGAGTGGACCTCAGTCGAGGGCAAAGTTGAGGCAAGGGTTTATTGTTGTCCGGGGAGGGGTTGTCCTCAGGCAGGGGTCTGGGCTGGGGAGACCCCTCAAGGGGAGAGGGTAGGTGGGCAGACATATGTTTCCACAAGTGTGTTAGGATCTGAAGGGTGAGCCCACGGAATTCCTCCCCAGCCCGCATGTGTGTGCTGAACTTGGAAGCCCTGCAGTGACTCTCTAGCAGGCAAGTCTGGAAGGCCAAAGCCCCCCCCGAATCATTTGCATCCTGAGCCCTGTGGTGCAGGGCCAGATCGGAAGTGCGTGCGGGGCTTCGTCATGGGGAATTCCCCGAGAAAAGTGTCGGTGGTGGGATGTCGGGAGTGGGAGTGAGCACGCCCTCGGACGCCTCAGCCAATGAGGAGCTTGTGCGTGCGGGGGTGGGGCTGTGGGAAAGCCATCAAAGGCCCGAGGGGGCGGGGCCCAGGCCCTTTTTCAGAGAAGCACCGTCTGAGGGAAGGAGGCGTCGTCGTGCAGCTGCAGGTAGGAGATGCAAAGACTCGTGGGCCTTGATTGCAGAGACCCGGGGGCTGCTTCGGCGCACGGGGGTGGTGCGTGTCCGTCTCCCTTCAACGTCTTCCCCGGAGGGCAAGGTTGTCGGCCCAGCGCCGCTGGTGCGGATGCCCTTCGGGGACCCTGTGTCCCTGAGGGGCCGTCGCCGGCGGTTGGGCGGCCCCAGCGGGGTGACTTGGCTCCTGGGTCAGCAGGGCTGGCGCCTGGCCACCAAGTCGCCCTGAGTTGGAGGGGGCCGTGGGGGGTCGGGGCTGGGCTTCAGAATCTGGGGAACACCTGCTACGTGAATGCAGCGCTGCAGTGTCTGAGCCACACGCCGCCCCTGGCCAGCTGGATGGTGTCCCAGCAGCACGCCACCCTCTGTCCGGCCCGCACCTCCTGCACGCTCTGTGCCATGCGAGCTCACGTGACCCGAGCCCTCCTTCACCCGGGAGAGGTGATCCTGCCCCACAAGGACCTGCTGGCGGGCTTCCACACACACCGGCAGGAAGATGCCCACGAGTTTCTGATGTTCACTCTGAATGCCATGCAGCAAGGGTGCTTGAGTGCATCCCAGCCGTCGGGCCATCCCTCCGAGGACACCACCCTCATCCGGCAGATCTTCGGCGGGACGTGGAGGTCTCAGATCCAGTGTCTCCACTGCCTCGGTGTCTCGGACACGTTCGACCCTTATCTGGACATCAGCCTGGATATCACGGCGGCTCAGAGTGTGGAGCAAGCTCTGAGAGAGCTGGTGAAGCCCGAGAAGCTGGACGCTGAAAACGCCTATGACTGTGGCCTTTGTCTCCGGAAGGTGCCTGCCACCAAGAGGTTGACTTTGCACAGCACGTCCCAGGTCCTGGTGCTGGTGCTGAAGCGGTTGACACAGGTGAGCGGGGCCAAAAGGGCTCAGGAAGTGCGCTATCCCCAGTGCCTCGACCTGCAGCCCTACACGTCTGAGCGGAAGGCAGGGCCACTGGCCTACGTGCTCTATGCCGTGCTGGTGCACTCCGGGTGGAGCTGTGAGCGAGGACACTACTTTTCCTACGTGCGAGCGGGCAACGGCCAGTGGTATAAGATGGACGATGCCAAGGTGAGCGCCTGTGACGCGAGTGCTGCCCTGAGCCAGAGCGCCTACGTGCTCTTCTACTCCCGGGAGGGTGCGTGGCAAGGGGGTGCTGGGGGAGGGCCCGCGGCCCCCCTCACGGCTGACCCCACACACGCCGGGGAGCCTGACCCCGCCGGCCCCGGGGAGCCTGCGGGAGACGCCAGCGGCAGAGCTCCTGGGTCGCAGGTGTCCCCGGGGGACACAGAGGTCGAAGGAATCAGCTTAGAGCAGTGGAGACGCCTCCAAGAGCACAAGCGGCCGAAGCCGGCCTTCGACCACCGGAAGATCCAGTCGGCCCTGCCTGCCGGCGCAGTCGTGATTCACCAGTCCAACCACGGAGGAGGGAGACACGGCAAGCTGCCTGAACAGGAGCATGACCGGCTCGACCATTCCAGCATGGACAGCCCGCCCCCGGGCCTCACGAGCTTTGGCAACGGCCCTTGTGCCAGCGGGAGGGCCCGAGCGACCAAGAGGAAGAACAAGAAGCCGCGGCCATCTCTGGGGCTGTGGCGGTAGGTAGGCTCTGAGGCACATGCGTGAAGACGCCCAGGCACACTCTGCGTGCGGCACGCCCTGTGTGACGCAGCAAGCGTTCCCGGCGAGGAGCGAGTTCCTCTCGGCGGTGTGGCTGGTGCAGCCTCCTGGAAAAAGGCGGGGCCTGCAGTGTGCCCGGGGCCACGGTCTTCACCTGGATCTTGCTGAGCGGCCGAGCTCTCGAGGGCTGGCTCTGCTGGGAAGTTACTGGAGAGGATGGGGTGCGTGACCGGATCTGAGCACGGTCCGAGGGCCTCGCACTTCTGCGGGGCTGGGAGAGTCCTCTCTGGATGGGACTTGGGGTGTGCGTTTGCCTTTCTTTTCCCGTCTGCATTCTCTGGCCGCACCGCTGGCCTCTGGTGAGTGACGCGGCAGGGAGACGCCTCTCAGTACGCCCACAGCCAGCCGAGCAAGGAGACGATCTCCTGAGCCCTCCAGGGGGCAGGGAGGAGCGGGTGCAGGTGCGTGAATTTCTCCTTCTGGCCGGTCAGGCTCTCGAAAACACCCCAAACGTCGAGCAGGGTCCGGGGAGAAGATGGGCGACCACGCTCTATGGGTGGAATGTCCTTGGGAGGCGTAGTGCTACCTGGGAAAGGGACCTCCGGCAGGAATGAGGCGGGGATGTCTTCGTCAGCGGCGGGACTCTCGTGCGCAGAGTTGCCTGGGGCTCCATTTCCGGTGCAAGGAGTCTGCTGCAGAAGCTCCAAGTGCCAAACGGGACAAGTGATTCACCGTGCCATGAGCACCACCACCAGCACCACCGGCACCAACACGAAGGCCAAGGGGAGAAGGGTGACCCAATGAGTCCCAAAGAAAGTTCTCCGCCAGCATGGCACAGGGGCCTAAGTGGAGATGGGTCATGCAACCGTTCCTTTCTGAAAGCAAAGGTCCTCCCCGCACTGAGGAAAGACCCAAGGCTGCCCTAGATCGTGAGAGCTAGACAACTGGACATCCGACTCTGCCCATCCTATGTGGCAGTCCGTTGTGTCGTCCAGCTTGGCCACGGACAAACGCCGCTGGATGCGATGAGACGCGGCCGGCCTCGGAAGGGCCTGGGGCGGTGGGGAAACTGTCCTTTCCTAGCTGCTTTCCCGCCTGCCTCGTCATCCCGCGACCTGGTGGAGGGGCGCTCGAGGACCCGTATCGATCCCCTCTTGCGGTTTCTTTCTTTCTCTTGGTTGCCGGCTTCAAACCCAGAACCCTCCATCAAACGGTCGACCTGCAATTAGCGATTTAGCATCTCAGACCTAGAGGGACAACTGTGGCTCCTGACCGCGCTAGTCGGCTTGGCAAGGAACAGAGAATGTTCCGCTGGCTTTTTCTCCCCGCATGGTTACCTACAAAGCACCGTGCCCACCACACGCAGAGAGGAAAAAGAATGACGAGCAGTATCTTCCCCAAAGAACACGAACAAGCGTGCCCTGGACTAGGAATTCGAGCCACACACAGGCCGCCCTCATTATCACCACCAATCTTCCTCTGCCCCATCGCCTCAAATGGACTTACTGCTTGCCCCATCCACACCCTCTGAAGACGAAGAAGAAGAAGAAGAAGAAGAAGAAGAAAGAAGATGGAGAAGAAGAAGAAGATGGAGAAGGGGAAGGAGAAGGAGAAGGAGACAGGGAAGGAGGTGAAGAAGTTGGAGAAGGAGAAGAAGTTGAAGCAGGAGAAGAAGGAGAAGAATGGTGATTGGAATGGCGTGGCAGAGGGAATGGGAAGGTCGCCTGATGCTGGGGGAAATCCGTGCAAAAGAGAGACAGATACTGGCTGATCTGGCTTCTCTGTGCCCTAGGAAGGAGGCAAAGGGACAGCAAGTTTGTGAGCAAGTGCGTCATAAAGCACAAAACAGTAGGGTCCTGGGATGGGATGGGGCAGCGGGAGGTGGGAGGGGTGCAATAGGCTAAGGAAGAAAGCGGGGTCAGGACCGTCTTTTCCTAGTAAGGATCAACGGAATCACCACATCAGCTATGGGAAACCCATGCACTGTGGATCGCCCATAGTGCTGGAAGGCAAGCATAATGTCGAGGTCGGGAGAGCAAACAAACATGCATGTCTCACACCAGGAAGGAAACCCACAGTCATCCTCCTCCAGGAGGGAAGTCTGTTTATACCTTAAGTTATAGTGTGTTTTGAGCCCCTACATAGGAAAGATGACTCTCGAAGTCAACTAGTATAATTAAAGTAGAAACAGAGAATAAAAACAAGCAAAAAAAATAATAAAATGAATAGAACATAGAAAAAAATTAAAAAATGAACGAATACAGAGAAAAAAAAAAAGAAGAAGAAATAAAGAACAAGACAACTAAGATTGCAAGGGGGCTGAAGAAATGAATCCAAAGCTGCAGCGAGCCTATGGCGTTCTGAAAGAGCTCACTTTGGACCATGACCAACGGCCCCAAAGGGAGAAAAGCATATGTGCCACACTCGCGGCATCTCTTGGTGCTAGGACCATGAACGCTAGAAGAGTGGCTCGTGAGAAAGCATCGAAATGGGAGTGGACCTCAGTCGAGGGCAAAGTTGAGGCAAGGGTTTATTGTTGTCCGGGGAGGGGTTGTCCTCAGGCAGCGGTCTGGGGTGGGGAGACCCCTCAAGGGGAGAGGGTAGGTGGGCAGACATATGTTTCCACAAGTGTGTTAGGATCTGAAGGGTGAGCCCACGGAATTCCTCCCCAGCCCGCATGTGTGTGCTGAACTTGGAAGCCCTGCAGTGACTCTCTAGCAGGCAAGTCTGGAAGGCCAAAGCCCCCCCCGAATCATTTGCATCCTGAGCCCTGTGGTGCAGGGCCAGATCGGAAGTGCGTGCGGGGCTTCGTCATGGGGAATTCCCCGAGAAAAGTGTCGGTGGTGGGATGTCGGGAGTGGGAGTGAGCACGCCCTCGGACGCCTCAGCCAATGAGGAGCTTGTGCGTGCGGGGGTGGGGCTGTGGGAAAGCCATCAAAGGCCCGAGGGGGCGGGGCCCAGGCCCTTTTTCAGAGAAGCACCGTCTGAGGGAAGGAGGCGTCGTCGTGCAGCTGCAGGTAGGAGATGCAAAGACTCGTGGGCCTTGATTGCAGAAACCCGGGGGCTGCTTCGGCGCACGGGGGTGGTGCGTGTCCGTCTCCCTTCAACGTCTTCCCCGGAGGGCAAGGTTGTCGGCCCAGCGCCGCTGGTGCGGATGCCCTTCGGGGACCCTGTGTCCCTGAGGGGCCGTCGCCGGCGGTTGGGCGGCCCCAGCGGGGTGACTTGGCTCCTGGGTCAGCAGGGCTGGCGCCTGGCCACCGAGTCGCCCTGAGTTGGAGGGGGCCGTGGGGGGTCGGGGCTGGGCTTCAGAATCTGGGGAACACCTGCTACGTGAATGCAGCGCTGCAGTGTCTGAGCCACACGCCGCCCCTGGCCAGCTGGATGGTGTCCCAGCAGCACGCCACCCTCTGTCCGGCCCGCACCTCCTGCACGCTCTGTGCCATGCGAGCTCACGTGACCCGAGCCCTCCTTCACCCGGGAGAGGTGATCCTGCCCCACAAGGACCTGCTGGCGGGCTTCCACACACACCGGCAGGAAGATGCCCACGAGTTTCTGATGTTCACTCTGAATGCCATGCAGCAAGGGTGCTTGAGTGCATCCCAGCCGTCGGGCCATCCCTCCGAGGACACCACCCTCATCCGGCAGATCTTCGGCGGGACGTGGAGGTCTCAGATCCAGTGTCTCCACTGCCTCGGTGTCTCGGACACGTTCGACCCTTATCTGGACATCAGCCTGGATATCACGGCGGCTCAGAGTGTGGAGCAAGCTCTGAGAGAGCTGGTGAAGCCCGAGAAGCTGGACGCTGAAAACGCCTATGACTGTGGCCTTTGTCTCCGCAAGGTGCCTGCCACCAAGAGGTTGACTTTGCACAGCACGTCCCAGGTCCTGGTGCTGGTGCTGAAGCGGTTGACACAGGTGAGCGGGGCCAAAAGGGCTCAGGAAGTGCGCTATCCCCAGTGCCTCGACCTGCAGCCCTACACGTCTGAGCGGAAGGCAGGGCCACTGGCCTACGTGCTCTATGCCGTGCTGGTGCACTCCGGGTGGAGCTGTGAGCGAGGACACTACTTTTCCTACGTGCGAGCGGGCAACGGCCAGTGGTATAAGATGGACGATGCCAAGGTGAGCGCCTGTGACGCGAGTGCTGCCCTGAGCCAGAGCGCCTACGTGCTCTTCTACTCCCGGGAGGGTGCGTGGCAAGGGGGTGCTGGGGGAGGGCCCGCGGCCCCCCTCACGGCTGACCCCACACACGCCGGGGAGCCTGACCCCGCCGGCCCCGGGGAGCCTGCGGGAGACGCCAGCGGCAGAGCTCCTGGGTCGCAGGTGTCCCCGGGGGACACAGAGGTCGAAGGAATCAGCTTAGAGCAGTGGAGACGCCTCCAAGAGCACAAGCGGCCGAAGCCGGCCTTCGACCACCGGAAGATCCAGTCGGCCCTGCCTGCCGGCGCAGTCGTGATTCACCAGTCCAACCACGGAGGAGGGAGACACGGCAAGCTGCCTGAACAGGAGCATGACCGGCTCGACCATTCCAGCATGGACAGCCCGCCCCCGGGCCTCACGAGCGTTGGCAACGGCCCTTGTGCCAGCGGGAGGGCCCGAGCGACCAAGAGGAAGAACAAGAAGCCGCGGCCATCTCTGGGGCTGTGGCGGTAGGTAGGCTCTGAGGCACATGCGTGAAGACGCCCAGGCACACTCTGCGTGCGGCACGCCCTGTGTGACGAACCAAGCGTTCCCGGCGAGGAGCGAGTTCCTCTCGGCGGTGTGGCTGGTGCAGCCTCCTGGAAAAAGGCGGGGCCTGCAGTGTGCCCGGGGCCACGGTATTCACCTGGATCTTGCTGAGCGGCCGAGCTCTCGAGGGCTGGCTCTGCTGGGAAGTTACTGGAGAGGATGGGGTGCGTGAGCGGGTCTGAGCACGGTCCGAGGGCCTCGCACTTCTGCGGGGCTGGGAGAGTCCTCTCTGGATGGGACTTGGGGTGTGGGTTTGCCTTTCTTTCCCCGTCTGCATTCTCTGGCCGCACCGCTGGCCTCTGGTGAGTGACGCGGCAGGGAGACGCCTCCCAGTACGCCCACAGCCAGCCGAGCAAGGAGACGATCTCCTGAGCCCTCCAGGGGGCAGGGAGGAGCGGGTGCAGGTGCGTGAATTTTTCCTTCTGGCCGGTCAGGCTCTCGAAAACGCCCCAAACGTCGAGCAGGGTCCGGGGAGAAGATGGGCGATCAGGCTCTATGGGTGGAATGTCCTTGGGAGGCGTAGTGCTACCTGGGAAAGGGACCTCCGGCAGGAATGACGCAGGGATGTCTTCGTCAGCGGCGGGACGCTCGTGCGCAGAGTTGCCTGGGGCTCCATTCCCGGTGCAAGGAGTCTGCTGCAGAAGCTCCAAGTGCCAAACGGGACAAGTGATTCACCGTGCCATGAGCACCACCACCAGCACCACCGGCACCAACACGAAGGCCAAGGGGAGAAGGGCGACCCAATGAGTCCCAAAGAAACTTCTCCGCCAGCATGGCACAGGGGCCTAAGTGGAGATGGGTCATGCAACCGTTCCTTTCTGAAAGCAAAGGTCCTCCCCGCACTGAGGAAAGACCCAAGGCTGCCCTAGATCGTGAGAGCTAGACAACTGGACATCCGACTCTGCCCATCCTATGTGTCAGTCCGTTGTGTCGTCCAGCTTGGCCACGGACAAACGCCGCTGGATGCGATGAGACGCGGCCGGCCTCGGAAGGGTCTGGGGCGGTGGGGAAACTGTCCTTTCCTAGCTGCTTTCCCGCCTGCCTCGTCATCCCGCGACCTGGTGGAGGGGCGCTCGAGGACCCGAATCGATCCCCTCTTGCGTTTTCTTTCTTTCTCTTGGTTGCCGGCTTCAAACCCAAAACCCTCCATCAAACGGTGGACCTGCAATTAGCGATTTAGCATCTCAGACCTAGAGGGACAACTGTGGCTCCTGACCGCGCTAGTCGGCTTGGCAAGGAACAGAGAATGTTCCGCTGGCTTTTTCTCCCCGCATGGTTACCTACAAAGCACCGTGCCCACCACACGCAGAGAGGAAAAAGAATGACGAGCAGTATCTTCCCCCAAGAACACGAACAAGCGTGCCCTGGACTAGGAATTCGAGCCACACACAGGCCGCCCTCATTATCACCACCAATCTTCCTCTGCCCCATCGCCTCAAATGGACTTACTGCTTGCCCCATCCACACCCTCTGAAGAAGAAGAAGAAGAAGAAAGAAGATGGAGAAGAAGAAGAAGATGGAGAAGGGGAAGGAGAAGGAGAAGGAGACAGGGAAGGAGGTGAAGAAGTTGGAGAAGGAGAAGAAGTTGAAGCAGGAGAAGAAGGAGAAGAATGGTGATTGGAATGGCGTGGCAGAGGGAATGGGAAGGTCGCCTGATGCTGGGGGAAATCCGTGCAAAAGAGAGACAGATACTGGCTGATCTGGCTTCTCTGTGCCCTAGGAAGGAGGCAAAAGGACAGCAAGTTTGTGAGCAAGTGCGTCATAAAGCACAAAGCAGTAGGGTCCTGGGATGGGATGGGGCAGCGGGAGGTGGGAGGGGTGCAATAGGCTAAGGAAGAAAGCGGGGTCAGGACCGTCTTTTCCTAGTAAGGATCAACGGAATCACCACATCAGCTATGGGAAACCCATGCACTATGGATCGCCCGTAGTGCTGGAAGGCAAGCATAATGTCGAGGTCGGGAGAGCAAACAAACATACATGTCTCACACCAAGAAGGAAACCCACAGTCATCCTCCTCCAGGAGGGAAGTCTGTTTATACCTTAAGTTATAGTGCGTTTTGAGCCCCTACATAGGAAAGATGACTCTCGAAGTCAACTAGTATAATTAAAGTAGAAACAGAGAATAAAAACAAGCAAAAAAAATAATAAAATGAATAGAACATAGAAAAAAATTAAAAAATGAACGAATACACAGAAAAAAAAAAAAGAAGAAGAAATAAAGAACAAGACAACTAAGATTGCAAGGGGGCTGAAGAAATGAATCCAAAGCTGCAGCGAGCCTATGGCGTTCTGAAAGAGCTCACTTTGGACCATGACCAACGGCCCCAAAGGGAGAAAAGCATATGTGCCACACTCGCGGCATCTCTTGGTGCTAGGACCCTGAACGCTAGAAGAGTGGCTCGTGAGAAAGCATCGAAATGGGAGTGGACCTCAGTCGAGGGCAAAGTTGAGGCAAGGGTTTCTTGTTGTCCGGGGGAGGGGTTGTCCTCAGGCAGGGGTCTGGGCTGGGGAGACCCCTCAAGGGGAGAGGGTAGGTGGGCAGACATATGTTTCCACAAGTGTGTTAGGATCTGAAGGGTGAGCCCACGGAATTCCTCCCCAGCCCGCATGTGTGTGCTGAACTTGGAAGCCCTGCAGTGACTCTCTAGCAGGCAAGTCTGGAAGGCCAAAGCCCCCCCCGAATCATTTGCATCCTGAGCCCTGTGGTGCAGGGCCAGATCGGAAGTGCGTGCGGGGCTTCGTCATGGGGAATTCCCCGAGAAAAGTGTCGGTGGTGGGATGTCGGGAGTGGGAGTGAGCACGCCCTCGGACGCCTCAGCCAATGAGGAGCTTGTGCGTGCGGGGGTGGGGCTGTGGGAAAGCCATCAAAGGCCCGAGGGGGCGGGGCCCAGGCCCTTTTTCAGAGAAGCACCGTCTGAGGGAAGGAGGCGTCGTCGTGCAGCTGCAGGTAGGAGATGCAAAGACTCGTGGGCCTTGATTGCAGAGACCCGGGGGCTGCTTCGGCGCACGGGGGTGGTGCGTGTCCGTCTCCCTTCAACGTCTTCCCCGGAGGGCAAGGTTGTCGGCCCAGCGCCTCTGGTGCGGATGCCCTTCGGGGACCCTGTGTCCCTGAGGGGCCGTCGCCGGCGGTTGGGCGGCCCCAGCGGGGTGACTTGGCTCCTGGGTCAGCAGGGCTGGCGCCTGGCCACCAAGTCGCCCTGAGTTGGAGGGGGCCGTGGGGGGTCGGGGCTGGGCTTCAGAATCTGGGGAACACCTGCTACGTGAATGCAGCGCTGCAGTGTCTGAGCCACACGCCGCCCCTGGCCAGCTGGATGGTGTCCCAGCAGCACGCCACCCTCTGTCCGGCCCGCACCTCCTGCACGCTCTGTGCCATGCGAGCTCACGTGACCCGAGCCCTCCTTCACCCGGGAGAGGTGATCCTGCCCCACAAGGACCTGCTGGCGGGCTTCCACACACACCGGCAGGAAGATGCCCACGAGTTTCTGATGTTCACTCTGAATGCCATGCAGCAAGGGTGCTTGAGTGCATCCCAGCCGTCGGGCCATCCCTCCGAGGACACCACCCTCATCCGGCAGATCTTCGGCGGGACGTGGAGGTCTCAGATCCAGTGTCTCCACTGCCTCGGTGTCTCGGACACGTTCGACCCTTATCTGGACATCAGCCTGGATATCACGGCGGCTCAGAGTGTGGAGCAAGCTCTGAGAGAGCTGGTGAAGCCCGAGAAGCTGGACGCTGAAAACGCCTATGACTGTGGCCTTTGTCTCCGCAAGGTGCCTGCCACCAAGAGGTTGACTTTGCACAGCACGTCCCAGGTCCTGGTGCTGGTGCTGAAGCGGTTGACACAGGTGAGCGGGGCCAAAAGGGCTCAGGAAGTGCGCTATCCCCAGTGCCTCGACCTGCAGCCCTACACGTCTGAGCGGAAGGCAGGGCCACTGGCCTACGTGCTCTATGCCGTGCTGGTGCACTCCGGGTGGAGCTGTGAGCGAGGACACTACTTTTCCTACGTGCGAGCGGGCAACGGCCAGTGGTATAAGATGGACGATGCCAAGGTGAGCGCCTGTGACGCGAGTGCTGCCCTGAGCCAGAGCGCCTACGTGCTCTTCTACTCCCGGGAGGGTGCGTGGCAAGGGGGTGCTGGGGGAGGGCCCGCGGCCCCCCCTCACGGCTGACCCCACACACGCCGGGGAGCCTGACCCCGCCGGCCCCGGGGAGCCTGCGGGAGACGCCAGCGGCAGAGCTCCTGGGTCGCAGGTGTCCCCGGGGGACACAGAGGTCGAAGGAATCAGCTTAGAGCAGTGGAGACGCCTCCAAGAGCACAAGCGGCCGAAGCCGGCCTTCGACCACCGGAAGATCCAGTCGGCCCTGCCTGCCGGCGCAGTCGTGATTCACCAGTCCAACCACGGAGGAGGGAGACACGGCAAGCTGCCTGAACAGGAGCATGACCGGCTCGACCATTCCAGCATGGACAGCCCGCCCCCGGGCCTCACGAGCGTTGGCAACGGCCCTTGTGCCAGCGGGAGGGCCCGAGCGACCAAGAGGAAGAACAAGAAGCCGCGGCCATCTCTGGGGCTGTGGCGGTAGGTAGGCTCTGAGGCACATGCCTGCAGAAGCCCAGGCACACTCTGCGTGCGGCACGCCCTGTGTGACGCAGCAAGCGTTCCCGGCGAGGAGCGAGTTCCTCTCGGCGGTGTGGCTGGTGCAGCCTCCTGGAAAAAGGCGGGGCCTGCAGTGTGCCCGGGGCCACGGTCTTCACCTGGATCTTGCTGAGCGGCCGAGCTCTCGAGGGCTGGCTCTGCTGGGAAGTTACTGGAGAGGATGGGGTGCGTGAGCGGGTCTGAGCACGGTCCGAGGGCCTCGCACTTCTGCGGGGCTGGGAGAGTCCTCTCTGGATGGGACTTGGGGTGTGGGTTTGCCTTTCTTTCCCCGTCTGCATTCTCTGGCCGCACCGCTGGCCTCTGGTGAGTGACGCGGCAGGGAGACGCCTCCCAGTACGCCCACAGCCAGCCGAGCAAGGAGACGATCTCCTGAGCCCTCCAGGGGGCAGGGAGGAGCGGGTGCAGGTGCGTGAATTTCTCCTTCTGGCCGGTCAGGCTCTCGAAAACGCCCCAAACGTCGAGCAGGGTCCGGGGAGAAGATGGGCGATCAGGCTCTATGGGTGGAATGTCCTTGGGAGGCGTAGTGCTACCTGGGAAAGGGACCTCCGGCAGGAATGACGCAGGGATGTTTTCGTCAGCGGCGGGACGCTCGTGCGCAGAGTTGCCTGGGGCTCCATTCCCGGTGCAAGGAGTCTGCTGCAGAAGCTCCAAGTGCCAAACGGGACAAGTGATTCACCGTGCCATGAGCACCACCACCAGCACCACCGGCACCAACACGAAGGCCAAGGGGAGAAGGGCGACCCAATGAGTCCCAAAGAAACTTCTCCGCCAGCATGGCACAGGGGCCTAAGTGGAGATGGGTCATGCAACCGTTCCTTTCTGAAAGCAAAGGTCCTCCCCGCACTGAGGAAAGACCCAAGGCTGCCCTAGATCGTGAGAGCTAGACAACTGGACATCCGACTCTGCCCATCCTATGTGTCAGTCCGTTGTGTCGTCCAGCTTGGCCACGGACAAACGCCGCTGGATGCGATGAGACGCGGCCGGCCTCGGAAGGGTCTGGGGCGGTGGGGAAACTGTCCTTTCCTAGCTGCTTTCCCGCCTGCCTCGTCATCCCGCGACCTGGTGGAGGGGCGCTCGAGGACCCGAATCGATCCCCTCTTGCGTTTTCTTTCTTTCTCTTGGTTGCCGGCTTCAAACCCAAAACCCTCCATCAAACGGTGGACCTGCAATTAGCGATTTAGCATCTCAGACCTAGAGGGACAACTGTGGCTCCTGACCGCGCTAGTCGGCTTGGCAAGGAACAGAGAATGTTCCGCTGGCTTTTTCTCCCCGCATGGTTACCTACAAAGCACCGTGCCCACCACACGCAGAGAGGCAAAAGAATGACGAGCAGTATCTTCCCCCAAGAACACGAACAAGCGTGCCCTGGACTAGGAATTCGAGCCACACACAGGCCGCCCTCATTATCACCACCAATCTTCCTCTGCCCCATCGCCTCAAATGGACTTACTGCTTGCCCCATCCACACCCTCTGAAGAAGAAGAAGAAGAAGAAAGAAGATGGAGAAGAAGAAGAAGATGGAGAAGGGGAAGGAGAAGGAGAAGGAGACAGGGAAGGAGGTGAAGAAGTTGGAGAAGGAGAAGAAGTTGAAGCAGGAGAAGAAGGAGAAGAATGGTGATTGGAATGGCGTGGCAGAGGGAATGGGAAGGTCGCCTGATGCTGGGGGAAATCCGTGCAAAAGAGAGACAGATACTGGCTGATCTGGCTTCTCTGTGCCCTAGGAAGGAGGCAAAAGGACAGCAAGTTTGTGAGCAAGTGCGTCATAAAGCACAAAGCAGTAGGGTCCTGGGATGGGATGGGGCAGCGGGAGGTGGGAGGGGTGCAATAGGCTAAGGAAGAAAGCGGGGTCAGGACCGTCTTTTCCTAGTAAGGATCAACGGAATCACTACATCAGCTATGGGAAACCCATGCACTGTGGATCGCCCGTAGTGCTGGAAGGCAAGCATAATGTCGAGGTCGGGAGAGCAAACAAACATACATGTCTCACACCAAGAAGGAAACCCACAGTCATCCTCCTCCAGGAGGGAAGTCTGTTTATACCTTAAGTTATAGTGCGTTTTGAGCCCCTACATAGGAAAGATGACTCTCGAAGTCAACTAGTATAATTAAAGTAGAAACAGAGAATAAAAACAAGCAAAAAAAATAATAAAATGAATAGAACATAGAAAAAAATTAAAAAATGAACGAATACACAGAAAAAAAAAAAAGAAGAAGAAATGAAGAACAAGACAACTAAGATTACAAAGGGGCTGAAGAAATGAATCCAAAGCTGCAGCGAGCCTATGGCGTTCTGAAAGAGCTCACTTTGGACCATGACCAACGGCCCCAAAGGGAGAAAAGCATATGTGCCACACTCGCGGCATCTCTTGGTGCTAGGACCCTGAACGCTAGAAGAGTGGCTCGTGAGAAAGCATCGAAATGGGAGTGGACCTCAGTCGAGGGCAAAGTTGAGGCAAGGGTTTATTGTTGTCCGGGGAGGGGTTGTCCTCAGGCAGGGGTCTGGGCTGGGGAGACCCCTCAAGGGGAGAGGGTAGGTGGGCAGACATATGTTTCCACAAGTGTGTTAGGATCTGAAGGGTGAGCCCACGGAATTCCTCCCCAGCCCGCATGTGTGTGCTGAACTTGGAAGCCCTGCAGTGACTCTCTAGCAGGCAAGTCTGGAAGGCCAAAGCCCCCCCCGAATCATTTGCATCCTGAGCCCTGTGGTGCAGGGCCAGATCGGAAGTGCGTGCGGGGCTTCGTCATGGGGAATTCCCCGAGAAAAGTGTCGGTGGTGGGATGTCGGGAGTGGGAGTGAGCACGCCCTCGGACGCCTCAGCCAATGAGGAGCTTGTGCGTGCGGGGGGTGGGGCTGTGGGAAAGCCATCAAAGGCCCGAGGGGGCGGGGCCCAGGCCCTTTTTCAGAGAAGCACCGTCTGAGGGAAGGAGGCGTCGTCGTGCAGCTGCAGGTAGGAGATGCAAAGACTCGTGGGCCTTGATTGCAGAGACCCGGGGGCTGCTTCGGCGCACGGGGGTGGTGCGTGTCCGTCTCCCTTCAACGTCTTCCCCGGAGGGCAAGGTTGTCGGCCCAGCGCCGCTGGTGCGGATGCCCTTCGGGGACCCTGTGTCCCTGAGGGGCCGTCGCCGGCGGTTGGGCGGCCCCAGCGGGGTGACTTGGCTCCTGGGTCAGCAGGGCTGGCGCCTGGCCACCGAGTCGCCCTGAGTTGGAGGGGGCCGTGGGGGGTCGGGGCTGGGCTTCAGAATCTGGGGAACACCTGCTACGTGAATGCAGCGCTGCAGTGTCTGAGCCACACGCCGCCCCTGGCCAGCTGGATGGTGTCCCAGCAGCACGCCACCCTCTGTCCGGCCCGCACCTCCTGCACGCTCTGTGCCATGCGAGCTCACGTGACCCGAGCCCTCCTTCACCCGGGAGAGGTGATCCTGCCCCACAAGGACCTGCTGGCGGGCTTCCACACACACCGGCAGGAAGATGCCCACGAGTTTCTGATGTTCACTCTGAATGCCATGCAGCAAGGGTGCTTGAGTGCATCCCAGCCGTCGGGCCATCCCTCCGAGGACACCACCCTCATCCGGCAGATCTTCGGCGGGACGTGGAGGTCTCAGATCCAGTGTCTCCACTGCCTCGGTGTCTCGGACACGTTCGACCCTTATCTGGACATCAGCCTGGATATCACGGCGGCTCAGAGTGTGGAGCAAGCTCTGAGAGAGCTGGTGAAGCTCGAGAAGCTGGACGCTGAAAACGCCTATGACTGTGGCCTTTGTCTCCGCAAGGTGCCTGCCACCAAGAGGTTGACTTTGCACAGCACGTCCCAGGTCCTGGTGCTGGTGCTGAAGCGGTTGACACAGGTGAGCGGGGCCAAAAGGGCTCAGGAAGTGCGCTATCCCCAGTGCCTCGACCTGCAGCCCTACACGTCTGAGCGGAAGGCAGGGCCACTGGCCTACGTGCTCTATGCCGTGCTGGTGCACTCCGGGTGGAGGTGTGAGCGAGGACACTACTTTTCCTACGTGCGAGCGGGCAACGGCCAGTGGTATAAGATGGACGATGCCAAGGTGAGCGCCTGTGACGCGAGTGCTGCCCTGAGCCAGAGCGCCTACGTTCTCTTCTACTCCCGGGAGGGTGCGTGGCAAGGGGGTGCTGGGGGAGGGCCCGCGGCCCCCCTCACGGCTGACCCCACACACGCCGGGGAGCCTGACCCCGCCGGCCCCGGGGAGCCTGCGGGAGACGCCAGCGGCAGAGCTCCTGGGTCGCAGGTGTCCCCGGGGGACACAGAGGTCGAAGGAATCAGCTTAGAGCAGTGGAGACGCCTCCAAGAGCACAAGCGGCCGAAGCCGGCCTTCGACCACCGGAAGATCCAGTCGGCCCTGCCTGCCGGCGCAGTCGTGATTCACCAGTCCAACCACGGAGGAGGGAGACACGGCAAGCTGCCTGAACAGGAGCATGACCGGCTCGACCATTCCAGCATGGACAGCCCGCCCCCGGGCCTCACGAGCGTTGGCAACGGCCCTTGTGCCAGCGGGAGGGCCCGAGCGACCAAGAGGAAGAACAAGAAGCCGCGGCCATCTCTGGGGCTGTGGCGGTAGGTAGGCTCTGAGGCACATGCGTGAAGACGCCCAGGCACACTCTGCGTGCGGCACACCCTGTGTGACGCAGCAAGCGTTCCCGGCGAGGAGCGAGTTCCTCTCGGCGGTGTGGCTGGTGCAGCCTCCTGGAAAAAGGCGGGGCCTGCAGTGTGCCCGGGGCCACGGTCTTCACCTGGATCTTGCTGAGCGGCCGAGCTCTCGAGGGCTGGCTCTGCTGGGAAGTTACTGGAGAGGATGGGGTGCGTGAGCGGGTCTGAGCACGGTCCGAGGGCCTCGCACTTCTGCGGGGCTGGGAGAGTCCTCTCTGGATGGGACTTGGGGTGTGGGTTTGCCTTTCTTTTCCCGTCTGCATTCTCTGGCCGCACCGCTGGCCTCTGGTGAGTGACGCGGCAGGGAGACGCCTCCCAGTACGCCCACAGCCAGCCGAGCAAGGAGAGGATCTCCTGAGCCCTCCAGGGGGCAGGGAGGAGCGGGTGCAGGTGCGTGAATCGTCTCCTTCTGGCCGGTCAGGCTCTCGAAAACACCCCAAACGTCGAGCAGGGTCCGGGGAGAAGATGGGCGACCAGGCTCTATGGGTGGAATGTCCTTGGGAGGCGTAGTGCTACCTGGGAAAGGGACCTCCGGCAGGAATGAGGCGGGGATGTCTTCGTCAGCGGCGGGACTCTCGTGCGCAGAGTTGCCTGGGGCTCCATTTCCGGTGCAAGGAGTCTGCTGCAGAAGCTCCAAGTGCCAAACGGGACAAGTGATTCACCGTGCCATGAGCACCACCACCAGCACCACCGGCACCAACACGAAGGCCAAGGGGAGAAGGGCGACCCAATGAGTCCCAAAGAAACTTCTCCGCCAGCATGGCACAGGGGCCTAAGTGGAGATGGGTCATGCAACCGTTCCTTTCTGAAAGCAAAGGTCCTCCCCGCACTGAGGAAAGACCCAAGGCTGCCCTAGATCGTGAGAGCTAGACAACTGGACATCCGACTCTGCCCATCCTATGTGTCAGTCCGTTGTGTCGTCCAGCTTGGCCACGGACAAACGCCGCTGGACGCGATGAGACGCGGCCGGCCTCGGAAGGGTCTGGGGCGGTGGGGAAACTGTCCTTTCCTAGCTGCTTTCCCGCCTGCCTCGTCATCCCGCGACCTGGTGGAGGGGCGCTCGAGGACCCGTATCGATCCCCTCTTGCGATTTCTTTCTTTCTCTTGGTTGCCGGCTTCAAACCCAAAACCCTCCATCAAACGGTGGACCTGCAATTAGTGATTTAGCATCTCAGACCTAGAGGGACAACTGTGGCTCCTGACCGCGCTAGTCGGCTTGGCAAGGAACAGAGAATGTTCCGCTGGCTTTTTCTCCCCGCACGGTTACCTACAAAGCACCGTGCCCACCACACGCAGAGAGGAAAAAGAATGACGAGCAGTATCTTCCCCCAAGAACACGAACAAGCGTGCCCTGGACTAGGAATTCGAGCCACACACAGGCCGCCCTCATTATCACCACCAATCTTCCTCTGCCCCATCGCCTCAAATGGACTTACTGCTTGCCCCATCCACACCCTCTGAAGAAGAAGAAGAAGAAGAAAGAAGATGGAGAAGAAGAAGAAGATGGAGAAGGGGAAGGAGAAGGAGAAGGAGACAGGGAAGGAGGTGAAGAAGTTGGAGAAGGAGAAGAAGTTGAAGCAGGAGAAGAAGGAGAAGAATGGTGATTGGAATGGCGTGGCAGAGGGAATGGGAAGGTCGCCTGATGCTGGGGGAAATCCGTGCAAAAGAGAGACAGATACTGGCTGATCTGGCTTCTCTGTGCCCTAGGAAGGAGGCAAAGGGACAGCAAGTTTGTGAGCAAGTGCGTCATAAAGCACAAAACAGTAGGGTCCTGGGATGGGATGGGGCAGCGGGAGGTGGGAGGGGTGCAATAGGCTAAGGAAGAAAGCGGGGTCAGGACCGTCTTTTCCTAGTAAGGATCAACGGAATCACCACATCAGCTATGGGAAACCCATGCACTGTGGATCGCCCATAGTGCTGGAAGGCAAGCATAATGTCGAGGTCGGGAGAGCAAACAAACATGCATGTCTCACACCAAGAAGGAAACCCACAGTCATCCTCCTCCAGGAGGGAAGTCTGTTTATACCTTAAGTTATAGTGTGTTTTGAGCCCCTACATAGGAAAGATGACTCTCGAAGTCAACTAGTATAATTAAAGTAGAAACAGAGAATAAAAACAAGCAAAAAAAATAATAAAATGAATAGAACATAGAAAAAAATTAAAAAATGAACGAATACACAGAAAAAAAAAAAGAAGAAGAAATAAAGAACAAGACGACTAAGATTGCAAGGGGGCTGAAGAAATGAATCCAAAGCTGCAGCGAGCCTATGGCGTTCTGAAAGAGCTCACTTTGGACCATGACCAACGGCCCCAAAGGGAGAAAAGCATATGTGCCACACTCGCGGCATCTCTTGGTGCTAGGACCATGAACGCTAGAAGAGTGGCTCGTGAGAAAGCATCGAAATGGGAGTGGACCTCAGTCGAGGGCAAAGTTGAGGCAAGGGTTTATTGTTGTCCGGGGAGGGGTTGTCCTCAGGCAGCGGTCTGGGGTGGGGAGACCCCTCAAGGGGAGAGGGTAGGTGGGCAGACATATGTTTCCACAAGTGTGTTAGGATCTGAAGGGTGAGCCCACGGAATTCCTCCCCAGCCCGCATGTGTGTGCTGAACTTGGAAGCCCTGCAGTGACTCTCTAGCAGGCAAGTCTGGAAGGCCAAAGCCCCCCCCGAATCATTTGCATCCTGAGCCCTGTGGTGCAGGGCCAGATCGGAAGTGCGTGCGGGGCTTCGTCATGGGGAATTCCCCGAGAAAAGTGTCGGTGGTGGGATGTCGGGAGTGGGAGTGAGCACGCCCTCGGACGCCTCAGCCAATGAGGAGCTTGTGCGTGCGGGGGTGGGGCTGTGGGAAAGCCATCAAAGGCCCGAGGGGGCGGGGCCCAGGCCCTTTTTCAGAGAAGCGCCTTCTGAGGGAAGGAGGCGTCGTCTTGCAGCTGCAGGTAGGAGATGCAAAGACTCGTGGGCCTTGATTGCAGAGACCCGGGGGCTGCTTCGGCGCACGGGGGTGGTGCGTGTCCGTCTCCCTTCAACGTCTTCCCCGGAGGGCAAGGTTGTCGGCCCAGCGCCTCTGGTGCGGATGCCCTTCGGGGACCCTGTGTCCCTGAGGGGCCGTCACCGGCGGTTGGGCGGCCCCAGCGGGGTGACTTGGCTCCTGGGTCAGCAGGGCTGGCGCCTGGCCACCAAGTCGCCCTGAGTTGGAGGGGGCCGTGGGGGGTCGGGGCTGGGCTTCAGAATCTGGGGAACACCTGCTACGTGAATGCAGCGCTGCAGTGTCTGAGCCACACGCCGCCCCTGGCCAGCTGGATGGTGTCCCAGCAGCACGCCACCCTCTGTCCGGCCCGCACCTCCTGCACGCTCTGTGCCATGCGAGCTCACGTGACCCGAGCCCTCCTTCACCCGGGAGAGGTGATCCTGCCCCACAAGGACCTGCTGGCGGGCTTCCACACACACCGGCAGGAAGATGCCCACGAGTTTCTGATGTTCACTCTGAATGCCATGCAGCAAGGGTGCTTGAGTGCATCCCAGCCGTCGGGCCATCCCTCCGAGGACACCACCCTCATCCGGCAGATCTTCGGCGGGACGTGGAGGTCTCAGATCCAGTGTCTCCACTGCCTCGGTGTCTCGGACACGTTCGACCCTTATCTGGACATCAGCCTGGATATCACGGCGGCTCAGAGTGTGGAGCAAGCTCTGAGAGAGCTGGTGAAGCCCGAGAAGCTGGACGCTGAAAACGCCTATGACTGTGGCCTTTGTCTCCGCAAGGTGCCTGCCACCAAGAGGTTGACTTTGCACAGCACGTCCCAGGTCCTGGTGCTGGTGCTGAAGCGGTTGACACAGGTGAGCGGGGCCAAAAGGGCTCAGGAAGTGCGCTATCCCCAGTGCCTCGACCTGCAGCCCTACACGTCTGAGCGGAAGGCAGGGCCACTGGCCTACGTGCTCTATGCCGTGCTGGTGCACTCCGGGTGGAGCTGTGAGCGAGGACACTACTTTTCCTACGTGCGAGCGGGCAACGGCCAGTGGTATAAGATGGACGATGCCAAGGTGAGCGCCTGTGACGCGAGTGCTGCCCTGAGCCAGAGCGCCTACGTGCTCTTCTACTCCCGGGAGGGTGCGTGGCAAGGGGGTGCTGGGGGAGGGCCCGCGGCCCCCCTCACGGCTGACCCCACACACGCCGGGGAGCCTGACCCCGCCGGCCCCGGGGAGCCTGCGGGAGACGCCAGCGGCAGAGCTCCTGGGTCGCAGGTGTCCCCGGGGGACACAGAGGTCGAAGGAATCAGCTTAGAGCAGTGGAGACGCCTCCAAGAGCACAAGCGGCCGAAGCCGGCCTTCGACCACCGGAAGATCCAGTCGGCCCTGCCTGCCGGCGCAGTCGTGATTCACCAGTCCAACCACGGAGGAGGGAGACACGGCAAGCTGCCTGAACAGGAGCATGACCGGCTCGACCATTCCAGCATGGACAGCCCGCCCCCGGGCCTCACGAGCGTTGGCAACGGCCCTTGTGCCAGCGGGAGGGCCCGAGCGACCAAGAGGAAGAACAAGAAGCCGCGGCCATCTCTGGGGCTGTGGCGGTAGGTAGGCTCTGAGGCACATGCCTGCAGAAGCCCAGGCACACTCTGCGTGCGGCACGCCCTGTGTGACGCAGCAAGCGTTCCCGGCGAGGAGCGAGTTCCTCTCGGCGGTGTGGCTGGTGCAGCCTCCTGGAAAAAGGCGGGGCCTGCAGTGTGCCCGGGGCCACGGTCTTCACCTGGATCTTGCTGAGCGGCCGAGCTCTCGAGGGCTGGCTCTGCTGGGAAGTTACTGGAGAGGATGGGGTGCGTGAGCGGGTCTGAGCACGGTCCGAGGGCCTCGCACTTCTGCGGGGCTGGGAGAGTCCTCTCTGGATGGGACTTGGGGTGTGGGTTTGCCTTTCTTTCCCCGTCTGCATTCTCTGGCCGCACCGCTGGCCTCTGGTGAGTGACGCGGCAGGGAGACGCCTCCCAGTACGCCCACAGCCAGCCGAGCAAGGAGACGATCTCCTGAGCCCTCCAGGGGGCAGGGAGGAGCGGGTGCAGGTGCGTGAATTTCTCCTTCTGGCCGGTCAGGCTCTCGAAAACGCCCCAAACGTCGAGCAGGGTCCGGGGAGAAGATGGGCGATCAGGCTCTATGGGTGGAATGTCCTTGGGAGGCGTAGTGCTACCTGGGAAAGGGACCTCCGGCAGGAATGACGCAGGGATGTCTTCGTCAGCGGCGGGACGCTCGTGCGCAGAGTTGCCTGGGGCTCCATTCCCGGTGCAAGGAGTCTGCTGCAGAAGCTCCAAGTGCCAAACGGGACAAGTGATTCACCGTGCCATGAGCACCACCACCAGCACCACCGGCACCAACACGAAGGCCAAGGGGAGAAGGGCGACCCAATGAGTCCCAAAGAAACTTCTCCGCCAGCATGGCACAGGGGCCTAAGTGGAGATGGGTCATGCAACCGTTCCTTTCTGAAAGCAAAGGTCCTCCCCGCACTGAGGAAAGACCCAAGGCTGCCCTAGATCGTGAGAGCTAGACAACTGGACATCCGACTCTGCCCATCCTATGTGTCAGTCCGTTGTGTCGTCCAGCTTGGCCACGGACAAACGCCGCTGGATGCGATGAGACGCGGCCGGCCTCGGAAGGGTCTGGGGCGGTGGGGAAACTGTCCTTTCCTAGCTGCTTTCCCGCCTGCCTCGTCATCCCGCGACCTGGTGGAGGGGCGCTCGAGGACCCGAATCGATCCCCTCTTGCGTTTTCTTTCTTTCTCTTGGTTGCCGGCTTCAAATCCAAAACCCTCCATCAAACGGTGGACCTGCAATTAGCGATTTAGCATCTCAGACTTAGAGGGACAACTGTGGCTCCTGACCGCGCTAGTCGGCTTGGCAAGGAACAGAGAATGTTCCGCTGGCTTTTTCTCCCCGCATGGTTACCTACAAAGCACCGTGCCCACCACACGCAGAGAGGCAAAAGAATGACGAGCAGTATCTTCCCCCAAGAACACGAACAAGCGTGCCCTGGACTAGGAATTCGAGCCACACACAGGCCGCCCTCATTATCACCACCAATCTTCCTCTGCCCCATCGCCTCAAATGGACTTACTGCTTGCCCCATCCACACCCTCTGAAGAAGAAGAAGAAGAAGAAAGAAGATGGAGAAGAAGAAGAAGATGGAGAAGGGGAAGGAGAAGGAGAAGGAGACAGGGAAGGAGGTGAAGAAGTTGGAGAAGGAGAAGAAGTTGAAGCAGGAGAAGAAGGAGAAGAATGGTGATTGGAATGGCGTGGCAGAGGGAATGGGAAGGTCGCCTGATGCTGGGGGAAATCCGTGCAAAAGAGAGACAGATACTGGCTGATCTGGCTTCTCTGTGCCCTAGGAAGGAGGCAAAAGGACAGCAAGTTTGTGAGCAAGTGCGTCATAAAGCACAAAGCAGTAGGGTCCTGGGATGGGATGGGGCAGCGGGAGGTGGGAGGGGTGCAATAGGCTAAGGAAGAAAGCGGGGTCAGGACCGTCTTTTCCTAGTAAGGATCAACGGAATCACCACATCAGCTATGGGAAACCCATGCACTGTGGATCGCCCGTAGTGCTGGAAGGCAAGCATAATGTCGAGGTCGGGAGAGCAAACAAACATACATGTCTCACACCAAGAAGGAAACCCACAGTCATCCTCCTCCAGGAGGGAAGTCTGTTTATACCTTAAGTTATAGTGCGTTTTGAGCCCCTACATAGGAAAGATGACTCTCGAAGTCAACTAGTATAATTAAAGTAGAAACAGAGAATAAAAACAAGCAAAAAAAATAATAAAATGAATAGAACATAGAAAAAAATTAAAAAATGAACGAATACACAGAAAAAAAAAAAAGAAGAAGAAATAAAGAACAAGACAACTAAGATTACAAAGGGGCTGAAGAAATGAATCCAAAGCTGCAGCGAGCCTATGGCGTTCTGAAAGAGCTCACTTTGGACCATGACCAACGGCCCCAAAGGGAGAAAAGCATATGTGCCACACTCGCGGCATCTCTTGGTGCTAGGACCCTGAACGCTAGAAGAGTGGCTCGTGAGAAAGCATCGAAATGGGAGTGGACCTCAGTCGAGGGCAAAGTTGAGGCAAGGGTTTATTGTTGTCCGGGGAGGGGTTGTCCTCAGGCAGGGGTCTGGGCTGGGGAGACCCCTCAAGGGGAGAGGGTAGGTGGGCAGACATATGTTTCCACAAGTGTGTTAGGATCTGAAGGGTGAGCCCACGGAATTCCTCCCCAGCCCGCATGTGTGTGCTGAACTTGGAAGCCCTGCAGTGACTCTCTAGCAGGCAAGTCTGGAAGGCCAAAGCCCCCCCCGAATCATTTGCATCCTGAGCCCTGTGGTGCAGGGCCAGATCGGAAGTGCGTGCGGGGCTTCGTCATGGGGAATTCCCCGAGAAAAGTGTCGGTGGTGGGATGTCGGGAGTGGGAGTGAGCACGCCCTCGGACGCCTCAGCCAATGAGGAGCTTGTGCGTGCGGGGGTGGGGCTGTGGGAAAGCCATCAAAGGCCCGAGGGGGCGGGGCCCAGGCCCTTTTTCAGAGAAGCACCGTCTGAGGGAAGGAGGCGTCGTCGTGCAGCTGCAGGTAGGAGATGCAAAGACTCGTGGGCCTTGATTGCAGAGACCCGGGGGCTGCTTCGGCGCACGGGGGTGGTGCGTGTCCGTCTCCCTTCAACGTCTTCCCCGGAGGGCAAGGTTGTCGGCCCAGCGCCGCTGGTGCGGATGCCCTTCGGGGACCCTGTGTCCCTGAGGGGCCGTCGCCGGCGGTTGGGCGGCCCCAGCGGGGTGACTTGGCTCCTGGGTCAGCAGGGCTGGCGCCTGGCCACCAAGTCGCCCTGAGTTGGAGGGGGCCGTGGGGGGTCGGGGCTGGGCTTCAGAATCTGGGGAACACCTGCTACGTGAATGCAGCGCTGCAGTGTCTGAGCCACACGCCGCCCCTGGCCAGCTGGATGGTGTCCCAGCAGCACGCCACCCTCTGTCCGGCCCGCACCTCCTGCACGCTCTGTGCCATGCGAGCTCACGTGACCCGAGCCCTCCTTCACCCGGGAGAGGTGATCCTGCCCCACAAGGACCTGCTGGCGGGCTTCCACACACACCGGCAGGAAGATGCCCACGAGTTTCTGATGTTCACTCTGAATGCCATGCAGCAAGGGTGCTTGAGTGCATCCCAGCCGTCGGGCCATCCCTCCGAGGACACCACCCTCATCCGGCAGATCTTCGGCGGGACGTGGAGGTCTCAGATCCAGTGTCTCCACTGCCTCGGTGTCTCGGACACGTTCGACCCTTATCTGGACATCAGCCTGGATATCACGGCGGCTCAGAGTGTGGAGCAAGCTCTGAGAGAGCTGGTGAAGCCCGAGAAGCTGGACGCTGAAAACGCCTATGACTGTGGCCTTTGTCTCCGCAAGGTGCCTGCCACCAAGAGGTTGACTTTGCACAGCACGTCCCAGGTCCTGGTGCTGGTGCTGAAGCGGTTGACACAGGTGAGCGGGGCCAAAAGGGCTCAGGAAGTGCGCTATCCCCAGTGCCTCGACCTGCAGCCCTACACGTCTGAGCGGAAGGCAGGGCCACTGGCCTACGTGCTCTATGCCGTGCTGGTGCACTCCGGGTGGAGCTGTGAGCGAGGACACTACTTTTCCTACGTGCGAGCGGGCAACGGCCAGTGGTATAAGATGGACGATGCCAAGGTGAGCGCCTGTGACGCGAGTGCTGCCCTGAGCCAGAGCGCCTACGTGCTCTTCTACTCCCGGGAGGGTGCGTGGCAAGGGGGTGCTGGGGGAGGGCCCGCGGGCCCCCTCACGGCTGACCCCACACACGCCGGGGAGCCTGACCCCGCCGGCCCCGGGGAGCCTGCGGGAGACGCCAGCGGCAGAGCTCCTGGGTCGCAGGTGTCCCCGGGGGACACAGAGGTCGAAGGAATCAGCTTAGAGCAGTGGAGACGCCTCCAAGAGCACAAGCGGCCGAAGCCGGCCTTCGACCACCGGAAGATCCAGTCGGCCCTGCCTGCCGGCGCAGTCGTGATTCACCAGTCCAACCACGGAGGAGGCAGACACGGCAAGCTGCCTGAACAGGAGCATGACCGGCTCGACCATTCCAGCATGGACAGCCCGCCCCCGGGCCTCACGAGCGTTGGCAACGGCCCTTGTGCCAGCGGGAGGGCCCGAGCGACCAAGAGGAAGAACAAGAAGCCGCGGCCATCTCTGGGGCTGTGGCGGTAGGTAGGCTCTGAGGCACATGCGTGAAGACGCCCAGGCACACTCTGCGTGCGGCACGCCCTGTGTGACGCAGCAAGCGTTCCCGGCGAGGAGCGAGTTCCTCTCGGCGGTGTGGCTGGTGCAGCCTCCTGGAAAAAGGCGGGGCCTGCAGTGTGCCCGGGGCCACGGTCTTCACCTGGATCTTGCTGAGCGGCCGAGCTCTCGAGGGCTGGCTCTGCTGGGAAGTTACTGGAGAGGATGGGGTGCGTGAGCGGGTCTGAGCACGGTCCGAGGGCCTCGCACTTCTGCGGGGCTGGGAGAGTCCTCTCTGGATGGGACTTGGGGTGTGGGTTTGCCTTTCTTTTCCCGTCTGCATTCTCTGGCCGCACCGCTGGCCTCTGGTGAGTGACGCGGCAGGGAGACGCCTCCCAGTACGCCCACAGCCAGCCGAGCAAGGAGAGGATCTCCTGAGCCCTCCAGGGGGCAGGGAGGAGCGGGTGCAGGTGCGTGAATCGTCTCCTTCTGGCCGGTCAGGCTCTCGAAAACACCCCAAACGTCGAGCAGGGTCCGGGGAGAAGATGGGCGACCAGGCTCTATGGGTGGAATGTCCTTGGGAGGCGTAGTGCTACCTGGGAAAGGGACCTCCGGCAGGAATGAGGCGGGGATGTCTTCGTCAGCGGCGGGACGCTCGTGCGCAGAGTTGCCTGGGGCTCCATTCCCGGTGCAAGGAGTCTGCTGCAGAAGCTCCAAGTGCCAAACGGGACAAGTGATTCACCGTGCCATGAGCACCACCACCAGCACCACCGGCACCAACACGAAGGCCAAGGGGAGAAGGGCGACCCAATGAGTCCCAAAGAAACTTCTCCGCCAGCATGGCACAGGGGCCTAAGTGGAGATGGGTCATGCAACCGTTCCTTTCTGAAAGCAAAGGTCCTCCCCGCACTGAGGAAAGACCCAAGGCTGCCCTAGATCGTGAGAGCTAGACAACTGGACATCCGACTCTGCCCATCCTATGTGTCAGTCCGTTGTGTCGTCCAGCTTGGCCACGGACAAACGCCGCTGGACGCGATGAGACGCGGCCGGCCTCGGAAGGGTCTGGGGCGGTGGGGAAACTGTCCTTTCCTAGCTGCTTTCCCGCCTGCCTCGTCATCCCGCGACCTGGTGGAGGGGCGCTCGAGGACCCGTATCGATCCCCTCTTGCGGTTTCTTTCTTTCTCTTGGTTGCCGGCTTCAAACCCAAAACCCTCCATCAAACGGTGGACCTGCAATTAGTGATTTAGCATCTCAGACCTAGAGGGACAACTGTGGCTCCTGACCGCGCTAGTCGGCTTGGCAAGGAGCAGAGAATGTTCCGCTGGCTTTTTCTCCCCGCACGGTTACCTACAAAGCACCGTGCCCACCACACGCAGAGAGGAAAAAGAATGACGAGCAGTATCTTCCCCAAAGAACACGAACAAGCGTGCCCTGGACTAGGAATTCGAGCCACACACAGGCCGCCCTCATTATCACCACCAATCTTCCTCTGCCCCATCGCCTCAAATGGACTTACTGCTTGCCCCATCCACACCCTCTGAAGAAGAAGAAGAAGAAGAAAGAAGATGGAGAAGAAGAAGAAGATGGAGAAGGGGAAGGAGAAGGAGAAGGAGACAGGGAAGGAGGTGAAGAAGTTGGAGAAGGAGAAGAAGTTGAAGCAGGAGAAGAAGGAGAAGAATGGTGATTGGAATGGCGTGGCAGAGGGAATGGGAAGGTCGCCTGATGCTGGGGGAAATCCGTGCAAAAGAGAGACAGATACTGGCTGATCTGGCTTCTCTGTGCCCTAGGAAGGAGGCAAAGGGACAGCAAGTTTGTGAGCAAGTGCGTCATAAAGCACAAAACAGTAGGGTCCTGGGATGGGATGGGGCAGCGGGAGGTGGGAGGGGTGCAATAGGCTAAGGAAGAAAGCGGGGTCAGGACCGTCTTTTCCTAGTAAGGATCAACGGAATCACCACATCAGCTATGGGAAACCCATGCACTGTGGATCGCCCATAGTGCTGGAAGGCAAGCATAATGTCGAGGTCGGGAGAGCAAACAAACATGCATGTCTCACACCAGGAAGGAAACCCACAGTCATCCTCCTCCAGGAGGGAAGTCTGTTTATACCTTAAGTTATAGTGTGTTTTGAGCCCCTACATAGGAAAGATGACTCTCGAAGTCAACTAGTATAATTAAAGTAGAAACAGAGAATAAAAACAAGCAAAAAAATTAATAAAATGAATAGAACATAGAAAAAAATTAAAAAATGAACGAATACACAGAAAAAAAAAAAGAAGAAGAAATAAAGAACAAGACAACTAAGATTGCAAGGGGGCTGAAGAAAGGAATCCAAAGCTGCAGCGAGCCTATGGCGTTCTGAAAGAGCTCACTTTGGACCATGACCAACGGCCCCAAAGGGAGAAAAGCATATGTGCCACACTCGCGGCATCTCTTGGTGCTAGGACCCTGAACGCTAGAAGAGTGGCTCGTGAGAAAGCATCGAAATGGGAGTGGACCTCAGTCGAGGGCAAAGTTGAGGCAAGGGTTTATTGTTGTCCGGGGAGGGGTTGTCCTCAGGCAGGGGTCTGGGCTGGGGAGACCCCTCAAGGGGAGAGGGTAGGTGGGCAGACATATGTTTCCACAAGTGTGTTAGGATCTGAAGGGTGAGCCCACGGAATTCCTCCCCAGCCCGCATGTGTGTGCTGAACTTGGAAGCCCTGCAGTGACTCTCTAGCAGGCAAGTCTGGAAGGCCAAAGCCCCCCCCGAATCATTTGCATCCTGAGCCCTGTGGTGCAGGGCCAGAACGGAAGTGCGTGCGGGGCTTCGTCATGGGGAATTCCCCGAGAAAAGTGTCGGTGGTGGGATGTCGGGAGTGGGAGTGAGCACGCCCTCGGACGCCTCAGCCAATGAGGAGCTTGTGCGTGCGGGGGTGGGGCTGTGGGAAAGCCATCAAAGGCCCGAGGGGGCGGGGCCCAGGCCCTTTTTCAGAGAAGCACCGTCTGAGGGAAGGAGGCGTCGTCGTGCAGCTGCAGGTAGGAGATGCAAAGACTCGTGGGCCTTGATTGCAGAGACCCGGGGGCTGCTTCGGCGCACGGGGGTGGTGCGTGTCCGTCTCCCTTCAACGTCTTCCCCGGAGGGCAAGGTTGTCGGCCCAGCGCCTCTGGTGCGGATGCCCTTCGGGGACCCTGTGTCCCTGAGGGGCCGTCGCCGGCGGTTGGGCGGCCCCAGCGGGGTGACTTGGCTCCTGGGTCAGCAGGGCTGGCGCCTGGCCACCGAGTCGCCCTGAGTTGGAGGGGGCCGTGGGGGGTCGGGGCTGGGCTTCAGAATCTGGGGAACACCTGCTACGTGAATGCAGCGCTGCAGTGTCTGAGCCACACGCCGCCCCTGGCCAGCTGGATGGTGTCCCAGCAGCACGCCACCCTCTGTCCGGCCCGCACCTCCTGCACGCTCTGTGCCATGCGAGCTCACGTGACCTGAGCCCTCCTTCACCCGGGAGAGGTGATCCTGCCCCACAAGGACCTGCTGGCGGGCTTCCACACACACCGGCAGGAAGATGCCCACGAGTTTCTGATGTTCACTCTGAATGCCATGCAGCAAGGGTGCTTGAGTGCATCCCAGCCGTCGGGCCATCCCTCCGAGGACACCACCCTCATCCGGCAGATCTTCGGCGGGACGTGGAGGTCTCAGATCCAGTGTCTCCACTGCCTCGGTGTCTCGGACACGTTCGACCCTTATCTGGACATCAGCCTGGATATCACGGCGGCTCAGAGTGTGGAGCAAGCTCTGAGAGAGCTGGTGAAGCCCGAGAAGCTGGACGCTGAAAACGCCTATGACTGTGGCCTTTGTCTCCGCAAGGTGCCTGCCACCAAGAGGTTGACTTTGCACAGCACGTCCCAGGTCCTGGTGCTGGTGCTGAAGCGGTTGACACAGGTGAGCGGGGCCAAAAGGGCTCAGGAAGTGCGCTATCCCCAGTGCCTCGACCTGCAGCCCTACACGTCTGAGCGGAAGGCAGGGCCACTGGCCTACGTGCTCTATGCCGTGCTGGTGCACTCCGGGTGGAGCTGTGAGCGAGGACACTACTTTTCCTACGTGCGAGCAGGCAACGGCCAGTGGTATAAGATGGACGATGCCAAGGTGAGCGCCTGTGACGCGAGTGCTGCCCTGAGCCAGAGCGCCTACGTGCTCTTCTACTCCCGGGAGGGTGCGTGGCAAGGGGGTGCTGGGGGAGGGCCCGCGGCCCCCCTCACGGCTGACCCCACACACGCCGGGGAGCCTGACCCCGCCGGCCCCGGGGAGCCTGCGGGAGACGCCAGCGGCAGAGCTCCTGGGTCGCAGGTGTCCCCGGGGGACACAGAGGTCGAAGGAATCAGCTTAGAGCAGTGGAGACGCCTCCAAGAGCACAAGCGGCCGAAGCCGGCCTTCGACCTCCGGAAGATCCAGTCGACCCTGCCTGCCGGCGCAGTCGTGATTCACCAGTCCACACACGGAGGAGGGAGACACGGCAAGCTGCCTGAACAGGAGCACGACCGGCTCGACCGGCTCAGCACGGACAGCCCGCCTCCGGGCCCGACGAGCGTTGGCAACGGCCCTTGTGCCAGCGGGAGGGCCCGAGCGACCAAGAGGAAGAACAAGAAGCCGCGGCCATCTCTGGGGCTGTGGCGGTAGGTAGGCTCTGAGGCACATGCCTGCAGAAGCCCAGGCACACTCTGCGTGCGGCACGCCCTGTGTGACGCAGCAAGCGTTCCCGGCGAGGAGCGAGTTCCTCTCGGCGGTGTGGCTGGTGCAGCCTCCTGGAAAAAGGCGGGGCCTGCAGTGTGCCCGGGGCCACGGTCTTCACCTGGATCGTGCTGAGCGGCCGAGCTCTCGAGGGCTGGCTCTGCTGGGAAGTTACTGGAGAGGATGGGGTGCGTGAGCGGGTCTGAGCACGGTCCGAGGGCCTCGCACTTCTGCGGGGCTGGGAGAGTCCTCTCTGGATGGGACTTGGGGTGTGGGTTTGCCTTTCTTTCCCCGTCTGCATTCTCTGGCCGCACCGCTGGCCTCTGGTGAGTGACGCGGCAGGGAGACGCCTCCCAGTATGCCCACAGCCAGCCGAGCAAGGAGACGATCTCCTGAGCCCTCCAGGGGGCAGGGAGGAGCGGGTGCAGGTGCGTGAATCGTCTCCTTCTGGCCGGTCAGGCTCTCGAAAACGCCCCAAACGTCGAGCAGGGTCCGGGGAGAAGATGGGCGACCAGGCTCTATGGGTGGAATGTCCTTGGGAGGCGTAGTGCTACCTGGGAAAGGGACCTCCGGCAGGAATGAGGCGGGGATGTCTTCGTCAGCGGCGGGAAGCTCGTGCGCAGAGTTGCCTGGGGCTCCATTCCCGGTGCAAGGAGTCTGCTGCAGAAGCTCCAAGTGCCAAACGGGACAAGTGATTCACCGTGCCATGAGCACCACCACCAGCACCACCGGCACCAACACGAAGGCCAAGGGGAGAAGGGCGACCCAATGAGTCCCAAAGAAACTTCTCCGCCAGCATGGCACAGGGGCCTAAGTGGAGATGGGTCATGCAACCGTTCCTTTCTGAAAGCAAAGGTCCTCCCCGCACTGAGGAAAGACCCAAGGCTGCCCTAGATCGTGAGAGCTAGACAACTGGACATCCGACTCTGCCCATCCTATGTGTCAGTCCGTTGTGTCATCCAGCTTGGCCACGGACAAACGCGGCTGGATGCGATGAGACGTGGCCGGCCTCGGAAGGGTCTGGGGCGGTGGGGAAACTGTCCTTTCCTAGCTGCTTTCCCGCCTGCCTCGTCATCCCGCGACCTGGTGGAGGGGCGCTCGAGGACCCGTATCGATCCCCCCTTGCGGTTTCTTTCTTTCTCTTGGTTGCCGGCTTCAAACCCAAAACCCTCCATCAAACGGTGGACCTGCAATTAGCGATTTAGCATCTCAGACCTAGAGGGACAACTGTGGCTCCTGACCGCGCTAGTCGGCTTGGCAAGGAACAGAGAATGTTCCGCTGGCTTTTTCTCCCCGCATGGTTACCTACAAAGCACCGTGCCCACCACACGCAGAGAGGCAAAAGAATGACGAGCAGTATCTTCCCCCAAGAACACGAACAAGCGTGCCCTGGACTAGGAATTCGAGCCACACACAGGCCGCCCTCATTATCACCACCAATCTTCCTCTGCCCCATCGCCTCAAATGGACTTACTGCTTGCCCCATCCACACCCTCTGAAGAAGAAGAAGAAGAAGAAAGAAGATGGAGAAGAAGAAGAAGATGGAGAAGGGGAAGGAGAAGGAGAAGGAGACAGGGAAGGAGGTGAAGAAGTTGGAGAAGGAGAAGAAGTTGAAGCAGGAGAAGAAGGAGAAGAATGGTGATTGGAATGGCGTGGCAGAGGGAATGGGAAGGTCGCCTGATGCTGGGGGAAATCCGTGCAAAAGAGAGACAGATACTGGCTGATCTGGCTTCTCTGTGCCCTAGGAAGGAGGCAAAAGGACAGCAAGTTTGTGAGCAAGTGCGTCATAAAGCACAAAGCAGTAGGGTCCTGGGATGGGATGGGGCAGCGGGAGGTGGGAGGGGTGCAATAGGCTAAGGAAGAAAGCGGGGTCAGGACCGTCTTTTCCTAGTAAGGATCAACGGAATCACCACATCAGCTATGGGAAACCCATGCACTGTGGATCGCCCATAGTGCTGGAAGGCAAGCATAATGTCGAGGTCGGGAGAGCAAACAAACATACATGTCTCACACCAAGAAGGAAACCCACAGTCATCCTCCTCCAGGAGGGAAGTCTGTTTATACCTTAAGTTATAGTGCGTTTTGAGCCCCTACATAGGAAAGATGACTCTCGAAGTCAACTAGTATAATTAAAGTAGAAACAGAGAATAAAAACAAGCAAAAAAAATAATAAAATGAATAGAACATAGAAAAAAATTAGAAAATGAACGAATACACAGAAAAAAAAAAAGAAGAAGAAATAAAGAACAAGACAACTAAGATTGCAAGGGGGCTGAAGAAATGAATCCAAAGCTGCAGCGAGCCTATGGCGTTCTGAAAGAGCTCACTTTGGACCATGACCAACAGCCCCAAAGGGAGAAAAGCATATGTGCCACACTCGCGGCATCTCTTGGTGCTAGGACCCTGAACGCTAGAAGAGTGGCTCGTGAGAAAGCATCGAAATGGGAGTGGACCTCAGTCGAGGGCAAAGTTGAGGCAAGGGTTTATTGTTGTCCGGGAAGGGGTTGTCCTCAGGCAGGGGTCTGGGCTGGGGAGACCCCTCAAGGGGAGAGGGTAGGTGGGCAGACATATGTTTCCACAAGTGTGTTAGGATCTGAAGGGTGAGCCCACGGAATTCCTCCCCAGCCCGCATGTGTGTGCTGAACTTGGAAGCCCTGCAGTGACTCTCTAGCAGGCAAGTCTGGAAGGCCAAAGCCCCCCCCGAATCATTTGCATCCTGAGCCCTGTGGTGCAGGGCCAGATCGGAAGTGCGTGCGGGGCTTCGTCATGGGGAATTCCCCGAGAAAAGTGTCGGTGGTGGGATGTCGGGAGTGGGAGTGAGCACGCCCTCGGACGCCTCAGCCAATGAGGAGCTTGTGCGTGCGGGGGTGGGGCTGTGGGAAAGCCATCAAAGGCCCGAGGGGGCGGGGCCCAGGCCCTTTTTCAGAGAAGCGCCTTCTGAGGGAAGGAGGCGTCGTCTTGCAGCTGCAGGTAGGAGATGCAAAGACTCGTGGGCCTTGATTGCAGAGACCCGGGGGCTGCTTCGGCGCACGGGGGTGGTGCGTGTCCGTCTCCCTTCAACGTCTTCCCCGGAGGGCAAGGTTGTCGGCCCAGCGCCTCTGGTGCGGATGCCCTTCGGGGACCCTGTGTCCCTGAGGGGCCGTCGCCGGCGGTTGGGCGGCCCCAGCGGGGTGACTTGGCTCCTGGGTCAGCAGGGCTGGCGCCTGGCCACCAAGTCGCCCTGAGTTGGAGGGGGCCGTGGGGGGTCGGGGCTGGGCTTCAGAATCTGGGGAACACCTGCTACGTGAATGCAGCGCTGCAGTGTCTGAGCCACACGCCGCCCCTGGACAGCTGGATGGTGTCCCAGCAGCACGCCACCCTCTGTCCGGCCCGCACCTCCTGCACGCTCTGTGCCATGCGAGCTCACGTGACCCGAGCCCTCCTTCACCCGGGAGAGGTGATCCTGCCCCACAAGGACCTGCTGGCGGGCTTCCACACACACCGGCAGGAAGATGCCCACGAGTTTCTGATGTTCACTCTGAATGCCATGCAGCAAGGGTGCTTGAGTGCATCCCAGCCGTCGGGCCATCCCTCCGAGGACACCACCCTCATCCGGCAGATCTTCGGCGGGACGTGGAGGTCTCAGATCCAGTGTCTCCACTGCCTCGGTGTCTCGGACACGTTCGACCCTTATCTGGACATCAGCCTGGATATCACGGCGGCTCAGAGTGTGGAGCAAGCTCTGAGAGAGCTGGTGAAGCCCGAGAAGCTGGACGCTGAAAACGCCTATGACTGTGGCCTTTGTCTCCGCAAGGTGCCTGCCACCAAGAGGTTGACTTTGCACAGCACGTCCCAGGTCCTGGTGCTGGTGCTGAAGCGGTTGACACAGGTGAGCGGGGCCAAAAGGGCTCAGGAAGTGCGCTATCCCCAGTGCCTCGACCTGCAGCCCTACACGTCTGAGCGGAAGGCAGGGCCACTGGCCTACGTGCTCTATGCCGTGCTGGTGCACTCCGGGTGGAGCTGTGAGCGAGGACACTACTTTTCCTACGTGCGAGCGGGCAACGGCCAGTGGTATAAGATGGACGATGCCAAGGTGAGCGCCTGTGACGCGAGTGCTGCCCTGAGCCAGAGCGCCTACGTGCTCTTCTACTCCCGGGAGGGTGCGTGGCAAGGGGGTGCTGGGGGAGGGCCCGCGGCCCCCCTCACGGCTGACCCCACACACGCCGGGGAGCCTGACCCCGCCGGCCCCGGGGAGCCTGCGGGAGACGCCAGCGGCAGAGCTCCTGGGTCGCAGGTGTCCCCGGGGGACACAGAGGTCGAAGGAATCAGCTTAGAGCAGTGGAGACGCCTCCAAGAGCACAAGCGGCCGAAGCCGGCCTTCGACCACCGGAAGATCCAGTCGGCCCTGCCTGCCGGCGCAGTCGTGATTCACCAGTCCAACCACGGAGGAGGGAGACACGGCAAGCTGCCTGAACAGGAGCATGACCGGCTCGACCATTCCAGCATGGACAGCCCGCCCCCGGGCCTCACGAGCGTTGGCAACGGCCCTTGTGCCAGCGGGAGGGCCCGAGCGACCAAGAGGAAGAACAAGAAGCCGCGGCCATCTCTGGGGCTGTGGCGGTAGGTAGGCTCTGAGGCACATGCCTGCAGAAGCCCAGGCACACTCTGCGTGCGGCACGCCCTGTGTGACGCAGCAAGCGTTCCCGGCGAGGAGCGAGTTCCTCTCGGCGGTGTGGCTGGTGCAGCCTCCTGGAAAAAGGCGGGGCCTGCAGTGTGCCCGGGGCCACGGTCTTCACCTGGATCTTGCTGAGCGGCCGAGCTCTCGAGGGCTGGCTCTGCTGGGAAGTTATCGGAGAGGATGGGGTGCGTGACCGGGTCTGAGCACGGTCCGAGGGCCTCGCACTTCTGCGGGGCTGGGAGAGTCCTCTCTGGATGGGACTTGGGGTGTGGGTTTGCCTTTCTTTTCCCGTCTGCATTCTCTGGCCGCACCGCTGGCCTCTGGTGAGTGACGCGGCAGGGAGACGCCTCCCAGTACGCCCACAGCCAGCCGAGCAAGGAGACGATCTCCTGAGCCCTCCAGGGGGCAGGGAGGAGCGGGTGCAGGTGCGTGAATCGTCTCCTTCTGGCCGGTCAGGCTCTCGAAAACACCCCAAACGTCGAGCAGGGTCCGGGGAGAAGATGGGCGACCAGGCTCTATGGGTGGAATGTCCTTGGGAGGCGTAGTGCTACCTGGGAAAGGGACCTCCGGCAGGAATGAGGCGGGGATGTCTTCGTCAGCGGCGGGACTCTCGTGCGCAGAGTTGCCTGGGGCTCCATTTCCGGTGCAAGGAGTCTGCTGCAGAAGCTCCAAGTGCCAAACGGGACAAGTGATTCACCGTGCCATGAGCACCACCACCAGCACCACCGGCACCAACACGAAGGCCAAGGGGAGAAGGGCGACCCAATGAGTCCCAAAGAAACTTCTCCGCCAGCATGGCACAGGGGCCTAAGTGGAGATGGGTCATGCAACCGTTCCTTTCTGAAAGCAAAGGTCCTCCCCGCACTGAGGAAAGACCCAAGGCTGCCCTAGATCGTGAGAGCTAGACAACTGGACATCCGACTCTGCCCATCCTATGTGTCAGTCCGTTGTGTCGTCCAGCTTGGCCACGGACAAATGCCGCTGGATGCGATGAGACGCGGCCGGCCTCGGAAGGGCCTGGGGCGGTGGGGAAACTGTCCTTTCCTAGCTGCTTTTCCGCCTGCCTCGTCATCCCGCGACCTGGTGGAGGGGCGCTCGAGGACCCGTATCGACCCCCCTTGCGGTTTCTTTCTTTCTCTTGGTTGCCGGCTTCAAACCCAAAACCCTCCATCAAACGGTGGACCTGCAATTAGCGATTTAGCATCTCAGACCTAGAGGGACAACTGTGGCTCCTGACCGCGCTAGTCGGCTTGGCAAGGAACAGAGAATGTTCCGCTGGCTTTTTCTCCCCGCATGGTTACCTACAAAGCACCGTGCCCACCACACGCAGAGAGGCAAAAGAATGACGAGCAGTATCTTCCCCAAAGAACACGAACAAGCGTGCCCTGGACTAGGAATTCGAGCCACACACAGGCCGCCCTCATCACCACCAATCTTCCTCTGCCCCATCGCCTCAAATGGACTTACTGCTTGCCCCATCCACACCCTCTGAAGACGAAGAAGAAGAAGAAGAAGAAGAAGAAAGAAGATGGAGAAGAAGAAGAAGATGGAGAAGGGGAAGGAGAAGGAGAAGGAGACAGGGAAGGAGGTGAAGAAGTTGGAGAAGGAGAAGAAGTTGAAGCAGGAGAAGAAGGAGAAGAATGGTGATTGGAATGGCGTGGCAGAGGGAATGGGAAGGTCGCCTGATGCTGGGGGAAATCCGTGCAAAAGAGAGACAGATACTGGCTGATCTGGCTTCTCTGTGCCCTAGGAAGGAGGCAAAGGGACAGCAAGTTTGTGAGCAAGTGCGTCATAAAGCACAAAGCAGTAGGGTCCTGGGATGGGATGGGGCAGCGGGAGGTGGGAGGGGTGCAGTAGGCTAAGGAAGAAAGCGGGGTCAGGACCGTCTTTTCCTAGTAAGGATCAACGGAATCACCACATCAGCTATGGGAAACCCATGCACTGTGGATCGCCCATAGTGCTGGAAGGCAAGCATAATGTCGAGGTCGGGAGAGCAAACAAACATGCATGTCTCACACCAGGAAGGAAACCCACAGTCATCCTCCTCCAGGAGGGAAGTCTGTTTATACCTTAAGTTATAGTGCGTTTTGAGCCCCTACATAGGAAAGATGACTCTCGAAGTCAACTAGTATAATTAAAGTAGAAACAGAGAATAAAAACAAGCAAAAAAAATAATAAAATGAATAGAACATAGAAAAAAATTAGAAAATGAACGAATACACAGAAAAAAAAAAAGAAGAAGAAATAAAGAACAAGACAACTAAGATTGCAAGGGGGCTGAAGAAAGGAATCCAAAGCTGCAGCGAGCCTATGGCGTTCTGAAAGAGCTCACTTTGGACCATGACCAACGGCCCCAAAGGGAGAAAAGCATATGTGCCACACTCGCGGCATCTCTTGGTGCTAGGACCCTGAACGCTAGAAGAGTGGCTCGTGAGAAAGCATCGAAATGGGAGTGGACCTCAGTCGAGGGCAAAGTTGAGGCAAGGGTTTATTGTTGTCCGGGGAGGGGTTGTCCTCAGGCAGGGGTCTGGGCTGGGGAGACCCCTCAAGGGGAGAGGGTAGGTGGGCAGACATATGTTTCCACAAGTGTGTTAGGATCTGAAGGGTGAGCCCACGGAATTCCTCCCCAGCCCGCATGTGTGTGCTGAACTTGGAAGCCCTGCAGTGACTCTCTAGCAGGCAAGTCTGGAAGGCCAAAGCCCCCCCCGAATCATTTGCATCCTGAGCCCTGTGGTGCAGGGCCAGATCGGAAGTGCGTGCGGGGCTTCGTCATGGGGAATTCCCCGAGAAAAGTGTCGGTGGTGGGATGTCGGGAGTGGGAGTGAGCACGCCCTCGGACGCCTCAGCCAATGAGGAGCTTGTGCGTGCGGGGGTGGGGCTGTGGGAAAGCCATCAAAGGCCCGAGGGGGCGGGGCCCAGGCCCTTTTTCAGAGAAGCACCGTCTGAGGGAAGGAGGCGTCGTCGTGCAGCTGCAGGTAGGAGATGCAAAGACTCGTGGGCCTTGATTGCAGAGACCCGGGGGCTGCTTCGGCGCACGGGGGTGGTGCGTGTCCGTCTCCCTTCAACGTCTTCCCCGGAGGGCAAGGTTGTCGGCCCAGCGCCGCTGGTGCGGATGCCCTTTGGGGACCCTGTGTCCCTGAGGGGCCGTCGCCGGCGGTTGGGCGGCCCCAGCGGGGTGACTTGGCTCCTGGGTCAGCAGGGCTGGCGCCTGGCCACCAAGTCGCCCTGAGTTGGAGGGGGCCGTGGGGGGTCGGGGCTGGGCTTCAGAATCTGGGGAACACCTGCTACGTGAATGCAGCGCTGCAGTGTCTGAGCCACACGCCGCCCCTGGCCAGCTGGATGGTGTCCCAGCAGCACGCCACCCTCTGTCCGGCCCGCACCTCCTGCACGCTCTGTGCCATGCGAGCTCACGTGACCCGAGCCCTCCTTCACCCGGGAGAGGTGATCCTGCCCCACAAGGACCTGCTGGCGGGCTTCCACACACACCGGCAGGAAGATGCCCACGAGTTTCTGATGTTCACTCTGAATGCCATGCAGCAAGGGTGCTTGAGTGCATCCCAGCCGTCGGGCCATCCCTCCGAGGACACCACCCTCATCCGGCAGATCTTCGGCGGGACGTGGAGGTCTCAGATCCAGTGTCTCCACTGCCTCGGTGTCTCGGACACGTTCGACCCTTATCTGGACATCAGCCTGGATATCACGGCGGCTCAGAGTGTGGAGCAAGCTCTGAGAGAGCTGGTGAAGCCCGAGAAGCTGGACGCTGAAAACGCCTATGACTGTGGCCTTTGTCTCCGCAAGGTGCCTGCCACCAAGAGGTTGACTTTGCACAGCACGTCCCAGGTCCTGGTGCTGGTGCTGAAGCGGTTGACACAGGTGAGCGGGGCCAAAAGGGCTCAGGAAGTGCGCTATCCCCAGTGCCTCGACCTGCAGCCCTACACGTCTGAGCGGAAGGCAGGGCCACTGGCCTACGTGCTCTATGCCGTGCTGGTGCACTCCGGGTGGAGCTGTGAGCGAGGACACTACTTTTCCTACGTGCGAGCGGGCAACGGCCAGTGGTATAAGATGGACGATGCCAAGGTGAGCGCCTGTGACGCGAGTGCTGCCCTGAGCCAGAGCGCCTACGTGCTCTTCTACTCCCGGGAGGGTGCGTGGCAAGGGGGTGCTGGGGGAGGGCCCGCGGCCCCCCTCACGGCTGACCCCACACACGCCGGGGAGCCTGACCCCGCCGGCCCCGGGGAGCCTGCGGGAGACGCCAGCGGCAGAGCTCCTGGGTCGCAGGTGTCCCCGGGGGACACAGAGGTCGAAGGAATCAGCTTAGAGCAGTGGAGACGCCTCCAAGAGCACAAGCGGCCGAAGCCGGCCTTCGACCACCGGAAGATCCAGTCGGCCCTGCCTGCCGGCGCAGTCGTGATTCACCAGTCCAACCACGGAGGAGGGAGACACGGCAAGCTGCCTGAACAGGAGCATGACCGGCTCGACCATTCCAGCATGGACAGCCCGCCCCCGGGCCTCACGAGCGTTGGCAACGGCCCTTGTGCCAGCGGGAGGGCCCGAGCGACCAAGAGGAAGAACAAGAAGCCGCGGCCATCTCTGGGGCTGTGGCGGTAGGTAGGCTCTGAGGCACATGCCTGCAGAAGCCCAGGCACACTCTGCGTGCGGCACGCCCTGTGTGACGCAGCAAGCGTTCCCGGCGAGGAGCGAGTTCCTCTCGGCGGTGTGGCTGGTGCAGCCTCCTGGAAAAAGGCAGGGCCTGCAGTGTGCCCGGGGCCACGGTCTTCACCTGGATCTTGCTGAGCGGCCGAGCTCTCGAGGGCTGGCTCTGCTGGGAAGTTACAGGAGAGGATGGGGTGCGTGACGGGGTCTGAGCTCGGTCCGAGGGCCTCGCACTTCTGCGGGGCTGGGAGAGTCCTCTCTGGATGGGACTTGGGGTGTGGGTTTGCCTTTCTTTCCCCGTCTGCATTCTCTGGCCGCACCGCTGGCCTCTGGTGAGTGACGCGGCAGGGAGACGCCTCCCAGTACGCCCACAGCCAGCCGAGCAAGGAGACGATCTCCTGAGCCCTCCAGGGGGCAGGGAGCAGCGGGTGCAGGTGCGTGAATCGTCTCCTTCTGGCCGGTCAGGCTCTCGAAAACGCCCCAAACGTCGAGCAGGGTCCGGGGAGAAGATGGGCGACCAGGCTCTATGGGTGGAATGTCCTTGGGAGGCGTAGTGCTATCTGGGAAAGGGACCTCCGGCAGGAATGAGGCGGGGATGTCTTCGTCAGCGGCGGGACGCTCGTGCGCAGCGTTGCCTGGGGCTCCATTTCCGGTGCAAGGAGTCTGCTGCAGAAGCTCCAAGTGCCAAACGGGACAAGTGATTCACCGTGCCATGAGCACCACCACCAGCACCACCGGCACCAACACGAAGGCCAAGGGGAGAAGGGCGACCCAATGAGTCCCAAAGAAACTTCTCCGCCAGCATGGCACAGGGGCCTAAGTGGAGATGGGTCATGCAACCGTTCCTTTCTGAAAGCAAAGGTCCTCCCCGCACTGAGGAAAGACCCAAGGCTGCCCTAGATCGTGAGAGCTAGACAACTGGACATCCGACTCTGCCCATCCTATGTGTCAGTCCGTTGTGTCGTCCAGCTTGGCCACGGACAAACGCGGCTGGATGCGATGAGACGCGGCCGGCCTCGGAAGGGTCTTGGGCGGTGGGGAAACTGTCCTTTCCTAGCTGCTTTTCCGCCTGCCTCGTCATCCCGCGACCTGGTGGAGGGGCGCTCGAGGACCCGTATCGATCCCCCCTTGCGGTTTCTTTCTTTCTCTTGGTTGCCGGCTTCAAACCCAAAACCCTCCATCAAACGGTGGACCTGCAATTAGCGATTTAGCATCTCAGACCTAGAGGGGAAACTGTGGCTCCTGACCGCGCTAGTCGGCTTGGCAAGGAACAGAGAATGTTCCGCTGGCTTTTTCTCCCCGCATGCTTACCTACAAAGCACCGTGCCCACCACACGCAGAGAGGAAAAAGAATGACGAGCAGTATCTTCCCCAAAGAACACGAACAAGCGTGCCCTGGACTAGGAATTCGAGCCACACACAGGCCGCCCTCATTATCACCACCAATCTTCCTCTGCCCCATTGCCTCAAATGGACTTACTGCTTGCCCCATCCACACCCTCTGAAGACGAAGAAGAAGAAGAAGAAGAAGAAGAAGAAAGAAGATGGAGAAGAAGAAGAAGATGGAGAAGGGGAAGGAGAAGGAGAAGGAGACAGGGAAGGAGGTGAAGAAGTTGGAGAAGGAGAAGAAGTTGAAGCAGGAGAAGAAGGAGAAAAATGGTGATTGGAATGGCGTGGCAGAGGGAATGGGAAGGTCGCCTGATGCTGGGGGAAATCCGTGCAAAAGAGAGACAGATACTGGCTGATCTGGCTTCTCTGTGCCCTAGGAAGGAGGCAAAAGGACAGCAAGTTTGTGAGCAAGTGCGTCATAAAGCACAAAGCAGTAGGGTCCTGGGATGGGATGGGGCAGCGGGAGGTGGGAGGGGTGCAGTAGGCTAAGGAAGAAAGCGGGGTCAGGACCGTCTTTTCCTAGTAAGGATCAACAGAATCACCACATCAGCTATGGGAAACCCATGCACTGTGGATCGCCCGTAGTGCTGGAAGGCAAGCATAATGTCGAGGTCGGGAGAGCAAACAAACATACATGTCTCACACCAAGAAGGAAACCCACAGTCATCCTCCTCCAGGAGGGAAGTCTGTTTATACCTCAAGTTATAGTGCGTTTTGAGCCCCTACATAGGAAAGATGACTCTCGAAGTCAACTAGTATAATTAAAGTAGAAACAGAGAATAAAAACAAGCAAAAAAAATAATAAAATGAATAGAACATAGAAAAAAATTAGAAAATGAACGAATACACAGAAAAAAAAAAAGAAGAAGAAATAAAGAACAAGACAACTAAGATTGCAAGGGGGCTGAAGAAATGAATCCAAAGCTGCAGCGAGCCTATGGCGTTCTGAAAGAGCTCACTTTGGACCATGACCAACGGCCCCAAAGGGAGAAAAGCATATGTGCCACACTCGCGGCATCTCTTGGTGCTAGGACCCTGAACGCTAGAAGAGTGGCTCGTGAGAAAGCATCGAAATGGGAGTGGACCTCAGTCGAGGGCAAAGTTGAGGCAAGGGTTTATTGTTGTCCGGGGAGGGGTTGTCCTCAGGCAGGGGTCTGGGGTGGGGAGACCCCTCAAGGGGAGAGGGTAGGTGGGCAGACATATGTTTCCACAAGTGTGTTAGGATCTGAAGGGTGAGCCCACGGAATTCCTCCCCAGCCCGCATGTGTGTGCTGAACTTGGAAGCCCTGCAGTGACTCTCTAGCAGGCAAGTCTGGAAGGCCAAAGCCCCCCCCGAATCATTTGCATCCTGAGCCCTGTGGTGCAGGGCCAGATCGGAAGTGCGTGCGGGGCTTCGTCATGGGGAATTCCCCGAGAAAAGTGTCGGTGGTGGGATGTCGGGAGTGGGAGTGAGCACGCCCTCGGACGCCTCAGCCAATGAGGAGCTTGTGCGTGCGGGGGTGGGGCTGTGGGAAAGCCATCAAAGGCCCGAGGGGGCGGGGCCCAGGCCCTTTTTCAGAGAAGCACCGTCTGAGGGAAGGAGGCGTCGTCGTGCAGCTGCAGGTAGGAGATGCAAAGACTCGTGGGCCTTGACTGCAGAGACCCGGGGGCTGCTTCGGCGCACGGGGGTGGTGCGTGTCCGTCTCCCTTCAACGTCTTCCCCGGAGGGCAAGGTTGTCGGCCCAGCGTCGCTGGTGCGGATGCCCTTCGGGGACCCTGTGTCCCTGAGGGGCCGTCGCCGGCGGTTGGGCGGCCCCAGCGGGGTGACTTGGCTCCTGGGTCAGCAGGGCTGGCGCCTGGCCACCAAGTCGCCCTGAGTTGGAGGGGGCCGTGGGGGGTCGGGGCTGGGCTTCAGAATCTGGGGAACACCTGCTACGTGAATGCAGCGCTGCAGTGTCTGAGCCACACGCCGCCCCTGGCCAGCTGGATGGTGTCCCAGCAGCACGCCACCCTCTGTCCGGCCCGCACCTCCTGCACGCTCTGTGCCATGCGAGCTCACGTGACCCGAGCCCTCCTTCACCCGGGAGAGGTGATCCTGCCCCACAAGGACCTGCTGGCGGGCTTCCACACACACCGGCAGGAAGATGCCCACGAGTTTCTGATGTTCACTCTGAATGCCATGCAGCAAGGGTGCTTGAGTGCATCCCAGCCGTCGGGCCATCCCTCCGAGGACACCACCCTCATCCGGCAGATCTTCGGCGGGACGTGGAGGTCTCAGATCCAGTGTCTCCACTGCCTCGGTGTCTCGGACACGTTCGACCCTTATCTGGACATCAGCCTGGATATCACGGCGGCTCAGAGTGTGGAGCAAGCTCTGAGAGAGCTGGTGAAGCCCGAGAAGCTGGACGCTGAAAACGCCTATGACTGTGGCCTTTGTCTCCGGAAGGTGCCTGCCACCAAGAGGTTGACTTTGCACAGCACGTCCCAGGTCCTGGTGCTGGTGCTGAAGCGGTTGACACAGGTGAGCGGGGCCAAAAGGGCTCAGGAAGTGCGCTATCCCCAGTGCCTCGACCTGCAGCCCTACACGTCTGAGCGGAAGGCAGGGCCACTGGCCTACGTGCTCTATGCCGTGCTGGTGCACTCCGGGTGGAGCTGTGAGCGAGGACACTACTTTTCCTACGTGCGAGCGGGCAACGGCCAGTGGTATAAGATGGACGATGCCAAGGTGAGCGCCTGTGACGCGAGTGCTGCCCTGAGCCAGAGCGCCTACGTGCTCTTCTACTCCCGGGAGGGTGCGTGGCAAGGGGGTGCTGGGGGAGGGCCCGCGGCCCCCCTCACGGCTGACCCCACACACGCCGGGGAGCCTGACCCCGCCGGCCCCGGGGAGCCTGCGGGAGACGCCAGCGGCAGAGCTCCTGGGTCCCAGGTGTCCCCGGGGGACACAGAGGTCGAAGGAATCAGCTTAGAGCAGTGGAGACGCCTCCAAGAGCACAAGCGGCCGAAGCCGGCCTTCGACCTCCAGAAGATCCAGTCGGCCCTGCCTGCCGGCGCAGTCGTGATTCACCAGTCCACACACGGAGGAGGGAGACACGGCAAGCTGCCTGAACAGGAGCATGACCGGCTCGACCATTCCAGCATGGACAGCCCGCCCCCGGGCCTCACGAGCGTTGGCAACGGCCCTTGTGCCAGCGGGAGGGCCCGAGCGACCAAGAGGAAGAACAAGAAGCCGCGGCCATCTCCGGGCCTGTGGCGGTAGGTAGGCTCTGTGGCACATGCCTGCAGAAGCCCAGGCACACGCTGCGTGCGGCTCGCCCTGTGTGACGCAGCAAGCGTTCCCGGCGAGGAGCGAGTTCCTCTCGGCGGTGTGGCTGGTGCAGCCTCCTGGAAAAAGGCGGGGCCTGCAGTGTGCCCGGGGCCACGGTCTTCACCTGGATCGTGCTGAGCGGCCGAGCTCTCGAGGGCTGGCTCTGCTGGGAAGTTACTGGAGAGGATGGGGTGCGTGACCGGGTCTGAGCACGGTCCGAGGGCCTCGCACTTCTGCGGGGCTGGGAGAGTCCTCTCTGGATGGGACTTGGGGTGTGGGTTTGCCTTTCTTTCCCCGTCTGCATTCTCTGGCCGCACCGCTGGCCTCTGGTGAGTGACGCGGCAGGGAGACGCCTCCCAGTACGCCCACAGCCAGCCGAGCAAGGAGACGATCTCCTGAGCCCTCCAGGGGGCAGGGAGGAGAGGGTGCAGGTGCGTGAATTTCTCCTTCTGGCTGGTCAGGCTCTCGAAAACGCCCCAAACGTCGAGCAGGGTCCGGGGAGAAGATGGGCGACCAGGCTCTATGGGTGGAATGTCCTTGGGAGGCGTAGTGCCACCTGGGAAAGGGACCTCCGGCAGGAATGAGGCGGGGATGTCTTCGTCAGCGGCGGGACTCTCGTGCGCAGAGTTGCCTGGGGCTCCATTTCCGGTGCAAGGAGTCTGCTCCAGAAGCTCCAAGTGCCAAACGGGACAAGTGATTCACCGTGCCATGAGCACCACCACCAGCACCACCGGCACCAACACGAAGGCCAAGGGGAGAAGGGCGACCGAATGAGTCCCAAGAAACTTCTCCGCCAGCATGGCACAGGGGCCTAAGTGGAGATGGGTCACGCAACCGTTCCTTTCTGAAAGCAAAGGTCCTCCCCGCACTGAGGAAAGACCCAAGGCTGCCCTAGATCGTGAGAGCTAGACAACTGGACATCCGACTCTGCCCATCCTATGTGTCAGTCCGTTGTGTCGTCCAGCTTGGCCACGGACAAACGCGGCTGGATGGGATGAGACGCGGCCGGCCTCGGAAGGGTCTGGCGCGGTGGGGAAACTGTCCTTTCCTAGCTGCTTTCCCACCTGCCTCGTCATCCCGCGACCTGGTGGAGGGGCGCTCGAGGACCCGTATCGATCCCCCCTTGCGGTTTCTTTCTTTCTCTTGGTTGCCGGCTTCAAACCCAAAACCCTCCATCAAACGGTGGACCTGCAATTAGCGATTTAGCATCTCAGACCTAGAGGGACAACTGTGGCTCCTGACCACGCTAGTCGGCTTGGCAAGGAACAGAGAATGTTCCGCTGGCTTTTTCTCCCCGCATGGTTACCTACAAAGCACCGTGCCCACCACACGCAGATAGGAAAAAGAATGACGAGCAGTATCTTCCCCAAAGAACACGAACAAGCGTGCCCTGGACTAGGAATTCGAGCCACACACAGGCCGCCCTCATTATCACCACCAATCTTCCTCTGCCCCATCGCCTCAAATGGACTTACTGCTTGCCCCATCCACACCCTCTGAAGGCGAAGAAGAAGAAGAAGAAGAAGAAGAAAGAAGATGGAGAAGAAGAAGAAGATGGAGAAGGGGATGGAGAAGGAGACAGGGAAGGAGGTGAAGAAGTTGGAGAAGGAGAAGAAGTTGAAGCAAGAGAAGAAGGAGAAGAATGGTGATTGGAATGGCGTGGCAGAGGGAATGGGAAGGTCGCCTGATGCTGGGGGAAATCCGTGCAAAAGAGAGACAGATACTGGCTGATCTGGCTTCTCTGTGCCCTAGGAAGGAGGCAAAAGGACAGCAAGTTTGTGAGCAAGTGCGTCATAAAGCACAAAGAAGTAGGGTCCTGGGATGGGATGGGGCAGCGGGAGGCGGGAGGGGTGCAATAGGCTAAGGAAGAAAGCGGGGTCAGGACCGTCTTTTCCTTGTAAGGATCAACAGAATCACCACATCAGCTATGGGAAACCCATGCACTGTGGATCGCCCGTAGTGCTGGAAGGCAAGCATAATGTCGAGGTCGGGAGAGCAAACAAACATACATGTCTCACACCAAGAAGGAAACCCACAGTCATCCTCCTCCAGGAGGGAAGTCTGTTTATACCTCAAGTTATAGTGCGTTTTGAGCCCCTACATAGGAAAGATGACTCTCGAAGTCAACTTGTATAATTAAAGTAGAAACAGAGAATAAAAACAAGCAAAAAAAATAATAAAATGAATAGAACATAGAAAAAAATTAGAAAATGAACGAATACACAGAGAAAAAAAAAAGAAGAAGAAATAAAGAACAAGACAACTAAGATTGCAAAGGGGCTGAAGAAATGAATCCAAAGCTGCAGCGAGCCTATGGCGTTCTGAAAGAGCTCACTTTGGACCATGACCAACGGCCCCAAAGGGAGAAAAGCATATGTGCCACACTCGCGGCATCTCTTGGTGCTAGGACCCTGAACGCTAGAAGAGTGGCTCGTGAGAAAGCATCGAAATGGGAGTGGACCTCAGTCGAGGGCAAAGTTGAGGCAAGGGTTTATTGTTGTCCGGGGAGGGGTTGTCCTCAGGCAGGGGTCTGGGCTGGGGAGACCCCTCAAGGGGAGAGGGTAGGTGGGCAGACATATGTTTCCACAAGTGTGTTAGGATCTGAAGGGTGAGCCCACGGAATTCCTCCCCAGCCCGCATGTGTGTGCTGAACTTGGAAGCCCTGCAGTGACTCTCTAGCAGGCAAGTCTGGAAGGCCAAAGCCCCCCCCGAATCATTTGCATCCTGAGCCCTGTGGTGCAGGGCCAGATCGGAAGTGCGTGCGGGGCTTCGTCATGGGGAATTCCCCGAGAAAAGTGTCGGTGGTGGGATGTCGGGAGTGGGAGTGAGCACGCCCTCGGACGCCTCAGCCAATGAGGAGCTTGTGCGTGCGGGGGTGGGGCTGTGGGAAAGCCATCAAAGGCCCGAGGGGGCGGGGCCCAGGCCCTTTTTCAGAGAAGCACCGTCTGAGGGAAGGAGGCGTCCTCGTGCAGCTGCAGGTAGGAGATGCAAAGACTCGTGGGCCTTGATTGCAGAGACCCGGGGACTGCTTCGGCGCACGGGGGTGGTGCGTGTCCGTCTCCCTTCAACGTCTTCCCCGGAGGGCAAGGTTGTCGGCCCAGCGCCGCTGGTGCGGATGCCCTTCGGGGACCCTGTGTCCCTGAGGGGCCGTTGCCGGCGGTTGGGCGGCCCCAGCGGGGTGACTTGGCTCCTGGGTCAGCAGGGCTGGCGCCTGGCCACCAAGTCGCCCTGAGTTGGAGGGGGCCGTGGGGGGTCGGGGCTGGGCTTCAGAATCTGGGGAACACCTGCTACGTGAATGCAGCGCTGCAGTGTCTGAGCCACACGCCGCCCCTGGCCAGCTGGATGGTGTCCCAGCAGCACGCCACCCTCTGTCCGGCCCGCACCTCCTGCACGCTCTGTGCCATGCGAGCTCACGTGACCCGAGCCCTCCTTCACCCGGGAGAGGTGATCCTGCCCCACAAGGACCTGCTGGCGGGCTTCCACACACACCGGCAGGAAGATGCCCACGAGTTTCTGATGTTCACTCTGAATGCCATGCAGCAAGGGTGCTTGAGTGCATCCCAGCCGTCGGGCCATCCCTCCGAGGACACCACCCTCATCCGGCAGATCTTCGGCGGGACGTGGAGGTCTCAGATCCAGTGTCTCCACTGCCTCGGTGTCTCGGACACGTTCGACCCTTATCTGGACATCAGCCTGGATATCACGGCGGCTCAGAGTGTGGAGCAAGCTCTGAGAGAGCTGGTGAAGCCCGAGAAGCTGGACGCTGAAAACGCCTATGACTGTGGCCTTTGTCTCCGCAAGGTGCCTGCCACCAAGAGGTTGACTTTGCACAGCACGTCCCAGGTCCTGGTGCTGGTGCTGAAGCGGTTGACACAGGTGAGCGGGGCCAAAAGGGCTCAGGAAGTGCGCTATCCCCAGTGCCTCGACCTGCAGCCCTACACGTCTGAGCGGAAGGCAGGGCCACTGGCCTACGTGCTCTATGCCGTGCTGGTGCACTCCGGGTGGAGCTGTGAGCGAGGACACTACTTTTCCTACGTGCGAGCGGGCAACGGCCAGTGGTATAAGATGGACGATGCCAAGGTGAGCGCCTGTGACGCGAGTGCTGCCCTGAGCCAGAGCGCCTACGTGCTCTTCTACTCCCGGGAGGGTGCGTGGCAAGGGGGTGCTGGGGGAGGGCCCGCGGCCCCCCTCACGGCTGACCCCACACACGCCGGGGAGCCTGACCCCGCCGGCCCCGGGGAGCCTGCGGGAGACGCCAGCGGCAGAGCTCCTGGGTCGCAGGTGTCCCGGGGGGACACAGAGGTCGAAGGAATCAGCTTAGAGCAGTGGAGACGCCTCCAAGAGCACAAGCGGCCGAAGCCGGCCTTCGTCCTCCAGAAGATCCAGTCGACCCTGCCTGCCGGCGCAGTCGTGATTCACCAGTCCACACACGGAGGAGGCAGACACGGCAAGCTGCCTGAACAGGAGCACGACCGGCTCGACCGGCTCAGCACGGACAGCCCGCCTCCGGGCCCGACGAGCGTTGGCAACGGCCCTTGTGCCAGCGGGAGGGCCCGAGCGACCAAGAGGAAGAACAAGAAGCCGCGGCCATCTCTGGGGCTGTGGCGGTAGGTAGGCTCTGAGGCACATGCCTGCAGAAGCCCAGGCACACTCTGCGTGCGGCACGCCCTGTGTGACGCAGCAAGCGTTCCCGGCGAGGAGCGAGTTCCTCTCGGCGGTGTGGCTGGTGCAGCCTCCTGGAAAAAGGCAGGGCCTGCAGTGTGCCCGGGGCCACGGTCTTCACCTGGATCTTGCTGAGCGGCCGAGCTCTCGAGGGCTGGCTCTGCTGGGAAGTTACAGGAGAGGATGGGGTGCGTGACGGGGTCTGAGCTCGGTCCGAGGGCCTCGCACTTCTGCGGGGCTGGGAGAGTCCTCTCTGGATGGGACTTGGGGTGTGGGTTTGCCTTTCTTTCCCCGTCTGCATTCTCTGGCCGCACCGCTGGCCTCTGGTGAGTGACGCGGCAGGGAGACGCCTCCCAGTACGCCCACAGCCAGCCGAGCAAGGAGACGATCTCCTGAGCCCTCCAGGGGGCAGGGAGCAGCGGGTGCAGGTGCGTGAATCGTCTCCTTCTGGCCGGTCAGGCTCTCGAAAACGCCCCAAACGTCGAGCAGGGTCCGGGGAGAAGATGGGCGACCAGGCTCTATGGGTGGAATGTCCTTGGGAGGCGTAGTGCTATCTGGGAAAGGGACCTCCGGCAGGAATGAGGCGGGGATGTCTTCGTCAGCGGCGGGACGCTCGTGCGCAGCGTTGCCTGGGGCTCCATTTCCGGTGCAAGGAGTCTGCTGCAGAAGCTCCAAGTGCCAAACGGGACAAGTGATTCACCGTGCCATGAGCACCACCACCAGCACCACCGGCACCAACACGAAGGCCAAGGGGAGAAGGGCGACCCAATGAGTCCCAAAGAAACTTCTCCGCCAGCATGGCACAGGGGCCTAAGTGGAGATGGGTCATGCAACCGTTCCTTTCTGAAAGCAAAGGTCCTCCCCGCACTGAGGAAAGACCCAAGGCTGCCCTAGATCGTGAGAGCTAGACAACTGGACATCCGACTCTGCCCATCCTATGTGGCAGTCCGTTGTGTCGTCCAGCTTGGCCACGGACAAACGCGGCTGGATGCGATGAGACGCGGCCGGCCTCGGAAGGGTCTTGGGCGGTGGGGAAACTGTCCTTTCCTAGCTGCTTTCCCGCCTGCCTCGTCATCCCGCGACCTGGTGGAGGGGCGCTCGAGGACCCGTATCGATCCCCCCTTGCGGTTTCTTTCTTTCTCTTGGTTGCCGGCTTCAAACCCAAAACCCTCCATCAAACGGTGGACCTGCAATTAGCGATTTAGCATCTCAGACCTAGAGGGGAAACTGTGGCTCCTGACCGCGCTAGTCGGCTTGGCAAGGAACAGAGAATGTTCCGCTGGCTTTTTCTCCCCGCATGGTTACCTACAAAGCACCGTGCCCACCACACGCAGAGAGGAAAAAGAATGACGAGCAGTATCTTCCCCAAAGAACACGAACAAGCGTGCCCTGGACTAGGAATTCGAGCCACACACAGGCCGCCCTCATTATCACCACCAATCTTCCTCTGCCCCATTGCCTCAAATGGACTTACTGCTTGCCCCATCCACACCCTCTGAAGACGAAGAAGAAGAAGAAGAAGAAGAAGAAGAAGAAAGAAGATGGAGAAGAAGAAGAAGATGGAGAAGGGGAAGGAGAAGGAGAAGGAGACAGGGAAGGAGGTGAAGAAGTTGGAGAAGGAGAAGAAGTTGAAGCAGGAGAAGAAGGAGAAAAATGGTGATTGGAATGGCGTGGCAGAGGGAATGGGAAGGTCGCCTGATGCTGGGGGAAATCCGTGCAAAAGAGAGACAGATACTGTCTGATCTGGCTTCTCTGTGCCCTAGGAAGGAGGCAAAAGGACAGCAAGTTTGTGAGCAAGTGCGTCATAAAGCACAAAGCAGTAGGGTCCTGGGATGGGATGGGGCAGCGGGAGGTGGGAGGGGTGCAGTAGGCTAAGGAAGAAAGCGGGGTCAGGACCGTCTTTTCCTAGTAAGGATCAACAGAATCACCACATCAGCTATGGGAAACCCATGCACTGTGGATCGCCCGTAGTGCTGGAAGGCAAGCATAATGTCGAGGTCGGGAGAGCAAACAAACATACATGTCTCACACCAAGAAGGAAACCCACAGTCATCCTCCTCCAGGAGGGAAGTCTGTTTATACCTTAAGTTATAGTGCGTTTTGAGCCCCTACATAGGAAAGATGACTCTCGAAGTCAACTAGTATAATTAAAGTAGAAACAGAGAATAAAAACAAGCAAAAAAAATAATAAAATGAATAGAACATAGAAAAAAATTAGAAAATGAACGAATACACAGAAAAAAAAAAAGAAGAAGAAATAAAGAACAAGACAACTAAGATTGCAAGGGGGCTGAAGAAATGAATCCAAAGCTGCAGCGAGCCTATGGCGTTCTGAAAGAGCTCACTTTGGACCATGACCAACGGCCCCAAAGGGAGAAAAGCATATGTGCCACACTCGCGGCATCTCTTGGTGCTAGGACCCTGAACGCTAGAAGAGTGGCTCGTGAGAAAGCATCGAAATGGGAGTGGACCTCAGTCGAGGGCAAAGTTGAGGCAAGGGTTTATTGTTGTCCGGGGAGGGGTTGTCCTCAGGCAGGGGTCTGGGGTGGGGAGACCCCTCAAGGGGAGAGGGTAGGTGGGCAGACATATGTTTCCACAAGTGTGTTAGGATCTGAAGGGTGAGCCCACGGAATTCCTCCCCAGCCCGCATGTGTGTGCTGAACTTGGAAGCCCTGCAGTGACTCTCTAGCAGGCAAGTCTGGAAGGCCAAAGCCCCCCCCGAATCATTTGCATCCTGAGCCCTGTGGTGCAGGGCCAGATCGGAAGTGCGTGCGGGGCTTCGTCATGGGGAATTCCCCGAGAAAAGTGTCGGTGGTGGGATGTCGGGAGTGGGAGTGAGCACGCCCTCGGACGCCTCAGCCAATGAGGAGCTTGTGCGTGCGGGGGTGGGGCTGTGGGAAAGCCATCAAAGGCCCGAGGGGGCGGGGCCCAGGCCCTTTTTCAGAGAAGCACCGTCTGAGGGAAGGAGGCGTCGTCGTGCAGCTGCAGGTAGGAGATGCAAAGACTCGTGGGCCTTGACTGCAGAGACCCGGGGGCTGCTTCGGCGCACGGGGGTGGTGCGTGTCCGTCTCCCTTCAACGTCTTCCCCGGAGGGCAAGGTTGTCGGCCCAGCGCCGCTGGTGCGGATGCCCTTCGGGGACCCTGTGTCCCTGAGGGGCCGTCGCCGGCGGTTGGGCGGCCCCAGCGGGGTGACTTGGCTCCTGGGTCAGCAGGGCTGGCGCCTGGCCACCAAGTCGCCCTGAGTTGGAGGGGGCCGTGGGGGGTCGGGGCTGGGCTTCAGAATCTGGGGAACACCTGCTACGTGAATGCAGCGCTGCAGTGTCTGAGCCACACGCCGCCCCTGGCCAGCTGGATGGTGTCCCAGCAGCACGCCACCCTCTGTCCGGCCCGCACCTCCTGCACGCTCTGTGCCATGCGAGCTCACGTGACCCGAGCCCTCCTTCACCCGGGAGAGGTGATCCTGCCCCACAAGGACCTGCTGGCGGGCTTCCACACACACCGGCAGGAAGATGCCCACGAGTTTCTGATGTTCACTCTGAATGCCATGCAGCAAGGGTGCTTGAGTGCATCCCAGCCGTCGGGCCATCCCTCCGAGGACACCACCCTCATCCGGCAGATCTTCGGCGGGACGTGGAGGTCTCAGATCCAGTGTCTCCACTGCCTCGGTGTCTCGGACACGTTCGACCCTTATCTGGACATCAGCCTGGATATCACGGCGGCTCAGAGTGTGGAGCAAGCTCTGAGAGAGCTGGTGAAGCCCGAGAAGCTGGACGCTGAAAACGCCTATGACTGTGGCCTTTGTCTCCGGAAGGTGCCTGCCACCAAGAGGTTGACTTTGCACAGCACGTCCCAGGTCCTGGTGCTGGTGCTGAAGCCGTTGACACAGGTGAGCAGGGCCAAAAGGGCTCAGGAAGTGTGCTATCCCCAGTGCCTCGACCTGCAGCCCTACACGTCTGAGCGGAAGGCAGGGCCACTGGCCTACGTGCTCTATGCCGTGCTGGTGCACTCCGGGTGGAGCTGTGAGCGAGGACACTACTTTTCCTACGTGCGAGCGGGCAACGGCCAGTGGTATAAGATGGACGATGCCAAGGTGAGCGCCTGTGACGCGAGTGCTGCCCTAAGCCAGAGTGCCTACGTGCTCTTCTACTCCCGGGAGGGTGCGTGGCAAGGGGGTGCTGGGGGAGGGCCCGCGGCCCCCCTCACGGCTGACCCCACACACGCCGGGGAGCCTGACCCCGCCGGCCCCGGGGAGCCTGCGGGAGACGCCAGCGGCAGAGCTCCTGGGTCGCAGGTGTCCCGGGGGGGCACAGACGTCGAAGGAATCAGCTTAGAGCAGTGGAGACGCCTCCAAGAGCACAAGCGGCCGAAGCCGGCCTTCGACCTCCGGACGATCCAGTCGACCCTGCCTGCCGGCGCAGTCGTGATTCACCAGTCCACACACGGAGGAGGCAGACACGGCAAGCTGCCTGAACAGGAGCACGACCGCCTCGGCCATTGCAGCACCGACAGCCCGCCTCCGGGCCCGACGAGCGTTGGCAACAGCCCTTGTGCCAGCGGGAGGGCCCGAGCGACCAAGAGGAAGAACAAGAAGCCGCGGCCATCTCTGGGCCTGTGGCGGTAGGTAGGCTCTGAGGCACATGCCTGCAGAAGCCCAGGCACACGCTGCGTGCGGCTCGCCCTGTGTGACCCTCCAAGCGTTCCCAGCGAGGAGTGAGTTCCTCTCGGCGGTGTGGCTGGTGCAGCCTCCTGGAAAAAGGCGGGGCCTGCAGTGTGCCCGGGGCCACGGTCTTCACCTGGATCGTGCTGAGCGGCCGAGCTCTCGAGGGCTGGCTCTGCTGGGAAGTTACTGGAGAGGATGGGGTGCGTGAGCGGGTCTGAGCACGGTCCGAGGGCCTCGCACTTCTGCGGGGCTGGGAGAGTCCTCTCTGGATGGGACTTGGGGTGTGGGTTTGCCTTTCTTTCCCCGTCTGCATTCTCTGGCCGCACCGCTGGCCTCTGGTGAGTGACGCGGCAGGGAGACGCCTCCCAGTACGCCCACAGCCAGCCGAGCAAGGAGACGATCTCCTGAGCCCTCCAGGGGGCAGGGAGGAGCGGGTGCAGGTGCGTGAATCGTCTCCTTCTGGCCGGTCAGGCTCTCGAAAACGCCCCAAACGTCGAGCAGGGTCCGGGGAGAAGATGGGCGACCAGGCTCTATGGGTGGAATGTCCTTGGGAGGCGTAGTGCTATCTGGGAAAGGGACCTCCGGCAGGAATGAGGCGGGGATGTCTTCGTCAGCGGCGGGACGCTCGTGCGCAGCGTTGCCTGGGGCTCCATTTCCGGTGCAAGGAGTCTGCTGCAGAAGCTCCAAGTGCCAAACGGGACAAGTGATTCACCGTGCCATGAGCACCACCACCAGCACCACCGGCACCAACACGAAGGCCAAGGGGAGAAGGGCGACCCAATGAGTCCCAAAGAAACTTCTCCGCCAGCATGGCACAGGGGCCTAAGTGGAGATGGGTCATGCAACCGTTCCTTTCTGAAAGCAAAGGTCCTCCCCGCACTGAGGAAAGACCCAAGGCTGCCCTAGATCCTGAGAGCTAGACAACTGGACATCCGACTCTGCCCATCCTATGTGGCAGTCCGTTGTGTCGTCCAGCTTGGCCACGGACAAACGCGGCTGGATGCGATGAGACGCGGCCGGCCTCGGAAGGGTCTTGGGCGGTGGGGAAACTGTCCTTTCCTAGCTGCTTTCCCGCCTGCCTCGTCATCCCGCGACCTGGTGGAGGGGCGCTCGAGGACCCGTATCGATCCCCCCTTGCGGTTTCTTTCTTTCTCTTGGTTGCCGGCTTCAAACCCAAAACCCTCCATCAAACGGTGGACCTGCAATTAGCGATTTAGCATCTCAGACCTAGAGGGGAAACTGTGGCTCCTGACCGCGCTAGTCGGCTTGGCAAGGAACAGAGAATGTTCCGCTGGCTTTTTCTCCCCGCATGGTTACCTACAAAGCACCGTGCCCACCACACGCAGAGAGGAAAAAGAATGACGAGCAGTATCTTCCCCAAAGAACACGAACAAGCGTGCCCTGGACTAGGAATTCGAGCCACACACAGGCCGCCCTCATTATCACCACCAATCTTCCTCTGCCCCATTGCCTCAAATGGACTTACTGCTTGCCCCATCCACACCCTCTGAAGACGAAGAAGAAGAAGAAGAAGAAGAAGAAGAAGAAAGAAGATGGAGAAGAAGAAGAAGATGGAGAAGGGGAAGGAGAAGGAGAAGGAGACAGGGAAGGAGGTGAAGAAGTTGGAGAAGGAGAAGAAGTTGAAGCAGGAGAAGAAGGAGAAAAATGGTGATTGGAATGGCGTGGCAGAGGGAATGGGAAGGTCGCCTGATGCTGGGGGAAATCCGTGCAAAAGAGAGACAGATACTGTCTGATCTGGCTTCTCTGTGCCCTAGGAAGGAGGCAAAAGGACAGCAAGTTTGTGAGCAAGTGCGTCATAAAGCACAAAGCAGTAGGGTCCTGGGATGGGATGGGGCAGCGGGAGGTGGGAGGGGTGCAGTAGGCTAAGGAAGAAAGCGGGGTCAGGACCGTCTTTTCCTAGTAAGGATCAACAGAATCACCACATCAGCTATGGGAAACCCATGCACTGTGGATCGCCCGTAGTGCTGGAAGGCAAGCATAATGTCGAGGTCGGGAGAGCAAACAAACATACATGTCTCACACCAAGAAGGAAACCCACAGTCATCCTCCTCCAGGAGGGAAGTCTGTTTATACCTCAAGTTATAGTGCGTTTTGAGCCCCTACATAGGAAAGATGACTCTCGAAGTCAACTAGTATAATTAAAGTAGAAACAGAGAATAAAAACAAGCAAAAAAAATAATAAAATGAATAGAACATAGAAAAAAATTAGAAAATGAACGAATACACAGAAAAAAAAAAAGAAGAAGAAATAAAGAACAAGACAACTAAGATTGCAAGGGGGCTGAAGAAATGAATCCAAAGCTGCAGCGAGCCTATGGCGTTCTGAAAGAGCTCACTTTGGACCATGACCAACGGCCCCAAAGGGAGAAAAGCATATGTGCCACACTCGCGGCATCTCTTGGTGCTAGGACCCTGAACGCTAGAAGAGTGGCTCGTGAGAAAGCATCGAAATGGGAGTGGACCTCAGTCGAGGGCAAAGTTGAGGCAAGGGTTTATTGTTGTCCGGGGAGGGGTTGTCCTCAGGCAGGGGTCTGGGGTGGGGAGACCCCTCAAGGGGAGAGGGTAGGTGGGCAGACATATGTTTCCACAAGTGTGTTAGGATCTGAAGGGTGAGCCCACGGAATTCCTCCCCAGCCCGCATGTGTGTGCTGAACTTGGAAGCCCTGCAGTGACTCTCTAGCAGGCAAGTCTGGAAGGCCAAAGCCCCCCCCGAATCATTTGCATCCTGAGCCCTGTGGTGCAGGGCCAGATCGGAAGTGCGTGCGGGGCTTCGTCATGGGGAATTCCCCGAGAAAAGTGTCGGTGGTGGGATGTCGGGAGTGGGAGTGAGCACGCCCTCGGACGCCTCAGCCAATGAGGAGCTTGTGCGTGCGGGGGTGGGGCTGTGGGAAAGCCATCAAAGGCCCGAGGGGGCGGGGCCCCGGCCCTTTTTCAGAGAAGCACCGTCTGAGGGAAGGAGGCGTCGTCGTGCAGCTGCAGGTAGGAGATGCAAAGACTCGTGGGCCTTGACTGCAGAGACCCGGGGGCTGCTTCGGCGCACGGGGGTGGTGCGTGTCCGTCTCCCTTCAACGTCTTCCCCGGAGGGCAAGGTTGTCGGCCCAGCGTCGCTGGTGCGGATGCCCTTCGGGGACCCTGTGTCCCTGAGGGGCCGTCGCCGGCGGTTGGGCGGCCCCAGCGGGGTGACTTGGCTCCTGGGTCAGCAGGGCTGGCGCCTGGCCACCAAGTCGCCCTGAGTTGGAGGGGGCCGTGGGGGGTCGGGGCTGGGCTTCAGAATCTGGGGAACACCTGCTACGTGAATGCAGCGCTGCAGTGTCTGAGCCACACGCTGCCCCTGGCCAGCTGGATGGTGTCCCAGCAGCACGCCACCCTCTGTCCGGCCCGCACCTCCTGCACGCTCTGTGCCATGCGAGCTCACGTGACCCGAGCCCTCCTTCACCCGGGAGAGGTGATCCTGCCCCACAAGGACCTGCTGGCGGGCTTCCACACACACCGGCAGGAAGATGCCCACGAGTTTCTGATGTTCACTCTGAATGCCATGCAGCAAGGGTGCTTGAGTGCATCCCAGCCGTCGGGCCATCCCTCCGAGGACACCACCCTCATCCGGCAGATCTTCGGCGGGACGTGGAGGTCTCAGATCCAGTGTCTCCACTGCCTCGGTGTCTCGGACACGTTCGACCCTTATCTGGACATCAGCCTGGATATCACGGCGGCTCAGAGTGTGGAGCAAGCTCTGAGAGAGCTGGTGAAGCCCGAGAAGCTGGACGCTGAAAACGCCTATGACTGTGGCCTTTGTCTCCGGAAGGTGCCTGCCACCAAGAGGTTGACTTTGCACAGCACGTCCCAGGTCCTGGTGCTGGTGCTGAAGCCGTTGACACAGGTGAGCAGGGCCAAAAGGGCTCAGGAAGTGTGCTATCCCCAGTGCCTCGACCTGCAGCCCTACACGTCTGAGCGGAAGGCAGGGCCACTGGCCTACGTGCTCTATGCCGTGCTGGTGCACTCCGGGTGGAGCTGTGAGCGAGGACACTACTTTTCCTACGTGCGAGCGGGCAACGGCCAGTGGTATAAGATGGACGATGCCAAGGTGAGCGCCTGTGACGCGAGTGCTGCCCTAAGCCAGAGTGCCTACGTGCTCTTCTACTCCCGGGAGGGTGCGTGGCAAGGGGGTGCTGGGGGAGGGCCCGCGGCCCCCCTCACGGCTGACCCCACACACGCCGGGGAGCCTGACCCCGCCGGCCCCGGGGAGCCTGCGGGAGACGCCAGCGGCAGAGCTCCTGGGTCGCAGGTGTCCCGGGGGGGCACAGACGTCGAAGGAATCAGCTTAGAGCAGTGGAGACGCCTCCAAGAGCACAAGCGGCCGAAGCCGGCCTTCGACCTCCGGACGATCCAGTCGACCCTGCCTGCCGGCGCAGTCGTGATTCACCAGTCCACACACGGAGGAGGCAGACACGGCAAGCTGCCTGAACAGGAGCACGACCGCCTCGGCCATTGCAGCACCGACAGCCCGCCTCCGGGCCCGACGAGCGTTGGCAACAGCCCTTGTGCCAGCGGGAGGGCCCGAGCGACCAAGAGGAAGAACAAGAAGCCGCGGCCATCTCTGGGCCTGTGGCGGTAGGTAGGCTCTGAGGCACATGCCTGCAGAAGCCCAGGCACACGCTGCGTGCGGCTCGCCCTGTGTGACCCACCAAGCGTTCCCAGCGAGGAGTGAGTTCCTCTCGGCGGTGTGGCTGGTGCAGCCTCCTGGAAAAAGGCGGGGCCTGCAGTGTGCCCGGGGCCACGGTCTTCACCTGGATCGTGCTGAGCGGCCGAGCTCTCGAGGGCTGGCTCTGCTGGGAAGTTACTGGAGAGGATGGGGTGCGTGAGCGGGTCTGAGCACGGTCCGAGGGCCTCGCACTTCTGCGGGGCTGGGAGAGTCCTCTCTGGATGGGACTTGGGGTGTGGGTTTGCCTTTCTTTCCCCGTCTGCATTCTCTGGCCGCACCGCTGGCCTCTGGTGAGTGACGCGGCAGGGAGACGCCTCCCAGTACGCCCACAGCCAGCCGAGCAAGGAGACGATCTCCTGAGCCCTCCAGGGGGCAGGGAGGAGCGGGTGCAGGTGCGTGAATCGTCTCCTTCTGGCCGGTCAGGCTCTCGAAAACGCCCCAAACGTCGAGCAGGGTCCGGGGAGAAGATGGGCGACCAGGCTCTATGGGTGGAATGTCCTTGGGAGGCGTAGTGCTACCTGGGAAAGGGACCTCCGGCAGGAATGACGCAGGGATGTCTACGTCAGCGGCGGGATGCTCGTGCGCAGAGTTGCCTGGGGCTCCATTTCCGGTGCAAGGAGTCTGCTGCAGAAGCTCCAAGTGCCAAACGGGACAAGTGATTCACCGTGCCATGAGCACCACCACCAGCACCACCGGCACCAACACGAAGGCCAAGGGGAGAAGGGCGACCCAATGAGTCCCAAAGAAACTTCTCCGCCAGCATGGCACAGGGGCCTAAGTGGAGATGGGTCATGCAACCGTTCCTTTCTGAAAGCAAAGGTCCTCCCCGCACTGAGGAAACACCCAAGGCTGCCCTAGATCGTGAGAGCTAGACGACTGGACATCCGACTCTGCCCATCATATGTGTCAGTCCGTTGTGTCGTCCAGCTTGGCCACGGACAAACGCGGCTGGATGCGATGAGACGCGGCCGGCCTCGGAAGGGTCTGGGGCGGTGGGGAAACTGTCCTTTCCTAGCTGCTTTCCCGCCTGCCTCGTCATCCCGCGACCTGGTGGAGGGGCGCTCGAGGACCCGTATCGATCCCCCCTTGCGGTTTCTTTCTTTCTCTTGGTTGCCGGCTTCAAACCCAAAACCCTCCATCAAACGGTGGACCTGCAATTAGCGATTTAGCATCTCAGACCTAGAGGGACAACTGTGGCTCCTGACCGCGCTAGTCGGCTTGGCAAGGAACGGAGAATGTTCCGCTGGCTTTTTCTCCCCGCATGGTTACCTACAAAGCACCGTGCCCACCACACGCAGAGAGGAAAAAGAATGACGAGCAGTATCTTTCCCCAAGAACACGAACAAGCGTGCCCTGGACTAGGAATTCGAGCCACACACAGGCCGCCCTCATTATCACCACCAATCTTCCTCTACCCCATCGCCTCAAATGGACTTACTGCTTGCCCCATCCACACCCTCTGAAGACGAAGAAGAAGAAGAAGAAGAAGAAGAAGAAGAAGAAGATGGAGAAGGGGAAGGAGAAGGAGAAGGAGACAGGGAAGGAGGTGAAGAAGTTGGAGAAGGAGAAGAAGTTGAAGCAGGAGAAGAAGGAGAAGAATGGTGATTGGAATGGCGTGGCAGAGGGAATGGGAAGGTCGCCTGATGCTGGGGGAAATCCGTGCAAAAGAGAGACAGATACTGGCTGATCTGGCTTCTCTGTGCCCTAGGAAGGAGGCAAAGGGACAGCAAGTTTGTGAGCAAGTGCGTCATAAAGCACAAAGCAGTAGGGTCCTGGGATGGGATGGGGCAGCGGGAGGTGGGAGGGGTGCAATAGGCTAAGGAAGAAAGCGGGGTCAGGACCGTCTTTTCCTAGTAAGGATCAACAGAATCACCACATCAGCTATGGGAAACCCATGCACTGTGGATCGCCCGTAGTGCTGGAAGGCAAGCATAATGTCGAGGTCGGGAGAGCAAACAAACATACATGTCTCACACCAAGAAGGAAACCCACAGTCATCCTCCTCCAGGAGGGAAGTCTGTTTATACCTTAAGTTATAGTGCGTTTTGAGCCCCTACATAGGAAAGATGACTCTCGAAGTCAACTTGTATAATTAAAGTAGAAACAGAGAATAAAAACAAGCAAAAAAAAATAATAAAATGAATAGAACATAGAAAAAAATTAGAAAATGAACGAATACACAGAGAAAAAAAAAAAGAAGAAGAAATAAAGAACAAGACAACTAAGATTGCAAAGGGGCTGAAGAAATGAATCCAAAGCTGCAGCGAGCCTATGTCTTTCTGAAAGAGCTCACTTTGGACCATGACCAACGGCCCCAAAGGGAGAAAAGCATATGTGCCACACTCGCGGCATCTCTTGGTGCTAGGACCCTGAACGCTAGAAGAGTGGCTCGTGAGAAAGCATCGAAATGGGAGTGGACCTCAGTCGAGGGCAAAGTTGAGGCAAGGGTTTATTGTTGTCCGGGGAGGGGTTGTCCTCAGGCAGCGGTCTGGGCTGGGGAGACCCCTCAAGGGGAGAGGGTAGGTGGGCAGACATATGTTTCCACAAGTGTGTTAGGATCTGAAGGGTGAGCCCACGGAATTCCTCCCCAGCCCGCATGTGTGTGCTGAACTTGGAAGCCCTGCAGTGACTCTCTAGCAGGCAAGTCTGGAAGGCCAAAGCCCCCCCCGAATCATTTGCATCCTGAGCCCTGTGGTGCAGGGCCAGATCGGAAGTGCGTGCGGGGCTTCGTCATGGGGAATTCCCCGAGAAAAGTGTCGGTGGTGGGATGTCGGGAGTGGGAGTGAGCACGCCCTCGGACGCCTCAGCCAATGAGGAGCTTGTGCGTGCGGGGGTGGGGCTGTGGGAAAGCCATCAAAGGCCCGAGGGGGCGGGGCCCAGGCCCTTTTTCAGAGAAGCACCGTCTGAGGGAAGGAGGCGTCGTCGTGCAGCTGCAGGTAGGAGATGCAAAGACTCGTGGGCCTTGATTGCAGAGACCCGGGGGCTGCTTCGGCGCACGGGGGTGGTGCGTGTCCGTCTCCCTTCAACGTCTTCCCCGGAGGGCAAGGTTGTCGGCCCAGCGCCGCTGGTGCGGATGCCCTTCGGGGACCCTGTGTCCCTGAGGGGCCGTCGCCGGCGGTTGGGCGGCCCCAGCGGGGTGACTTGGCTCCTGGGTCAGCAGGGCTGGCGCCTGGCCACCAAGTCGCCCTGAGTTGGAGGGGGCCGTGGGGGGTCGGGGCTGGGCTTCAGAATCTGGGGAACACCTGCTACGTGAATGCAGCGCTGCAGTGTCTGAGCCACACGCCGCCCCTGGCCAGCTGGATGGTGTCCCAGCAGCACGCCACCCTCTGTCCGGCCCGCACCTCCTGCACGCTCTGTGCCATGCGAGCTCACGTGACCCGAGCCCTCCTTCACCCGGGAGAGGTGATCCTGCCCCACAAGGACCTGCTGGCGGGCTTCCACACACACCGGCAGGAAGATGCCCACGAGTTTCTGATGTTCACTCTGAATGCCATGCAGCAAGGGTGCTTGAGTGCATCCCAGCCGTCGGGCCATCCCTCCGAGGACACCACCCTCATCCGGCAGATCTTCGGCGGGACGTGGAGGTCTCAGATCCAGTGTCTCCACTGCCTCGGTGTCTCGGACACGTTCGACCCTTATCTGGACATCAGCCTGGATATCACGGCGGCTCAGAGTGTGGAGCAAGCTCTGAGAGAGCTGGTGAAGCCCGAGAAGCTGGACGCTGAAAACGCCTATGACTGTGGCCTTTGTCTCCGCAAGGTGCCTGCCACCAAGAGGTTGACTTTGCACAGCACGTCCCAGGTCCTGGTGCTGGTGCTGAAGCCGTTGACACAGGTGAGCAGGGCCAAAAGGGCTCAGGAAGTGTGCTATCCCCAGTGCCTCGACCTGCAGCCCTACACGTCTGAGCGGAAGGCAGGGCCACTGGCCTACGTGCTCTATGCCGTGCTGGTGCACTCCGGGTGGAGCTGTGAGCGAGGACACTACTTTTCCTACGTGCGAGCGGGCAACGGCCAGTGGTATAAGATGGACGATGCCAAGGTGAGCGCCTGTGACGCGAGTGCTGCCCTGAGCCAGAGCGCCTACGTGCTCTTCTACTCCCGGGAGGGTGCGTGGCAAGGGGGTGCTGGGGGAGGGCCCGCGGCCCCCCTCACGGCTGACCCCACACACGCCGGGGAGCCTGACCCCGCCGGCCCCGGGGAGCCTGCGGGAGACGCCAGCGGCAGAGCTCCTGGGTCGCAGGTGTCCCCGGGGGACACAGAGGTCGAAGGAATCAGCTTAGAGCAGTGGAGACGCCTCCAAGAGCACAAGCGGCCGAAGCCGGCCTTCGACCTCCGGAAGATCCAGTCGGCCCTGCCTGCCGGCGCAGTCGTGATTCACCAGTCCACACACGGAGGAGGCAGACACGGCAAGCTGCCTGAACAGGAGCACGACCGGCTCGACCGGCCTAGCACGGACAGCCCGCCTCCGGGCCCGACGAGCGTTGGCAACGGCCCTTGTGCCAGCGGGAGGGCCCGAGCGACCAAGAGGAAGAACAAGAAGCCGCGGCCATCTCTGGGGCTGTGGCGGTAGGTAGGCTCTGAGGCACATGCCTGCAGAAGCCCAGGCACACTCTGCGTGCGGCACGCCCTGTGTGACGCACGAAGAGTTCCCGGCGAGGAGCGAGTTCCTCTCGGCGGTGTGGCTGGTGCAGCCTCCTGGAAAAAGGCGGGGCCTGCAGTGTGCCCGGGGCCCCGGTCTTCACCTGGATCGTGCTGAGCGGCCGAGCTCTCGAGGGCTGGCTCTGCTGGGAAGTTTCTGGAGAGGATGGGGTGCGTGAGCGGGTCTGAGCACGGTCCGAGGGCCTCGCACTTCTGCGGGGCTGGGAGAGTCCTCTCTGGATGGGACTTGGGGTGTGGGTTTGCCTTTCTTTCCCCGTCTGCATTCTCTGGCCGCACCGCTGGCCTCTGGTGAGTGACGCGGCAGGGAGACGCCTCCCAGTACGCCCACAGCCAGCCGAGCAAGGAGACGATCTCCTGAGCCCTCCAGGGGGCAGGGAGGAGCGGGTGCAGGTGCGTGAATTTCTCCTTCTGGCCGGTCAGGCTCTCGAAAACGCCCCAAACGTCGAGCAGGGTCCGGGGAGAAGATGGGCGACCAGGCTCTATGGGTGGAATGTCCTTGGGAGGCGTAGTGCCACCTGGGAAAGGGACCTCCGGCAGGAATGAGGCGGGGATGTCTTCGTCAGCGGCGGGACGCTCGTGCGCAGAGTTGCCTGGGGCTCCATTCCCGGTGCAAGGAGTCTGCTGCAGAAGCTTCAAGTGCCAAACGGGACAAGTGATTCACCGTGCCATGAGCACCACCACCAGCACCACCGGCACCAACACGAAGGCCAAGGGGAGAAGGGCGACCCAATGAGTCCCAAAGAAACTTCTCCGCCAGCATGGCACAGGGGCCTAAGTGGAGATGGGTCATGCAACCGTTCCTTTCTGAAAGCAAAGGTCCTCCCCGCACTGAGGAAAGACCCAAGGCTGCCCTAGATCGTGAGAGCTAGACAACTGGACATCCGACTCTGCCCATCCTATGTGTCAGTCCGTTGTGTCGTCCAGCTTGGCCACGGACAAACGCGGCTGGATGCGATGAGACGCGGCCGGCCTCGGAAGGGTCTGGGGCGGTGGGGAAACTGTCCTTTCCTAGCTGCTTTCCCGCCTGCCTCGTCATCCCGCGACCTGGTGGAGGGGCGCTCGAGGACCCGTATCGATCCCCCCTTGCGGTTTCTTTCTTTCTCTTGGTTGCCGGCTTCAAACCCAAAACCCTCCATCAAACGGTGGACCTGCAATTAGCGATTTAGCATCTCAGACCTAGAGGGACAACTGTGGCTCCTGACCGCGCTAGTCGGATTGGCAAGGAACAGAGAATGTTCCGCTGGCTTTTTCTCCCCGCATGGTTACCTACAAAGCACCGTGCCCACCACACGCAGAGAGGAAAAAGAATGACGAGCAGTATCTTCCCCCAAGAACACGAACAAGCGTGCCCTGGACTAGGAATTCGAGCCACACACAGGCCGCCCTCATTATCACCACCAATCTTCCTCTGCCCCATCGCCTCAAATGGACTTACTGCTTGCCCCATCCACACCCTCTGAAGACGAAGAAGAAGAAGAAGAAGAAGAAGAAGAAGAAGAAGAAAGAAGATGGAGAAGAAGAAGAAGATGGAGAAGGGGAAGGAGAAGGAGAAGGAGACAGGGAAAGAGGTGAAGAAGTTGGAGAAGGAGAAGAAGTTGAAGCAGGAGAAGAAGGAGAAGAATGGTGATTGGAATGGCGTGGCAGAGGGAATGGGAAGGTCGCCTGATGCTGGGGGAAATCCGTGCAAAAGAGAGACAGATACTGGCTGATCTGGCTTCTCTGTGCCCTAGGAAGGAGGCAAAGGGACAGTAAGTTTGTGAGCAAGTGCGTCATAAAGCACAAAGCAGTAGGGTCCTGGGATGGGATGGGGCAGCGGGAGGTGGGAGGGGTGCAATAGGCTAAGGAAGAAAGCGGGGTCAGGACCGTCTTTTCCTTGTAAGGATCAACAGAATCACCACATCAGCTATGGGAAACCCATGCACTGTGGATCGCCCATAGTGCTGGAAGGCAAGCATAATGTCGAGGTCGGGAGAGCAAACAAACATACATGTCTCACACCAAGAAGGAAACCCACAGTCATCCTCCTCCAGGAGGGAAGTCTGTTTATACCTTAAGTTATAGTGCGTTTTGAGCCCCTACATAGGAAAGATGACTCTCGAAGTCAACTAGTATGATTAAAGTAGAAACAGAGAATAAAAACAAGCAAAAAAAATAATAAAATGAATAGAACATAGAAAAAAATTAGAAAATGAACGAATACACAGAGAAAAAAAAAAGAAGAAGAAATAGAGAACAAGAAAACTAAGATTGCAAAGGGGCTGAAGAAATGAATCGAAAGTTGCAGCGAGCCTATGGCGTTCTGAAAGAGCTCACTTTGGACCATGACCAACAGCCCCAAAGGGAGAAAAGCATATGTGCCACACTCGCGGCATCTCTTGGTGCTAGGACCCTGAACGCTAGAAGTGTGGCTCGTGAGAAAGCATCGAAATGGGAGTGGACCTCAGTCGAGGGCAAAGTTGAGGCAAGGGTTTATTGTTGTCCGGGGAGGGGTTGTCCTCAGGCAGGGGTCTGGGGTGGGGAGACCCCTCAAGGGGAGAGGGTAGGTGGGCAGACATATGTTTCCACAAGTGTGTTAGGATCTGAAGGGTGAGCCCACGGAATTCCTCCCCAGCCCGCATGTGTGTGCTGAACTTGGAAGCCCTGCAGTGACTCTCTAGCAGGCAAGTCTGGAAGGCCAAAGCCCCCCCCGAATCATTTGCATCCTGAGCCCTGTGGTGCAGGGCCAGATCGGAAGTGCGTGCGGGGCTTCGTCATGGGGAATTCCCCGAGAAAAGTGTCGGTGGTGGGATGTCGGGAGTGGGAGTGAGCACGCCCTCGGACGCCTCAGCCAATGAGGAGCTTGTGCGTGCGGGGGTGGGGCTGTGGGAAAGCCATCAAAGGCCCGAGGGGGCGGGGCCCAGGCCCTTTTTCAGAGAAGCACCGTCTGAGGGAAGGAGGCGTCGTCGTGCAGCTGCAGGTAGGAGATGCAAAGACTCGTGGGCCTTGATTGCAGAGACCCGGGGGCTGCTTCGGCGCACGGGGGTGGTGCGTGTCCGTCTCCCTTCAACGTCTTCCCCGGAGGGCAAGGTTGTCGGCCCAGCGCCGCTGGTGCGGATGCCCTTCGGGGACCCTGTGTCCCTGAGGGGCCGTCGCTGGCGGTTGGGCGGCCCCAGTGGGGTGACTTGGCTCCTGGGTCAGCAGGGCTGGCGCCTGGCCACCAAGTCGCCCTGAGTTGGAGGGGGCCGTGGGGGGTCGGGGCTGGGCTTCAGAATCTGGGGAACACCTGCTACGTGAATGCAGCGCTGCAGTGTCTGAGCCACACGCCGCCCCTGGCCAGCTGGATGGTGTCCCAGCAGCACGCCACCCTCTGTCCGGCCCGCACCTCCTGCACGCTCTGTGCCATGCGAGCTCACGTGACCCGAGCCCTCCTTCACCCGGGAGAGGTGATCCTGCCCCACAAGGACCTGCTGGCGGGCTTCCACACACACCGGCAGGAAGATGCCCACGAGTTTCTGATGTTCACTCTGAATGCCATGCAGCAAGGGTGCTTGAGTGCATCCCAGCCGTCGGGCCATCCCTCCGAGGACACCACCCTCATCCGGCAGATCTTCGGCGGGACGTGGAGGTCTCAGATCCAGTGTCTCCACTGCCTCGGTGTCTCGGACACGTTCGACCCTTATCTGGACATCAGCCTGGATATCACGGCGGCTCAGAGTGTGGAGCAAGCTCTGAGAGAGCTGGTGAAGCCCGAGAAGCTGGATGCTGAAAACGCCTATGACTGTGGCCTTTGTCTCCGGAAGGTGCCTGCCACCAAGAGGTTGACTTTGCACAGCACGTCCCAGGTCCTGGTGCTGGTGCTGAAGCGGTTGACACAGGTGAGCGGGGCCAAAAGGGCTCAGGAAGTGCGCTATCCCCAGTGCCTCGACCTGCAGCCCTACACGTCTGAGCGGAAGGCAGGGCCACTGGCCTACGTGCTCTATGCCGTGCTGGTGCACTCCGGGTGGAGCTGTGAGCGAGGACACTACTTTTCCTACGTGCGAGCGGGCAACGGCCAGTGGTATAAGATGGACGATGCCAAGGTGAGCGCCTGTGACGCGAGTGCTGCCCTGAGCCAGAGCGCCTACGTGCTCTTCTACTCCCGGGAGGGTGCGTGGCAAGGGGGTGCTGGGGGAGGGCCCGCGGCCCCCCTCACGGCTGACCCCACACACGCCGGGGAGCCTGACCCCGCCGGCCCCGGGGAGCCTGCGGGAGACGCCAGCGGCAGAGCTCCTGGGTCGCAGGTGTCCCCGGGGGACACAGAGGTCGAAGGAATCAGCTTAGAGCAGTGGAGACGCCTCCAAGAGCACAAGCGGCCGAAGCCGGCCTTCGACCTCCGGAAGATCCAGTCGGCCCTGCCTGCCGGCGCAGTCGTGATTCACCAGTCCACACACGGAGGAGGCAGACACGGCAAGCTGCCTGAACAGGAGCACGACCGCCTCGGCCATTGCAGCACCGACAGCCCGCCTCCGGGCCCGACGAGCGTTGGCAACAGCCCTTGTGCCAGCGGGAGGGCCCGAGCGACCAAGAGGAAGAACAAGAAGCCGCGGCCATCTCTGGGCCTGTGGCGGTAGGTAGGCTCTGAGGCACATGCCTGCAGAAGCCCAGGCACACGCTGCGTGCGGCTCGCCCTGTGTGACGCACCAAGCGTTCCCAGCGAGGAGCGAGTTCCTCTCGGCGGTGTGGCTGGTGCAGCCTCCTGGAAAAAGGCGGGGCCTGCAGTGTGCCCGGGGCCACGGTCTTCACCTGGATCGTGCTGAGCGGCCGAGCTCTCGAGGGCTGGCTCTGCTGGGAAGTTACTGGAGAGGATGGGGTGCGTGACCGGGTCTGAGCACGGTCCGAGGGCCTCGCACTTCTGCGGGGCTGGGAGAGTCCTCTCTGGATGGGACTTGGGGTGTGGGTTTGCCTTTCTTTCCCCGTCTGCATTCTCTGGCAGCACCGCTGGCCTCTGGTGAGTGACGCGGCAGGGAGACGCCTCCCAGTACGCCCACAGCCAGCCGAGCAAGGAGACGATCTCCTGAGCCCTCCAGGGGGCAGGGAGGAGCGGGTGCAGGTGCGTGAATCGTCTCCTTCTGGCCGGTCAGGCTCTCGAAAACGCCCCAAACGTCGAGCAGGGTCCGGGGAGAAGATGGGCGACCAGGCTCTATGGGTGGAATGTCCTTGGGAGGCGTAGTGCTACCTGGGAAAGGGACCTCCGGCAGGAATGACGCAGGGATGTCTTCGTCAGCGGCGGGACGCTCGTGCGCAGAGTTGCCTGGGGCTCCATTTCCGGTGCAAGGAGTCTGCTGCAGAAGCTCCAAGTGCCAAACGGGACAAGTGATTCACCGTGCCATGAGCACCACCACCAGCACCACCGGCACCAACACGAAGGCCAAGGGGAGAAGGGCGACCCAATGAGTCCCAAAGAAACTTCTCCGCCAGCATGGCACAGGGGCCTAAGTGGAGATGGGTCATGCAACCGTTCCTTTCTGAAAGCAAAGGTCCTCCCCGCACTGAGGAAAGACCCAAGGCTGCCCTAGATCGTGAGAGCTAGACAACTGGACATCCGACTCTGCCCATCCTATGTGTCAGTCCGTTGTGTCGTCCAGCTTGGCCACGGACAAACGGCGCTGGATGCGATGAGACGCGGCCGGCCTCGGAAGGGTCTGGCGCGGTGGGGAAACTGTCCTTTCCTAGCTGCTTTCCCGCCTGCCTCGTCATCCCGCGACCTGGTGGAGGGGCGCTCGAGGACCCGTATCGATCCCCCCTTGCGGTTTCTTTCTTTCTCTTGGTTGCCGGCTTCAAACCCAAAACCCTCCATCAAACGGTGGACCTGCAATTAGCGATTTAGCATCTCAGACCTAGAGGGACAACTGTGGCTCCTGACCGCGCTAGTCGGCTTGGCAAGGAACAGAGAATGTTCCGCTGGCTTTTTCTCCCCGCATGGTTACCTACAAAGCACCGTGCCCACCACACGCAGAGAGGAAAAAGAATGACGAGCAGTATCTTCCCCCAAGAACACGAACAAGCGTGCCCTGGACTAGGAATTCGAGCCACACACAGGCCGCCCTCATTATCACCACCAATCTTCCTCTGCCCCATCGCCTCAAATGGACTTACTGCTTGCCCCATCCACACCCTCTGAAGACGAAGAAGAAGAAGAAGAAGAAGAAGAAGAAGAAAGAAGATGGAGAAGAAGAAGAAGATGGAGAAGGGGAAGGAGAAGGAGAAGGAGACAGGGAAGGAGGTGAAGAAGTTGGAGAAGGAGAAGAAGTTGAAGCAGGAGAAGAAGGAGAAGAATGGTGATTGGAATGGCGTGGCAGAGGGAATGGGAAGGTCGCCTGATGCTGGGGGAAATCCGTGCAAAAGAGAGACAGATACTGGCTGATCTGGCTTCTCTGTGCCCTAGGAAGGAGGCAAAAGGACAGCAAGTTTGTGAGCAAGTGCGTCATAAAGCACAAAGCAGTAGGGTCCTGGGATGGGATGGGGCAGCGGGAGGTGGGAGGGGTGCAGTAGGCTAAGGAAGAAAGCGGGGTCAGGACCGTCTTTTCCTAGTAAGGATCAACAGAATCACCACATCAGCTATGGGAAACCCATGCACTGTGGATCGCCCATAGTGCTGGAAGGCAAGCATAATGTCGAGGTCGGGAGAGCAAACAAACATACATGTCTCACACCAAGAAGGAAACCCACAGTCATCCTCCTCCAGGAGGGAAGTCTGTTTATACCTTAGGTTATAGTGCGTTTTGAGCCCCTACATAGGAAAGATGACTCTCGAAGTCAACTAGTATAATTAAAGTAGAAACAGAGAATAAAAACAAGCAAAAAAAAATAATAAAATGAATAGAACATAGAAAAAAATTAAAAAATGAACGAATACACAGAAAAAAAAAAAAGAAGAAGAAATAAAGAACAAGACAACTAAGATTGCAAAGGGGCTGAAGAAAAGAATCCAAAGCTGCAGGGAGCCTATGGCGTTCTGAAAGAGCTCACTTTGGACCATGACCAACGGCCCCAAAGGGAGAAAAGCATATGTGCCACACTCGCGGCATCTCTTGGTGCTAGGACCCTGAACGCTAGAAGAGTGGCTCGTGAGAAAGCATCGAAATGGGAGTGGACCTCAGTCGAGGGCAAAGTTGAGGCAAGGGTTTATTGTTGTCCGGGGAGGGGTTGTCCTCAGGCAGGGGTCTGGGCTGGGGAGACCCCTCAAGGGGAGAGGGTAGGTGGGCAGACATATGTTTCCACAAGTGTGTTAGGATCTGAAGGGTGAGCCCACGGAATTCCTCCCCAGCCCGCATGTGTGTGCTGAACTTGGAAGCCCTGCAGTGACTCTCTAGCAGGCAAGTCTGGAAGGCCAAAGCCCCCCCCGAATCATTTGCATCCTGAGCCCTGTGGTGCAGGGCCAGATCGGAAGTGCGTGCGGGGCTTCGTCATGGGGAATTCCCCGAGAAAAGTGTCGGTGGTGGGATGTCGGGAGTGGGAGTGAGCACGCCCTCGGACGCCTCAGCCAATGAGGAGCTTGTGCGTGCGGGGGTGGGGCTGTGGGAAAGCCATCAAAGGCCCGAGGGGGCGGGGCCCAGGCCCTTTTTCAGAGAAGCACCGTCTGAGGGAAGGAGGCTTCGTCGTGCAGCTGCAGGTAGGAGATGCAAAGACTCTTGGGCCTTGATTGCAGAGACCCGGGGGCTGCTTCGGCGCACGGGGGTGGTGCGTGTCCGTCTCCCTTCAACGTCTTCCCCGGAGGGCAAGGTTGTCGGCCCAGCGCCGCTGGTGCGGATGCCCTTCGGGGACCCTGTGTCCCTGAGGGGCCGTCGCTGGCGGTTGGGCGGCCCCAGCGGGGTGACTTGGCTCCTGGGTCAGCAGGGCTGGCGCCTGGCCACCAAGTCGCCCTGAGTTGGAGGGGGCCGTGGGGGGTCGGGGCTGGGCTTCAGAATCTGGGGAACACCTGCTACGTGAATGCAGCGCTGCAGTGTCTGAGCCACACGCCGCCCCTGGCCAGCTGGATGGTGTCCCAGCAGCACGCCACCCTCTGTCCGGCCCGCACCTCCTGCACGCTCTGTGCCATGCGAGCTCACGTGACCCGAGCCCTCCTTCACCCGGGAGAGGTGATCCTGCCCCACAAGGACCTGCTGGCGGGCTTCCGCACACACCGGCAGGAAGATGCCCACGAGTTTCTGATGTTCACTCTGAATGCCATGCAGCAAGGGTGCTTGAGTGCATCCCAGCCGTCGGGCCATCCCTCCGAGGACACCACCCTCATCCGGCAGATCTTCGGCGGGACGTGGAGGTCTCAGATCCAGTGTCTCCACTGCCTCGGTGTCTCGGACACGTTCGACCCTTATCTGGACATCAGCCTGGATATCACGGCGGCTCAGAGTGTGGAGCAAGCTCTGAGAGAGCTGGTGAAGCCCGAGAAGCTGGACGCTGAAAACGCCTATGACTGTGGCCTTTGTCTCCGGAAGGTGCCTGCCACCAAGAGGTTGACTTTGCACAGCACGTCCCAGGTCCTGGTGCTGGTGCTGAAGCGGTTGACACAGGTGAGCGGGGCCAAAAGGGCTCAGGAAGTGCGCTATCCCCAGTGCCTCGACCTGCAGCCCTACACGTCTGAGCGGAAGGCAGGGCCACTGGCCTACGTGCTCTATGCCGTGCTGGTGCACTCCGGGTGGAGCTGTGAGCGAGGACACTACTTTTCCTACGTGCCAGCGGGCAACGGCCAGTGGTATAAGATGGACGATGCCAAGGTGAGCGCCTGTGACGCGAGTGCTGCCCTGAGCCAGAGCGCCTACGTGCTCTTCTACTCCCGGGAGGGTGCGTGGCAAGGGGGTGCTGGGGGAGGGCCCGCGGCCCCCCTCACGGCTGACCCCACACACGCCGGGGAGCCTGACCCCGCCGGCCCCGGGGAGCCTGCGGGAGACGCCAGCGGCAGAGCTCCTGGGTCCCAGGTGTCCCCGGGGGACACAGAGGTCGAAGGAATCAGCTTAGAGCAGTGGAGACGCCTCCAAGAGCACAAGCGGCCGAAGCCGGCCTTCGACCTCCGGAAGATCCAGTCGGCCCTGCCTGCCGGCGCAGTCGTGATTCACCAGTCCACACACGGAGGAGGCAGACACGGCAAGCTGCCTGAACAGGAGCACGACCGCCTCGGCCATTGCAGCACCGACAGCCCGCCTCCGGGCCCGACGAGCGTTGGCAACAGCCCTTGTGCCAGCGGGAGGGCCCGAGCGACCAAGAGGAAGAACAAGAAGCCGCGGCCATCTCTGGGCCTGTGGCGGTAGGTAGGCTCTGAGGCACATGCCTGCAGAAGCCCAGGCACACGCTGCGTGCGGCTCGCCCTGTGTGACGCACCAAGCGTTCCCAGCGAGGAGCGAGTTCCTCTCGGCGGTGTGGCTGGTGCAGCCTCCTGGAAAAAGGCGGGGCCTGCAGTGTGCCCGGGGCCACGGTCTTCACCTGGATCGTGCTGAGCGGCCGAGCTCTCGAGGGCTGGCTCTGCTGGGAAGTTACTGGAGAGGATGGGGTGCGTGACCGGGTCTGAGCACGGTCCGAGGGCCTCGCACTTCTGCGGGGCTGGGAGAGTCCTCTCTGGATGGGACTTGGGGTGTGGGTTTGCCTTTCTTTCCCCGTCTGCATTCTCTGGCAGCACCGCTGGCCTCTGGTGAGTGACGCGGCAGGGAGACGCCTCCCAGTACGCCCACAGCCAGCCGAGCAAGGAGACGATCTCCTGAGCCCTCCAGGGGGCAGGGAGGAGCGGGTGCAGGTGCGTGAATCGTCTCCTTCTGGCCGGTCAGGCTCTCGAAAACGCCCCAAACGTCGAGCAGGGTCCGGGGAGAAGATGGGCGACCAGGCTCTATGGGTGGAATGTCCTTGGGAGGCGTAGTGCTACCTGGGAAAGGGACCTCCGGCAGGAATGACGCAGGGATGTCTTCGTCAGCGGCGGGACGCTCGTGCGCAGAGTTGCCTGGGGCTCCATTTCCGGTGCAAGGAGTCTGCTGCAGAAGCTCCAAGTGCCAAACGGGACAAGTGATTCACCGTGCCATGAGCACCACCACCAGCACCACCGGCACCAACACGAAGGCCAAGGGGAGAAGGGCGACCCAATGAGTCCCAAAGAAACTTCTCCGCCAGCATGGCACAGGGGCCTAAGTGGAGATGGGTCATGCAACCGTTCCTTTCTGAAAGCAAAGGTCCTCCCCGCACTGAGGAAAGACCCAAGGCTGCCCTAGATCGTGAGAGCTAGACAACTGGACATCCGACTCTGCCCATCCTATGTGTCAGTCCGTTGTGTCGTCCAGCTTGGCCACGGACAAACGGCGCTGGATGCGATGAGACGCGGCCGGCCTCGGAAGGGTCTGGCGCGGTGGGGAAACTGTCCTTTCCTAGCTGCTTTCCCGCCTGCCTCGTCATCCCGCGACCTGGTGGAGGGGCGCTCGAGGACCCGTATCGATCCCCCCTTGCGGTTTCTTTCTTTCTCTTGGTTGCCGGCTTCAAACCCAAAACCCTCCATCAAACGGTGGACCTGCAATTAGCGATTTAGCATCTCAGACCTAGAGGGACAACTGTGGCTCCTGACCGCGCTAGTCGGCTTGGCAAGGAACAGAGAATGTTCCGCTGGCTTTTTCTCCCCGCATGGTTACCTACAAAGCACCGTGCCCACCACACGCAGAGAGGAAAAAGAATGACGAGCAGTATCTTCCCCCAAGAACACGAACAAGCGTGCCCTGGACTAGGAATTCGAGCCACACACAGGCCGCCCTCATTATCACCACCAATCTTCCTCTGCCCCATCGCCTCAAATGGACTTACTGCTTGCCCCATCCACACCCTCTGAAGACGAAGAAGAAGAAGAAGAAGAAGAAGAAAGAAGATGGAGAAGAAGAAGAAGATGGAGAAGGGGAAGGAGAAGGAGAAGGAGACAGGGAAGGAGGTGAAGAAGTTGGAGAAGGAGAAGAAGTTGAAGCAGGAGAAGAAGGAGAAGAATGGTGATTGGAATGGCGTGGCAGAGGGAATGGGAAGGTCGCCTGATGCTGGGGGAAATCCGTGCAAAAGAGAGACAGATACTGGCTGATCTGGCTTCTCTGTGCCCTAGGAAGGAGGCAAAAGGACAGCAAGTTTGTGAGCAAGTGCGTCATAAAGCACAAAGCAGTAGGGTCCTGGGATGGGATGGGGCAGCGGGAGGTGGGAGGGGTGCAGTAGGCTAAGGAAGAAAGCGGGGTCAGGACCGTCTTTTCCTAGTAAGGATCAACAGAATCACCACATCAGCTATGGGAAACCCATGCACTGTGGATCGCCCATAGTGCTGGAAGGCAAGCATAATGTCGAGGTCGGGAGAGCAAACAAACATACATGTCTCACACCAAGAAGGAAACCCACAGTCATCCTCCTCCAGGAGGGAAGTCTGTTTATACCTTAGGTTATAGTGCGTTTTGAGCCCCTACATAGGAAAGATGACTCTCGAAGTCAACTAGTATAATTAAAGTAGAAACAGAGAATAAAAACAAGCAAAAAAAAATAATAAAATGAATAGAACATAGAAAAAAATTAAAAAATGAACGAATACACAGAAAAAAAAAAAAGAAGAAGAAATAAAGAACAAGACAACTAAGATTGCAAAGGGGCTGAAGAAAAGAATCCAAAGCTGCAGGGAGCCTATGGCGTTCTGAAAGAGCTCACTTTGGACCATGACCAACGGCCCCAAAGGGAGAAAAGCATATGTGCCACACTCGCGGCATCTCTTGGTGCTAGGACCCTGAACGCTAGAAGAGTGGCTCGTGAGAAAGCATCGAAATGGGAGTGGACCTCAGTCGAGGGCAAAGTTGAGGCAAGGGTTTCTTGTTGTCCGGGGAGGGGTTGTCCTCAGGCAGGGGTCTGGGCTGGGGAGACCCCTCAAGGGGAGAGGGTAGGTGGGCAGACATATGTTTCCACAAGTGTGTTAGGATCTGAAGGGTGAGCCCACGGAATTCCTCCCCAGCCCGCATGTGTGTGCTGAACTTGGAAGCCCTGCAGTGACTCTCTAGCAGGCAAGTCTGGAAGGCCAAAGCCCCCCCCGAATCATTTGCATCCTGAGCCCTGTGGTGCAGGGCCAGATCGGAAGTGCGTGCGGGGCTTCGTCATGGGGAATTCCCCGAGAAAAGTGTCGGTGGTGGGATGTCGGGAGTGGGAGTGAGCACGCCCTCGGACGCCTCAGCCAATGAGGAGCTTGTGCGTGCGGGGGTGGGGCTGTGGGAAAGCCATCAAAGGCCCGAGGGGGCGGGGCCCAGGCCCTTTTTCAGAGAAGCACCGTCTGAGGGAAGGAGGCTTCGTCGTGCAGCTGCAGGTAGGAGATGCAAAGACTCTTGGGCCTTGATTGCAGAGACCCGGGGGCTGCTTCGGCGCACGGGGGTGGTGCGTGTCCGTCTCCCTTCAACGTCTTCCCCGGAGGGCAAGGTTGTCGGCCCAGCGCCGCTGGTGCGGATGCCCTTCGGGGACCCTGTGTCCCTGAGGGGCCGTCGCCGGCGGTTGGGCGGCCCCAGCGGGGTGACTTGGCTCCTGGGTCAGCAGGGCTGGCGCCTGGCCACCAAGTCGCCCTGAGTTGGAGGGGGCCGTGGGGGGTCGGGGCTGGGCTTCAGAATCTGGGGAACACCTGCTACGTGAATGCAGCGCTGCAGTGTCTGAGCCACACGCCGCCCCTGGCCAGCTGGATGGTGTCCCAGCAGCACGCCACCCTCTGTCCGGCCCGCACCTCCTGCACGCTCTGTGCCATGCGAGCTCACGTGACCCGAGCCCTCCTTCACCCGGGAGAGGTGATCCTGCCCCACAAGGACCTGCTGGCGGGCTTCCGCACACACCGGCAGGAAGATGCCCACGAGTTTCTGATGTTCACTCTGAATGCCATGCAGCAAGGGTGCTTGAGTGCATCCCAGCCGTCGGGCCATCCCTCCGAGGACACCACCCTCATCCGGCAGATCTTCGGCGGGACGTGGAGGTCTCAGATCCAGTGTCTCCACTGCCTCGGTGTCTCGGACACGTTCGACCCTTATCTGGACATCAGCCTGGATATCACGGCGGCTCAGAGTGTGGAGCAAGCTCTGAGAGAGCTGGTGAAGCCCGAGAAGCTGGACGCTGAAAACGCCTATGACTGTGGCCTTTGTCTCCGGAAGGTGCCTGCCACCAAGAGGTTGACTTTGCACAGCACGTCCCAGGTCCTGGTGCTGGTGCTGAAGCGGTTGACACAGGTGAGCGGGGCCAAAAGGGCTCAGGAAGTGCGCTATCCCCAGTGCCTCGACCTGCAGCCCTACACGTCTGAGCGGAAGGCAGGGCCACTGGCCTACGTGCTCTATGCCGTGCTGGTGCACTCCGGGTGGAGCTGTGAGCGAGGACACTACTTTTCCTACGTGCCAGCGGGCAACGGCCAGTGGTATAAGATGGACGATGCCAAGGTGAGCGCCTGTGACGCGAGTGCTGCCCTGAGCCAGAGCGCCTACGTGCTCTTCTACTCCCGGGAGGGTGCGTGGCAAGGGGGTGCTGGGGGAGGGCCCGCGGCCCCCCTCACGGCTGACCCCACACACGCCGGGGAGCCTGACCCCGCCGGCCCCGGGGAGCCTGCGGGAGACGCCAGCGGCAGAGCTCCTGGGTCCCAGGTGTCCCCGGGGGACACAGAGGTCGAAGGAATCAGCTTAGAGCAGTGGAGACGCCTCCAAGAGCACAAGCGGCCGAAGCCGGCCTTCGACCTCCGGAAGATCCAGTCGGCCCTGCCTGCCGGCGCAGTCGTGATTCACCAGTCCACACACGGAGGAGGGAGACACGGCAAGCTGCCTGAACAGGAGCACGACAGGCTCGACCGGCCCAGCACGGACAGCCCGCCTCCGGGCCCGACGAGCGTTGGCAACGGCCCTTGTGCCAGCGGGAGGGCCCGAGCGACCAAGAGGAAGAACAAGAAGCCGCGGCCATCTCTGGGGCTGTGGCGGTAGGTAGGCTCTGAGGCACATGCGTGAAGACGCCCAGGCACACTCTGCGTGCGGCACTCCCTGTGTGACGCAGCAAGCGTTCCCGGCGAGGAGCGAGTTCCTCTCGGCGGTGTGGCTGGTGCAGCCTCCTGGAAAAAGGCGGGGTCTGCAGTGTGCCCGGGGCCACGGTCTTCACCTGGATCTTGCTGAGCGGCCGAGCTCTCGAGGGCTGGCTCTGCTGGGAAGTTACTGGAGAGGATGGGGTGCGTGAGCGGGTCTGAGCACGGTCCGAGGGCCTCGCACTTCTGTGGGGCTGGGAGAGTCCTCTCTGGATGGGACTTGGGGTGTGGGTTTGCCTTTCTTTCCCCGTCTGCATTCTCTGGCCGCACCGCTGGCCTCTGGTGAGTGACGCGGCAGGGAGACGCCTCCCAGTACGCCCACAGCCAGCCGAGCAAGGAGACGATCTCCTGAGCCCTCCAGGGGGCAGGGAGCAGCGGGTGCAGGTGCGTGAATCGTCTCCTTCTGGCCGGTCAGGCTCTCGAAAACGCCCCAAACGTCGAGCAGGGTCTGGGGAGAAGATGGGCGACCAGGCTCTATGGGTGGAATGTCCTTGGGAGGCGTAGTGCTACCTGGGAAAGGGACCTCCGGCAGGAATGAGGCGGGGATGTCTTCGTCAGCGGCGGGACGCTCGTGCGCAGAGTTGCCTGGGGCTCCATTTCCGGTGCAAGGAGTCTGCTGCAGAAGCTCCAAGTGCCAAACGGGACAAGTGATTCACCGTGCCATGAGCACCACCACCAGCACCACCGGCACCAACACGAAGGCCAAGGGGAGAAGGGCGACCCAATGAGTCCCAAAGAAACTTCTCCGCCAGCATGGCACAGGGGCCTAAGTGGAGATGGGTCATGCAACCGTTCCTTTCTGAAAGCAAAGGTCCTCCCCGCACTGAGGAAAGACCCAAGGCTGCCCTAGATCGTGAGAGCTAGACAACTGGACATCCGACTCTGCCCATCCTATGTGTCAGTCCGTTGTGTCGTCCAGCTTGGCCACGGACAAACGGCGCTGGATGCGATGAGACGCGGCCGGCCTCGGAAGGGTCTGGCGCGGTGGGGAAACTGTCCTTTCCTAGCTGCTTTCCCGCCTGCCTCGTCATCCCGCGACCTGGTGGAGGGGCGCTCGAGGACCCGTATCGATCCCCCCTTGCGGTTTCTTTCTTTCTCTTGGTTGCCGGCTTCAAACCCAAAACCCTCCATCAAACGGTGGACCTGCAATTAGCGATTTAGCATCTCAGACCTAGAGGGACAACTGTGGCTCCTGACCGCGCTAGTCGGCTTGGCAAGGAACAGAGAATGTTCCGCTGGCTTTTTCTCCCCGCATGGTTACCTACAAAGCACCGTGCCCACCACACGCAGAGAGGAAAAAGAATGACGAGCAGTATCTTCCCCCAAGAACACGAACAAGCGTGCCCTGGACTAGGAATTCGAGCCACACACAGGCCGCCCTCATTATCACCACCAATCTTCCTCTGCCCCATCGCCTCAAATGGACTTACTGCTTGCCCCATCCACACCCTCTGAAGACGAAGAAGAAGAAGAAGAAGAAGAAGAAAGAAGATGGAGAAGAAGAAGAAGATGGAGAAGGGGAAGGAGAAGGAGAAGGAGACAGGGAAGGAGGTGAAGAAGTTGGAGAAGGAGAAGAAGTTGAAGCAGGAGAAGAAGGAGAAGAATGGTGATTGGAATGGCGTGGCAGAGGGAATGGGAAGGTCGCCTGATGCTGGGGGAAATCCGTGCAAAAGAGAGACAGATACTGGCTGATCTGGCTTCTCTGTGCCCTAGGAAGGAGGCAAAAGGACAGCAAGTTTGTGAGCAAGTGCGTCATAAAGCACAAAGCAGTAGGGTCCTGGGATGGGATGGGGCAGCGGGAGGTGGGAGGGGTGCAGTAGGCTAAGGAAGAAAGCGGGGTCAGGACCGTCTTTTCCTAGTAAGGATCAACAGAATCACCACATCAGCTATGGGAAACCCATGCACTGTGGATCGCCCGTAGTGCTGGAAGGCAAGCATAATGTCGAGGTCGGGAGAGCAAACAAACATACATGTCTCACACCAAGAAGGAAACCCACAGTCATCCTCCTCCAGGAGGGAAGTCTGTTTATACCTTAGGTTATAGTGCGTTTTGAGCCCCTACATAGGAAAGATGACTCTCGAAGTCAACTAGTATAATTAAAGTAGAAACAGAGAATAAAAACAAGCAAAAAAAATAATAAAATGAATAGAACATAGAAAAAAATTAAAAAATGAACGAATACACAGAAAAAAAAAAAGAAGAAGAAATAAAGAACAAGACAACTAAGATTGCAAAGGGGCTGAAGAAAAGAATCCAAAGCTGCAGCGAGCCTATGGCGTTCTGAAAGAGCTCACTTTGGACCATGACCAACGGCCCCAAAGGGAGAAAAGCATATGTGCCACACTCGCGGCATCTCTTGGTGCTAGGACCCTGAACGCTAGAAGAGTGGCTCGTGAGAAAGCATCGAAATGGGAGTGGACCTCAGTCGAGGGCAAAGTTGAGGCAAGGGTTTCTTGTTGTCCGGGGAGGGGTTGTCCTCAGGCAGGGGTCTGGGCTGGGGAGACCCCTCAAGGGGAGAGGGTAGGTGGGCAGACATATGTTTCCACAAGTGTGTTAGGATCTGAAGGGTGAGCCCACGGAATTCCTCCCCAGCCCGCATGTGTGTGCTGAACTTGGAAGCCCTGCAGTGACTCTCTAGCAGGCAAGTCTGGAAGGCCAAAGCCCCCCCCGAATCATTTGCATCCTGAGCCCTGTGGTGCAGGGCCAGATCGGAAGTGCGTGCGGGGCTTCGTCATGGGGAATTCCCCGAGAAAAGTGTCGGTGGTGGGATGTCGGGAGTGGGAGTGAGCACGCCCTCGGACGCCTCAGCCAATGAGGAGCTTGTGCGTGCGGGGGTGGGGCTGTGGGAAAGCCATCAAAGGCCCGAGGGGGCGGGGCCCAGGCCCTTTTTCAGAGAAGCACCGTCTGAGGGAAGGAGGCTTCGTCGTGCAGCTGCAGGTAGGAGATGCAAAGACTCTTGGGCCTTGATTGCAGAGACCCGGGGGCTGCTTCGGCGCACGGGGGTGGTGCGTGTCCGTCTCCCTTCAACGTCTTCCCCGGAGGGCAAGGTTGTCGGCCCAGCGCCGCTGGTGCGGATGCCCTTCGGGGACCCTGTGTCCCTGAGGGGCCGTCGCTGGCGGTTGGGCGGCCCCAGCGGGGTGACTTGGCTCCTGGGTCAGCAGGGCTGGCGCCTGGCCACCAAGTCGCCCTGAGTTGGAGGGGGCCGTGGGGGGTCGGGGCTGGGCTTCAGAATCTGGGGAACACCTGCTACGTGAATGCAGCGCTGCAGTGTCTGAGCCACACGCCGCCCCTGGCCAGCTGGATGGTGTCCCAGCAGCACGCCACCCTCTGTCCGGCCCGCACCTCCTGCACGCTCTGTGCCATGCGAGCTCACGTGACCCGAGCCCTCCTTCACCCGGGAGAGGTGATCCTGCCCCACAAGGACCTGCTGGCGGGCTTCCACACACACCGGCAGGAAGATGCCCACGAGTTTCTGATGTTCACTCTGAATGCCATGCAGCAAGGGTGCTTGAGTGCATCCCAGCCGTCGGGCCATCCCTCCGAGGACACCACCCTCATCCGGCAGATCTTCGGCGGGACGTGGAGGTCTCAGATCCAGTGTCTCCACTGCCTCGGTGTCTCGGACACGTTCGACCCTTATCTGGACATCAGCCTGGATATCACGGCGGCTCAGAGTGTGGAGCAAGCTCTGAGAGAGCTGGTGAAGCCCGAGAAGCTGGACGCTGAAAACGCCTATGACTGTGGCCTTTGTCTCCGGAAGGTGCCTGCCACCAAGAGGTTGACTTTGCACAGCACGTCCCAGGTCCTGGTGCTGGTGCTGAAGCGGTTGACACAGGTGAGCGGGGCCAAAAGGGCTCAGGAAGTGCGCTATCCCCAGTGCCTCGACCTGCAGCCCTACACGTCTGAGCGGAAGGCAGGGCCACTGGCCTACGTGCTCTATGCCGTGCTGGTGCACTCCGGGTGGAGCTGTGAGCGAGGACACTACTTTTCCTACGTGCGAGCGGGCAACGGCCAGTGGTATAAGATGGACGATGCCAAGGTGAGCGCCTGTGACGCGAGTGCTGCCCTGAGCCAGAGCGCCTACGTGCTCTTCTACTCCCGGGAGGGTGCGTGGCAAGGGGGTGCTGGGGGAGGGCCCGCGGCCCCCCTCACGGCTGACCCCACACACGCCGGGGAGCCTGACCCCGCCGGCCCCGGGGAGCCTGCGGGAGACGCCAGCGGCAGAGCTCCTGGGTCGCAGGTGTCCCCGGGGGACACAGAGGTCGAAGGAATCAGCTTAGAGCAGTGGAGACGCCTCCAAGAGCACAAGCGGCCGAAGCCGGCCTACGACCTCTGGAAGATCCAGTCGGCCCTGCCTGCCGGCGCAGTCGTGATTCACCAGTCCACACACGGAGGAGGCAGACACGGCAAGCTGCCTGAACAGGAGCACGACAGGCTCGACCGGCCCAGCACGGACAGCCCGCCTCCGGGCCCGACGAGCGTTGGCAACGGCCCTTGTGCCAGCGGGAGGGCCCGAGCGACCAAGAGGAAGAACAAGAAGCCGCGGCCATCTCTGGGGCTGTGGCGGTAGGTAGGCTCTGAGGCACATGCGTGAAGACGCCCAGGCACACTCTGCGTGCGGCACGCCCTGTGTGACGCACCAAGCGTTCCCGGCGAGGAGCGAGTTCCTCTCGGCGGTGTGGCTGGTGCAGCCTCCTGGAAAAAGGCGGGGCCTGCAGTGTGCCCGGGGCCACGGTCTTCACCTGGATCGTGCTGAGCGGCCGAGCTCTCGAGGGCTGGCTCTGCTGGGAAGTTACTGGAGAGGATGGGGTGCGTGACCGGGTCTGAGCACGGTCCGAGGGCCTCGCACTTCTGCGGGGCTGGGAGAGTCCTCTCTGGATGGGACTTGGGGTGTGGGTTTGCCTTTCTTTCCCCGTCTGCATTCTCTGGCCGCACCGCTGGCCTCTGGTGAGGGACGCGGCAGGGAGACGCCTCCCAGTACGCCCACAGCCAGCCGAGCAAGGAGACGATCTCCTGAGCCCTCCAGGGGGCAGGGAGGAGCGGGTGCAGGTGCGTGAATCGTCTCCTTCTGGCCGGTCAGGCTCTCGAAAACGCCCCAAACGTCGAGCAGGGTCCGGGGAGAAGATGGGCGACCAGGCTCTATGGGTGGAATGTCCTTGGGAGGCGTAGTGCTACCTGGGAAAGGGACCTCCGGCAGGAATGAGGCGGGGATGTCTTCGTCAGCGGCGGGACGCTCGTGCGCAGAGTTGCCTGGGGCTCCATTTCCGGTGCAAGGAGTCTGCTGCAGAAGCTCCAAGTGCCAAACGGGACAAGTGATTCACCGTGCCATGAGCACCACCACCAGCACCACCGGCACCAACACGAAGGCCAAGGGGAGAAGGGCGACCCACTGAGTCCCAAAGAAACTTCTCCGCCAGCATGGCACAGGGGCCTAAGTGGAGATGGGTCATGCAACCGTTCCTTTCTGAAAGCAAAGGTCCTCCCCGCACTGAGGAAAGACCCAAGGCTGCCCTAGATCGTGAGAGCTAGACAACTGGACATCCGACTCTGCCCATCCTATGTGTCAGTCCGTTGTGTCGTCCAGCTTGGCCACGGACAAACGGCGCTGGATGCGATGAGACGCGGCCGGCCTCGGAAGGGTCTGGCGCGGTGGGGAAACTGTCCTTTCCTAGCTGCTTTCCCGCCTGCCTCGTCATCCCGCGACCTGGTGGAGGGGCGCTCGAGGACCCGTATCGATCCCCCCTTGCGGTTTCTTTCTTTCTCTTGGTTGCCGGCTTCAAACCCAAAACCCTCCATCAAACGGTGGACCTGCAATTAGCGATTTAGCATCTCAGACCTAGAGGGACAACTGTGGCTCCTGACCGCGCTAGTCGGCTTGGCAAGGAACAGAGAATGTTCCGCTGGCTTTTTCTCCCCGCATGGTTACCTACAAAGCACCGTGCCCACCACACGCAGAGAGGAAAAAGAATGACGAGCAGTATCTTCCCCCAAGAACACGAACAAGCGTGCCCTGGACTAGGAATTCGAGCCACACACAGGCCGCCCTCATTATCACCACCAATCTTCCTCTGCCCCATCGCCTCAAATGGACTTACTGCTTGCCCCATCCACACCCTCTGAAGACGAAGAAGAAGAAGAAGAAGAAGAAGAAAGAAGATGGAGAAGAAGAAGAAGATGGAGAAGGGGAAGGAGAAGGAGAAGGAGACAGGGAAGGAGGTGAAGAAGTTGGAGAAGGAGAAGAAGTTGAAGCAGGAGAAGAAGGAGAAGAATGGTGATTGGAATGGCGTGGCAGAGGGAATGGGAAGGTCGCCTGATGCTGGGGGAAATCCGTGCAAAAGAGAGACAGATACTGGCTGATCTGGCTTCTCTGTGCCCTAGGAAGGAGGCAAAAGGACAGCAAGTTTGTGAGCAAGTGCGTCATAAAGCACAAAGCAGTAGGGTCCTGGGATGGGATGGGGCAGCGGGAGGTGGGAGGGGTGCAGTAGGCTAAGGAAGAAAGCGGGGTCAGGACCGTCTTTTCCTAGTAAGGATCAACAGAATCACCACATCAGCTATGGGAAACCCATGCACTGTGGATCGCCCGTAGTGCTGGAAGGCAAGCATAATGTCGAGGTCGGGAGAGCAAACAAACATACATGTCTCACACCAAGAAGGAAACCCACAGTCATCCTCCTCCAGGAGGGAAGTCTGTTTATACCTTAGGTTATAGTGCGTTTTGAGCCCCTACATAGGAAAGATGACTCTCGAAGTCAACTAGTATAATTAAAGTAGAAACAGAGAATAAAAACAAGCAAAAAAAATAATAAAATGAATAGAACATAGAAAAAAATTAAAAAATGAACGAATACACAGAAAAAAAAAAAGAAGAAGAAATAAAGAACAAGACAACTAAGATTGCAAAGGGGCTGAAGAAAAGAATCCAAAGCTGCAGCGAGCCTATGGCGTTCTGAAAGAGCTCACTTTGGACCATGACCAACGGCCCCAAAGGGAGAAAAGCATATGTGCCACACTCGCGGCATCTCTTGGTGCTAGGACCCTGAACGCTAGAAGAGTGGCTCGTGAGAAAGCATCGAAATGGGAGTGGACCTCAGTCGAGGGCAAAGTTGAGGCAAGGGTTTCTTGTTGTCCGGGGAGGGGTTGTCCTCAGGCAGGGGTCTGGGCTGGGGAGACCCCTCAAGGGGAGAGGGTAGGTGGGCAGACATATGTTTCCACAAGTGTGTTAGGATCTGAAGGGTGAGCCCACGGAATTCCTCCCCAGCCCGCATGTGTGTGCTGAACTTGGAAGCCCTGCAGTGACTCTCTAGCAGGCAAGTCTGGAAGGCCAAAGCCCCCCCCGAATCATTTGCATCCTGAGCCCTGTGGTGCAGGGCCAGATCGGAAGTGCGTGCGGGGCTTCGTCATGGGGAATTCCCCGAGAAAAGTGTCGGTGGTGGGATGTCGGGAGTGGGAGTGAGCACGCCCTCGGACGCCTCAGCCAATGAGGAGCTTGTGCGTGCGGGGGTGGGGCTGTGGGAAAGCCATCAAAGGCCCGAGGGGGCGGGGCCCAGGCCCTTTTTCAGAGAAGCACCGTCTGAGGGAAGGAGGCTTCGTCGTGCAGCTGCAGGTAGGAGATGCAAAGACTCTTGGGCCTTGATTGCAGAGACCCGGGGGCTGCTTCGGCGCACGGGGGTGGTGCGTGTCCGTCTCCCTTCAACGTCTTCCCCGGAGGGCAAGGTTGTCGGCCCAGCGCCGCTGGTGCGGATGCCCTTCGGGGACCCTGTGTCCCTGAGGGGCCGTCGCTGGCGGTTGGGCGGCCCCAGCGGGGTGACTTGGCTCCTGGGTCAGCAGGGCTGGCGCCTGGCCACCAAGTCGCCCTGAGTTGGAGGGGGCCGTGGGGGGTCGGGGCTGGGCTTCAGAATCTGGGGAACACCTGCTACGTGAATGCAGCGCTGCAGTGTCTGAGCCACACGCCGCCCCTGGCCAGCTGGATGGTGTCCCAGCAGCACGCCACCCTCTGTCCGGCCCGCACCTCCTGCACGCTCTGTGCCATGCGAGCTCACGTGACCCGAGCCCTCCTTCACCCGGGAGAGGTGATCCTGCCCCACAAGGACCTGCTGGCGGGCTTCCACACACACCGGCAGGAAGATGCCCACGAGTTTCTGATGTTCACTCTGAATGCCATGCAGCAAGGGTGCTTGAGTGCATCCCAGCCGTCGGGCCATCCCTCCGAGGACACCACCCTCATCCGGCAGATCTTCGGCGGGACGTGGAGGTCTCAGATCCAGTGTCTCCACTGCCTCGGTGTCTCGGACACGTTCGACCCTTATCTGGACATCAGCCTGGATATCACGGCGGCTCAGAGTGTGGAGCAAGCTCTGAGAGAGCTGGTGAAGCCCGAGAAGCTGGACGCTGAAAACGCCTATGACTGTGGCCTTTGTCTCCGGAAGGTGCCTGCCACCAAGAGGTTGACTTTGCACAGCACGTCCCAGGTCCTGGTGCTGGTGCTGAAGCGGTTGACACAGGTGAGCGGGGCCAAAAGGGCTCAGGAAGTGCGCTATCCCCAGTGCCTCGACCTGCAGCCCTACACGTCTGAGCGGAAGGCAGGGCCACTGGCCTACGTGCTCTATGCCGTGCTGGTGCACTCCGGGTGGAGCTGTGAGCGAGGACACTACTTTTCCTACGTGCGAGCGGGCAACGGCCAGTGGTATAAGATGGACGATGCCAAGGTGAGCGCCTGTGACGCGAGTGCTGCCCTGAGCCAGAGCGCCTACGTGCTCTTCTACTCCCGGGAGGGTGCGTGGCAAGGGGGTGCTGGGGGAGGGCCCGCGGCCCCCCTCACGGCTGACCCCACACACGCCGGGGAGCCTGACCCCGCCGGCCCCGGGGAGCCTGCGGGAGACGCCAGCGGCAGAGCTCCTGGGTCGCAGGTGTCCCCGGGGGACACAGAGGTCGAAGGAATCAGCTTAGAGCAGTGGAGACGCCTCCAAGAGCACAAGCGGCCGAAGCCGGCCTACGACCTCTGGAAGATCCAGTCGGCCCTGCCTGCCGGCGCAGTCGTGATTCACCAGTCCACACACGGAGGAGGCAGACACGGCAAGCTGCCTGAACAGGAGCACGACAGGCTCGACCGGCCCAGCACGGACAGCCCGCCTCCGGGCCCGACGAGCGTTGGCAACGGCCCTTGTGCCAGCGGGAGGGCCCGAGCGACCAAGAGGAAGAACAAGAAGCCGCGGCCATCTCTGGGGCTGTGGCGGTAGGTAGGCTCTGAGGCACATGCGTGAAGACGCCCAGGCACACTCTGCGTGCGGCACGCCCTGTGTGACGCACCAAGCGTTCCCGGCGAGGAGCGAGTTCCTCTCGGCGGTGTGGCTGGTGCAGCCTCCTGGAAAAAGGCGGGGCCTGCAGTGTGCCCGGGGCCACGGTCTTCACCTGGATCGTGCTGAGCGGCCGAGCTCTCGAGGGCTGGCTCTGCTGGGAAGTTACTGGAGAGGATGGGGTGCGTGACCGGGTCTGAGCACGGTCCGAGGGCCTCGCACTTCTGCGGGGCTGGGAGAGTCCTCTCTGGATGGGACTTGGGGTGTGGGTTTGCCTTTCTTTCCCCGTCTGCATTCTCTGGCCGCACCGCTGGCCTCTGGTGAGTGACGCGGCAGGGAGACGCCTCCCAGTACGCCCACAGCCAGCCGAGCAAGGAGACGATCTCCTGAGCCCTCCAGGGGGCAGGGAGGAGCGGGTGCAGGTGCGTGAATCGTCTCCTTCTGGCCGGTCAGGCTCTCGAAAACGCCCCAAACGTCGAGCAGGGTCCGGGGAGAAGATGGGCGACCAGGCTCTATGGGTGGAATGTCCTTGGGAGGCGTAGTGCTACCTGGGAAAGGGACCTCCGGCAGGAATGAGGCGGGGATGTCTTCGTCAGCGGCGGGACGCTCGTGCGCAGAGTTGCCTGGGGCTCCATTTCCGGTGCAAGGAGTCTGCTGCAGAAGCTCCAAGTGCCAAACGGGACAAGTGATTCACCGTGCCATGAGCACCACCACCAGCACCACCGGCACCAACACGAAGGCCAAGGGGAGAAGGGCGACCCACTGAGTCCCAAAGAAACTTCTCCGCCAGCATGGCACAGGGGCCTAAGTGGAGATGGGTCATGCAACCGTTCCTTTCTGAAAGCAAAGGTCCTCCCCGCACTGAGGAAAGACCCAAGGCTGCCCTAGATCGTGAGAGCTAGACAACTGGACATCCGACTCTGCCCATCCTATGTGTCAGTCCGTTGTGTCGTCCAGCTTGGCCACGGACAAACGCCGCTGGATGCGATGAGACGCGGCCGGCCTCGGAAGGGTCTGGCGCGGTGGGGAAACTGTCCTTTCCTAGCTGCTTTCCCGCCTGCCTCGTCATCCCGCGACCTGGTGGAGGGGCGCTCGAGGACCCGTATCGATCCCCCCTTGCGGTTTCTTTCTTTCTCTTGGTTGCCGGCTTCAAACCCAAAACCCTCCATCAAACGGTGGACCTGCAATTAGCGATTTAGCATCTCAGACCTAGAGGGACAACTGTGGCTCCTGACCGCGCTAGTCGGCTTGGCAAGGAACAGAGAATGTTCCGCTGGCTTTTTCTCCCCGCATGGTTACCTACAAAGCACCGTGCCCACCACACGCAGAGAGGAAAAAGAATGACGAGCAGTATCTTCCCCCAAGAACACGAACAAGCGTGCCCTGGACTAGGAATTCGAGCCACACACAGGCCGCCCTCATTATCACCACCAATCTTCCTCTGCCCCATCGCCTCAAATGGACTTACTGCTTGCCCCATCCACACCCTCTGAAGACGAAGAAGAAGAAGAAGAAGAAGAAGAAGAAAGAAGATGGAGAAGAAGAAGAAGATGGAGAAGGGGAAGGAGAAGGAGAAGGAGACAGGGAAGGAGGTGAAGAAGTTGGAGAAGGAGAAGAAGTTGAAGCAGGAGAAGAAGGAGAAGAATGGTGATTGGAATGGCGTGGCAGAGGGAATGGGAAGGTCGCCTGATGCTGGGGGAAATCCGTGCAAAAGAGAGACAGATACTGGCTGATCTGGCTTCTCTGTGCCCTAGGAAGGAGGCAAAAGGACAGCAAGTTTGTGAGCAAGTGCGTCATAAAGCACAAAGCAGTAGGGTCCTGGGATGGGATGGGGCAGCGGGAGGTGGGAGGGGTGCAGTAGGCTAAGGAAGAAAGCGGGGTCAGGACCGTCTTTTCCTAGTAAGGATCAACAGAATCACCACATCAGCTATGGGAAACCCATGCACTGTGGATCGCCCGTAGTGCTGGAAGGCAAGCATAATGTCGAGGTCGGGAGAGCAAACAAACATACATGTCTCACACCAAGAAGGAAACCCACAGTCATCCTCCTCCAGGAGGGAAGTCTGTTTATACCTTAGGTTATAGTGCGTTTTGAGCCCCTACATAGGAAAGATGACTCTCGAAGTCAACTAGTATAATTAAAGTAGAAACAGAGAATAAAAACAAGCAAAAAAAATAATAAAATGAATAGAACATAGAAAAAAATTAAAAAATGAACGAATACACAGAAAAAAAAAAGAAGAAGAAATAAAGAACAAGACAACTAAGATTGCAAAGGGGCTGAAGAAAAGAATCCAAAGCTGCAGCGAGCCTATGGCGTTCTGAAAGAGCTCACTTTGGACCATGACCAACGGCCCCAAAGGGAGAAAAGCATATGTGCCACACTCGCGGCATCTCTTGGTGCTAGGACCCTGAACGCTAGAAGAGTGGCTCGTGAGAAAGCATCGAAATGGGAGTGGACCTCAGTCGAGGGCAAAGTTGAGGCAAGGGTTTCTTGTTGTCCGGGGAGGGGTTGTCCTCAGGCAGGGGTCTGGGCTGGGGAGACCCCTCAAGGGGAGAGGGTAGGTGGGCAGACATATGTTTCCACAAGTGTGTTAGGATCTGAAGGGTGAGCCCACGGAATTCCTCCCCAGCCCGCATGTGTGTGCTGAACTTGGAAGCCCTGCAGTGACTCTCTAGCAGGCAAGTCTGGAAGGCCAAAGCCCCCCCCGAATCATTTGCATCCTGAGCCCTGTGGTGCAGGGCCAGATCGGAAGTGCGTGCGGGGCTTCGTCATGGGGAATTCCCCGAGAAAAGTGTCGGTGGTGGGAGGTCGGGAGTGGGAGTGAGCACGCCCTCGGACGCCTCAGCCAATGAGGAGCTTGTGCGTGCGGGGGTGGGGCTGTGGGAAAGCCATCAAAGGCCCGAGGGGGCGGGGCCCAGGCCCTTTTTCAGAGAAGCACCGTCTGAGGGAAGGAGGCTTCGTCGTGCAGCTGCAGGTAGGAGATGCAAAGACTCTTGGGCCTTGATTGCAGAGACCCGGGGGCTGCTTCGGCGCACGGGGGTGGTGCGTGTCCGTCTCCCTTCAACGTCTTCCCCGGAGGGCAAGGTTGTCGGCCCAGAGCCGCTGGTGCGGATGCCCTTCGGGGACCCTGTGTCCCTGAGGGGCCGTCGCTGGCGGTTGGGCGGCCCCAGCGGGGTGACTTGGCTCCTGGGTCAGCAGGGCTGGCGCCTGGCCACCAAGTCGCCCTGAGTTGGAGGGGGCCGTGGGGGGTCGGGGCTGGGCTTCAGAATCTGGGGAACACCTGCTACGTGAATGCAGCGCTGCAGTGTCTGAGCCACACGCCGCCCCTGGCCAGCTGGATGGTGTCCCAGAAGCACGCCACCCTCTGTCCGGCCCGCACCTCCTGCACGCTCTGTGCCATGCGAGCTCACGTGACCCGAGCCCTCCTTCACCCGGGAGAGGTGATCCTGCCCCACAAGGACCTGCTGGCGGGCTTCCACACACACCGGCAGGAAGATGCCCACGAGTTTCTGATGTTCACTCTGAATGCCATGCAGCAAGGGTGCTTGAGTGCATCCCAGCCGTCGGGCCATCCCTCCGAGGACACCACCCTCATCCGGCAGATCTTCGGCGGGACGTGGAGGTCTCAGATCCAGTGTCTCCACTGCCTCGGTGTCTCGGACACGTTCGACCCTTATCTGGACATCAGCCTGGATATCACGGCGGCTCAGAGTGTGGAGCAAGCTCTGAGAGAGCTGGTGAAGCCCGAGAAGCTGGACGCTGAAAACGCCTATGACTGTGGCCTTTGTCTCCGGAAGGTGCCTGCCACCAAGAGGTTGACTTTGCACAGCACGTCCCAGGTCCTGGTGCTGGTGCTGAAGCGGTTGACACAGGTGAGCGGGGCCAAAAGGGCTCAGGAAGTGCGCTATCCCCAGTGCCTCGACCTGCAGCCCTACACGTCTGAGCGGAAGGCAGGGCCACGGGCCTACGTGCTCTATGCCGTGCTGGTGCACTCCGGGTGGAGCTGTGAGCGAGGACACTACTTTTCCTACGTGCGAGCGGGCAACGGCCAGTGGTATAAGATGGACGATGCCAAGGTGAGCGCCTGTGACGCGAGTGCTGCCCTGAGCCAGAGCGCCTACGTGCTCTTCTACTCCCGGGAGGGTGCGTGGCAAGGGGGTGCTGGGGGAGGGCCCGCGGCCCCCCTCACGGCTGACCCCACACACGCCGGGGAGCCTGACCCCGCCGGCCCCGGGGAGCCTGCGGGAGACGCCAGCGGCAGAGCTCCTGGGTCGCAGGTGTCCCCGGGGGACACAGAGGTCGAAGGAATCAGCTTAGAGCAGTGGAGACGCCTCCAAGAGCACAAGCGGCCGAAGCCGGCCTTCGACCTCCGGAAGATCCAGTCGGCCCTGCCTGCCGGCACAGTCGTGATTCACCAGTCCACACACGGAGGAGGCAGACACAGCAAGCTGCCTGAACAGGAGCACGACCGCCTCGGCCATTGCAGCACCGACAGCCCGCCTCCGGGCCTGACGAGCGTTGGCAACAGCCCTTGTGCCAGCGGGAGGGCCCGAGAGACCAAGAGGAAGAACAAGAAGCCGCGGCCATCTCTGGGCCTGTGGCGGTAGGTAGGCTCTGAGGCACATGCCTGCAGAAGCCCAGGCACACGCTGCGTGCGGCTCGCCCTGTGTGACGCACCAAGCGTTCCCGGCGAGGAGCGAGTTCCTCTCGGCGGTGTGGCTGGTGCAGCCTCCTGGAAAAAGGCGGGGCCTGCAGTGTGCCCGGGGCCACGGTCTTCACCTGGATCGTGCTGAGTGGCCGAGCTCTCGAGGGCTGGCTCTGCTGGGAAGTTACTGGAGAGGATGGGGTGCGTGAGCGGGTCTGAGCACGGTCCGAGGGCCTCGCACTTCTGCGGGGCTGGGAGAGTCCTCTCTGGATGGGACTTGGGGTGTGGGTTTGCCTTTCTTTCCCCGTCTGCATTCTCTGGCCGCACCGCTGGCCTCTGGTGAGTGACGCGGCAGGGAGACGCCTCCCAGTACGCCCACAGCCAGCCGAGCAAGGAGACGATCTCCTGAGCCCTCCAGGGGGCAGGGAGGAGCGGGTGCAGGTGCGTGAATCGTCTCCTTCTGGCCGGTCAGGCTCTCGAAAACGCCCCAAACGTCGAGCAGGGTCCGGGGAGAAGATGGGCGACCAGGCTCTATGGGTGGAATGTCCTTGGGAGGCGTAGTGCTACCTGGGAAAGGGACCTCCGGCAGGAATGAGGCGGGGATGTCTTCGTCAGCGGCGGGACGCTCGTGCGCAGAGTTGCCTGGGGCTGCATTTCCGGTGCAAGGAGTCTGCTGCAGAAGCTCCAAGTGCCAAACGGGACAAGTGATTCACCGTGCCATGAGCACCACCACCAGCACCACCGGCACCAACACGAAGGCCAAGGGGAGAAGGGCGACCCAATGAGTCCCAAAGAAACTTCTCCGCCAGCATGGCACAGGGGCCTAAGTGGAGATGGGTCATGCAACCGTTCCTTTCTGAAAGCAAAGGTCCTCCCCGCACTGAGGAAAGACCCAAGGCTGCCCTAGATTGTGAGAGCTAGACAACTGGACATCCGACTCTGCCCATCCTATGTGTCAGTCCGTTGTGTCGTCCAGCTTGGCCACGGACAACCGCGGCTGGATGCGATGAGACGCGGCCGGCCTCGGAAGGGTCTGGCGCGGTGGGGAAACTGTCCTTTCCTAGCTGCTTTCCCGCCTGCCTCGTCATCCCGCGACCTGGTGGAGGGGCGCTCGAGGACCCGTATCGATCCCCCCTTGCGGTTTCTTTCTTTCTCTTGGTTGCCGGCTTCAAACCCAAAACCCTCCATCAAACGGTGGACCTGCAATTAGCGATTTAGCATCTCAGACCTAGAGGGACAACTGTGGCTCCTGACCGCGCTAGTCGGCTTGGCAAGGAACAGAGAATGTTCCGCTGGCTTTTTCTCCCCGCACGGTTACCTACAAAGCACCGTGCCCACCACACGCAGAGAGGAAAAAGAATGACGAGCAGTATCTTTCCCCAAGAAGACGAACAAGCGTGCCCTGGACTAGGAATTCGAGCCACACACAGGCCGCCCTCATTATCACCACCAATCTTCCTCTGCCCCATCGCCTCAAATGGACTTACTGCTTGCCCCATCCACACCCTCTGAAGACGAAGAAGAAAAAGAAGAAGAAAGAAGATGGAGAAGAAGAAGAAGATGGAGAAGGGGAAGGAGAAGGAGAAGGAGACAGGGAAGGAGGTGAAGAAGTTGGAGAAGGAGAAGAAGTTGAAGCAGGAGAAGAAGGAGAAGAATGGTGATTGGAATGGCGTGGCAGAGGGAATGGGAAGGTCGCCTGATGCTGGGGGAAATCCGTGCAAAAGAGAGACAGATACTGGCTGATCTGGCTTCTCTGTGCCCTAGGAAGGAGGCAAAAGGACAGCAAGTTTGTGAGCAAGTGCGTCATAAAGCACAAAGCAGGAGGGTCCTGGGATGGGATGGGGCAGCGGGAGGTGGGAGGGGTGCAGTAGGCTAAGGAAGAAAGCGGGGTCAGGACCGTCTTTTCCTAGTAAGGATCAACAGAATCACCACATCAGCTATGGGAAACCCATGCACTGTGGATCGCCCGTAGTGCTGGAAGGCAAGCATAATGTCGAGGTCAGGAGAGCAAACAAACATACATGTCTCACATCAAGAAGGAAACCCACAGTCATCCTCCTCCAGGAGGGAAGTCTGTTTATACCTTAGGTTATAGTGCGTTTTGAGCCCCTACATAGGAAAGATGACTCTCGAAGTCAACTAGTATAATTAAAGTAGAAACAGAGAATAAAAACAAGCAAAAAAAATAATAAAATGAATAGAACATAGAAAAAAATTAAAAAATGAACGAATACACAGAAAAAAAAAAAGAAGAAGAAATAAAGAACAAGACAACTAAGATTGCAAAGGGGCTGAAGAAAAGAATCCAAAGCTGCAGCGAGCCTATGGCGTTCTGAAAGAGCTCACTTTGGACCATGACCAACGGCCCCAAAGGGAGAAAAGCATATGTGCCACACTCGCGGCATCTCTTGGTGCTAGGACCCTGAACGCTAGAAGAGTGGCTCGTGAGAAAGCATCGAAATGGGAGTGGACCTCAGTCGAGGGCAAAGTTGAGGCAAGGGTTTCTTGTTGTCCGGGGAGGGGTTGTCCTCAGGCAGGGGTCTGGGCTGGGGAGACCCCTCAAGGGGAGAGGGTAGGTGGGCAGACATATGTTTCCACAAGTGTGTTAGGATCTGAAGGGTGAGCCCACGGAATTCCTCCCCAGCCCGCATGTGTGTGCTGAACTTGGAAGCCCTGCAGTGACTCTCTAGCAGGCAAGTCTGGAAGGCCAAAGCCCCCCCCGAATCATTTGCATCCTGAGCCCTGTGGTGCAGGGCCAGATCGGAAGTGCGTGCGGGGCTTCGTCATGGGGAATTCCCCGAGAAAAGTGTCGGTGGTGGGATGTCGGGAGTGGGAGTGAGCACGCCCTCGGACGCCTCAGCCAATGAGGAGCTTGTGCGTGCGGGGGTGGGGCTGTGGGAAAGCCATCAAAGGCCCGAGGGGGCGGGGCCCAGGCCCTTTTTCAGAGAAGCACCGTCTGAGGGAAGGAGGCTTCGTCGTGCAGCTGCAGGTAGGAGATGCAAAGACTCTTGGGCCTTGATTGCAGAGACCCGGGGGCTGCTTCGGCGCACGGGGGTGGTGCGTGTCCGTCTCCCTTCAACGTCTTCCCCGGAGGGCAAGGTTGTCGGCCCAGCGCCGCTGGTGCGGATGCCCTTCGGGGACCCTGTGTCCCTGAGGGGCCGTCGCTGGCGGTTGGGCGGCCCCAGCGGGGTGACTTGGCTCCTGGGTCAGCAGGGCTGGCGCCTGGCCACCAAGTCGCCCTGAGTTGGAGGGGGCCGTGGGGGGTCGGGGCTGGGCTTCAGAATCTGGGGAACACCTGCTACGTGAATGCAGCGCTGCAGTGTCTGAGCCACACGCCGCCCCTGGCCAGCTGGATGGTGTCCCAGCAGCACGCCACCCTCTGTCCGGCCCGCACCTCCTGCACGCTCTGTGCCATGCGAGCTCACGTGACCCGAGCCCTCCTTCACCCGGGAGAGGTGATCCTGCCCCACAAGGACCTGCTGGCGGGCTTCCACACACACCGGCAGGAAGATGCCCACGAGTTTCTGATGTTCACTCTGAATGCCATGCAGCAAGGGTGCTTGAGTGCATCCCAGCCGTCGGGCCATCCCTCCGAGGACACCACCCTCATCCGGCAGATCTTCGGCGGGACGTGGAGGTCTCAGATCCAGTGTCTCCACTGCCTCGGTGTCTCGGACACGTTCGACCCTTATCTGGACATCAGCCTGGATATCACGGCGGCTCAGAGTGTGGAGCAAGCTCTGAGAGAGCTGGTGAAGCCCGAGAAGCTGGACGCTGAAAACGCCTATGACTGTGGCCTTTGTCTCCGCAAGGTGCCTGCCACCAAGAGGTTGACTTTGCACAGCACGTCCCAGGTCCTGGTGCTGGTGCTGAAGCGGTTGACACAGGTGAGCGGGGCCAAAAGGGCTCAGGAAGTGCGCTATCCCCAGTGCCTCGACCTGCAGCCCTACACGTCTGAGCGGAAGGCAGGGCCACTGGCCTACGTGCTCTATGCCGTGCTGGTGCACTCCGGGTGGAGCTGTGAGCGAGGACACTACTTTTCCTACGTGCGAGCGGGCAACGGCCAGTGGTATAAGATGGACGATGCCAAGGTGAGCGCCTGTGACGCGAGTGCTGCCCTGAGCCAGAGCGCCTACGTGCTCTTCTACTCCCGGGAGGGTGCGTGGCAAGGGGGTGCTGGGGGAGGGCCCGCGGCCCCCCTCACGGCTGACCCCACACACGCCGGGGAGCCTGACCCCGCCGGCCCCGGGGAGCCTGCGGGAGACGCCAGCGGCAGAGCTCCTGGGTCGCAGGTGTCCCCGGGGGACACAGAGGTCGAAGGAATCAGCTTAGAGCAGTGGAGACGCCTCCAAGAGCACAAGCGGCCGAAGCCGGCCTTCGACCTCCGGAAGATCCAGTCGGCCCTGCCTGCCGGCGCAGTCGTGATTCACCAGTCCACACACGGAGGAGGCAGACACGGCAAGCTGCCTGAACAGGAGCACGACAGGCTCGACCGGCCCAGCACGGACAGCCCGCCTCCGGGCCCGACGAGCGTTGGCAACGGCCCTTGTGCCAGCGGGAGGGCCCGAGCGACCAAGAGGAAGAACAAGAAGCCGCGGCCATCTCTGGGGCTGTGGCGGTAGGTAGGCTCTGAGGCACATGCGTGAAGACGCCCAGGCACACTCTGCGTGCGGCACGCCCTGTGTGACGCACCAAGCGTTCCCGGCGAGGAGCGAGTTCCTCTCGGCGGTGTGGCTGGTGCAGCCTCCTGGAAAAAGGCGGGGCCTGCAGTGTGCCCGGGGCCACGGTCTTCACCTGGATCTTGCTGAGCGGCCGAGCTCTCGAGGGCTGGCTCTGCTGGGAAGTTACTGGAGAGGATGGGGTGCGTGAGCGGGTCTGAGCACGGTCCGAGGGCCTCGCACTTCTGCGGGGCTGGGAGAGTCCTCTCTGGATGGGACTTGGGGTGTGGGTTTGCCTTTCTTTCCCCGTCTGCATTCTCTGGCCGCACCGCTGGCCTCTGGTGAGTGACGCGGCAGGGAGACGCCTCCCAGTACGCCCACAGCCAGCCGAGCAAGGAGATGATCTCCTGAGCCCTCCAGGGGGCAGGGAGGAGCGGGTGCAGGTGCGTGAATCGTCTCCTTCTGGCCGGTCAGGCTCTCGAAAACGCCCCAAACGTCGAGCAGGGTCCGGGGAGAAGATGGGCGACCAGGCTCTATGGGTGGAATGTCCTTGGGAGGCGTAGTGCTACCTGGGAAAGGGACCTCCGGCAGGAATGAGGCGGGGATGTCTTCGTCAGCGGCGGGACGCTCGTGCGCAGAGTTGCCTGGGGCTCCATTTCCGGTGCAAGGAGTCTGCTGCAGAAGCTCCAAGTGCCAAACGGGACAAGTGATTCACCGTGCCATGAGCACCACCACCAGCACCACCGGCACCAACACGAAGGCCAAGGGGAGAAGGGCGACCCAATGAGTCCCAAAGAAACTTCTCCGCCAGCATGGCACAGGGGCCTAAGTGGAGATGGGTCATGCAACCGTTCCTTTCTGAAAGCAAAGGTCCTCCCCGCACTGAGGAAAGACCCAAGGCTGCCCTAGATCGTGAGAGCTAGACAACTGGACATCCGACTCTGCCCATCCTATGTGTCAGTCCGTTGTGTCGTCCAGCTTGGCCACGGACAAACGCCGCTGGATGCGATGAGACGCGGCCGGCCTCGGAAGGGTCTGGCGCGGTGGGGAAACTGTCCTTTCCTAGCTGCTTTCCCGCCTGCCTCGTCATCCCGCGACCTGGTGGAGGGGCGCTCGAGGACCCGTATCGATCCCCCCTTGCGGTTTCTTTCTTTCTCTTGGTTGCCGGCTTCAAACCCAAAACCCTCCATCAAACGGTGGACCTGCAATTAGCGATTTAGCATCTCAGACCTAGAGGGACAACTGTGGCTCCTGACCGCGCTAGTCGGCTTGGCAAGGAACAGAGAATGTTCCGCTGGCTTTTTCTCCCCGCATGGTTACCTACAAAGCACCGTGCCCACCACACGCAGAGAGGAAAAAGAATGACGAGCAGTATCTTCCCCCAAGAACACGAACAAGCGTGCCCTGGACTAGGAATTCGAGCCACACACAGGCCGCCCTCATTATCACCACCAATCTTCCTCTGCCCCATCGCCTCAAATGGACTTACTGCTTGCCCCATCCACACCCTCTGAAGACGAAGAAGAAGAAGAAGAAGAAGAAGAAGAAGAAAGAAGATGGAGAAGAAGAAGAAGATGGAGAAGGGGAAGGAGAAGGAGAAGGAGACAGGGAAGGAGGTGAAGAAGTTGGAGAAGGAGAAGAAGTTGAAGCAGGAGAAGAAGGAGAAGAATGGTGATTGGAATGGCGTGGCAGAGGGAATGGGAAGGTCGCCTGATGCTGGGGGAAATCCGTGCAAAAGAGAGACAGATACTGGCTGATCTGGCTTCTCTGTGCCCTAGGAAGGAGGCAAAAGGACAGCAAGTTTGTGAGCAAGTGCGTCATAAAGCACAAAGCAGTAGGGTCCTGGGATGGGATGGGGCAGCGGGAGGTGGGAGGGGTGCAGTAGGCTAAGGAAGAAAGCGGGGTCAGGACCGTCTTTTCCTAGTAAGGATCAACAGAATCACCACATCAGCTATGGGAAACCCATGCACTGTGGATCGCCCGTAGTGCTGGAAGGCAAGCATAATGTCGAGGTCGGGAGAGCAAACAAACATACATGTCTCACACCAAGAAGGAAACCCACAGTCATCCTCCTCCAGGAGGGAAGTCTGTTTATACCTTAGGTTATAGTGCGTTTTGAGCCCCTACATAGGAAAGATGACTCTCGAAGTCAACTAGTATAATTAAAGTAGAAACAGAGAAAAAAAACAAGCAAAAAAAATAATAAAATGAATAGAACATAGAAAAAAATTAAAAAATGAACGAATACACAGAAAAAAAAAAAAGAAGAAGAAATAAAGAACAAGACAACTAAGATTGCAAAGGGGCTGAAGAAAAGAATCCAAAGCTGCAGCGAGCCTATGGCGTTCTGAAAGAGCTCACTTTGGACCATGACCAACGGCCCCAAAGGGAGAAAAGCATATGTGCCACACTCGCGGCATCTCTTGGTGCTAGGACCCTGAACGCTAGAAGAGTGGCTCGTGAGAAAGCATCGAAATGGGAGTGGACCTCAGTCGAGGGCAAAGTTGAGGCAAGGGTTTCTTGTTGTCCGGGGAGGGGTTGTCCTCAGGCAGGGGTCTGGGCTGGGGAGACCCCTCAAGGGGAGAGGGTAGGTGGGCAGACATATGTTTCCACAAGTGTGTTAGGATCTGAAGGGTGAGCCCACGGAATTCCTCCCCAGCCCGCATGTGTGTGCTGAACTTGGAAGCCCTGCAGTGACTCTCTAGCAGGCAAGTCTGGAAGGCCAAAGCCCCCCCCGAATCATTTGCATCCTGAGCCCTGTGGTGCAGGGCCAGATCGGAAGTGCGTGCGGGGCTTCGTCATGGGGAATTCCCCGAGAAAAGTGTCGGTGGTGGGATGTCGGGAGTGGGAGTGAGCACGCCCTCGGACGCCTCAGCCAATGAGGAGCTTGTGCGTGCGGGGGTGGGGCTGTGGGAAAGCCATCAAAGGCCCGAGGGGGCGGGGCCCAGGCCCTTTTTCAGAGAAGCACCGTCTGAGGGAAGGAGGCTTCGTCGTGCAGCTGCAGGTAGGAGATGCAAAGACTCTTGGGCCTTGATTGCAGAGACCCGGGGGCTGCTTCGGCGCACGGGGGTGGTGCGTGTCCGTCTCCCTTCAACGTCTTCCCCGGAGGGCAAGGTTGTCGGCCCAGAGCCGCTGGTGCGGATGCCCTTCGGGGACCCTGTGTCCCTGAGGGGCCGTCGCTGGCGGTTGGGCGGCCCCAGCGGGGTGACTTGGCTCCTGGGTCAGCAGGGCTGGCGCCTGGCCACCAAGTCGCCCTGAGTTGGAGGGGGCCGTGGGGGGTCGGGGCTGGGCTTCAGAATCTGGGGAACACCTGCTACGTGAATGCAGCGCTGCAGTGTCTGAGCCACACGCCGCCCCTGGCCAGCTGGATGGTGTCCCAGCAGCACGCCACCCTCTGTCCGGCCCGCACCTCCTGCACGCTCTGTGCCATGCGAGCTCACGTGACCCGAGCCCTCCTTCACCCGGGAGAGGTGATCCTGCCCCACAAGGACCTGCTGGCGGGCTTCCACACACACCGGCAGGAAGATGCCCACGAGTTTCTGATGTTCACTCTGAATGCCATGCAGCAAGGGTGCTTGAGTGCATCCCAGCCGTCGGGCCATCCCTCCGAGGACACCACCCTCATCCGGCAGATCTTCGGCGGGACGTGGAGGTCTCAGATCCAGTGTCTCCACTGCCTCGGTGTCTCGGACACGTTCGACCCTTATCTGGACATCAGCCTGGATATCACGGCGGCTCAGAGTGTGGAGCAAGCTCTGAGAGAGCTGGTGAAGCCCGAGAAGCTGGACGCTGAAAACGCCTATGACTGTGGCCTTTGTCTCCGCAAGGTGCCTGCCACCAAGAGGTTGACTTTGCACAGCACGTCCCAGGTCCTGGTGCTGGTGCTGAAGCGGTTGACACAGGTGAGTGGGGCCAAAAGGGCTCAGGAAGTGCGCTATCCCCAGTGCCTCGACCTGCAGCCCTACACGTCTGAGCGGAAGGCAGGGCCACTGGCCTACGTGCTCTATGCCGTGCTGGTGCACTCCGGGTGGAGCTGTGAGCGAGGACACTACTTTTCCTACGTGCGAGCGGGCAACGGCCAGTGGTATAAGATGGACGATGCCAAGGTGAGCGCCTGTGACGCGAGTGCTGCCCTGAGCCAGAGCGCCTACGTGCTCTTCTACTCCCGGGAGGGTGCGTGGCAAGGGGGTGCTGGGGGAGGGCCCGCGGCCCCCCTCACGGCTGACCCCACACACGCCGGGGAGCCTGACCCCGCCGGCCCCGGGGAGCCTGCGGGAGACGCCAGCGGCAGAGCTCCTGGGTCGCAGGTGTCCCCGGGGGACACAGAGGTCGAAGGAATCAGCTTAGAGCAGTGGAGACGCCTCCAAGAGCACAAGCGGCCGAAGCCGGCCTTCGACCTCCGGAAGATCCAGTCGGCCCTGCCTGCCGGCGCAGTCGTGATTCACCAGTCCACACACGGAGGAGGCAGACACGGCAAGCTGCCTGAACAGGAGCACGACAGGCTCGACCGGCCCAGCACGGACAGCCCGCCTCCGGGCCCGACGAGCGTTGGCAACGGCCCTTGTGCCAGCGGGAGGGCCCGAGCGACCAAGAGGAAGAACAAGAAGCCGCGGCCATCTCTGGGGCTGTGGCGGTAGGTAGGCTCTGAGGCACATGCGTGAAGACGCCCAGGCACACTCTGCGTGCGGCACGCCCTGTGTGACGCACCAAGCGTTCCCGGCGAGGAGCGAGTTCCTCTCGGCGGTGTGGCTGGTGCAGCCTCCTGGAAAAAGGCGGGGCCTGCAGTGTGCCCGGGGCCACGGTCTTCACCTGGATCGTGCTGAGCGGCCGAGCTCTCGAGGGCTGGCTCTGCTGGGAAGTTACTGGAGAGGATGGGGTGCGTGAGCGGGTCTGAGCACGGTCCGAGGGCCTCGCACTTCTGCGGGGCTGGGAGAGTCCTCTCTGGATGGGACTTGGGGTGTGGGTTTGCCTTTCTTTCCCCGTCTGCATTCTCTGGCCGCACCGCTGGCCTCTGGTGAGTGACGCGGCAGGGAGACGCCTCCCAGTACGCCCACAGCCAGCCGAGCAAGGAGACGATCTCCTGAGCCCTCCAGGGGGCAGGGAGGAGCGGGTGCAGGTGCGTGAATCGTCTCCTTCTGGCCGGTCAGGCTCTCGAAAACGCCCCAAACGTCGAGCAGGGTCCGGGGAGAAGATGGGCGACCAGGCTCTATGGGTGGAATGTCCTTGGGAGGCGTAGTGCTACCTGGGAAAGGGACCTCCGGCAGGAATGAGGCGGGGATGTCTTCGTCAGCGGCGGGACGCTCGTGCGCAGAGTTGCCTGGGGCTCCATTTCCGGTGCAAGGAGTCTGCTGCAGAAGCTCCAAGTGCCAAACGGGACAAGTGATTCACCGTGCCATGAGCACCACCACCAGCACCACCGGCACCAACACGAAGGCCAAGGGGAGAAGGGCGACCCAATGAGTCCCAAAGAAACTTCTCCGCCAGCATGGCACAGGGGCCTAAGTGGAGATGGGTCATGCAACCGTTCCTTTCTGAAAGCAAAGGTCCTCCCCGCACTGAGGAAAGACCCAAGGCTGCCCTAGATCGTGAGAGCTAGACAACTGGACATCCGACTCTGCCCATCCTATGTGTCAGTCCGTTGTGTCGTCCAGCTTGGCCACGGACAAACGCCGCTGGATGCGATGAGACGCGGCCGGCCTCGGAAGGGTCTGGCGCGGTGGGGAAACTGTCCTTTCCTAGCTGCTTTCCCGCCTGCCTCGTCATCCCGCGACCTGGTGGAGGGGCGCTCGAGGACCCGTATCGATCCCCCCTTGCGGTTTCTTTCTTTCTCTTGGTTGCCGGCTTCAAACCCAAAACCCTCCATCAAACGGTGGACCTGCAATTAGCGATTTAGCATCTCAGACCTAGAGGGACAACTGTGGCTCCTGACCGCGCTAGTCGGCTTGGCAAGGAACAGAGAATGTTCCGCTGGCTTTTTCTCCCCGCATGGTTACCTACAAAGCACCGTGCCCACCACACGCAGAGAGGAAAAAGAATGACGAGCAGTATCTTCCCCCAAGAACACGAACAAGCGTGCCCTGGACTAGGAATTCGAGCCACACACAGGCCGCCCTCATTATCACCACCAATCTTCCTCTGCCCCATCGCCTCAAATGGACTTACTGCTTGCCCCATCCACACCCTCTGAAGACGAAGAAGAAGAAGAAGAAGAAGAAGAAGAAGAAGAAAGAAGATGGAGAAGAAGAAGAAGATGGAGAAGGGGAAGGAGAAGGAGAAGGAGACAGGGAAGGAGGTGAAGAAGTTGGAGAAGGAGAAGAAGTTGAAGCAGGAGAAGAAGGAGAAGAATGGTGATTGGAATGGCGTGGCAGAGGGAATGGGAAGGTCGCCTGATGCTGGGGGAAATCCGTGCAAAAGAGAGACAGATACTGGCTGATCTGGCTTCTCTGTGCCCTAGGAAGGAGGCAAAAGGACAGCAAGTTTGTGAGCAAGTGCGTCATAAAGCACAAAGCAGGAGGGTCCTGGGATGGGATGGGGCAGCGGGAGGTGGGAGGGGTGCAGTAGGCTAAGGAAGAAAGCGGGGTCAGGACCGTCTTTTCCTAGTAAGGATCAACAGAATCACCACATCAGCTATGGGAAACCCATGCACTGTGGATCGCCCGTAGTGCTGGAAGGCAAGCATAATGTCGAGGTCAGGAGAGCAAACAAACATACATGTCTCACATCAAGAAGGAAACCCACAGTCATCCTCCTCCAGGAGGGAAGTCTGTTTATACCTTAGGTTATAGTGCGTTTTGAGCCCCTACATAGGAAAGATGACTCTCGAAGTCAACTAGTATAATTAAAGTAGAAACAGAGAATAAAAACAAGCAAAAAAAATAATAAAATGAATAGAACATAGAAAAAAATTAAAAAATGAACGAATACACAGAAAAAAAAAAAGAAGAAGAAATAAAGAACAAGACAACTAAGATTGCAAAGGGGCTGAAGAAAAGAATCCAAAGCTGCAGCGAGCCTATGGCGTTCTGAAAGAGCTCACTTTGGACCATGACCAACGGCCCCAAAGGGAGAAAAGCATATGTGCCACACTCGCGGCATCTCTTGGTGCTAGGACCCTGAACGCTAGAAGAGTGGCTCGTGAGAAAGCATCGAAATGGGAGTGGACCTCAGTCGAGGGCAAAGTTGAGGCAAGGGTTTATTGTTGTCCGGGGAGGGGTTGTCCTCAGGCAGGGGTCTGGGCTGGGGAGACCCCTCAAGGGGAGAGGGTAGGTGGGCAGACATATGTTTCCACAAGTGTGTTAGGATCTGAAGGGTGAGCCCACGGAATTCCTCCCCAGCCCGCATGTGTGTGCTGAACTTGGAAGCCCTGCAGTGACTCTCTAGCAGGCAAGTCTGGAAGGCCAAAGCCCCCCCCGAATCATTTGCATCCTGAGCCCTGTGGTGCAGGGCCAGATCGGAAGTGCGTGCGGGGCTTCGTCATGGGGAATTCCCCGAGAAAAGTGTCGGTGGTGGGATGTCGGGAGTGGGAGTGAGCACGCCCTCGGACGCCTCAGCCAATGAGGAGCTTGTGCGTGCGGGGGTGGGGCTGTGGGAAAGCCATCAAAGGCCCGAGGGGGCGGGGCCCAGGCCCTTTTTCAGAGAAGCACCGTCTGAGGGAAGGAGGCGTCGTCGTGCAGCTGCAGGTAGGAGATGCAAAGACTCTTGGGCCTTGATTGCAGAGACCCGGGGGCTGCTTCGGCGCACGGGGGTGGTGCGTGTCCGTCTCCCTTCAACGTCTTCCCCGGAGGGCAAGGTTGTCGGCCCAGCGCCGCTGGTGCGGATGCCCTTCGGGGACCCTGTGTCCCTGAGGGGCCGTCGCTGGCGGTTGGGCGGCCCCAGCGGGGTGACTTGGCTCCTGGGTCAGCAGGGCTGGCGCCTGGCCACCAAGTCGCCCTGAGTTGGAGGGGGCCGTGGGGGGTCGGGGCTGGGCTTCAGAATCTGGGGAACACCTGCTACGTGAATGCAGCGCTGCAGTGTCTGAGCCACACGCCGCCCCTGGCCAGCTGGATGGTGTCCCAGCAGCACGCCACCCTCTGTCCGGCCCGCACCTCCTGCACGCTCTGTGCCATGCGAGCTCACGTGACCCGAGCCCTCCTTCACCCGGGAGAGGTGATCCTGCCCCACAAGGACCTGCTGGCGGGCTTCCACACACACCGGCAGGAAGATGCCCACGAGTTTCTGATGTTCACTCTGAATGCCATGCAGCAAGGGTGCTTGAGTGCATCCCAGCCGTCGGGCCATCCCTCCGAGGACACCACCCTCATCCGGCAGATCTTCGGCGGGACGTGGAGGTCTCAGATCCAGTGTCTCCACTGCCTCGGTGTCTCGGACACGTTCGACCCTTATCTGGACATCAGCCTGGATATCACGGCGGCTCAGAGTGTGGAGCAAGCTCTGAGAGAGCTGGTGAAGCCCGAGAAGCTGGACGCTGAAAACGCCTATGACTGTGGCCTTTGTCTCCGCAAGGTGCCTGCCACCAAGAGGTTGACTTTGCACAGCACGTCCCAGGTCCTGGTGCTGGTGCTGAAGCGGTTGACACAGGTGAGCGGGGCCAAAAGGGCTCAGGAAGTGCGCTATCCCCAGTGCCTCGACCTGCAGCCCTACACGTCTGAGCGGAAGGCAGGGCCACTGGCCTACGTGCTCTATGCCGTGCTGGTGCACTCCGGGTGGAGCTGTGAGCGAGGACACTACTTTTCCTACGTGCGAGCGGGCAACGGCCAGTGGTATAAGATGGACGATGCCAAGGTGAGCGCCTGTGACGCGAGTGCTGCCCTGAGCCAGAGCGCCTACGTGCTCTTCTACTCCCGGGAGGGTGCGTGGCAAGGGGGTGCTGGGGGAGGGCCCGCGGCCCCCCTCACGGCTGACCCCACACACGCCGGGGAGCCTGACCCCGCCGGCCCCGGGGAGCCTGCGGGAGACGCCAGCGGCAGAGCTCCTGGGTCGCAGGTGTCCCCGGGGGACACAGAGGTCGAAGGAATCAGCTTAGAGCAGTGGAGACGCCTCCAAGAGCACAAGCGGCCGAAGCCGGCCTTCGACCTCCGGAAGATCCAGTCGGCCCTGCCTGCCGGCGCAGTCGTGATTCACCAGTCCACACACGGAGGAGGCAGACACGGCAAGCTGCCTGAACAGGAGCACGACAGGCTCGACCGGCCCAGCACGGACAGCCCGCCTCCGGGCCCGACGAGCGTTGGCAACGGCCCTTGTGCCAGCGGGAGGGCCCGAGCGACCAAGAGGAAGAACAAGAAGCCGCGGCCATCTCTGGGGCTGTGGCGGTAGGTAGGCTCTGAGGCACATGCGTGAAGACGCCCAGGCACACTCTGCGTGCGGCACGCCCTGTGTGACGCACCAAGCGTTCCCGGCGAGGAGCGAGTTCCTCTCGGCGGTGTGGCTGGTGCAGCCTCCTGGAAAAAGGCGGGGCCTGCAGTGTGCCCGGGGCCACGGTCTTCACCTGGATCTTGCTGAGCGGCCGAGCTCTCGAGGGCTGGCTCTGCTGGGAAGTTACTGGAGAGGATGGGGTGCGTGAGCGGGTCTGAGCACGGTCCGAGGGCCTCGCACTTCTGCGGGGCTGGGAGAGTCCTCTCTGGATGGGACTTGGGGTGTGGGTTTGCCTTTCTTTCCCCGTCTGCATTCTCTGGCCGCACCGCTGGCCTCTGGTGAGTGACGCGGCAGGGAGACGCCTCCCAGTACGCCCACAGCCAGCCGAGCAAGGAGATGATCTCCTGAGCCCTCCAGGGGGCAGGGAGGAGCGGGTGCAGGTGCGTGAATCGTCTCCTTCTGGCCGGTCAGGCTCTCGAAAACGCCCCAAACGTCGAGCAGGGTCCGGGGAGAAGATGGGCGACCAGGCTCTATGGGTGGAATGTCCTTGGGAGGCGTAGTGCTACCTGGGAAAGGGACCTCCGGCAGGAATGAGGCGGGGATGTCTTCGTCAGCGGCGGGACGCTCGTGCGCAGAGTTGCCTGGGGCTCCATTTCCGGTGCAAGGAGTCTGCTGCAGAAGCTCCAAGTGCCAAACGGGACAAGTGATTCACCGTGCCATGAGCACCACCACCAGCACCACCGGCACCAACACGAAGGCCAAGGGGAGAAGGGCGACCCAATGAGTCCCAAAGAAACTTCTCCGCCAGCATGGCACAGGGGCCTAAGTGGAGATGGGTCATGCAACCGTTCCTTTCTGAAAGCAAAGGTCCTCCCCGCACTGAGGAAAGACCCAAGGCTGCCCTAGATCGTGAGAGCTAGACAACTGGACATCCGACTCTGCCCATCCTATGTGTCAGTCCGTTGTGTCGTCCAGCTTGGCCACGGACAAACGGCGCTGGATGCGATGAGACGCGGCCGGCCTCGGAAGGGTCTGGCGCGGTGGGGAAACTGTCCTTTCCTAGCTGCTTTCCCGCCTGCCTCGTCATCCCGCGACCTGGTGGAGGGGCGCTCGAGGACCCGTATCGATCCCCCCTTGCGGTTTCTTTCTTTCTCTTGGTTGCCGGCTTCAAACCCAAAACCCTCCATCAAACGGTGGACCTGCAATTAGCGATTTAGCATCTCAGACCTAGAGGGACAACTGTGGCTCCTGACCGCGCTAGTCGGCTTGGCAAGGAACAGAGAATGTTCCGCTGGCTTTTTCTCCCCGCATGGTTACCTACAAAGCACCGTGCCCACCACACGCAGAGAGGAAAAAGAATGACGAGCAGTATCTTCCCCCAAGAACACGAACAAGCGTGCCCTGGACTAGGAATTCGAGCCACACACAGGCCGCCCTCATTATCACCACCAATCTTCCTCTGCCCCATCGCCTCAAATGGACTTACTGCTTGCCCCATCCACACCCTCTGAAGACGAAGAAGAAGAAGAAGAAGAAGAAGAAGAAGAAAGAAGATGGAGAAGAAGAAGAAGATGGAGAAGGGGAAGGAGAAGGAGAAGGAGACAGGGAAGGAGGTGAAGAAGTTGGAGAAGGAGAAGAAGTTGAAGCAGGAGAAGAAGGAGAAGAATGGTGATTGGAATGGCGTGGCAGAGGGAATGGGAAGGTCGCCTGATGCTGGGGGAAATCCGTGCAAAAGAGAGACAGATACTGGCTGATCTGGCTTCTCTGTGCCCTAGGAAGGAGGCAAAAGGACAGCAAGTTTGTGAGCAAGTGCGTCATAAAGCACAAAGCAGTAGGGTCCTGGGATGGGATGGGGCAGCGGGAGGTGGGAGGGGTGCAGTAGGCTAAGGAAGAAAGCGGGGTCAGGACCGTCTTTTCCTAGTAAGGATCAACAGAATCACCACATCAGCTATGGGAAACCCATGCACTGTGGATCGCCCGTAGTGCTGGAAGGCAAGCATAATGTCGAGGTCGGGAGAGCAAACAAACATACATGTCTCACACCAAGAAGGAAACCCACAGTCATCCTCCTCCAGGAGGGAAGTCTGTTTATACCTTAGGTTATAGTGCGTTTTGAGCCCCTACATAGGAAAGATGACTCTCGAAGTCAACTAGTATAATTAAAGTAGAAACAGAGAATAAAAACAAGCAAAAAAAATAATAAAATGAATAGAACATAGAAAAAAATTAAAAAATGAACGAATACACAGAAAAAAAAAAAAGAAGAAGAAATAAAGAACAAGACAACTAAGATTGCAAAGGGGCTGAAGAAAAGAATCCAAAGCTGCAGCGAGCCTATGGCGTTCTGAAAGAGCTCACTTTGGACCATGACCAACGGCCCCAAAGGGAGAAAAGCATATGTGCCACACTCGCGGCATCTCTTGGTGCTAGGACCCTGAACGCTAGAAGAGTGGCTCGTGAGAAAGCATCGAAATGGGAGTGGACCTCAGTCGAGGGCAAAGTTGAGGCAAGGGTTTCTTGTTGTCCGGGGAGGGGTTGTCCTCAGGCAGGGGTCTGGGCTGGGGAGACCCCTCAAGGGGAGAGGGTAGGTGGGCAGACATATGTTTCCACAAGTGTGTTAGGATCTGAAGGGTGAGCCCACGGAATTCCTCCCCAGCCCGCATGTGTGTGCTGAACTTGGAAGCCCTGCAGTGACTCTCTAGCAGGCAAGTCTGGAAGGCCAAAGCCCCCCCCGAATCATTTGCATCCTGAGCCCTGTGGTGCAGGGCCAGATCGGAAGTGCGTGCGGGGCTTCGTCATGGGGAATTCCCCGAGAAAAGTGTCGGTGGTGGGATGTCGGGAGTGGGAGTGAGCACGCCCTCGGACGCCTCAGCCAATGAGGAGCTTGTGCGTGCGGGGGTGGGGCTGTGGGAAAGCCATCAAAGGCCCGAGGGGGCGGGGCCCAGGCCCTTTTTCAGAGAAGCACCGTCTGAGGGAAGGAGGCGTCGTCGTGCAGCTGCAGGTAGGAGATGCAAAGACTCTTGGGCCTTGATTGCAGAGACCCGGGGGCTGCTTCGGCGCACGGGGGTGGTGCGTGTCCGTCTCCCTTCAACGTCTTCCCCGGAGGGCAAGGTTGTCGGCCCAGCGCCGCTGGTGCGGATGCCCTTCGGGGACCCTGTGTCCCTGAGGGGCCGTCGCTGGCGGTTGGGCGGCCCCAGCGGGGTGACTTGGCTCCTGGGTCAGCAGGGCTGGCGCCTGGCCACCAAGTCGCCCTGAGTTGGAGGGGGCCGTGGGGGGTCGGGGCTGGGCTTCAGAATCTGGGGAACACCTGCTACGTGAATGCAGCGCTGCAGTGTCTGAGCCACACGCCGCCCCTGGCCAGCTGGATGGTGTCCCAGCAGCACGCCACCCTCTGTCCGGCCCGCACCTCCTGCACGCTCTGTGCCATGCGAGCTCACGTGACCCGAGCCCTCCTTCACCCGGGAGAGGTGATCCTGCCCCACAAGGACCTGCTGGCGGGCTTCCACACACACCGGCAGGAAGATGCCCACGAGTTTCTGATGTTCACTCTGAATGCCATGCAGCAAGGGTGCTTGAGTGCATCCCAGCCGTCGGGCCATCCCTCCGAGGACACCACCCTCATCCGGCAGATCTTCGGCGGGACGTGGAGGTCTCAGATCCAGTGTCTCCACTGCCTCGGTGTCTCGGACACGTTCGACCCTTATCTGGACATCAGCCTGGATATCACGGCGGCTCAGAGTGTGGAGCAAGCTCTGAGAGAGCTGGTGAAGCCCGAGAAGCTGGACGCTGAAAACGCCTATGACTGTGGCCTTTGTCTCCGCAAGGTGCCTGCCACCAAGAGGTTGACTTTGCACAGCACGTCCCAGGTCCTGGTGCTGGTGCTGAAGCGGTTGACACAGGTGAGCGGGGCCAAAAGGGCTCAGGAAGTGCGCTATCCCCAGTGCCTCGACCTGCAGCCCTACACGTCTGAGCGGAAGGCAGGGCCACTGGCCTACGTGCTCTATGCCGTGCTGGTGCACTCCGGGTGGAGCTGTGAGCGAGGACACTACTTTTCCTACGTGCGAGCGGGGCAACGGCCAGTGGTATAAGATGGACGATGCCAAGGTGAGCGCCTGTGACGCGAGTGCTGCCCTGAGCCAGAGCGCCTACGTGCTCTTCTACTCCCGGGAGGGTGCGTGGCAAGGGGGTGCTGGGGGAGGGCCCGCGGCCCCCCTCACGGCTGACCCCACACACGCCGGGGAGCCTGACCCCGCCGGCCCCGGGGAGCCTGCGGGAGACGCCAGCGGCAGAGCTCCTGGGTCGCAGGTGTCCCCGGGGGACACAGAGGTCGAAGGAATCAGCTTAGAGCAGTGGAGACGCCTCCAAGAGCACAAGCGGCCGAAGCCGGCCTTCGACCTCCGGAAGATCCAGTCGGCCCTGCCTGCCGGCGCAGTCGTGATTCACCAGTCCACACACGGAGGAGGCAGACACGGCAAGCTGCCTGAACAGGAGCACGACAGGCTCGACCGGCCCAGCACGGACAGCCCGCCTCCGGGCCCGACGAGCGTTGGCAACGGCCCTTGTGCCAGCGGGAGGGCCCGAGCGACCAAGAGGAAGAACAAGAAGCCGCGGCCATCTCTGGGGCTGTGGCGGTAGGTAGGCTCTGAGGCACATGCGTGAAGACGCCCAGGCACACTCTGCGTGCGGCACGCCCTGTGTGACGCACCAAGCGTTCCCGGCGAGGAGCGAGTTCCTCTCGGCGGTGTGGCTGGTGCAGCCTCCTGGAAAAAGGCGGGGCCTGCAGTGTGCCCGGGGCCACGGTCTTCACCTGGATCTTGCTGAGCGGCCGAGCTCTCGAGGGCTGGCTCTGCTGGGAAGTTACTGGAGAGGATGGGGTGCGTGAGCGGGTCTGAGCACGGTCCGAGGGCCTCGCACTTCTGCGGGGCTGGGAGAGTCCTCTCTGGATGGGACTTGGGGTGTGGGTTTGCCTTTCTTTCCCCGTCTGCATTCTCTGGCCGCACCGCTGGCCTCTGGTGAGTGACGCGGCAGGGAGACGCCTCCCAGTACGCCCACAGCCAGCCGAGCAAGGAGACGATCTCCTGAGCCCTCCAGGGGGCAGGGAGGAGCGGGTGCAGGTGCGTGAATCGTCTCCTTCTGGCCGGTCAGGCTCTCGAAAACGCCCCAAACGTCGAGCAGGGTCCGGGGAGAAGATGGGCGACCAGGCTCTATGGGTGGAATGTCCTTGGGAGGCGTAGTGCTACCTGGGAAAGGGACCTCCGGCAGGAATGAGGCGGGGATGTCTTCGTCAGCGGCGGGACTCTCGTGCGCAGAGTTGCCTGGGGCTCCATTTCCGGTGCAAGGAGTCTGCTGCAGAAGCTCCAAGTGCCAAACGGGACAAGTGATTCACCGTGCCATGAGCACCACCACCAGCACCACCGGCACCAACACGAAGGCCAAGGGGAGAAGGGCGACCCAATGAGTCCCAAAGAAACTTCTCCGCCAGCATGGCACAGGGGCCTAAGTGGAGATGGGTCATGCAACCGTTCCTTTCTGAAAGCAAAGGTCCTCCCCGCACTGAGGAAAGACCCAAGGCTGCCCTAGATCGTGAGAGCTAGACAACTGGACATCCGACTCTGCCCATCCTATGTGTCAGTCCGTTGTGTCGTCCAGCTTGGCCACGGACAAACGCCGCTGGATGCGATGAGACGCGGCCGGCCTCGGAAGGGTCTGGCGCGGTGGGGAAACTGTCCTTTCCTAGCTGCTTTCCCGCCTGCCTCGTCATCCCGCGACCTGGTGGAGGGGCGCTCGAGGACCCGTATCGATCCCCCCTTGCGGTTTCTTTCTTTCTCTTGGTTGCCGGCTTCAAACCCAAAACCCTCCATCAAACGGTGGACCTGCAATTAGCGATTTAGCATCTCAGACCTAGAGGGACAACTGTGGCTCCTGACCGCGCTAGTCGGCTTGGCAAGGAACAGAGAATGTTCCGCTGGCTTTTTCTCCCCGCATGGTTACCTACAAAGCACCGTGCCCACCACACGCAGAGAGGAAAAAGAATGACGAGCAGTATCTTCCCCCAAGAACACGAACAAGCGTGCCCTGGACTAGGAATTCGAGCCACACACAGGCCGCCCTCATTATCACCACCAATCTTCCTCTGCCCCATCGCCTCAAATGGACTTACTGCTTGCCCCATCCACACCCTCTGAAGACGAAGAAGAAGAAGAAGAAGAAGAAGAAGAAGAAAGAAGATGGAGAAGAAGAAGAAGATGGAGAAGGGGAAGGAGAAGGAGAAGGAGACAGGGAAGGAGGTGAAGAAGTTGGAGAAGGAGAAGAAGTTGAAGCAGGAGAAGAAGGAGAAGAATGGTGATTGGAATGGCGTGGCAGAGGGAATGGGAAGGTCGCCTGATGCTGGGGGAAATCCGTGCAAAAGAGAGACAGATACTGGCTGATCTGGCTTCTCTGTGCCCTAGGAAGGAGGCAAAAGGACAGCAAGTTTGTGAGCAAGTGCGTCATAAAGCACAAAGCAGTAGGGTCCTGGGATGGGATGGGGCAGCGGGAGGTGGGAGGGGTGCAGTAGGCTAAGGAAGAAAGCGGGGTCAGGACCGTCTTTTCCTAGTAAGGATCAACAGAATCACCACATCAGCTATGGGAAACCCATGCACTGTGGATCGCCCGTAGTGCTGGAAGGCAAGCATAATGTCGAGGTCGGGAGAGCAAACAAACATACATGTCTCACACCAAGAAGGAAACCCACAGTCATCCTCCTCCAGGAGGGAAGTCTGTTTATACCTTAGGTTATAGTGCGTTTTGAGCCCCTACATAGGAAAGATGACTCTCGAAGTCAACTAGTATAATTAAAGTAGAAACAGAGAATAAAAACAAGCAAAAAAAATAATAAAATGAATAGAACATAGAAAAAAATTAAAAAATGAACGAATACACAGAAAAAAAAAAAGAAGAAGAAATAAAGAACAAGACAACTAAGATTGCAAAGGGGCTGAAGAAAAGAATCCAAAGCTGCAGCGAGCCTATGGCGTTCTGAAAGAGCTCACTTTGGACCATGACCAACGGCCCCAAAGGGAGAAAAGCATATGTGCCACACTCGCGGCATCTCTTGGTGCTAGGACCCTGAACGCTAGAAGAGTGGCTCGTGAGAAAGCATCGAAATGGGAGTGGACCTCAGTCGAGGGCAAAGTTGAGGCAAGGGTTTATTGTTGTCCGGGGAGGGGTTGTCCTCAGGCAGGGGTCTGGGCTGGGGAGACCCCTCAAGGGGAGAGGGTAGGTGGGCAGACATATGTTTCCACAAGTGTGTTAGGATCTGAAGGGTGAGCCCACGGAATTCCTCCCCAGCCCGCATGTGTGTGCTGAACTTGGAAGCCCTGCAGTGACTCTCTAGCAGGCAAGTCTGGAAGGCCAAAGCCCCCCCCGAATCATTTGCATCCTGAGCCCTGTGGTGCAGGGCCAGATCGGAAGTGCGTGCGGGGCTTCGTCATGGGGAATTCCCCGAGAAAAGTGTCGGTGGTGGGATGTCGGGAGTGGGAGTGAGCACGCCCTCGGACGCCTCAGCCAATGAGGAGCTTGTGCGTGCGGGGGTGGGGCTGTGGGAAAGCCATCAAAGGCCCGAGGGGGCGGGGCCCAGGCCCTTTTTCAGAGAAGCACCGTCTGAGGGAAGGAGGCTTCGTCGTGCAGCTGCAGGTAGGAGATGCAAAGACTCTTGGGCCTTGATTGCAGAGACCCGGGGGCTGCTTCGGCGCACGGGGGTGGTGCGTGTCCGTCTCCCTTCAACGTCTTCCCCGGAGGGCAAGGTTGTCGGCCCAGCGCCGCTGGTGCGGATGCCCTTCGGGGACCCTGTGTCCCTGAGGGGCCGTCGCCGGCGGTTGGGCGGCCCCAGCGGGGTGACTTGGCTCCTGGGTCAGCAGGGCTGGCGCCTGGCCACCAAGTCGCCCTGAGTTGGAGGGGGCCGTGGGGGGGTCGGGGCTGGGCTTCAGAATCTGGGGAACACCTGCTACGTGAATGCAGCGCTGCAGTGTCTGAGCCACACGCCGCCCCTGGCCAGCTGGATGGTGTCCCAGCAGCACGCCACCCTCTGTCCGGCCCGCACCTCCTGCACGCTCTGTGCCATGCGAGCTCACGTGACCCGAGCCCTCCTTCACCCGGGAGAGGTGATCCTGCCCCACAAGGACCTGCTGGCGGGCTTCCACACACACCGGCAGGAAGATGCCCACGAGTTTCTGATGTTCACTCTGAATGCCATGCAGCAAGGGTGCTTGAGTGCATCCCAGCCGTCGGGCCATCCCTCCGAGGACACCACCCTCATCCGGCAGATCTTCGGCGGGACGTGGAGGTCTCAGATCCAGTGTCTCCACTGCCTCGGTGTCTCGGACACGTTCGACCCTTATCTGGACATCAGCCTGGATATCACGGCGGCTCAGAGTGTGGAGCAAGCTCTGAGAGAGCTGGTGAAGCCCGAGAAGCTGGACGCTGAAAACGCCTATGACTGTGGCCTTTGTCTCCGGAAGGTGCCTGCCACCAAGAGGTTGACTTTGCACAGCACGTCCCAGGTCCTGGTGCTGGTGCTGAAGCGGTTGACACAGGTGAGCGGGGCCAAAAGGGCTCAGGAAGTGCGCTATCCCCAGTGCCTCGACCTGCAGCCCTACACGTCTGAGCGGAAGGCAGGGCCACTGGCCTACGTGCTCTATGCCGTGCTGGTGCACTCCGGGTGGAGCTGTGAGCGAGGACACTACTTTTCCTACGTGCGAGCGGGCAACGGCCAGTGGTATAAGATGGACGATGCCAAGGTGAGCGCCTGTGACGCGAGTGCTGCCCTGAGCCAGAGCGCCTACGTGCTCTTCTACTCCCGGGAGGGTGCGTGGCAAGGGGGTGCTGGGGGAGGGCCCGCGGCCCCCCTCACGGCTGACCCCACACACGCCGGGGAGCCTGACCCCGCCGGCCCCGGGGAGCCTGCGGGAGACGCCAGCGGCAGAGCTCCTGGGTCGCAGGTGTCCCCGGGGGACACAGAGGTCGAAGGAATCAGCTTAGAGCAGTGGAGACGCCTCCAAGAGCACAAGCGGCCGAAGCCGGCCTTCGACCTCCGGAAGATCCAGTCGGCCCTGCCTGCCGGCGCAGTCGTGATTCACCAGTCCACACACGGAGGAGGCAGACACGGCAAGCTGCCTGAACAGGAGCACGACAGGCTCGACCGGCCCAGCACGGACAGCCCGCCTCCGGGCCCGACGAGCGTTGGCAACGGCCCTTGTGCCAGCGGGAGGGCCCGAGCGACCAAGAGGAAGAACAAGAAGCCGCGGCCATCTCTGGGGCTGTGGCGGTAGGTAGGCTCTGAGGCACATGCGTGAAGACGCCCAGGCACACTCTGCGTGCGGCACGCCCTGTGTGACGCACCAAGCGTTCCCGGCGAGGAGCGAGTTCCTCTCGGCGGTGTGGCTGGTGCAGCCTCCTGGAAAAAGGCGGGGCCTGCAGTGTGCCCGGGGCCACGGTCTTCACCTGGATCTTGCTGAGCGGCCGAGCTCTCGAGGGCTGGCTCTGCTGGGAAGTTACTGGAGAGGATGGGGTGCGTGAGCGGGTCTGAGCACGGTCCGAGGGCCTCGCACTTCTGCGGGGCTGGGAGAGTCCTCTCTGGATGGGACTTGGGGTGTGGGTTTGCCTTTCTTTCCCCGTCTGCATTCTCTGGCCGCACCGCTGGCCTCTGGTGAGTGACGCGGCAGGGAGACGCCTCCCAGTACGCCCACAGCCAGCCGAGCAAGGAGACGATCTCCTGAGCCCTCCAGGGGGCAGGGAGGAGCGGGTGCAGGTGCGTGAATCGTCTCCTTCTGGCCGGTCAGGCTCTCGAAAACGCCCCAAACGTCGAGCAGGGTCCGGGGAGAAGATGGGCGACCAGGCTCTATGGGTGGAATGTCCTTGGGAGGCGTAGTGCTACCTGGGAAAGGGACCTCCGGCAGGAATGAGGCGGGGATGTCTTCGTCAGCGGCGGGACGCTCGTGCGCAGAGTTGCCTGGGGCTCCATTTCCGGTGCAAGGAGTCTGCTGCAGAAGCTCCAAGTGCCAAACGGGACAAGTGATTCACCGTGCCATGAGCACCACCACCAGCACCACCGGCACCAACACGAAGGCCAAGGGGAGAAGGGCGACCCAATGAGTCCCAAAGAAACTTCTCCGCCAGCATGGCACAGGGGCCTAAGTGGAGATGGGTCATGCAACCGTTCCTTTCTGAAAGCAAAGGTCCTCCCCGCACTGAGGAAAGACCCAAGGCTGCCCTAGATCGTGAGAGCTAGACAACTGGACATCCGACTCTGCCCATCCTATGTGTCAGTCCGTTGTGTCGTCCAGCTTGGCCACGGACAAACGCCGCTGGATGCGATGAGACGCGGCCGGCCTCGGAAGGGTCTGGCGCGGTGGGGAAACTGTCCTTTCCTAGCTGCTTTCCCGCCTGCCTCGTCATCCCGCGACCTGGTGGAGGGGCGCTCGAGGACCCGTATCGATCCCCCCTTGCGGTTTCTTTCTTTCTCTTGGTTGCCGGCTTCAAACCCAAAACCCTCCATCAAACGGTGGACCTGCAATTAGCGATTTAGCATCTCAGACCTAGAGGGACAACTGTGGCTCCTGACCGCGCTAGTCGGCTTGGCAAGGAACAGAGAATGTTCCGCTGGCTTTTTCTCCCCGCATGGTTACCTACAAAGCACCGTGCCCACCACACGCAGAGAGGAAAAAGAATGACGAGCAGTATCTTCCCCCAAGAACACGAACAAGCGTGCCCTGGACTAGGAATTCGAGCCACACACAGGCCGCCCTCATTATCACCACCAATCTTCCTCTGCCCCATCGCCTCAAATGGACTTACTGCTTGCCCCATCCACACCCTCTGAAGACGAAGAAGAAGAAGAAGAAGAAGAAGAAAGAAGATGGAGAAGAAGAAGAAGATGGAGAAGGGGAAGGAGAAGGAGAAGGAGACAGGGAAGGAGGTGAAGAAGTTGGAGAAGGAGAAGAAGTTGAAGCAGGAGAAGAAGGAGAAGAATGGTGATTGGAATGGCGTGGCAGAGGGAATGGGAAGGTCGCCTGATGCTGGGGGAAATCCGTGCAAAAGAGAGACAGATACTGGCTGATCTGGCTTCTCTGTGCCCTAGGAAGGAGGCAAAAGGACAGCAAGTTTGTGAGCAAGTGCGTCATAAAGCACAAAGCAGTAGGGTCCTGGGATGGGATGGGGCAGCGGGAGGTGGGAGGGGTGCAGTAGGCTAAGGAAGAAAGCGGGGTCAGGACCGTCTTTTCCTAGTAAGGATCAACAGAATCACCACATCAGCTATGGGAAACCCATGCACTGTGGATCGCCCGTAGTGCTGGAAGGCAAGCATAATGTCGAGGTCGGGAGAGCAAACAAACATACATGTCTCACACCAAGAAGGAAACCCACAGTCATCCTCCTCCAGGAGGGAAGTCTGTTTATACCTTAGGTTATAGTGCGTTTTGAGCCCCTACATAGGAAAGATGACTCTCGAAGTCAACTAGTATAATTAAAGTAGAAACAGAGAATAAAAACAAGCAAAAAAAATAATAAAATGAATAGAACATAGAAAAAAATTAAAAAATGAACGAATACACAGAAAAAAAAAAAAAGAAGAAGAAATAAAGAACAAGACAACTAAGATTGCAAAGGGGCTGAAGAAAAGAATCCAAAGCTGCAGCGAGCCTATGGCGTTCTGAAAGAGCTCACTTTGGACCATGACCAACGGCCCCAAAGGGAGAAAAGCATATGTGCCACACTCGCGGCATCTCTTGGTGCTAGGACCCTGAACGCTAGAAGAGTGGCTCGTGAGAAAGCATCGAAATGGGAGTGGACCTCAGTCGAGGGCAAAGTTGAGGCAAGGGTTTATTGTTGTCCGGGGAGGGGTTGTCCTCAGGCAGGGGTCTGGGCTGGGGAGACCCCTCAAGGGGAGAGGGTAGGTGGGCAGACATATGTTTCCACAAGTGTGTTAGGATCTGAAGGGTGAGCCCACGGAATTCCTCCCCAGCCCGCATGTGTGTGCTGAACTTGGAAGCCCTGCAGTGACTCTCTAGCAGGCAAGTCTGGAAGGCCAAAGCCCCCCCCGAATCATTTGCATCCTGAGCCCTGTGGTGCAGGGCCAGATCGGAAGTGCGTGCGGGGCTTCGTCATGGGGAATTCCCCGAGAAAAGTGTCGGTGGTGGGATGTCGGGAGTGGGAGTGAGCACGCCCTCGGACGCCTCAGCCAATGAGGAGCTTGTGCGTGCGGGGGTGGGGCTGTGGGAAAGCCATCAAAGGCCCGAGGGGGCGGGGCCCAGGCCCTTTTTCAGAGAAGCACCGTCTGAGGGAAGGAGGCTTCGTCGTGCAGCTGCAGGTAGGAGATGCAAAGACTCTTGGGCCTTGATTGCAGAGACCCGGGGGCTGCTTCGGCGCACGGGGGTGGTGCGTGTCCGTCTCCCTTCAACGTCTTCCCCGGAGGGCAAGGTTGTCGGCCCAGCGCCGCTGGTGCGGATGCCCTTCGGGGACCCTGTGTCCCTGAGGGGCCGTCGCTGGCGGTTGGGCGGCCCCAGCGGGGTGACTTGGCTCCTGGGTCAGCAGGGCTGGCGCCTGGCCACCAAGTCGCCCTGAGTTGGAGGGGGCCGTGGGGGGTCGGGGCTGGGCTTCAGAATCTGGGGAACACCTGCTACGTGAATGCAGCGCTGCAGTGTCTGAGCCACACGCCGCCCCTGGCCAGCTGGATGGTGTCCCAGCAGCACGCCACCCTCTGTCCGGCCCGCACCTCCTGCACGCTCTGTGCCATGCGAGCTCACGTGACCCGAGCCCTCCTTCACCCGGGAGAGGTGATCCTGCCCCACAAGGACCTGCTGGCGGGCTTCCACACACACCGGCAGGAAGATGCCCACGAGTTTCTGATGTTCACTCTGAATGCCATGCAGCAAGGGTGCTTGAGTGCATCCCAGCCGTCGGGCCATCCCTCCGAGGACACCACCCTCATCCGGCAGATCTTCGGCGGGACGTGGAGGTCTCAGATCCAGTGTCTCCACTGCCTCGGTGTCTCGGACACGTTCGACCCTTATCTGGACATCAGCCTGGATATCACGGCGGCTCAGAGTGTGGAGCAAGCTCTGAGAGAGCTGGTGAAGCCCGAGAAGCTGGACGCTGAAAACGCCTATGACTGTGGCCTTTGTCTCCGGAAGGTGCCTGCCACCAAGAGGTTGACTTTGCACAGCACGTCCCAGGTCCTGGTGCTGGTGCTGAAGCGGTTGACACAGGTGAGCGGGGCCAAAAGGGCTCAGGAAGTGCGCTATCCCCAGTGCCTCGACCTGCAGCCCTACACGTCTGAGCGGAAGGCAGGGCCACTGGCCTACGTGCTCTATGCCGTGCTGGTGCACTCCGGGTGGAGCTGTGAGCGAGGACACTACTTTTCCTACGTGCGAGCGGGCAACGGCCAGTGGTATAAGATGGACGATGCCAAGGTGAGCGCCTGTGACGCGAGTGCTGCCCTGAGCCAGAGCGCCTACGTGCTCTTCTACTCCCGGGAGGGTGCGTGGCAAGGGGGTGCTGGGGGAGGGCCCGCGGCCCCCCTCACGGCTGACCCCACACACGCCGGGGAGCCTGACCCCGCCGGCCCCGGGGAGCCTGCGGGAGACGCCAGCGGCAGAGCTCCTGGGTCGCAGGTGTCCCCGGGGGACACAGAGGTCGAAGGAATCAGCTTAGAGCAGTGGAGACGCCTCCAAGAGCACAAGCGGCCGAAGCCGGCCTTCGACCTCCGGAAGATCCAGTCGGCCCTGCCTGCCGGCGCAGTCGTGATTCACCAGTCCACACACGGAGGAGGCAGACACGGCAAGCTGCCTGAACAGGAGCACGACAGGCTCGACCGGCCCAGCACGGACAGCCCGCCTCCGGGCCCGACGAGCGTTGGCAACGGCCCTTGTGCCAGCGGGAGGGCCCGAGCGACCAAGAGGAAGAACAAGAAGCCGCGGCCATCTCTGGGGCTGTGGCGGTAGGTAGGCTCTGTGGCACATGCGTGAAGACGCCCAGGCACACTCTGCGTGCGGCACGCCCTGTGTGACGCACCAAGCGTTCCCGGCGAGGAGCGAGTTCCTCTCGGCGGTGTGGCTGGTGCAGCCTCCTGGAAAAAGGCGGGGCCTGCAGTGTGCCCGGGGCCACGGTCTTCACCTGGATCTTGCTGAGCGGCCGAGCTCTCGAGGGCTGGCTCTGCTGGGAAGTTACTGGAGAGGATGGGGTGCGTGAGCGGGTCTGAGCACGGTCCGAGGGCCTCGCACTTCTGCGGGGCTGGGAGAGTCCTCTCTGGATGGGACTTGGGGTGTGGGTTTGCCTTTCTTTCCCCGTCTGCATTCTCTGGCAGCACCGCTGGCCTCTGGTGAGTGACGCGGCAGGGAGACGCCTCCCAGTACGCCCACAGCCAGCCGAGCAAGGAGACGATCTCCTGAGCCCTCCAGGGGGCAGGGAGGAGCGGGTGCAGGTGCGTGAATCGTCTCCTTCTGGCCGGTCAGGCTCTCGAAAACGCCCCAAACGTCGAGCAGGGTCCGGGGAGAAGATGGGCGACCAGGCTCTATGGGTGGAATGTCCTTGGGAGGCGTAGTGCTACCTGGGAAAGGGACCTCCGGCAGGAATGAGGCGGGGATGTCTTCGTCAGCGGCGGGACGCTCGTGCGCAGAGTTGCCTGGGGCTCCATTTCCGGTGCAAGGAGTCTGCTGCAGAAGCTCCAAGTGCCAAACGGGACAAGTGATTCACCGTGCCATGAGCACCACCACCAGCACCACCGGCACCAACACGAAGGCCAAGGGGAGAAGGGCGACCCAATGAGTCCCAAAGAAACTTCTCCACCAGCATGGCACAGGGGCCTAAGTGGAGATGGGTCATGCAACCGTTCCTTTCTGAAAGCAAAGGTCCTCCCCGCACTGAGGAAAGACCCAAGGCTGCCCTAGATCGTGAGAGCTAGACAACTGGACATCCGACTCTGCCCATCCTATGTGTCAGTCCGTTGTGTCGTCCAGCTTGGCCACGGACAAACGCCGCTGGATGCGATGAGACGCGGCCGGCCTCGGAAGGGTCTGGCGCGGTGGGGAAACTGTCCTTTCCTAGCTGCTTTCCCGCCTGCCTCGTCATCCCGCGACCTGGTGGAGGGGCGCTCGAGGACCCGTATCGATCCCCCCTTGCGGTTTCTTTCTTTCTCTTGGTTGCCGGCTTCAAACCCAAAACCCTCCATCAAACGGTGGACCTGCAATTAGCGATTTAGCATCTCAGACCTAGAGGGACAACTGTGGCTCCTGACCGCGCTAGTCGGCTTGGCAAGGAACAGAGAATGTTCCGCTGGCTTTTTCTCCCCGCATGGTTACCTACAAAGCACCGTGCCCACCACACGCAGAGAGGAAAAAGAATGACGAGCAGTATCTTCCCCCAAGAACACGAACAAGCGTGCCCTGGACTAGGAATTCGAGCCACACACAGGCCGCCCTCATTATCACCACCAATCTTCCTCTGCCCCATCGCCTCAAATGGACTTACTGCTTGCCCCATCCACACCCTCTGAAGACGAAGAAGAAGAAGAAGAAGAAGAAGAAGAATAAAGAAGATGGAGAAGAAGAAGAAGATGGAGAAGGGGAAGGAGAAGGAGAAGGAGACAGGGAAGGAGGTGAAGAAGTTGGAGAAGGAGAAGAAGTTGAAGCAGGAGAAGAAGGAGAAGAATGGTGATTGGAATGGCGTGGCAGAGGGAATGGGAAGGTCGCCTGATGCTGGGGGAAATCCGTGCAAAAGAGAGACAGATACTGGCTGATCTGGCTTCTCTGTGCCCTAGGAAGGAGGCAAAAGGACAGCAAGTTTGTGAGCAAGTGCGTCATAAAGCACAAAGCAGTAGGGTCCTGGGATGGGATGGGGCAGCGGGAGGTGGGAGGGGTGCAGTAGGCTAAGGAAGAAAGCGGGGTCAGGACCGTCTTTTCCTAGTAAGGATCAACAGAATCACCACATCAGCTATGGGAAACCCATGCACTGTGGATCGCCCGTAGTGCTGGAAGGCAAGCATAATGTCGAGGTCGGGAGAGCAAACAAACATACATGTCTCACACCAAGAAGGAAACCCACAGTCATCCTCCTCCAGGAGGGAAGTCTGTTTATACCTTAGGTTATAGTGCGTTTTGAGCCCCTACATAGGAAAGATGACTCTCGAAGTCAACTAGTATAATTAAAGTAGAAACAGAGAATAAAAACAAGCAAAAAAAATAATAAAATGAATAGAACATAGAAAAAAATTAAAAAATGAACGAATACACAGAAAAAAAAAAAGAAGAAGAAATAAAGAACAAGACAACTAAGATTGCAAAGGGGCTGAAGAAAAGAATCCAAAGCTGCAGCGAGCCTATGGCGTTCTGAAAGAGCTCACTTTGGACCATGACCAACGGCCCCAAAGGGAGAAAAGCATATGTGCCACACTCGCGGCATCTCTTGGTGCTAGGACCCTGAACGCTAGAAGAGTGGCTCGTGAGAAAGCATCGAAATGGGAGTGGACCTCAGTCGAGGGCAAAGTTGAGGCAAGGGTTTATTGTTGTCCGGGGAGGGGTTGTCCTCAGGCAGGGGTCTGGGCTGGGGAGACCCCTCAAGGGGAGAGGGTAGGTGGGCAGACATATGTTTCCACAAGTGTGTTAGGATCTGAAGGGTGAGCCCACGGAATTCCTCCCCAGCCCGCATGTGTGTGCTGAACTTGGAAGCCCTGCAGTGACTCTCTAGCAGGCAAGTCTGGAAGGCCAAAGCCCCCCCCGAATCATTTGCATCCTGAGCCCTGTGGTGCAGGGCCAGATCGGAAGTGCGTGCGGGGCTTCGTCATGGGGAATTCCCCGAGAAAAGTGTCGGTGGTGGGATGTCGGGAGTGGGAGTGAGCACGCCCTCGGACGCCTCAGCCAATGAGGAGCTTGTGCGTGCGGGGGTGGGGCTGTGGGAAAGCCATCAAAGGCCCGAGGGGGCGGGGCCCAGGCCCTTTTTCAGAGAAGCACCGTCTGAGGGAAGGAGGCTTCGTCGTGCAGCTGCAGGTAGGAGATGCAAAGACTCTTGGGCCTTGATTGCAGAGACCCGGGGGCTGCTTCGGCGCACGGGGGTGGTGCGTGTCCGTCTCCCTTCAACGTCTTCCCCGGAGGGCAAGGTTGTCGGCCCAGCGCCGCTGGTGCGGATGCCCTTCGGGGACCCTGTGTCCCTGAGGGGCCGTCGCTGGCGGTTGGGCGGCCCCAGCGGGGTGACTTGGCTCCTGGGTCAGCAGGGCTGGCGCCTGGCCACCAAGTCGCCCTGAGTTGGAGGGGGCCGTGGGGGGTCGGGGCTGGGCTTCAGAATCTGGGGAACACCTGCTACGTGAATGCAGCGCTGCAGTGTCTGAGCCACACGCCGCCCCTGGCCGGCTGGATGGTGTCCCAGCAGCACGCCACCCTCTGTCCGGCCCGCACCTCCTGCACGCTCTGTGCCATGCGAGCTCACGTGACCCGAGCCCTCCTTCACCCGGGAGAGGTGATCCTGCCCCACAAGGACCTGCTGGCGGGCTTCCACACACACCGGCAGGAAGATGCCCACGAGTTTCTGATGTTCACTCTGAATGCCATGCAGCAAGGGTGCTTGAGTGCATCCCAGCCGTCGGGCCATCCCTCCGAGGACACCACCCTCATCCGGCAGATCTTCGGCGGGACGTGGAGGTCTCAGATCCAGTGTCTCCACTGCCTCGGTGTCTCGGACACGTTCGACCCTTATCTGGACATCAGCCTGGATATCACGGCGGCTCAGAGTGTGGAGCAAGCTCTGAGAGAGCTGGTGAAGCCCGAGAAGCTGGACGCTGAAAACGCCTATGACTGTGGCCTTTGTCTCCGGAAGGTGCCTGCCACCAAGAGGTTGACTTTGCACAGCACGTCCCAGGTCCTGGTGCTGGTGCTGAAGCGGTTGACACAGGTGAGCGGGGCCAAAAGGGCTCAGGAAGTGCGCTATCCCCAGTGCCTCGACCTGCAGCCCTACACGTCTGAGCGGAAGGCAGGGCCACTGGCCTACGTGCTCTATGCCGTGCTGGTGCACTCCGGGTGGAGCTGTGAGCGAGGACACTACTTTTCCTACGTGCGAGCGGGCAACGGCCAGTGGTATAAGATGGACGATGCCAAGGTGAGCGCCTGTGACGCGAGTGCTGCCCTGAGCCAGAGCGCCTACGTGCTCTTCTACTCCCGGGAGGGTGCGTGGCAAGGGGGTGCTGGGGGAGGGCCCGCGGCCCCCCTCACGGCTGACCCCACACACGCCGGGGAGCCTGACCCCGCCGGCCCCGGGGAGCCTGCGGGAGACGCCAGCGGCAGAGCTCCTGGGTCGCAGGTGTCCCCGGGGGACACAGAGGTCGAAGGAATCAGCTTAGAGCAGTGGAGACGCCTCCAAGAGCACAAGCGGCCGAAGCCGGCCTTCGACCTCCGGAAGATCCAGTCGGCCCTGCCTGCCGGCGCAGTCGTGATTCACCAGTCCACACACGGAGGAGGCAGACACGGCAAGCTGCCTGAACAGGAGCACGACAGGCTCGACCGGCCCAGCACGGACAGCCCGCCTCCGGGCCCGACGAGCGTTGGCAACGGCCCTTGTGCCAGCGGGAGGGCCCGAGCGACCAAGAGGAAGAACAAGAAGCCGCGGCCATCTCTGGGGCTGTGGCGGTAGGTAGGCTCTGAGGCACATGCGTGAAGACGCCCAGGCACACTCTGCGTGCGGCACGCCCTGTGTGACGCACCAAGCGTTCCCGGCGAGGAGCGAGTTCCTCTCGGCGGTGTGGCTGGTGCAGCCTCCTGGAAAAAGGCGGGGCCTGCAGTGTGCCCGGGGCCACGGTCTTCACCTGGATCTTGCTGAGCGGCCGAGCTCTCGAGGGCTGGCTCTGCTGGGAAGTTACTGGAGAGGATGGGGTGCGTGAGCGGGTCTGAGCACGGTCCGAGGGCCTCGCACTTCTGCGGGGCTGGGAGAGTCCTCTCTGGATGGGACTTGGGGTGTGGGTTTGCCTTTCTTTCCCCGTCTGCATTCTCTGGCCGCACCGCTGGCCTCTGGTGAGTGACGCGGCAGGGAGACGCCTCCCAGTACGCCCACAGCCTACGGAGCAAGGAGACGATCTCCTGAGCCCTCCAGGGGGCAGGGAGGAGCGGGTGCAGGTCCGTGAATCGTCTCCTTCTGGCCGGTCAGGCTCTCGAAAACGCTCCAAACGTCAAGCAGGGTCCGGGGAGAAGATGGGCGACCAGGCTCTTTGGGTGGAATGTCCTTGGGAGGTGTAGTGCTACTTGGGAAAGGGACCTCCGGCAGGAATGAAGCGGGGATGTCTTCGTCAGCGGCGGGACGCTCGTGCGCAGAGTTGCCTGGGGTTGCATTTCCTGTGCAAGGAGTCTGCTGCAGAACCTCCAAGTGCCAAACGGGAGACGCGATTCAGCGTGCCACGAGCACCACCGCCAGCACCACCGGCACCAGCACGAAGGCCAAGGGGAGAAAGGCGACCCCATGAGTCCCGAAGAAACTTTTCCACCAGCATGGCACATGTGCCTAATTGGAGATGGGTCATGCAACTGTTCCTTTCTGAAAGCAAAGGTCCTCCCCGCACTGAGGAAAGACCCAAGGCTGCCCTAGATCCTGAAAGCTAGACAACTGGACATCCGACTCTGCCCATCCTATCTGTCAGTTATTTGTCTCATCCAGCTTGGACCCGGAGAAACGCCGCTGGATGAGAAGAGACGCGGCCGGCCTCTGAAGTGTCTAGGGCGGTGGGGAAACTGTCCTCTCCTAGCTGCTTTCCCGCCTTCCTCGTCATCCCGCGACCTGGTGGAGGGGCGCCTGAGGAGCCGTATCGATCCCCTCTTGCGGTTTGTTTGTTTCTGTTTGTTGCCGGCTTCAAATCCCAAACCCTCTATCAAACTGTCAACCTGAAATTAGCGATGTAGCATCTCAGACCTAGAGGGACAACTGTGGCTCCTCACTCAGCTAGTGTGCTTGGCGAAGAATAGAAAAAATTCTGCTGGCTTTTCACCCCCGCATAGTTACCTAAAATGAACCGTGCCCTCTACAGGCAGAGAGGATAAAGAATGATGAGCAGTATCTTCCCCCAAGAACATGAACAATTGTGCCCTGAATGAGGAAGTCGAGCCATCCACAGGCCGCCGTCATTATTACCACCAATGTTCCTCTGCCCCATTGCCTCAAATGGACTTACTTCTTGCCCCATCCATACCCTCTGAAGAAGAAGAAAAAGAACAAGAACAACAAGAAGAAGAAAAAGAAGAGGAGTAAGAGGAAGGAGAAGGAGACAGAGAAGGAGATGGAGGTGAAGATGGTAAAGAAGGAGAAGAAGGAGAAGAACGGTGTTTGGAATGATGTGGCAGAGGGAATGGGACTGTCTCCTGATGCTGGGGGAAATCCGTGCAAAAGAGAGACAAATACTGGCTGATCTGGCTTCCCTGTGCCATGGGAAGGATGCAAAAGGACAGTAAGATTGTGAGCATCTGCGTCCTAAAGCATAAAGCAGTAGGGTCCTGGGAGACGTTAGGGCCGCAGAAGGTGGGATGGATGCAATAGGGTAAGGAAGAAAGCGGGGTCAGGGCCATCTTTTCCTAGTAGGGATCTACGAAATCAACACTTCAGCTATGGGAAACCCTGGACTGTGGTACGCCCGTAGTGCTGGAAGGCAAGCATAATGTACAGGTCGGGAGAGGAAGCAAACATACATGTGAAACACCAGGAAGGAAACAAACTGTCATTCTCCTCTAGGAGGGAAATCTGTTTATACCTCATGTTATAGTGCGTTTTGAGCCCCTGAATTGGAAAGATGACTCTGGAAGTCAATTAGTGTAAATAAAAGAGAGACAGAGAATGAAAACAAGCAAAAAAAAAAAAAAAAAAATCAGAAAATACAAATAAAAATATTAAAAATGAACGAAGAAGAAAAAAAAAAAAGAAAAGAAGAAAAAGAAAATAGAAAAAGACAACTAAGATTGAAAAAGATCTGAATTAAATGAATCCAAAGGTGCAGCGATCCTATGCCTTTCTGAAGGAGCTCGCTTTGGATCGTGACCGACAGCCCTGAAGGGAGAAAATCATTTGTGCCACACTCAAGGCATCTTTTGGTGCTAGGACCCTGGACGCTAGAAAGGTGGCTAGTGAGAAACCATAGAAATTGGAGTGGACCTCAGTCGCAGAGCTACATTGTCGCAAGTGTTTATGTATGATGTAATCAAATCCCTTGTGTTTATACTGTGGAGGAAACAAGTAAGTTCAACGCATTCATGTCTGATAGAGTGTGTGAAGTACTATAGATGGATGCTCTTAAAATTTTATAGGAGACAGTGACCAAAACTCTCCCCCAAGAAAGTATTGATTGTCAGAGGAGGTCCTACAAAGAACTGAGAAAAGACCAGAAGTGAAAGGCAATGGAGAAAAGGAAAGATATACCCATCTGAATGCAGAGTTCCAAAGAATAGAAAGGAGAGATAAGATAAAAGACCTGTTCCACCAGTTTCCCCGGAGCTCAGAGTGCTTTGTTCTCCACCCCTAATTTCCCTCAGTGGATGTTGAAGGCCGTCCACTTCAGCAGCACAGTGTTCAATCTTCGCTGAAGCAGCTGGCAAATTCCCTGTTGTAGTTCTGCTGCTGCTAAGTCGCTTCAGTCATGTCCGACTCTGTGTGACCCCATAGACGGCAGCCCACCAGGCTCCTCTGTCCCTGTGATTCTCCAGACAAGAATACTGGAGACGGTTGCCATTTCTTTCTCCAATGCATGCAGGCACGCTAGGTCGCTTCAGTCGTGTCCACCTCTGTGCAACCCCCTGGGCGGCAGCCCGCCAGGCTGCTCTGTCCAAGGATTTCTCTAGGCAAGAATACTGGAGTGGGTTGCCACTTCCTTCTCCCCTGTAGTAGTTCAGCCTCTGGCAAATGCTCTTCACAAGTGCCAATTTGTAGTTGGTATAGATATCACATGGAAGTAGAAGAGAGAATGTTAAAAAAGTAAAACAGAGATGCATTAAAACGCACTGTTAGGTTTGTCAACCACAAATTGGCACTTGCAATGGTCACTTGCCATCTACCTCTACAAGGGTTAAATAATGTGCTGCTGTAGCTGCTGATTTTCAATACCCCCTGAAAGGAGCTCAGGGTGGAGAGCAGAAATGAAGCCCTCTGTGCTGTGGGAAAAACTGGTGGAACAAGTCTTCAGAGATATTTTCAGGAATCCAGTTTATAAGGCTAATGTACAGGCCCTGGTTATGGAAACTCCCACTCCCCCAGAGGAAGCCAAGAAGAATAAGGGCCCAAAACCAGTCTTGCAGGAATCCTCGTACCGGAACCTGATTGACTTAGAGACGGAAATTAGGCCCCCGCCATATGCCCCTCCTCTGTTGCAGGTTCCCCCGTGGGGGAGAGCCCCCCCCCCCCGATGAATCAGAAGAAATAAGAAAACCCCGACCCTGGAGAAAGAATAGAGAAAATAGGGGTGAACAGGATCATGGAGACCCAGAGTTACCTTCATCTACTCTACAGGCACTCCCCGTCCTAGTGGGACCAGCTAACCCGGACGGAGAGCGAACCTATCAGTACTGGCCCTTTTCCACGAGTGATCTGTATAATTAGAAAACCCAAAATCCTCCTTTTTCAGAGAAACCCCAAGGCCTCATTAACCTCTTAGATTCCATTTTGTTCACTCATAACCCCACCTGAGATGACTGTCAGCAGCTGTTGCAGGTGCTCTTCACCACGGAAGAACGGGAGCGAATCCTGGCAGAGGTGCAGAAACGGGTCCCGGGGGTCGACGGGAGACCAACCGCCCGGCCTCATCTCGTGGACGAGGGGTTTCCTCTGTTGCGGCCTAACTGGGATTTTGAGCGAGTAAAAGATAAGGAGCGTCTCCGAGTGTACCGCCAGACTCTAATGGCTGGCCTGCGGGCCGCAGCTAGAAAGCCGACAAATTTGGCGAAGGTAAATTTAATAAGGCAAGAGCCCACTGAGAGCCCGTCAGCCTTCCTAGAGAGGCTAATGGAAGCCTTTAGGCAATATACACCTATGGACCCCCAGGCTGAAGAATCACGCGCTGCAGTTCTACTAGCGTTTGTGAATCAGGCAGACCTGGATATTAGGAGGAAATTACAAAAGATAGAGGGGTTAGGAGAACAGACAATACAAGACTTACTGAAAGCAGCTAAAAAGGTATTTAATAATAGAGATACCCCAAAAGAAAGGGAAAAACGACTTCGTCGAGAAAAAAAGAGAGACCAAAAAGGCAGGCCCTAAAAAAAGATCAGTGCACTTACTGCAAAGAACGGGGGCACTGAAAAAATGAGTGCCCTAAGAGGGACCCAAAGAGAGGAATAACCCAGAGAGAGAAAATTTCCCCTAGAACTCGAGTTCTATATGCGGGGGAAGACAGTGACTAGGGGAGTCAAGACTCGGCACCCCTCCCCGAGTCCTGGGTAACCATACATGTGGAGGGGAAACCCGTTGGCTTCATGGTGGACACTGGCGTCCAACACTCTGTTTTAAATAAAAAACTGGGACCAATGTCTAAAAAAACCAGCTTGGTACAGGGAGCCACGGGGACAAAAAAGATATTGTTAGACCACGGAACAGAAAGTAAATCTAGGGACCCATCAGGTGTCCCATTCGTTTTTGGTGATACCAGAATGCCCAGCCCTCTACTTAGATGAGACTTATTGACTAAAGTTAATGCTCAGATCCATTTTGACCCTGGGGGAATGTCAGTCACGGATGGACTTGGACAGCCGATACATGTCTTGTCTCTAGCTTTAGGAGATGAATACAGACTTTTTGTGTCTAAGATCTCAGAGGTTATAACACCAGATATACAACCGTGGGTCCACAAATACCCGTTGACATGGGCAGAAACAGCAGGAATGGGACTGGCTAAACAGAGACATCCGGCCGTCATCGAACTAAAAGCCGAGGCGACTCCTGTGAGGGTGAGGCAATACCCTATGAGCCAGGAGGCTCGGCGGGGGATCACTCCCCACATTCGATGGCTCATGGATGCCGGAATTCTCAAGCGGTGCCAATCCCCTTGGAACACCGCCTTACTACCGGTGAAGAAGCTGGGGAGTACGGATTACAGACCTGTCCAGGACCTATGAGAAGTCAACAAGCGGGTGAGTGACATACACCCTACTGTCCCGAATCCATATACCCTCCTGAGCAGTCTGCTGCCTGAGTACACTTGGTACACTGTGTTGGACTTGAAAGATGCTTTTTTCAGCCTACCCCTGGCGGCCCAGAGCCAGGAAATATTTGCCTTTGAGTGGACTGAGGGGAAAGGCCAACCGGTAGTACAACTAACTTGGACCCGCCTCCCACAAGGGTTCAAAAACTCCCCTACCTTGTTTAATGAGGCTTTGAGTGAGGACCTCTATGAATATCGGACTCGCCACCCAGAGGTCATCCTGCTGCAATATGTGGATGACCTTATGTTGGCTAGAACCACAGAGGAGGCATGCAGCTGTGCCACCGGTGACCTCTTACAGACTCTAGGCACCTTGGGGTATCGTGCTAGCACAAAGAAGGCGCAAATATGCCAGCAAGAGGTCACCTATTTGGGGTATAAGATCAGGCAGGGGCAAAGGTGGCTAACTCAGGCCATGAAGAAAACAATATTGCAGATACCAGAGCCCAAGACCCTCCGCCAGGTGAGAGAGTTTTTGGGGACTGTTAGATATTGTAGACTGTAGATCATGGGGTTTGCTGAGAAAGCCCGGCCCTTATATGAGAGAAGTAAAGAGACCCCAAACTAGACTTAGACTGAGCCAATAAAACAGGCTTTCCAGACACTCAGACGGGCCCTACTAAAAGCTGCCAGCTGAGACTACACTGCCCCCATATTAGCCGTGGGACTTCCACCTCCTGGTATGGGGACTCTGCCGCCAGTCCCTGACTATTCCCTCCCTGACCTCGTTTGGATCAACGAGGATACCACCCTCCAGAAGGATGACAAAATGGATGGTACCAAGATCAAAACAACAACCTGATATTGCCTGCCATCCTGGGTCATCACCTATGTGAACACCTGCACACAACTACACACTTGAGAGAAAAAAAAAAAACCTTGACTCTTCTCCAGACGGCCTGCCTGAGGTTCCCTTGACAAAATGCAACTGTACGAGAGACAATCCAGGCTTGCAAAGCGTGCCAGCTGATGAAGAGTGGAACGAGGTACCGAGGGGGAAGAGCCAGGGCAACACTGGGAGATAGATTTCACTGGGGTAAGACCAGGCAAGTATGGGTATCACTATCTGTTGGTTCTGGTAGATACCTTCTCGGGGTGGGTAAAAGCCTTCCCCACTAAGGAAGAGACAGCAACAGTGGTTGCTAAAAAGATCTTAGAAGAGATAGTGCCTAGGTACGGGCTGCCAGTGACTATGGGCTCTGATAACGGACCTGCCTTTGTGAGCCAGATTGTACAAGGGCTGGCCCAAGCTCTGGGGACAAAATAGAAGTTACATTATAGATATAATCCCCAGAGCTCAGGACAGGTTGAGAATATGAATCCGACCCTAAAAGAAACTCTGACAAAGTTGGCAATAGAGACTGGCGAGGACTGGGTGACCCTCCTTCCCTTCACGCTCTTTTGAGCGCGTAACACCCCTTATAAGCTGAATCTTACCCCTTTTGAGATTCTGTATGAAAGACCCCCTCCTGTGTGTCCTATGTTCGAGAGAAAATGCTTACCACCTCCTACCTTGGGACAATTTCAGCAAACACTGATGGCATTAAGTGAGGTACATAGCCATGTTTAAAAATTAATTCAAGAGATACACGAGGGTCCAAGCAAGGGGACCATCTCCTCACATAATATTGGCCCGGGTGATTGGGTTTGGGTAAAATGACACCAATCTAAAACATTAGAACCTAGATAGAAAGGCCCTTATGTTGTTCTCCTTACCACTTCTACTGCTGTTAAGGTCGACAGGATCGGGCCCTGGGTTCACTGCAATCACGTGCGGCAAGCCACCCCGGAAGAACAGAAAAAGGCTCAAGCAGAATGAGAGACAAAACCTCACCCGTCAAATTCTTTGAAACTGAAACTCGTACGACGGGAGCCCTCTTAACTCTCCTGCTGATAACAGTTTTCATCAGCCCAGGAGCAACCAGCCACAACCCCCATCAGCCAGCTAACCTGACTTGGGTGATCTACAATCCTGAGACTGGAGAAGTGCTTAATTCGAGCTCCAACGTGGCCCCTAAAGGGACATGGTGGCCAGTACTGACCTTTGATTTGTGCGTGCTGGCGGCTGACAGTAATAGGTTTGGTCCCCACCAACTGACCAAGTTCTTTGCTCACGGCTCTTTCAGTCTGTTCACCCATAACTGTGAGCCAAAAGGCCCACAGTACTACGAACAGGTGCCTGTCTATGTCTGCCCGGAGAGAGGAAGGGATCGAAACCAAATTAAAAAATGTGAGAGAGTTGAGTCTTTTTATTGTGCCGCTTGGGGTTGCGAAACCACGAGAACAGTCCATTTCACACCTCCAAGAATCCTTGAGCTCCTTGGCTAAAGTAGTGTTACAAAATAAGAGAGGTTTAGATTTGTTGTTTCTGCAACAAAGAGGATTATGTGCAGCACTGAGAGAAAAATGCTGTTTCTATATCGACCATTCAGGGGTGTACAAAAATCTCTCCAGAAAGTAAGAGCGAGACTAGCCCAGCGGAAGAGAGAACGAGAAGCCCAACAAGCCTGGTTTAAATCTTGGTTTCAGCACTCCCCCTGGTTGACCACTTTGATTTCCACCCTCCTGGGTCCACTCATAATATTAATATTGTTACTGACCTTTGGTCCATGCATTTTAAACCATCTGGTCTCATTTATTAGGGAGCGCCTAAATACCATCAAAATTATGGTATTGAGACAACAATATCAGTCAATTTCACAGGGTGAAGAAGAAGATTCCTCTACTTAAACAACAGACAGGGGGGAATGTGAGGCTGTCATGGCTAACGCCATGACAGGCAGCCTAGATTAGGAGTAGGCCTGGTTTCCCGAGGTAACATAATTATCAGGCCTCCTGGAGCTAGCCAATCAACATATGCCTAGCAAGAAAAAAGGGAACCTATCAGGGGAAAGCTGAAAGCCCCACGTTGGGCCAACAAAAATTACCTTGCAACTGTGTAACCAATCCGCTTGCGCCAACTACCTACTGGGTAACCAATCCGCTTGCACCAACTACCTGCTGCTTTTTTTTGACCTAATAGATACCCGAGAGAACTGGGGCTCGGGGCCTTTCGTCCTCACACCCTTGATGAGGGCGGGAGGCCCTGGCTCGAGTCAATACTAAATTCCCCTATTGCAAGTTACATTGTTTCGAAGAGTCTTCTTTCCCGACCAGGGACTCGGACTACAGGCAGAACACTATTTAATGAACTTTATCAGACATCTGGTTCTTTCTTCAGGGCCATCTCACCTAAAATCGCCCACACTTTCCTCTTAAATAAGACATCTCGATGGACTAATGACTAATCAGCCCATGCTCACACATAACTGTGGTGTCATACATTTGGTATTTTTAATTTTTTGGGGGATGCTTGGACTCAGCTATGGCCATCTAAGGCCCTGACAGAGAGCATGAATTGTAGCTGGACTTAACTGCATCTTGAGCATCCCCATAATGGTAGGCACGGGCATCACAGTCAATGGTCACAGGACATAATTATTATTTCACGACTCAACTTTATAATTCTCTTCCCCCACCTCCATTCTCCCCCCCCCCCCCCGCTTATATAGTTATCACTGTTTTTAACACACTTCTCCCTAGATAATATTTTAAATTTATCACATTTCCAATACTCAAATTAGCACTCCAGGATGAGGTAAGTATTTAAGCGCCTGTCCTCCCTCAATTATGCATAGTTAATGTAGCTTAAACAACAAAGCAAGGCACTGAAAATGCCTAGATGAGTGTATCAACTCCATAAACACACAGGTTTGGTCTCAGCCTTCCTATTAACTCTTAATAGGCTTACACATGCAAGCATCTGCACCCCAGTGAAAATGCCCTCCAAGTTAATAAGACTAAGAGGAGCTGGTATCAAGCACACACCCGTAGCTCACAACACCTTGCTTAGCCACACCCCCACGGGAGACAGCAGTGATAAAAATTAAGCCATAAAGGAAAGTTTGACTAAGCCATATTAATTAGGGTTGGTAAATTTCGTGCCAGCCACCGCAGTCATACGATTAACCCAAGTTAATAGGCACCTGGTGTAAAGTGTGTTAAAGCACCACATCAAATAAAGTTAAATTCCAATTAAGCTGTAAAAAGCCATAATTGCAACAAAAATAAATAACGAAAGTAACTCTACAGCTGCTGAAACACGATAGCTAAGACCCAAACTGGGATTAGATACCCCACTATGCTTAGCCCTAAACACAAATAGTTGCATAAACAAAACTATTCGCCAGAGTACTACCGGCAATAGCTTAAAACTCAAAGGACTTGGCGGTGCTTTATACCCTTCTAGAGGAGCCTGTTCTATAATCGGTAAACCCCGATAGACCTCACCATTCCTTGCTAATACAGTCTATATACTGCCATCTTCAGCAAACCCTAAAAAGGAACAAAAGTAAGCACAATTATAATACATAAAAACATTAGGTCAAGGTGTAACCTATGGAATGGGACGAAATGGGCTACATTTTCTAACTTAAGAAAATCCAATATGAAAGTTATTATGAAATTAATAAGCAAAGGAGGATTTAGCAGTAAACTAAGAATAGAGTGCTTAGTTGAACTAGGCCATGAAGCACGCACACACCACCCGTCACCCTCCTCAAATAGGCACAATACACTTAAACTTATTTATATGCATTAATTATATGAGAGGAGACAAGTCGTAACAAGGTAAGCATACTGGAAAGTGTGCTTGAATAAATCAAGATATAGCTGAACAAAGCACCTAGAAGATTTCACATGTCATGAATATCTTGAACCAATTCTAGCCCACAAATTCATTTACACTAAATTACCAAAATACTATAAATAAAACATTTACCTATTATTAAAAGTATAGGAGATAGAAATTTTAAATACGGCACTATAGAGAAAGTACTGCAAAGGAATGATGAAAGAAAAAAATTAAAGTACAAAAAAGCAAAGATTATCACTTGTACCTTTTGCATAATGAGTTAACTGGTAAAAACTTAACAAAACAAATTTCAGCTAAGTACCCCGAAACCAGACGAGCTACTTATGAGCAATTTACCAAGAACCAACTCATCTATGTGGCAAAATAGTGAGAAGATTTATAAGTAGAGGTGATTGATACACCTAACGAGCCAGGTGATAGCTGGTTGTCCAGAAAATGAATATTAGTTCAGCTTTAAAAATACCGAAAATATGAGCAAATTATACTGTATTTTTAAAAGTTAGTCTACAAAGGTACAGCCTTTTAGAAATGGATACAACCTTAACTAGAGAGTAAAACTTGACAACACCACAGTGGGCCTAAAAGCAGCCACCAATTAAGAAAGTGTTAAAGCTCAACAATAAAATTACATTAATTTCAATAATAAATAATCAACTCCTAGCCTAATACTGGACTAATCTATTAAAAATAGAAGCAATAATGTTAATATGAGTAACAAGAAGTACCTTCTCCCTGCCTGAGTTTAAGTCAGTGCCTGAAAATATTCTGACTATTAACAGCAAAATAAGAATAGCCTAACTATAAATAGCTTATTAATCACACTGTTAATCCAACACAGGAATGCACTTAAGGAAAGATTAAAAGAAGTAAAAGGAACTCGGCAAACACTAAACCCCACCTGTTTACCAAAAACATCACCTCCAGCATAACTAGTATTGGAGGCACTGCCAGCCCAGTGACAACTGTTAAACGGCCGCGGTGTCCTGACCGTGCAAAGGTAGCATAATCACTTGTTCCCTAAATAAGGACTTGTATGAATGGCCACAGGAGGGTTTTACTGTCTCTTACTTCCAATCAGTGAAAACGACCTTGCCGTGAGGAGGCGGGAATATGCGAATAAGACGAGAAGACCCTATGGAGCTTTAACTACTTAGCCCAAAGAAGCAAACTTAATTGCTAAGGAAACAACAACACTCTTTATGGGCTAACAGCTTTGGTTGGGGTGACCTCGGAGAACAAAAAATCCTCCGAGCGATTTTAAAGACTAGACCCACAAGTCAAATCACACAATCGCTTATTGATCCAAAAAATTGATCAACGGAACAAGTTACCCTAGGGATAACAGCGCAATCCTATTCAAGAGTCCATATCGACAACAGGGTTTACGACCTCGATGTTGGATCAGGACATCCTGATGTTGCAACCGCTATCAAAGGTTCGTTTGTTCAACGATTGAAGTCCTACATGATCTGAGTTCAGACCGGAGTAACCCAGGTCGGTTTCTATCTATTATGTATTTCTCCCAGTACGAAAGGGCCAGAGAAATAAGGCCAACTTCAAACAAGCGCCTTAAATCAATTAATGATCTTATCTTAATTAATTTCACAAACGAACTTCACCCTAGAAAAGGGTTTTGTTAAGGTGGCAGAGCCTGGTAATTGTGTAAAACTTAAACCTTTATAATCAGAGATTCAAATCCTCTCCTAAACAAAATGTTTATAATTAATGTTTTAATACTAATTGTTCCTATTCTCCTAGCCATAGCATTCCTCACACTAGTAGAACAGAAAGTCCTAGGATATATGCAATTTCGGAAAGGCCCAAATGTTGTAGGCCCCTACAGCCTACTCCAACCTATTGCAGATGCTATTAAACTTTTTATTAAAGAACCACTATGACCCACCACATCCTCAATTTCAATATTTATTTTAGCCCTAAGCCTAGCCCTAACTATATGAATCCCCCCACCAATGCCATATCCTCTCATCAACATAAACCTAGGAGTTCTATTTATACTAGCAATATCAAGCCTAGCTGTATATTCTGTCCGTTGATCAGGCTGGGCCTCCAATTCTAAATATGCACTAATTGGAGCCCTACGAGCAGTAGCACAAACAGTTTCATATGAAGTAACACTAGCAATTATCCTATTATCTGTTCTCCTAATAAATGGGTCCCTCACACTTTCCACTCTAATTATTACACAAGAACAAGTGTGACTAATTTTTCCAGCATGACCCTTAGCAATAATATGATTCATCTCAACACTAGCAGAAACAAATCGAGCCCCATTTGACCTCACTGAAGGTGAATCAGAACTAGTCTCAGGCTTTAATGTAGAATATGCAGCGGGACCATTCACCCTATTTTTCATGGCAGAATATGCAAACATTATTATAATAAATATCTTCACAACAATTCTATTCCTAGGAGCATTTCATAATCCAATTCTACCAGAACTTTACACAATCAATTTTACTATTAAATCTCTACTACTAACAATCTCTTTCCTATGAATCCAAGCATCTTATCCTCGATTTCGCTATGAACAACTAATGCATCTATTATGAAAAATTTTCTTACCTCTAACACTAGCCCTATGCATATGACATGTATCACTACCCATTTTCCTATCAAGCATCCCCCCACAAACATAAGAAATATGTCTGACAAAAGATTTACTGTGATAGAGTAAATAATAGAGGTTTAAGCCCTCTTATTTCTAGAACTATAGGAATTGAACCTACTCCTAAGAATCCAAAACTCTTCATGCTCCCAATTACACCAAATTCTAATAGTAAGGTCAGCTATTTAAGCTATTGGGCCCATACCCCGAAAATGTTGGTTTATATCCTTCCCGTACTAATAAACCCAATCATCTTTATTCTTATCTTATCAACGATAATACTAGGAACTATCATTGTTATAATCAGCTCCCATTGACTACTTGTTTGAATTGGATTTGAAATAAATATACTCGCTATCATTCCTATTATAATAAAAATGCATAACCTCCGAGCTACAGGAGCATCAACCAAATATTTTTTAACCCAATCAACAGCCTCAATACTACTAATAATAGCCGTAGTTATCAACCTAATATTTTCAGGTCACTGAACTGTAATAAACTATTTAACCCAATAGCATCAATACTCATAACGATAGCCCTCACCATAAAATTAGGAATAGCCCCATTCCACTTCTGAGTGCCAGAAGTAACACAAGGCATTCCCTTGTCATCAGGCCTAATTCTGCTTACATGACAAAAACTAGCACCCATATCTGTACTCTACCAAATCTTTCCATCCATTAATCTAAACATAATCTTAACCATTTCCATCCTGTCAATTATGATCGGAGGCTGAGGAGGACTAAATCAAACCCAACTACGAAAAATCATAGCTTACTCATCAATCGCCCACATAGGCTGAATAACAGCAGTCTTATCATAATATCCCACTATAACATTACTAAATCTGATCATTTACATTATTATAACTTCCACCATGTTTACACTATTTATAGCCAATTCAACTACCACTACTCTATCATTATCACATACACGAAATAAAATACCCGTAATAACCGTCCTAATCCTTGTCACCCTCTTATCAATAGGAAGACTTCCCCCACTATCAGGATTTATGCCAAAATGAATAATTATCCAAGAAATAACAAAGAATAATAGCCTCATCTTACCCACCCTCATAGCAATTACAGCACTACTAAACCTATATTTTTATATACGACTTACATATTCCACCGCACTAACAATATTCCCCTCCACAAATAACATAAAAATAAAATGACAATTTTCTACTACGAAACAAATAACCCTCCTACCTACAATAGTTGTGCTATCTACCATACTGCTACCACTTACACCAATTCTATCAGTACTAGAATAGGAGTTTAGGTTAACCTAGACCAAGAGCCTTCAACGCCCTAAGCAAGTATAATATACTTAACTCCTGATAAGGATTGCAAGACCGTATCTTACATCAATTGACTGCAAATCAACCACTTTAATTAAGCTAAATCCTCACTAGATTGGTGGGCTCCACCCCCAGGAAACTTTAGTTAACAGCTAAACACCCTAGTCAACTGGCTTCAATCTACTTCTCCCGCCTTGAGGAAAAAAAGGCGGGAGAAGCCCCGGCAGAATTGAAGCCGCTTTTTTGAATTTGCAATTCAACATGTAGTTTCACCACAGGGCTTGGTAAACAGAGGAGTATAAACCTGTCTTTAGATTTACAGTCTAATGCTTCGCTCAGCCATTTTACCTACGTTCATCAACTGCTGATTATTTTCAACTAATCATAAAGACATTGGCACCCTGTATTTAATATTTGGTGCCTGAGCAGGCATCGTAGGAACAGTCCTAAGCCTATTGATTGGTGCTGAACTGGGTCAACCTGGAACCCTGCTTGGAGACGACCAAATTTATAACGTAGTTGTAACCGAACATGCATTCGTAATAATTTTCTTTATAGGAATGCCAATTATAATTGGAGGATTTGGCAATTGACTAGTTCCCCTAATAATTGGTGCCCCAGATATAGCATTTCTTCGGATAAATAATATAAGTTTCTGACCCCACCCTCCCTCTTATTTACTACTTCTAGCATCATCTATAGTTGAAGCCGGAGCAGGAACAGGCTGAACTGTATATCCCCCTCTAGCTGGTAATCTAGTAGCACATGCAGGGGTTTCAGTGGATCTAACTATTTTTTCTCTACACCTGGCAGGTGTCTCTTCAATTCTAGGGGCCATTAATTTTATTACAACAATCATTAATATAAAATCCCCTGCTATATCACAATATCAAACCCCTCTGCTCGTGTGATGTGTATTAATTACTGCCATATTACTGCTTCTCTCACTCCCTGTACTAGCAGCCGGAATTACAATACTACTAACAGACCGAAATTTAAATACAACTTTCTTTGACCCAGCAGGAGACGGAGACCCTGTTCTGTATCAACACTTATTCTGATTCTTTGGACACCCTGAAGTATATATTCTTATTTTACCCAGGTTTGGTATAATCTCTCACATCGTAACCTATTATTCAGGAAAAAAAAGAACCATTTGGGTACATGGGAATAGTCTGGGCTATAATATCAATTGGATTTCTAGGGTTTATTGTATGAGCCCACCACGTGCTCACAGTTGGAATAGACGTTGACACACGATCCTATTTCACATCAGCTACCATAATTATTGCCATCCCAACTGGAGTGAAAGTCTTTAGTTGATTAGCAACACTTCACGGAGGTAACATTAAATGATCACCTGCTATAATATGAGCTCTAGGCTTTGTTTTCCTTTTTACAGTTGGAGGCTTAACTGGAATTGTTCTTGCCAATTATTCTCTCGATATTGTTCTCCACGACACATACTATGTAGTTGCACATTTCCACTATGTATTATCAATAGGGGTTGTATTTGCTATTAAAGGGGGATTTGTTCACTGATTTCCACTATTCTCAGGATATACCCTTAATAATACATGAGCCAAAATCCATTTTGTAATTATATTTGTAGGTGTAAATATAACCTTTTTCCCACAGCATTTCCTAGGATTGTCTGGTATACCACGATGCTATCCTGACTACCCAGATGTATATACAATGTGAAATACCATCTCATCTATAGGCTCATTTATCTCTTTAACAGCAGTCATACTAATAATCTTTATTATCTGAGAAGCGTTCACATCTAAATGAGAAGTCCTAACTGTAGAACTGATAACAACAAATTTAGAGTGACTAAATGGGTGCCCTCCACCATATCATACATTTGAAGAACCTACATACATCAACTTAAAATAAGAAAGGAAGGAATTGAACCCCCCATAGCTGGTTTCAAGCCAACATCATAGCCACTATGTCTTTCTCAATTGATGAGGTGTTAGTAAAACATGATATAACTTTGTCAAAGTTAAGATACAGGTGGAAACCCCATATACCTCATATGGCTTACCCCATACAACTAGGCTTCCAAGATGCAACATCACCTATCATAGAAGAATTATTACATTTTCATGATCATACACTAATAATTGTCTTTCTAATCAGCTCGCTAGTACTCTACATCATCTCATTAATGCTAACGACAAAACTAACTCACACCAGTACAATAGACGCCCAAGAGGTAGAGACTGTCTGAACTATCTTACCAGCCATTATCCTAATTTTAATTGCCCTCCCATCTTTGTGAATCTTATATATGATAGATGAAGTTAACAACCCATCTCTCACAGTAAAAACTATAGGACATCAATGATATTGAAGCTATGAATATACTGACTATGAAGACTTAAGCTTCGATTCCTATATGATTCCAACATCACAATTAAAACCAGGAGAACTATGACTACTAGAAGTAGATAACCGAGTTGTTCTACCAACAGAAATAACAATTTGAATATTAGTTTCTCCTGAAGATGTACTACACTCTTGACCCTTACCTTCTTTAGGACTAAAAACAGACACAATCCCAGGCCGCCTAAACCAACCAACTCTTATGTCAACTCCACCAGGTCTGTACTATGGAAAATGTTCTGAAATCTGTGGATCAAATCACAGCTTCATGCCCATTGTTCTTGAACTAGTCCCACTAAAATATTTTGAAAAATGATCTGCATCAATACTATAAAATCGTTAAGACGCTAAAATAGCACTAGCCTTTTAAGCTAGAGACTGAGAGCACAATACTCTCCTTAATGATATGCCACAACTAGATATATCAACATGACTTATAATAATTACATCAACATTTCTAGTCCTCTTTATTATTTTTCAATTAAAAATTTCAAAACACAGTTTCCATTTTAACCCAGAACCCACATCAACCAAAATACAAAAACAAAACACCCCATGAGAAACAAAATGAATGAAAATTTATTTGCCTCTTTTATTACCCCATTAATCCTAGGCCTTGCGCTTGCTACCCTCATCGTTATGTTCCCTAGCCTACTGTTTCCAACATCAAATCGTCTAGTAAATAATCGTCTTAGTTCTCTCCAACAGTGAATACTTCAACTTGTATCAAAACAAATAATAGGAGTCCATAATGCCAAAGGGCAAACATGAACATTAATACTTATGTCTTTAATTTTTTTTATTGGGTCAACAAATCTCCCAGGTCTATTACCCCACTCATTTCCACCAACCACACAACTATCAATAAACCTGGGTATGGCTCTTCCCCTATGAGCAGGAGCTGTAGTTACCGGCTTCCGCAACAAAACTAAAGCATCACTCGCCCACTTCCTTCCACAAGGAACACCAGCCCCATTGACTCCTATGCTGGTCATTATTGAGACTATTAGCCTTTTTATTCAACCAATTGCCTTAGCCGTATGACTAACAGCCACTGTTACTGCAGGACATTTGCTAATTCACCTGATTGGAGGAGCCACACTTGCACTAATAAATATCAGTACCACAATAGCCCTCATTACATTTATTATTCTAGTACTACTTAAAATTCTTGAGTTTGCAGTAGCTATAATTCAAGCCTACGTATTTACCCTCCCAGTCAGCCTTTACCTGCATGACAATACATAATGACACACCAAACCCATGCCTACCATATAGTAAATCCAAGTCCCTGACCCCTAACAGGAGCTCTATCAGCCCTCCTAATAACCTCTGGTTTAATTATATGCTTTCACTTCAACTCAACAATCCTACTAACACACGGCCTAACAACAAATATACTTACAATATATCAATGATGACGAGATATTATCTGAGAAAGTACCTTCCAAGGACACCACACTCCAACTGTCCAAAAAGGTCTCCGCTGTGGAATAATCCTTTTCATTATCTCCGAGGTCTTATTTTTCACTGGATTTTTCTGGGCATTCTATCACTCAAGCCTTGCCCCAACACCCGAATTAGGCGGTTGCTGGCCCCCAACAGGCACTCACGCACTTAACCCCTTAGAAGTCCCACTACTTAATACCTCCGTGTTACTAGCCTCAGGAGTCTCTATTACTTGACCCCATCATGGCCTTATAGAGAGAAACCGTAACCACATATTACAAGCCCTATTTATTACCATTGCACTAGATGTCTATTTCACACTACTACAAGCCTCAGAATACTATGAAACACCTTTTACTATCTCAGACAGAGTTTATGGCTCAACTTTCTTCATAGCCACAGGCTTCCACGGCCTTCATGTTATTATTGGGTCCACTTTCTTAATTGTCTGCTTTTCTGCCAATTAAAATTCCACTTTACTTCCAGCCACCATTTTGGCTTCGAGGCTGCTGCCTGATACTGACATTTCGTAGACGTAGTATGACTATTCCTCTATGTATCTATCTATTGATGAGGCTCATATTCTTTTAGTATTAATTAGTACAGCTGACTTCCAATCAGTTAGTTTCGGTATAACCGGTATAACCCGAAAAAGAATAATAAACCTAATACTAGCTCTCCTAACCAATTTTACACTAGCCTCACTACTTGTTATTATTGCATTCTGACTTCCTCAATTAAACGTCTACTCAGAAAAAACAAGCCCATATGAATGTGGATTTGACCCCATAGGGTCAGCTCGCCTACCCTTCTTTATAAAATTTTTCCTATTGGCTGTCACAGTTCTTCTTTTTGACCTAGAAATTGCACTCCTTCTACCACTACCATGAGCCTCACAAACAAATAATCTAGGTACAATACTCACCATAGCCCTTTTCTTAATTTTACTATTAGCTGCAAGCCTAGCTTATGAATGAACCCAAAAGGGACTAGAATGAACCGAATATGGTACTTAGTTTAAAATAAAATAAATGATTTTGACTCATTAGACTGTGATTAAATTCATAATTACCAAGTGTCTCTAGTATATATAAATATTATAATAGCATTTATAGTATCCCTTACAAGATTATTAATATATCGATCCCACCTCATGTCCTCCCGCCTATGCCTAGAAGGAATAATATTATCCCTATTTGTAACAGCCACCCTAATGATCCTAAATTCACACTTCACCCTAGCAACCATGATGCCTATTATTTTACTAGTTTTTGCAGCCTGTGAAGCAGCACTAGGATTATCACTACTAGTAATAGTATCAAATACATATGGCACTGATTACGTTCAAAATCTTAACCTACTTCAATGCTAAAATATATTATTCCTACAGTAATACTCATACCCCTGATCTGATTATCAAAAGGCAATATGATCTGAATTATTTCTACACTCATAGCCTATTAATTATCCTCACAAGCCTTCTCCTTATAAATCAATTTAGTGGTAATAGCCTCAACTTCTCATTAGTGTTTTTTTCTGATTCCCTGTCAACACCACTATTAATTCTAACTATATGGCTTCTTTCCCTAATACTAATAGCAAGTCAACACCACTTATCAAAAGAAAATCTAACCCCCTCAAAAGCATATATTACTATATTAATTCTGCTACAACTATTTCTAATTATGACCTTCACTGCTATAGAACTAATCTTCTTTTATATTCTATTTGAAGCAACACTAGTCCCAACACTCATTATTATTACTCGATGGGGAAATCAAACAGAACTTCTAAACGCCGGCCTCTACTTCCTGTTTTATACACTAGTAGGCTCTCTTCCACTACTAGTCGCATTAGTTTATCTCCAAAATATAATTGGATCCCTAAACTTTCTAGTGCTCCAATACTGAGTACAGCCTTTATCCAACTCCTGATCAAGTGTTTTCATATGACTAGCATGTATAATAGCCTTCAGAGTAAAACTACCGCTATACGGCCTCCACCTTTGATTGCCTAAAGCCCATGTAGAAGCCCGCATTGCAGGCTCCATGGTCCTTGCAGCAGTCCTACTAAAATTAGGAGGATATGGCATACTACGAATCACAACATTCCTAAATCCACTTACCGAATTTATAGCATATCCCTTTATTATACTATCCCTATGGGGCATAGTTATGACCAGCTCAATCTGTCTCCACCAAACAGATCTTAAATCGTTATTGCATGCTCCTCTGTCAGTCATATAGCACTTGTCATCGCAGCCATCCTCATCCAAACACCTTGAAGCTATGTGGGAGCCACAGCCCTAATAATTGCTCATGGCCTCACCTCATCCATGCTTTTCTGCCTAGCAAACTAACTATGAACGAATCCACAGTCGAACAATAATTCTAGCCCGAGGTCTACAAACCTTCCTTCCACTAAGAGCCACCTGATGACTCTTGGCAAGCCTAACCAACTTAGCTCTCCCCCCAACAATTAACCTGATTGGAGAGCTATTTGTAGTAATATCTACTTTTTGATGATCCAATATTACAATTATTTTAATAGGACTAAATATAATAATTACTGCCTTATATTCTCTTTACATATTAATCACAACACAGTGAGGAAATATACTCACCGTATCAATAATATTTCACCCTCCTTTACACGAAAGAATGCCCTCATATCATTAAACATTTTATCCTTATTATCACTGAACCCAAAGATTATTCTAGGACCCTTGTACTGTAAATGTAGTTTAAAAAAAAACATTGGATTGTGAACCTAATAATAGAAGCTTATATCTTCCTATTTACTGAAAAAGTATGCAAGAACTGCTAATTCCATGCCCCCATGTATAATAACATGGCTTTTTCAAACTTTTAGAGAATGGCAGTAATCTGTTGGTCCTAGGAACCAAAAAATTGGTGCAACTACAAGTAAAAGTGATAAACCTATTCTCTTCCTTCACATTAGTTACCCTGCTTTTACTAACTATCCCCATCATAACTACACGTTCTGATAACTATAAAACCTCTAACTACACATTCTACGTAAAAACAACTATCTCAAGTGCCTTCATCACTAGTATGATTCCCACAATAATATTCATTCACACAGGTCAAGAAATAATTATCTCAAACTGACACTGACTTACGATCCAAACTGTCAAACTATCACTTAGCTTTAAAAAAGATTATTTCTCAATAATATTTGTGCCAGTAGCTTATTTGTCACATGATCCATTATAGAGTTTTCAATATGGTATATAAACTTAGATCCCAACATTAACCAATTTTTTAAATACCTCCTCCTATTTCTCATTACCATATTATTCTCGTCACCCCAAATTATCTATTCCAATTATTTATTGGATGAGAAGACGTGGGAATTGTATCATTCTTACTTATTGGGTGATGATATGGACGAGCAGATGCACATACAGCGGCCCTGCAAACAATTCTATATAACCGCATCGGTGATATCGGTTTTATCCTAGCAATAGCATGATTCCTCATTAACCTTATGAGTCCTAAAATGGACTTACTGCTTGCCCCATCCACACCCTCTGAAGAAGAAGAAGAAGAAGGAGAAGGAAAAGAATGGTGATTGGAGTGGCGTGGCAGAGGGAATGGGAAGGTCACCTGATGCTGGGGGACATCCGTGCAAAAGAGAGATGAATACTGGCTGATCTGGTTTCTCTGTGCCATGGGAAGGAGGCAAAAGGACAGCAAGGTTGTGAGCACGTGCGTCATAAAGCACAAACCTGTAGGGTCCTGGGATGGCATGGGGCAGCAGCAGGTAGGAGGGGTGCAATAGGCTAAGGAAGAAAGTGGGGTCAGGACCGTCTTTTCCTAGTAAGGATCAACGGAATCAACACGTCAGCTATGGGAAACCCGTGGACTATGGAACGCCCGTAGTGCTGGAAGGCAAGCATAATGGCCAAGACGGGAGAGCAGACAAACATACCTGTCACACACCAAGAAGGAAACCAACAGTCATCCTCTTCCAGGAGGGAAATCTCTTTATACCTTAAGTTATAGTGAGTCTTGAGCCCCTACATTAGAAAGATGACTCTAGAAGTCAACTAGTGTAATTAAAATAGAAAAAGAGAATGAAAACAAGCAAAAAAAAAATAATAAAATGAACAGAAAGTACAAAAAAAATTAAAAAATGAAAGAAAACGGAAAAAAAAAAGAGTAGGAGAAGAAAGAAAGAACAAGACAACTAAGATTGAAAAGGAGCTGAAGAAATGAATCCAAAGTTTCAGCGAGCCTGTGGCTTTCTGAAGGAGCTCGCATTGGACCATGACCAACGGCCCTGAAGGGCGAAAAGCATATGTACCACACTCGCGGCATCTTTTGGTGCCAGGACCCTGAACCCTACAAGAGGAGCTGGTGAGAAACCATAGAAACTGGAGTGGACCTCAGTCAAGGGCAAAGTTGAGGCAAGGGTTTCTTGTTGTCCGGGGAGGGGTTGTCCTCAGGCAGGGGTCTGGGGTGGGGAGACCCCTCAAGATGAGAGGGTAGGTGGGCAGACATATGTTTCCACAAGTGTGTTAGGATCTGAAGGGTGAGCCCACGGAATTCCTCCCCAGCCCGCATGTGTGTGCTGAACTTGGAAGCCCTGCAGTGACTCTCTAGCAGGCAAGTCTGGAAGGCCAAATGCCCCCCGAATCATTTGCATCCTGAGCCCTTTGGTCCAGGGCCAGATCGGAAGTGTGTGCAGGGCGTTGTCATGGGGAATTCCCCGAGAAAAGTGTTGGTGGTGGGATGTCCAGAGTGTGAGTGAGCACGCCCTCGGCGGCTCAGCCAATGAGGAGCTTGCGCGTGCGGGGGTGGGGCTGTGGGAAAGCCATGAAAGGCCCGAGGGGGCGGGGCCCAGGCCCTTTTTCAGAGAAGCACCCTCTGAGGGAAGGAGGCGTCGTCCTGCAGAGGCAGGTAGGAGATGGAAACACTCGTGGGCCTTGTTTGCAGAGACCTGGGAGCTGCTTCTGTGCACAGGGGAGGTGCGTGTCTCTCTCCCTTTAACGTCTTCCCCGGAGGGCAAGGTTGTCGGCCCAGCGCCGCTGGTGCGGATGCCCTTCAGGGACCCTGTGTCCCTGAGGGGCCGTCGCCCGCAGTCAGGCGGCCCCAGCGGGGTGACTTGGCTCCTGGGTCAGCAGGGCTGGCGCCTGGCCACCAAGTCGCCCTGAGTTGGAGGGGGCCGTGGGGGGTCGGGGCTGGGCTTCACAATCTGGGGAACACCTGCTACGTGAATGCAACACTGCAGTGTCTGAGCCACACACTGCCCCTGGCCAGCTGGATGGTGTCCCAGCAGCACGCCACCCTCTGTCCGGCCAGCACTTCCTGCACGCTCTGTGCCGTGCGAGCTCACTTGACCCGAGCCCTCCTTCACCCAGAAGAGGTGATCCGGCCCCGCAACGACCTGCTGGCGGGCTTGCACAGATACCAGCAGGAAGATGCCCACGAGTTTCTGATGTTCACTCTGAATGCCATGCAGCAAGGGTGCTTGAGTGCATCCCAGCCGTCGGGCCATCCCTCCGAGGACACCACCCTCATCCGGCAGATCTTCGGCGGGACGTGGAGGTCTCAGATCCAGTGTCTCCACTGCCTCGGTGTCTCGGACACGTTCGACCCTTATCTGGACATCAGCCTGGATGTCACGGCGGCTCAGAGTGTGGAGCAAGCTCTGAGAGAGCTGGTGAAGCCCGAGAAGCTGGACGCTGAAAACGCCTATGACTGTGGCCTTTGTCTCCGGAAGGTGCCTGCCACCAAGAGGTTGACTTTGCACAGCACGTCCCAGGTCCTGGTGCTGGTGCTGAAGCGGTTGACACAGGTGAGCGGGGCCAAAAGGGCTCAGGAAGTGCGCTATCCCCAGTGCCTCGACCTGCAGCCCTACACGTCTGAGCGGAAGGCAGGGCCACTGGCCTACGTGCTCTATGCCGAGCTGGTGCACTCCGGGTGAAGCTGTGAGCGAGGACACTACTTTTCTTACGTGCGAGCGGGCAACGGCCAGTGGTGTAAGATGGACGATGCCAAGGTGAGCGCCTGTGACGCGAGTGCTGCCCTGAGCCAGAGCGCCTCCGTGCTCTTCTACTCCCGGGAGGGTGCGTGGCAAGGGGGTGCTGGGGGAGGGCCCGCGGCCCCCCTCACGGCTGACCCCACACACCCCGGGGAGCCTGACCCCTCCGGCCCCGGGGAGCCTGCGGGAGACACCAGCGGCAGTGCTCCTGGGTCGGAGATGTCCCCGGGGGACACAGAGGTCGAAGGAATCAGCTTAGAGCAGTGGAGATGCCTCCAAGAGCACAAGCGGCCGAAGCCGGCCTTCGACCTCCGGAAGATCCAGTCGGCCCTGCCTGCCGGCGCAGTCGTGATTCACCAGTCCAACCACGGAGGAGGGAGAAATGGCAAGCTGCCTGAACAGGAGCACGACCGCCTCGGCCATTGCAGCACCGACAGCCCGCCTCCGGGCCTCACGAGCGTTGGCAGCGGCCCTTGTGCCAGCGGGAGGGCCCGAGCGACCAAGAGGAAGAACAAGAAGCCGCGGCCATCTCTGGAGCTGTGGCGGTAGGTAGGCTCTGAGGCAGATGCCTGCAGAAGCCCAGGCACACTCTGCGTGCGACATGCCCTGTGTGACGCACCAAGCGTTCCCGGCGAGGAGCGAGTTCCTGTGGGCGGTGTGGCTGGTGCAGCCTCCTGGAAAAAGGCGGTGCCTGCAGTGTGCCCGGGGCCATGGTCTTCACCTGGATCGCGCTGAGCAGCCGAGCTCTCGAGGGCTGGCTCTGCTGGGAAGTTCCTGGAGAGGATGGGGTGCGTGACCGGGTCTGAGCACGATCCGAGGGCCTCGCACTTCTGCAGGGGTGGGAGAGTCCTCTCTGGACGGGACTTTGGGTGTGGGTTTGCCTTTCTTTTCCCGTCTGCATTCTCTGGCCGCGCCGCTGGCCTCTGGTGAGTGACGCGGCAGGGAAACGCCTCCCAGAACGCCCACAGCCAGCGGAGCAAGGAGATGATCTCCTGAGCCCTACGGGGGACAACTGGAGCGGGTGCAGGTCCGTGAATTTTCTCCTTCTGGCCGTTCAGGCTCTCGAAAATGCCCCACACGTCGAGCAGGGTCCGGGGAGAAGATGGGCGACCAGGCTCTATGGGTGGCATGTCCTTGGGAGGCGTAGTGCTACTTGGGAAGTGGACCTCTGGCAGGAATGACGCGGGGATGTGCTTGTCACCAGTGGGACGCTCCTGCGCACAGCTACCTGGGCCTCCATTTCCAGTGCAAGGAGTCTGCTGCAGAACCTCCAAGTGCTGAACGGGAGAAGCGATTCACCGTGCCACGAGCACCACCACCTGCATCACCGGCACCAACACGAAGGCCAAGGGGAGAAAGGTGACCCAACGAGTCCCAAAGAAACTTCTCCACCAGCATGGCACAGGTGCCTAAGTGGAGATGGTCATTCAACCGTTCCTTTCTGAAAGCAAAGGTCCTCCCTGCACTGAGGAAAGACCCAAGCCTGCCCTAGATATTGATAGCAAGACAACTGAACGTCCGACTCGGCCCATGCTCTCCGTCAGTCAGTTGTCTCATCCCGCTTGGCCCCAGACAAACACCGCTAGACACGGTGAGACACGGCCGGCCTCCAAAGTGTCTGGGGCAGTGGGGAAACTGTCCTCTCCTAGCTGCTTTCCTAACTGCCTCGTGATCCCGTGACCTGGTGGAGGGGCGCCTGAGGACCCTTATCAATCACCTCTTGCGGTTTATTTCTTGCTCTTGGTTGCTGGCTTCAATCCCAAAACCCTCCATCAAACGGTGGACTGGGAATTTGCGACTTAGCATCTCAGACCTAGAGGGCCAACTGTGGCTCCTGACCCCGTTAGTCGGCTTGGCAAGAAGCAGAGAATGTTCCGTTTGCTTCTCTGCCCCACACGGTTACCTACACCGCACCGTGCCCTCCACACATAGAGAGGAGAAAGAATGATGAGCAGTATCTTCCCCCAAGAACACGAACAAGCGAACCCTGGACGAGGAATTGGAGCCACCCATAGCCCGCCCTCATCATCACCAACCACCCACCTTGCTCCGCCCCATGGCCTCAAATGGACTTACTGCTTGCCCCATCCACACCCGAAGAAGGAGAAGGACAAGGAGAAGGAAAGAACGCTGATTGGAATGGTGTGGCAGAGGGAATGGGAAAGTCGCCTTATGCTGGGTGACATCCTTGCGAAAGAGAGAAAAATACTAGCTCATCTGGCCTTTCTGTGCCATGGGAAGAAGGCAAAAGGACAGCAAGGTTGTGAGCACGTGCGTCGTAAGGCACAAAGTGGTAGGGTCCTGGGATGGGATGGGGCAGCGGGAGGTGGGAGGGGTGCTATAGGCTAAGGAAGAAAGTGGGGTCATGGCCGCCTTTTCCTAGTAAGGATCAACGGAATCAACACGTCAGCTATGGGAAACCCGTGGACTGTGGAACCCCATAGTGCTGGAAGGCAAGCATAATCTCCAAGATGCCCATGAAAGTCCTCCCCAGCTCGCCCGCATGTGTGTGCTGAACTTGGAAGCACTGCAGTTTCTGTCTAGTTTCTCTCTATAGTCTTGGGACAGGCAGCCGGCATCTCAGCCCCTGCACCCCTCTGCTCCACTAACACCCAGAGCCCCTGCAGGCAATCAGAACTCTGACTCTGAAGGCCTGGGATCCCTATGTCCACAGTCTCTTCCTTCACATCAGGAGCCTGTAGCAATTCACTTGGTTTGCCCATCATCCATGCCCAGAGCTGCTGGCTCTAACATACGCCTGTGTAGTCCTTCTCTCCATAAGCTTTGAGCTGATATCCCAAGGGAAGACCATTCCCCTCACAAAGCAGGGATGAACCATGGGAACAACTTCAAATTTGCACCTGGACCCATTATACAAACTCTGTGTGCACACTCAACTCCCAAAGACACTACCCTTTTCACTGTGCTCTCTGCATGGCATGGACATTGCTTACTTGAAGAATCCAGGCTCACTTATGTGGCAGGAAGAAATACGAAGTACACGCACATACGCACGCGCGCACACACACGTACAAACATACCCCAGGAGCTAATCTGTACTCCTGCTAAGGCTGGCAATGGTGGGAGCAGAAAAGAGATCATTGTTGCTATTTCTTGGGTCTTCTGAGTTGACAGACCCTGGTTGTTTTACTGATTTCACCCTGGGGGAGTGCGGGCTTGGAGCTCCCTAGTCTGTAGTTTGCTGTCCAGCGCCCTGCACTCTATTTGGTCCACTCTACCCTTTCTCCCCAATACACAGTCACCATTAAGAAGTAAGAATCTCCACATATTGCACTGAATTTTCAAATTTGAACAAAGTTTAAAAACACAGAGAGAAATTGAATTATTGTGAAGAAGATAGTGAGAAAATTTTGTTTATCTTTTTTGTAGCTTCCAAAATGTTCAAGTATAGTCTATAAAAGCTTAATATTTTTTTTAAATTAAGAAAATTAAATAACCCCTTATTACTCCTTCTTGCCCATGAACACCTCTGTCCCAGCTTCTGTCACACTGAGCTCACCCGACAGCATGCCTGTTCCCCTGGTTTGGAGACTTCTTTCACACTCATCACTGTCATCTATGCTCACCACATACCTGAGGCCATGGTAGCCCTTCACATGGCAAATCAGGGGATTTTTTCCCCAGTGAGCCTGAGGGACGCATTTTTTTTTTTTTTCTTTTAATAGAAACTTCTCCCATCTGTCCTCTCAAGTCACAGCCTTTATGGATGCTGTAACAAGTGGATGTGAATGATAGAAAGAGGCTGTTTCCATAACAGTCCCTGAGCTGCCATACACCTAACAGAGTGGTGGATGGTACTGGCACTAATATTTCCTGGGTGGTGTTAGAAGATCCAGGCTGAAAGGAGAAGCTGAACAATTTGGCAAGACACAGATCAAACCAGGAATGACAGCAAGTCCCTCTCATTGTTTCAATGTCAAGACTCAGCCACCACCGTCCTCCTCAGCATCCTTATGCAGGACAGTTGAAATACTGACCAGATAAAGCTGAGGAGGCAGAAAACAGTCATGAGAGCCAAGCCTCCAGAGCCCTGCTAGATACCCCAGGCATGAGTCCCCAACCACTCACCTGGCGGGGGGAACCCTCCTACCAAACCGCAGAAATATGGTGACCCCTCCTCTCTCTGGGGTCAAAACACTATGAGCTACTCCCCACATAAACAAGGTAGTAATGTTTCCATTTTACACAGAAAAAAAATGAACGTCATGAGCTGTTATATTCTGATTAGACCTATTTGTTCAGAGTTATTTAATTAATATTCAATTTCTAGGATTTACATCAAATCCCAGGAAACCCTCAGAATGATCACTTGGGGAATCTTGACTCCACAGAACAAACACCAGTCTCAAACATTTCCATAACTAATTCTTGATCAAATGCATCCAACTTTGTTCTCCAATACCCACCGAAGTGGTTTAGAGTCCCCCGTCCTTCCTGCTGTGCCCTCCCCTGACCCTCTGGATGCAACTGCCTTCAGTCATCTTGACTCCCCCCAGTATGGGAATCCGGCAACTTTGGAACCTTAACCTTAGTTCCGTCATCCATGGCCTCAGATATGTGGCCAAGCCACTGTGAATCTTTTCACTGGCGGGTGAAACAATCTAAGGAGTCATGTCTTGGTGGAAGATCAAGCACTCTGGTGCACAGAAAAGCTCGTAAATCCCCTTGCACAGGAAAGAAGCGGAAGTATGTACATCATAAGTCCCCCACAGAGCAGACATGCTCATCAAATACAGAGGAAGTTTAATTTGGGGTGAAATTTAGTTGACACCTTCAGAGACATTGGTGAAATACTACATAGATTTCTGCCTTACTAAATATTATTGGCAGAAACAGTCTTCATTTCATAAATTTTGTACAGGAGAGTATTTGTCTTTAAGGAAAAAAATTAAACTAATTACATTCTTCTGAACAAATTTATGTGCCCACTCAAAGCATATTCTGACATTTACTTGATGCTCTCCATTTCACCCTGCTCATCTCCAGGTTTCCCATTTTCCCAGAAGGGTGTGCTTCCTCTGAGTACAAGTGCCACCTACTCTCTTGTCTTCATAAGATAGCTCAGGCCTGAACCATAAGTTCAGCCCTTGAAATAAACACCTCAGATGATCTGATGGCCACAGGAGAATGAGAAGCTGTCGCTAATGTGGTGAGAACTTGGGTTCCCTCCCCAACTAATCTTCTGCCAAGTCTCCCCCTGGCTGAGCGTTATCATCCTAAATGATGTCTGTGGGCAGGAGCTGATGTGAAAGAAAAGAGGGTGTCCAGAGGCCCAGCACCGCCTCATCCTCTCCCCCAGCAGCTCTAATTCTGGGCCTGGCTTCTTTTTTTGTTTGTTTTACCATGAGTACTGTTTCCAGCCATCCTAGGACTTCCTTTAGAGTAGTTCTTGAAAGGTTCCCCAACCACCATTGGCCTCACTTGTCACTGCTATACTTCCCTTCTGAAACTAAATTCAGTTCTTTCAGAAAGATTGAGTCCAGGGACTTCCCTGGTGGTGCAGTGGTTAAGAATCCACCGGCCAATGCAGGGGACACAGGTTTGATCTCTGAACTGGGAAGATCCCACACGCCACAGAGCAGTGAAGCCTGTGCACCCCGACTGCAAGGTCCAGCCTCAGCAGGATCCAGGGGGTACCCACGGGATGAATGGCATGGGTGAGAGAAGACACATGAGACCAGCCTTGATAGGGCCAAGTCTGAGAGGGGGAGAGAGAGAGAGACCAGACGGGGGTTGCAGCCGAGTCTGGCAGGGCCTGGCAATCTTTATTTTTTACCGTGGCTTTTATACCCTAAGTTAGTACATCTCTAAGGGGAAGGTAGTTTAACATTACATCAGCTTGTTCTTTATGAAACCAGGGTGTTTTCTGCATACTTCTTTGTTTCTGAGGGTCTTGTACATTATCTTCTGGCCTTGGGGCCCATTAACATTTTATGCAGGTCAGGTGAATGTAAACCTATTTTCCATTTCTGTGGTGACCTTAACGGAAAGGTAGCAGTCTCATAGGGCAGCAGTACAGAATAGAAGTATAACCTTGTTAACATAAAAATTAATCCTTCTGCAGAAGTTGTCAGCTGAGTTTATCTAAGAAGTTTACCCCACACTGACTCTGTGACTTTGGTGAGGCAGGCAGCCTCTGCCTAGACTCCTGGGTGACAATTAACAACCATCTCATTGTTACCACACTAGGGCTAAGCTCTTATTTTTCTACATCTGTAACTATATTAACAATGGTTTGTATAACACAACCTTAGCACCTTAAGAGCAAAACACAGCAAGCAAATGTTAACCCAATAGCCACTTTTAGAATGATTTTTCTTGTGTTTTCTAATAGGGCTTCCTCACCCCCCGAAGGGCTCTATGTCTATTAGGGCCTTTGTATGATCAGGTTCTTTATGTTATTTTGTGATTAGGGTATTATAAGCAATCATGCAGATTAGTACCAAGGACATAAATGCATTTGCCATACAAACTGAAATGCCAGCAAAGGAGTTTAAATTAAAACACTCCTTTCACCCTGGATACTCTCATAAAATACCACCACCCAGGAAACTTATTGATTAAAGTTTTAAATCAATTCTTATTTGGGAAGAGATTGGGGAAGGCCTTCTGCCTGTGTCACAGAAATTAGGGAGTAGTCTATTGAAGCAAGCATCAGAAAGACAGATATCATCTTTAAGGTGAATGCCGGGGGCAGCTTTTCGGAATCCCTGAAAACCTGATCTGCCTTGCCTGTCAGGTTTTCTCCCTCATGGCCTTGTCATGGGTGGGATCTCATGTGCCGGATCCCGGCACCCGACTACTGAAGTGTGCACACCCTGGAGCAGGCGCTCCACACCCAGAGAAGCCACCAGAGAGAGAAGCCGGGCACCGCAGTGAAGAGGCGCCTCTGCAGGCCACGAAGGCCACACTGCTGAAAGCTGGTGTGCGGCAGTGACGGCCCAGAGCACCCAAAAGAAATTAACTAGTTAAATTTTTAAAAGACTGAGTCCAGAAAAAAAAAAAAATTAATGACATTTCATTTCTCTTTATTTTCATTCTTCTGCTGACATTCTGTTCTTGATTCTGTTAGATATTTAGAATGCTTACAAAACTCCAGGTCACAGAAAAGGAGGAATTCCCAGTTAGAGTTCAGCGTCTCAGGGAACAGGTACACATCTCTTCTGCTGAACAGTCCAAGGAGATGTGAGGGTAGCAATGAACCAAAACCATCAGCAAACCCCAAGAGGAGAGCAGCCCATGGAGCCCAGAGCAGCTGTCTGCAGGCTCACCCCAGGGGCAGCAGAGGGCCCGCAGGCTGGCTGGGCTTCCTGAGCCCCAGACTGTGGGGAAGGCTGTGGTCTTTCAGTGATGGTTCAGACTCCCCATCAGGAAAACCAGGCCTGACCTCAGCATCTCTGACTCAGTACATACCTTCAGGACCCACCCCAAGTCTGCCCTCTCCTCCTCTCAGGCAGAACGAATCGACTGCAGGCAGTGCGGGCTAGGCCACTGATCATCCTGGGTGCTAAGGCCAGGGATGGGCACATAGCTCACCACTTGTGATTCTCAGGATCATAAGAACTTGCCTACTTCCTCATTCAGGGTGAGGAACAGCAGTGGCTGTGACAGGCAGGACTTCCCAGTAAGGCAGAGGGACAGGCTGAGTCAAGGAGAAATGACAGGAGCCTGTCTGTGTGGGAAGCTGACCAGGGCGGCGTGACCAGCCCCTCTATTCAGGGGCAGGCTGACGCCCTTGTCACCAGAAGCAAACATGAATCAGCTGGGGTCCCAGGGCTGTGACTCACAGCAGGTAATGACTCCAGGTTCTTGGTCCTTGTACCAGGCGGGCACTTGTGAATTGGGGATTGCCACGGAGAGCCAAGACAGGTGGACGGTCAGCCCATGGAGCCTGCAGACCTTGACACCCACTGGGGCGAACACAGAGAGAAGGGCTGAGAGGTCACCAACTCTCACTGAGGGGAGGCGGCAGGAAGCTTGGCCTGAGTCTCATTCCTAGGACCTACCTACAAGGTTAAAGACTGACCTGACCATTACTAGATTATTCTTAACAGAAGCCCAGCGTTCCTACTATACCCAGTTTCTAATGGGCCAAGGTGAAGATGGAAGAAAATGTTGGCATCATTCCTTTTTGGATTCATTGATAAATTCATCCAATATTTACTGGACATTTTTATCACTAGTGATAAAGATCAAAATCTGTCTTTGAGAAGCTCATTCTCTGCTGGTAATACAGAAAGTAACCCCCATCCAGGGCAGTGGAGAGTCCACTCGCCCCGCCCAGGAGTCTGGAAGCCCTGACAGTCTCATAGTGGAGGGGAGGCTCAGGTAAGTCTTTAAAAGTGAGACTTTTTTTTACCCGGAGGCAGAGGCAGCTAGTGTGAAGAACAAGAACATTTGTGAAAATGAACCTCATTTCCCCTCTTCTCCTCTCAGGTGCTCAGACCACATGGGACCCTGTGCATTTCCTTGAAATCTCCAAGCACTCTCTAGGCACAGAGCATTTCCCTTTTCTCTGTGATTCCCCTGAAACACACTTCTCTTCCAGGGATAGATAGCTCACTCCTTCATTGGCTTCAGGCCTTTACTGAAATGCTTCCTCCTTCGGGAGAGTTTCCACACCACACATGGAAAACATCAGCTCTATCTTCCTCTGTCTACTGTCCTGCTCTCTCGCTCTCTGTCTCATTTTTTGTATCTCTGACAGCCTCTAGGGATGGGGCTGTGGGTGGAAGGAGATGTGGGGAGAGGGTAGGGTGGTATCTTCTCCCCACAGGCTTTGCTGGAAAAGAAACTGTTTTTCTTCAGAGACAAGGCATGAATATAAACTGCAGGTAAATTGAAACTTAAATTGAAGATATTAATAAATTGAACAATAAATGTGAAAGCAAAAAACATGAAACCTTTTGGAGCATACATAACAGAATGCTATTATGATGTGTGGGGGATGAAGAACTTCTTTAAAAAGCCAAACAAACTGGTGAGCAAAAGATGGATAAATATGACCATATTACAAGTAACAACTGCTGCTCATCAAAAGATATCATAAAATGAGGAAAACAAAAACCAGGGAGTGGAAAGTGACATGTGCAACAAGTGTAAAGACCTTTCACCAGTAAACGTTTCTAAAAAGTAGAAGTCAAAAACACATTAACAGGCATTGCATGGAAGGTGAAACATGGAAGTCCAATGAACATTTAAAATGTGATCAATTTCATTTGTGATAAATTAAATACTAATTAAAATTGCAACCAAACACCATCTCACAGCTCACAGTTGAGCAAACATTTATGAGTGACTATGAAAAAGCTGGCTCAGATGTGGAGCAGAAGAAGTTGTCATTCATTGTCAATCAGAATATCAACTGTAGTGACATAGCATAGCTGGACAAGTGAACACCCTCAGTTTCATTAATTCCCATCCATCTCATAAAATAGATACGTGTGAAACATATTCTTAACAGCAGAGAGCTGTAAACAATTCCAATATCCAGCAACAATAGAATGGATAGATTTTGGTACATTTAAAGTATGGGCTACTATAGAGCAGTAAAAGTAATTCAATAGCTTGCATACGAATGAATGAACCTCAGAAACCGATACCACACACAAAAGAAATATTATGTCACAAAAGGATAATCACTGTGATTCTACTTACATAAAGGGACAAAAGCGGAAAAGCCTGTGTACTGTTTAGGAACTCATGTGCATGTGCAAATCTCAAATTAAAGGCAGGGAGTGTCATAGAATTGAGATATACAGAAAAATTAGAATCTTTTTTAATGAGAGTGGGTGTTGAGAACATGAGAATCTGCTTCACTATTATTCTGCAAATTATGTACTTTTATTACCTACAAGGCTTTCTTTGTATAATCTATTCCTCAGTAAGATTTATGCCACACATCAAAATAAATTCCAAGTGGCATTTAATATAAAATTTGATACCATTAACCTTAAGAATAAAGTATAAATATGTATGCAATCTTGAGATGGGGAAGACCTTGATAATAAAATATAAATATATATGCAAGCTTGAGACAGGGAAGACCTTGATTAACTCTGATGGACTGGGTTTTGTCCCCCCAGGTAGATGTGTTGAAGTTCTAACCTGCAGAGACTCAGAATGTGACTGTATTTGCAGACGGAGTTTTTAAAGAGATAAATAAATTGAGGCCTTTAAGTTGTGCCCTAATCCAATATGACTCTTGTCCCTGTAAGAAAAGGAAGTTGAACACAGAAAGAAACCCCAGGGATGGGTGTACACAGAGGAAGGATGAAGTGAGGACACAGAGGAAGTGGTTGTCTGCAAGTCAAAAAGCAAGTCCTCAGGAGAATCAACCCCAACCACACTATGATCTTGGATGTCCAGCCTCTGGAGCTGTAAGAAAGCAAATGTCTGCCATTCAAGCTTCTGGGGATATGCTATTTGGTCATGGCAGCCCCAGAAAACTGATATATAAGCATTACATTGAATGCCAAACTACATAGAAAAGTCTTCATGGGTTTTACTACAACCTTGCTAAACTCTTACATGTCAAAAAATAAAAGGAAAATTACAAATTCAAAACTATAATACGTTTGACAAAAGCTTGACATTACCAATACATAGCTCCTACAAGTATGTAATAAAACAAGTAATCTAGCAAAAAGTTTGGCAAGACCCATAAGCTGAAATGTTCATGTAAAGAAATACAAATGTTTGTTAAAAAACAGAAAAAAAAAGTCAACTTCCTTCAACAAGTTAAGGTTGAGATATTATTTTGTATTCCATTAAGAGAAAAGAGCCTCATAAAATAATAGCATACAGATTTAACAAAGATTGTAGCTATCATCCTCAGCAGATCTAAGTATTCAATATTCCTTCTTGTTTCGTCCTTTGACGTTACATATAGATCAAAGAGCTGTAAAAATGATTTATGTTTGGCATGGAAATTTTAAGCCTCACTTCTGGGGATTTATACCAAGTAATTAGGTAAATATTTTGACTATTAGAATACATACTCTAAAATGAGAAATAATCTTTATTCTCAACATAAGGATTTTGTTAAACAAAGTATAGTAACTTTCACACCATGGAAATGTTTAAATTGGAAAGGACATAAATCAAAATATGAAGCAAGATCATCTTTGATAGATTTTCTGAGCTGTATGCAGGTAAATTTAAATGTCATCTTTCATAATTACCAATATTTTTCAAAGTTTGCTATGATAAAATATAGATTGCTTTGATAATAATGTGGTGGTGGTTTAGTCGCTAAGTTGTGTCTGACTCTTTGTGAACCCAGGGACTGTAGCCCTCCAGGCTCCTCTGTCCATGGATATCCCAGGCAAGAACACTGGAGTGGGTTGCCATCTCCTTCTGCAGGGGATCTTCCTGACTCAGGGATGGAACCCATATCTCCTGCACTGCAGGCAGATTTATTACAGCTGAGCCTCCAGGGAAGCCCAAGAAGTCTATAAAGTCACTTCAAAAGCAACATGAAAGCAACTGCTGAGGGGTCTGAGTAGACTGGGAAGTGGACCTCCCGTGGGTCTGAGGCCAGGACAGGGCCATCTGCATCTGAACCGTGGTCACTCTCACTTGCTCTGCAACCTTGGTTGGGTTTCTAAAAGTGCTGAAATCTGAGTTCTGTCAGCTGCCTGAGAACCTTGTTTCCAGAACTCAAAGGGCGCAGAGTGGGCACAGAGAAAGGCTGCTTCTCACCAACTCCTCCAACCTTGTACAGTGAGAAGTAGATTTTTAAAGTTGAGAGTAATAAGGTCTTTTTGAATCAGGGGGGATGCAGAAGTGAAACAGGCCAGAGAAATGGAAAATCCAAAGGAGGACTAGAATCCAAAGGAAGCTAAGCATGATCACCCTGTGCTCAGTATCACGAGTCATTCCCTGGGATTTGGGGGGTTGCTAGCTACCCTCACTATGCGAGGAAACCCTCACTCTGCTAGCTACCCTCACAGATGTGACAAACAGACTCATTGGAAAAGACCCCAATGCTGGGAAAGATTGAAGGCAGGAGAAGGGGATGACAGGCAATGAGGTGATTCAATGGCATCACCGACTCCATGGACATGAGTGTGAGTAAGCTCCAGGAGTTGGTGATGGACAGGGAGGCCTGGTGTCCATGGGGTCACAGAGAGTTGGACATGACTGAGTGACTGAACCAAACTGAGCTACCCTCATATAAGTGCCAATATATGTCTTATCTCGTATAATTTCCCACACAGCTCTATGATGCAATAGGATTGTCATTTCTGCTCTAGAAGTAAAGAAACAGGTGATTAAAGACAGTAGGTGTCCTGTCCAAAATCACACAAGTAGACAGGGTAGCCATAGGATGTGGAAGTTTGTGTAATTCAGAGCCAGCTTGTGTCCATCCGCCCAGCATCCCTGTTTCTAAATGCATTCGCCCCGACTCACACAAGCACAGGCTTGGGGGCTGAAAATGACCAGCTTCTTACTTCAGCATTTGACAACATATTGCTGTCACTTTCAACTAGGTATCAGAAGGAAGAGAAAGATGGAAAACTAACTACATGGAACACGTTGTGATATCAGGTCATTTTTCTCCTGGTTAATGTTGTCTTCTTCCAGTGGCGATTCCCCTGGTTCTGCATGCTCATCTTTGTCGGACGGTGCTTGGCTGGCGGTCAAGGTGGAGGTGCAAGGCCCCAGGAGCCCCCTTGGGCCTCACCCTCTCAGCTCAGCTGTCTCCAGAGCATCTCCAGATCTAAGTGAGATAGTCAGCACACAGCCCTCCCACTGTTTCCCTGAGGTGCCTCTGCCTGCAGTCCCTTCCTGCCCACCGGGAGGGCCTTTCCTATTTACCCACATCTTCCCTTCCCTCTCTCTCAGGAGAGTGGCTTGTGAATTGCTTTTCAGAGGATACATATTATCGAATTACCTTTCCTCATTCTAACTCCCTGATACAAAGAAATTCTTCCTACCACTAGGGAGGCCATGTATCTTTTAAAAAGATACATTTTTTAAAGAAAAAGTGTTAAATTTTGAAGAAATTCTTCCTACCAGTAGGGGCCCATGTATCTTTAGAAAGATACATTTCCCTGCCTGCTCATTGCTTATTGCTGGTATAACAAACCAGCACAAGCTCATTTTCTCATCCGTATGAAGAGGTCCAATATGGATCTCGCTGTGTGGGCATCGAGGCGTCGGCGGGGCTGCGTTCCTTCTGGAGGATCGGGGTCTGTTCTTTCTAGGGGTCACCGCACTGCTCACTTGTGGGCCCAGCAACCACTTCAGGCCCACTGTGGCTCGTGTCTGCACGTCTCCTTCGCCAGCTGTGACCCTCCTGACTCCCGCTCTGACTTCTGAGCACCCTTGGGGCCACACTGCACCCACACCAGTAACCCAGAAGGGCCTCCCCAGGTGTAGGTCCTTTCTGTAACCACACCCACACACGTCCCTTTTGCCATGTGAGCTAACACAGTCACAGGTTCTGGGGATTAGGACCTGGACATCTTTTGGGGGGAGGGAGCTGTTGATCACACTATTCTTTCTGCACAACTTGAAAGAAAATTACTTTAAATAATTACAAAGTAACTTCACAGCAGCTCAGAGTATAATCAACTACTAAAATATGATATACAGATAATAAAACAATTGGGTCACAATGCGGGTCAGAATAAACAGACCTAGAAGAATGCTTTCCTAATTTTTCACCAGCAAGAAACAATGATCAGACTGTATTTGGATGACACCTGTCAGGGCCGTGTCGTGAAGCATGAGATCGGGGAGGGTGTGTGGGGTGCGCACAGACAGGGCTGAGCCCCGAGGGTCCCAGTGACCGCAGGCCCAGAATCCACTGGACAGCGAGGCCTTCTGAGGGTTCAGGCAGGAGGAGCCCAGACACTAGGGCGGGAGTTGGGTGGGCAGGATGTGGCTGCGGGTGTGGGGGTCCCTGAGATGCTGAGGCTTCTCACCACCTATTTGTGCAAGTGCCCCACCATCTTTAACTCCTAGTTACTGCGTGTCCTGATCTGTAGCGTCCATTCAACACAAAAGCACAACGTTTTAACAGCAGCCTGGCAGGGACTGCAGAGGGCGGTCCGGGCCGCTGAGATCAAGAAGCTCCTGAGAAACGGAGCACCGGCGCTGAGCCCGGAGCCCAGGGGACTCCTCCCGCCCCGCCCCTCGGTGATCCCCGGCCCCGGAGCTTCCCGCTGGGGTCCTCTGCGGGGGAGGCCCGGGCGCCCGCACGTCTGAGCCCGGAGCCCGGGGTGGGGGACTCCTCCCGCCCCGCCCCTCGGTGATCCCCAGCCCCGGAGCTTCCCGCTGGGGTCCTCTGCGGGGGAGGCCCGGGCGCCCGCACGTCTGAGCCCGGAGCCCGGGGGGGGGGGACTCCTCCCGCCCCGCCCCTCGGTGATCCCCGGCCCCGGAGCTTCCCGCTGGGGTCCTCTGCGGGGGAGGCCCGGGCGCCCGCACGTCTGAGCCCGGAGCCCGGGGGGGGGGACTCCTCCCGCCCCGCCCCTCGGTGATCCCCAGCCCCGGAGCTTCCCGCTGGGGTCCTCTGCGGGGGAGGCCCGGGCGCCTGCACGTCTGAGCCCTGGGCCCCGCGACCGAGCTCGGGGACAGGCCGCGCACCGGTTCTCCCGGTCCTCCTCCCGCACGTTCCAGCGGTGGCGGCTGAGGCCCCAGGTCGGGCCCGGGGAGGCGAGCGGGCGGGGGACACGCGGCCCCGTCGGTGGCCGCGTGCGGGGAGCGGGTGCAGTTTCTCCCCGCGGGGCCAAGCCCGTTCGATCGGAAGTCCTTAGCCCGGCAGAGGAGCCGCTGTGCCGCCGGCGGGGCCCCCGTGTCCTCCTTCCCGGCCCGCGGGGGATTCGGACCGTCTCCGGGGCCCGGAGGCCACCTGGCTCTCTTCTCGCCGCCTCCAGGCTGCTCGGGGCGCACTGGGCTGCCGGGTTCCCGCGCCCGCTGCGGCGGCCAGGGACCCGGAGCTCCTGCAGGGATGGCACTCCGGATCGCGCCCGGCCCCGGGCCCTCCGTGCGAGTCGCCTGCCCGGCGGCGAAAGCAGGGCTATTTCTTGCTCATGGTCCTTTGCTGGCACCTGACATGAGTTGATTCTCAGTCACTATTGAATGGATGATTGAAGGATGAGTGACAGGGGTGTGCTGGAAAGGGCCTGGCTCTGCGATGATCTGGAGATGCCACACATCTTTGGAGGATTTGGAGATTCACCTAGGTAATCTCTAACATCCATCAGCTCTGACATGTATTAATCTTTGGGCTTACCCCCAAGCCTGTTCCATTTGCTCCTGGATATTTGGTTGAACATTGGTTGTACTCAGTGACTTGAGATTCAAGATTAGGCTGTGGATAAGAAAGTTAAAAGGGACAGCAGTTTGGTTGCAGATAAGTACACACATAAAATAATCTACATAATTTCTGTGATCTTCTTTAAGTTACACAATTCAGAGAATAGCCACCACAATCACATAGTCATGCACTTGGCCAGATACTGGGTACTAAATTACCATAGCCAAAGAACCAAGTGTTATCTCTGAAGGTCTGGGAACTAGCCACATTTGGCCAATGGAGAACTTAACTTATGGCAGTTTTTATCTTTTGCTAAGTATAGACACTGGAAAGGGATAGATGACCCTCCAAGGGGACTAATCAAGCAGGTTAAAACTTGTACTCTAGAAACACAAGGGATCCTCTCCATGGGAATGTCACTTTATTCAAAGCTTTCAACATCCTCTGAAATGGGGAACATACAGGGCAAAACTCTGCCAGCTATACTTGCAATTAAAATTTGCTTGTGGCTTTTTATATGAGTGGATTCTCCTTCATATCTGTCCGTAGATTCCAAGATCCTGATTAATGTTTCCTGAATTACAGAAGTCAGTTCTGCATCACCTAGGATTAGGGCAGATTCAAACCCACTCTTGTGGTTTAATGTAAAAACAACCTTCTGTAAAGGCCTATAGAACACATGGTCAGCTGACTCTGTGGCTAAAATCTGCGGAAAGTCTCTTAGGGAGTAGTTTTCCTGCCAGATGTTGGATACTACAAGGGAAGAGTTTCAAGTCTGGACTTGTGTTTCCAAACAGTTGCTTTAATTAATGCAGTGTTTATCAAAGGTGATGTCCATTATCACCATTGTTGGAAACAGAGTCATTACTGAATGACCACACCCTTTTCTGATATGGAGTGGAAATGCCCCAGGGCCACACACTGGGGCTGGGAGAATCTGCCCCATGACAGGCGGTGGGAGGAGATCACTTTCTTTTCTCACCGAGTTTACCTTCCACTGAATGATCATTCTCAGAGGCAGCCCCAAGACTCCACATGGAATGTCGAAAGGGTAACTGATCCAGGACCTCCTAAGACCTGCACTAGCCCTGCAGACCGACAGAAAAAGGGTGATCTAACTTACACGTGGCATCTTAAAATAAATAAATAAATAAATAAAAACAGAGCACCAAGGTCATTAATACAGGACACAGATCACTGGTTGCAAAAGGCGGGCTGTGGGGGTGTGAGGAGCGGGTAGAGGTGGTCAAGAGGAACAGACTTGCAATTATAGAAAAATAACTCATGGGATCATCATGTGTAGCATGACAACTATAGCTAATAATACTATTTTTTTTTTTTGCTTTTTTTTTTATTTGTGCACTTAAAAGTTCCTAAAAGAGTGTATTTAAAAAGTCTTCATCACACACACAAAAGTTGTAGCTTTGTAAGATGATGGATATGAGATGGACTTATGGTGATCATTTCAGAATATATACAGATAAGGAATCATTATGTTGCACACAGAAAGCTAATATAAAGATAAAAGTCAAGTATGCATCAATTAATAAAAACAAGAAAACGGTGGAAGGACGATGTGCGCTCTCACAATTGCTGAGAAAGATAAAGCATTGAGCTTTGCATCAGAGTCTGCAGTCTTCCTTCCTCTCATCAATGGGAAGGGTACGTACAGCCTTGGATACAGCAGATGGGATAGGCCTGGGGTTCTGCATTTCTCATAAGCTCCTAGGAAATGATAATTCCTGCAGATTCCTGGCTGCACTTTGACTAGCAAGGTGTTAAAGCTCCTGAGGGTGGAGATTAACTGCGCTGGTTTCTAAGGGATCCAGTTACAATTATGATGAGTACAGCACAGGGGCTTTTTTGGCCTTCATTCCTGACAGTGTGAACAGCTGCGGGGTGAGCTGAGGTGGCGATTCTGTGTGCAGAGAAGAGGAAGATGACAACTTTCATCGGTCTAGAAATGATGTGGTTTCATGTTCATATACCAACATCTGCAGACAGGTGGAGCCCACTAGCAAAACCTTCAGAAATAAAGGCTAAAATAACACTATGATTTTTTTAAATTATTATTTTGGAATGCTATCCACAATAAATAAACTAGATTAAAACAAAATGATTTTATGCCACAGCTCAAGTGGTTCAATTACCTGGGAGTTTTTTTTCAAGTTTTATCTTTTTTTTTTTTTTTGGATTGTGTCTAATCTTTTATTTATTTAATTTCAAGTTTTATCTTGAATTAATCTTGGAGGGCTCAGCAGGAACCCTTCTTAGAAGTGTCTGCAATTACATGAGGGCTTGCCTGAGTGTGTCACTGCTTGTCCAAAGCTCTGGTGGCAAATAAAACATGAATGACATAGGAAGGACCCTTTACTACACTTGTTAAAATATGGCAGGGACTTCTTTGGGAAGCTATAAGTTCTTGGTCACCGTGAGGAATAGAAAGTGAGCCTGCAGAAGACGCAGATGGGCCACAGGAGAGGAGCCAGCCGAGCTCCTCGCCCTCTCAGCTCCTCTGATAAAGGCTCTGTCTGACCCCCAAGACCCTCAGACACGCCTCCCGAGGGAAGCGGGTCCTGAGAGGCCTGGTGTGGGCCCCGGTGCTCTTCTCTGACCTGGGGGAGGAAGCGGTGCGCTCAGGAGAGACCCTGGGCGTGGAGTGAGGACCCCGGGCTCGGGCTGGGCCACTTGCCGAGGGACAGCATCCCCGCGCTCCACTGGGGTCAGCGTCCACGGGGGTAAGATGAGCGGCCCGGCCGCTCTGGGGTGTTTCTCACGGTCCCTTGATGCTTCAACAGTCCTTGGGCCCCAAGAAAGCTGGCAGATGTCGGAAGTGTGTGACCTCGGGCAGGACTCAGCGGTAAAGAATCTGCCTGCCAACGCAGGAGACAGGTCCGGCCCAGGAAGCCCCCACACACAGGAGCAGCTGAGGCCACGCACCGCGACTGTCCCCGGTAGAGCGCGGAGCTGCGACTCCTGCGGCCCGTGCCTCCCGGAGCCTGTCTCTGCAGCAGGAGAAGCCGCGCGAAGAGAAGCCCGAGCCCCACCGCTGGAGAAAAGCCCCCACGGTAGTGAAGGCTCGGCACAGCCAAAGTAAATGAACAAAAAAAACTATTTAAAGAGAAGAGGTGTGTGGCCTCTGGGCCCTGAGCAGCCCCCTGGAGCCCGTGGGGAGGTTCTGGCCGAGGCCGTCTCCACAGACGAAGGTGCCGTGGGGCTCGGGGCGCAGCTGGCCAGTGACACCCCGAGAGGACTGCCCTCTTCCTGCCCACCTTCTCCGCCAGCAGGCTGGCAGGGGGGCAAGTCCTGGAGCCTGTCCTCACTCCGAAGTCTGGGCGGCCTGTACACGGGGTCTGTGTGAAGCGGCACAGGGCATTTCCGTCTGTTGGTCCCTCCTCTGTCCCTCCCCGGCTTGGAAGACCCGTGGAAGGCAGGGCTGGTGAGCTCTGCACACGGTGATCCTGGGCCCCCGAAGCCCCAGCAGCAGCAGACCCTGGGGAGTGACCGGGAGAGGGAGCCGGGCTGGGTGCACCGGAGAGCGAGGGGCTCTGCTGGGAGATGGAGAGATGGGGAGGGGGGCTTCCTAGAGCAAAAGCTGCTCCCCCACAGCATGGGCAGGGCCTGAGATGAGACCCAGATGGCCCTGCAGGCCTGACGGGGGAGCCGCAGGCCTCAGCCTCTGAGCAGGTGAGCAGTGAGCACCTCTGGGCCTGAGCGAGTCGTGGAGACTGGATTCCGGCCCTCAGGAAGCCCTGGGCCTCAGAGGGGCGTCAGGCAAGACATAAGTGCCCCAGCTTGTGCCAGGTGCTCGCCGAGAAAAGCCACACAGGGCCAGAGGAAAGGCAAGGAGTGACAGCACAGCCTGAGGGAGCCACAGGGAAGCAGCAGAGCGGTGGTTTCCAAGCCAAGGCCTCGGAGAAACGCAGCTCAGCAGCCAGGGACCCGGGGCCAGGGGCCAGCGGTAGGTGCAGCAGAGAGAGGAAGACCCCCTAAAACGGCAGATGTGAAGGCAGAGTGTTCATCTAAACTCCTGGATGATGTCAGAGGCGGCGTGGACTGTGAGGTGGACACAGCGGGTGAAGGCTGGCCAAGGAAGGGGGCAGGGGAGAGAGCGAAAGACGGTCAGAGCCTGGCTGTGGATGCCACTCTCCTTCCAAGGGAGATACGAGTCACTCAGATGCTGTGAGTAGAGAACCAGTTAAAGCAGATGAGTTATCACAGGGAGAAAGATAACGGGAGGCAAAGAGGCTGCAGCCAGAGGGCGGTCAGGAGCCCAGCAAAACCACCGGTGAGAGGAGCCTAGACTGAACTCAGGAGGCAGAGACCTGGAGGGAGGAAGCCCTTCAGAGCAGTCCTGGAGGAGGAGAAGGAGGAGGCAGGACAGCAGGAGCATGGAGAGCAGCTCCTCCAGATGCTGAGGACCCTCGTTGTTTGGGGATGAAGGGAAGCTCAGAGAAGTCAGTCCCTGCAAGAGGAAAGACTTGAGCTCTAATCTCTGTCCAGTGTTTCCCAGATGCTACTCTCCATCAGTTCCCTAACGAAGGCTGTGTTTTAAAACTAACATGAATTACATTACTGTAACCCAGTTATCATCATCACAAAAGCTTTGAAAGTGTTTAAAAGCTTGATCATTAAAAATTGAAATAAACAAGTGACCAAACTGAGCTAAAATAATGGGCAAATGACTGCACCATTATTCACAATAATCAAGTTGCCCATTGACAGATGAATGCAGAAAGATAAGGTGTATACACCCATATTCCCTGATAGCTCAGTTGGTAAAGAATCCACCTGCAATCTAGGAGACCTGGGTTCAATTCGTGCCTTGGGAAGATCCCCTGGAGAAGGAAACAGCTATCCATTCTAGTATTCTGGCCTGGAGCATTCCATGAGCTATATACTCCATGGGGTCTCAAAGAGTTGGATACGTCTGAGTGACTTTCACTTCATTTCACTTCATACACACATATACTGAAATATTATTCAGGTTTCAAAAGAAGTCAATCCTGCTCTTTGCAGGGACATGTATGAACCAGGAAGGACATTATGCTAAGTGAACAAAGCCAGAGGCAGAAAGAGAAATCCTGTGTAATGTCACCTATACAATGAATAAAATAGTCAAACTCATCAATGCAGAGAGTAGAATTGTGGTTGCTTGGAGAAGGAGAAGGAAAATGGGGAGCTGCTGCTCACCAGGTAAGACATTTCAGTTCTGCAAGATACACACCTTCTGGAGATGTGCTGTATATACTTTGTCTATAACTAATGAGATTATGTTGTTGTGTAGTCACTCAGTCATGTCCGACTGTGACCCCGTGGACCATAGCCCACCAGGATCCTCTGTTATGGGATTTCCCAGGCAAAAGTACTGGGTTGGGTTGCCACTTCCTTCTCCAGGGTGTCTTCCCAATCCAGGGACTGAACTGAAGTCTCCTGTACCGGCAGGCAGATTCTTCACCTCTGAGCACCAGGGAAGCCCCAATGACACTATGTTCTACACTTAGAAATTTGTTCAGAGTGTAGATCTCACTAGACTACTGTTGAATGTTCTCACTACAACTTAAATATAATATCCACAGAAGATCTGAAAGGACTTACTTCAACAGACATTTCTCTAAGGAGATATACAAATGGCCAACAAGCACAGAGAAGAATGCTCAATGCAAATAAAACTTACAGTGAGATACCACTTCTTACCCATTAGGATAGCAATTATCAAAAGTCAGAAATAAGATGTGTTGGTGAGAATGTAGGTGAAAATTGAATCTTGTGCAGAGTTGTTGACAATATAGTGTAGTACAGCCATTGTGGAAAACACCATGGCCAGTCCTTAAAAAATTGGAACTAAACTTACCACATGATCCAGGAATTCCACCTCTGGGTGTATATTCAAAAGAACTGAAAGCAGAAGTTTGAACAGATGTTTGTGCAGCAAGGTTCATAGCTGCATGATGCACAATAGCCCACAGGTGGAAGGAACCCAAGTGTCCAGTAACAGAATGTGGAGTATGCATAACCTGGAATATTGTTCAGACTGAAAACATAAAGGGAACCTTGTCCCAGGCTACAGCGTGGATGAACTTTGAGGACATCATGCTAAATGAAATAAGCCAGACACAAAAGGGCAAACACTTCACGTTCATTTATAAAAGGTACCCAGGGAGTGAAACTCTCTCAGTCGTGTCTGACTCGGAGACCCCATGGCCTGAATTCTCCAGGCCAGAATACTGGAGTGGGTAGCCTTTCCCTTTTCCAGGCGAGCTTCCTAACCCAGGCTCGAACCCACGTCAGCCGCATTGCAGGGGCATTCTTTACTAGCTGAGCCACAAGGGAAGCCCATGAGGTACCTAGAGTACTTAATGACTCGAAGTAGTCAAATTCATAGACACAGAAAGTGGAATAGTGGTGGGCAGAGGCTGGGAATAGGGAAATGGGGACTGGTTCAGTGGGTGCAGAGTTTGAGTTTTGTAAGAAGAGTTCTGGAGCTGGGTTACACAATAATGTGAATGCACAGGTCACTGCTGAACTGGCCACTTAAAGTGGCTAAGAGGCTAAATTTTAGGTTATGTGTATTTTATCTCAATTTTAATATATAAATAATTATTTATTTATCTTGTTCCATGTCCAGTTCTAACTGTTGTTTCCTGACCTGCATACAGGTTTCTCAAGAGACAGGTCAGATGGTTCGGTATTCCCATCTCTTTAAGAATTTTCCAGTTTACTGTGATCCACACAGTCAAAGGCTTTGGCGTAGTCAATAAAGCAGAAACATGTTTTTCTGGAACTCTCTTGCTTTTTTGATAATCGTGGATGTTGGCAACTTGATCTTTGGTTCCTCTGCCTTTTCTGAATCCAGCTTGAATATCCGGAAGTTCATGGTTCCTGTTCTATTGAAACCTGGCTTGGAGAATTTTGAGCATTACTTTGCTAGTGAGCGAGATGAGTGCAATTGTGTGGTAGTTTGAGCATTCTTTGGCATTGCCATTTTTGGGATTGGAATGAAAATGGACCTTTTCCAGTCCTGTGGTCACTGCTGAATTTTCCAAATTTGCTGGCATGTTGAGTGCAGCACTTTCACAGCATCATCTTTTAGGATTTGAAATAGCTCAACTGGAATTCCATCACCTCCACTAGTTTTGTTCATGGTGATGCTTCCTAAGGCCCACTTGACTTCACATTTCAGAATATATGGCTCTAGGTGAGTGATCACACCATCGTGATTATCTGTGTCATGAAGATCTTTTTTGTACAGTTCTTTGTACTCTTGCCACCTCTTCTTAGTATCTTCTGCTTCTGTTAGGTCCATATCATTTCTGTCCTTTATTGAGCCCATCTTTGCATGAAATGTTCCCTTGGTATCTCTAATTTTCTTGAAGAGATCTCTAGTCTTTCCCATTCCATTGCACCAAGGGCAACTCATACTTAAATATTTCTAAACACATTCATCATATCTTTTAAAATCTTTTGGATAGCTTTAATCTTTGACATTTTTCAGCTTTACTGTTGGGAATCAGTGTGACTTTTCCTTTCAGAGAGCATTGTTTGATATGCTTGGTCTTTTCCCACAGATCTTTTCCCCAGGGTTAATTAGTAGAATCAGATAGTGAGTCACCTTTTTCATCAGATGAAATGTGGATAAGAAAGAAATTTGTTTTACAATTAATATTTGTACACAGAGTGTAGAGTCCTAGTCACCAAGCTTCTCACTTCTTTCCAACTCAGCATGCAATAGACTCTTGTTCTAGCCATCCAGCTCCCAGGGACAGCCATGCCCGTGAGTTCTGGCCAAGCTAAATTGAGTAGAAGTTCCATTGGCTCTGAACAGGCCTGGTCTGAAAATGTCCCACAAAGCATCCTTTTCCCTTTCTAACTGAGCAGAATAGACCCACTGCCAGGGCCAGCTTTAAAACCACAGGTTGTTGATGATAAACCTATAACTCAAAGGTACCATGGCCCCTGAATCCTTTTGTTGAAAGAAAATCAACAAGCAGAGTCACTTGATATTTGAAAGCCTCTGTTCAAGTAAAGGTAAGATTTTATGATGTTCATGCAACTGATATTTTCTTGTTTATATGCTACAGTGAGTAACTTTAACTTACAGATTATGGAATAAAAAACTAAAAATTCTTTCAAATTCTGAAATAGAAAATAGTTTTTGAATATTTGAAAAGATAAAAAATACACTTGTTTATTTAAAAAACATTCAGCATGCTCTCTCAAGCATTGCTTTGGAATTTCAAGATGTACATTTGTGCCCACATGCTAAGTCACTTCAGTCATGTCCGATTATGTGTGACCCTATGGACTGTAGCCTGCCAGGTTCCTCTGTCCATGGGATTCTCCAGGCAAGAATACTGGAGTGGGTTACTGTGCCCTCCTCCAGGGGATCTTCCTGACCTAGGAATCAAACCCGTATATCTTACAACTCCTGCATTGGCAGGTGGGTTTTTTTTTTTTTTTTTTTTAACCAGTAGAGTCACCAAGATGTACATACACCAAGATGTATATACATCAAATATAATCCCATAATTTTGCTTTCAGACATTTTATAGTCAGTATAAAAATACAAAAGTGGCCACCACTCCTGCTTTGGATAATTGAAGTTGACGTGCGGTGGATATGGGTGGAGAGGCAGGAGGTGTGGCTCATCTTTGTTTCTGGGAACACTCTTAGTTCTGGCTTTTGACAACAGGATCTTTATAAGCAGCAGCTTTTGAAACATACTGGAAGATTGACCATATGGCTGGGTAGGTGGGAGATTTGTTTCTTTTGTTTGGTTGCTAAGTCATGTTCAAATCTCTGCGACCCTGTTGGCTGTAGCCTGCTAGGCTCTTCTGTCCATGGGATTTCCCAGGCAAGAATACTGGAGTGGGTTGCCAATTTCTTGTCCAGGGGGTCTTCCTGACCCAGGGATCGAACCTGCCTCTCCTGCACTGGCAGATCGATTCTTTACCACTGAGACACCAGGGAAACCCAGTAATTTTATCTTTGTAACTGTGTTGCTTGCAGTTATTTTTAGTTATTAGGTCATTAAAAACTCTGAATAATATTTCTCAATCCCAAGAGTATCTGATTGAAGACCAAGAAGAAACAGCTTCTATATACAGAATTTTCTAAATCCACCTGGAGCCAAGGAACTTCTCAGCCCAATCTGTGAAGCCTTAATCCACAATCTGTAGCAACCAACCCAGAAAGCCTGGTCACAACCCCTGCAGGGTTAAACCTCAATAGTCAGACTTTAATCACTGACTGACAGCTTCCTTATTTTTAATCATCCTTCCTATTTAGAACCAAAAGGGGGAAACCAAATATGTTCCTCAAACACACATAGAGGAGGCCCATCCTTTATCCAGTCCTCCCCCAGCTTTCCTGCATCACAATCTCTGATCACAATATGCTTCCTTTTTTTCTACCAGAAAACCAACCCATGCCTATGCCTGACTCTGGGAGATAGCAAAGGATAGAAAGGCCTGGTGACCTGCAGTCCATGGGATCACAAAGAGTTGGACCCAACTTAGTGACTGAACAACAGCAACCACAATGCCTGAGTCTCTGCCGAACAAAAGGGGTGGTAACTGAGTCCTTCTCATTATGGAGCAAGAGTGCAATAAACAGTGCTCATTCTCTTTAGGTAATTTTTGTTTGCCTACAGATGTTAGAAGAGAGAACCAAATAAAAGTCAGGACAATATGTGCTGCTTGTGTTAAATCTTAAAAAAAAAAAAAAAAAAAAAGGAATCCTTTATCTATCACAATTTTTAAGTTGAAATCTAATTCACATAAAATTTATCCTGTAAAATACAACTGAATGATCTATCATCTGTTTACAAAGTGGTGCAACTATCACCACTACCTAAATCAGAGCATTTCATTTCCTCACAAGGAAAGCCACTATCCATTCAACAGTCACTTCCCCTTCCACCTTCCCCCAACTTCTGACAATTTGTGTGCTTTTTGTCCCTAATGATTTGCCTGTTCTGCATATTTAAAGTGCATGGGTTTGTACAACAGTGGCCATGTATGCAGAATTCTTACACTTGGTGTTATGTCTTTGAGACTCATGTATGGTTTAGCACGATTCATTTCTCTGTTTGACTTGAGAATTTTCCTTTCTAGGCCATTATAATACATACACACACACACACACACAACCAAGTTCTTTTCTTTTTAATTGCGAAAAACTCACAGGATATAAAATTACCATTATGGCAATGTTACGTGCTCAGTCCACGTCACTAAGAACTGTCTTTGTGCAGGGACCCTCTTTGCTGCACTGGCCCTGAGCCACCAGCTAGCACAGCACACCAGCCCAGCCATGACACCCCATCTCGGGACCCTCCGTACCACCCACCCTACCAGGACTCCACACAGGCCTCCCCACGGCGGCCTAAAGAGAGAACTCCATGGTGGGGTGGGCAGTGGTGGCAAAGGAGAGAGATACCCAGGAGAAGGACAGGAGAGGTGGGTGGAAGAGCCTCCCATGCTGAGCTCCCAAGGCTCAGTCGCATGCTCGCCAGACCAGCCCTACTTAACTGCTGGGGTCAGCACCGGTCAGACTGGTGGGGAGGTGTGACCCTGGACGCCAGCAGCTTCAGCCAGACACCCGACAGTCTACACTGCAAACCTGCCAGGCCAGCTTCAGTCCCCGGGCCCGTTGCAGAGCCCCAGAGCCCCAGCCTCATGTGGGGGCTATGCCAGCCAGACCCTCCAGAGCTCCACATCCCCAGCTCTCAGGAGAGTCCCCTGAGCTCCCAGGAGATCGTGTCCACTCAGGATGTATGACAAGCGGCGTTAGGCTGGGACCAGTTGGACATGGCCACAGTGAGACCAAGTTTCTCTGTATCTCTTCTGCTCCTGAAGGGCCCACTCTCTGACTCGCTCATACCTTGCTTTGTCCAGGCGTCCCCCCAAATACAGCCAGGCTGCAGGGAGGGGTTTCAGGGCAGAGCAAGAGCTGCAGTGTCTCATGGTGAGCAGGGCTGGCCACAACTCACCCTCGACTCTGAGAGAGCATCACTGTGGGTCAGAAACTGACCCTCTGAAGGCACAGGTGACTGCTCCTGGATCACACAGGGGCCTTAGAACTTAGGTTTGTCTTGTGACCTCTACAGCTGTCTCTAAAGGATGGACCATCTAGCAAGGAGACAAACTGACCCCTCGTAATCACAGTCAGATTGGTTAAGGACCAAGTGGGTGTGGTGGGGCTGTGGGAATGGGGATGGGACCTGCCTGCTTCCATTGGTTTCCCACCCCCCACTCCCCTGACCTTCTCCTCCTCAATATCATAACTTGTATTGGGCTTTCTTGGTCCAGACACAGCAGAAGTGATCATTCAGTTACTCAGTATTCAGTGGAATAGTCATGAAGTGACATCAAGTGTAAAAAGAAATAAAACTGAAAATAAAATCCATCCAGAGAGGTAATATTTTAGATGAGGTTAGTGTCAGAGAAGACCCTTGGGCTCTGGGTAAAGTCTCCCTGAAACTCTGGCCCTGAACAGGGAGGGAGAAGAAGATGACACCTTTGGTGAATGTGACCTAAGCCTGGTTTGTGTTTAACCAGGTCATTGATTGGATCATTCCTCATCGTCACATTTTCTGAGCCCCATTCTGCATGTGTTCGAGGTCCTCACAGGGCTCACAAGCTGGAGAGCTCATTAAAGTGTGGTTAAAGACTTGAGGGGCCCTGGGTGAGGCAGAAAATGGTGCGGGCAGAGCAGGGGATGGAGAAAGGCATCGTGGACCAGGTGAGGTCTGAGCTGGGTCTCCAAGGGTGAGTGATCAGTTAGCTAGGGCCTGGCTCTGAGCAGGACTCAAACACACAATGAATGACTAAATGAATGAAAGTGGAAATCTTCCCAGGAGAGCAAGAGTGCCAGCTCTCTGTAACTGAGTCCAAGCTTGTACTGCTCACCTCACGACAGGCCAATTAATTGAGAGATGAGTCGTTGGTGCAAGGACAGCGGCTTTATTCAGAAACCCAGGACTCTTGTCCCAAGGACCCATCTTACCTGAATTAGAATTCAGGCTTCTTTTATATTTATATTAATGTGGCTGCTGGGGCGGGGGGAGGGGGGAAATCAAATATTTCTTCATTCCAATCAGCCTCCAGAGGGGATGTGTTCATTTCTGCCTCCCTGCTTTGACTCACAGGAGAGTCTGCTCAGGAGGTTTCCTGTGAGCTGAACAAAGTTATTTTAGCTTGGTCCTCATTACCTGTCATGCAGGGTTCCCAGAGATGGAACTTTATGTATAAGCTTATAGGCAACATTCCTTTAGCTGTTACCTCATAATAGGTAGACTAGGAAGGGTCCTTGTCTATAACGCATTCAGGCCAAAGCTCGGAACTGCAGGGCACACGGGGGCAGTGGGGAGATGCCCCGCGGGGTGCCCACTCCACCCCCTCAAAGTCATCTTGCTGAGGAAGCAGCCTGTGTCTTGACTCCCCGGGGGCACCTGTCTGCGCTCTTCTCTCGGACAGGGCTGTCAGAAGCAACAGTCAGCTGGGCTCCTCCCTGATCAGGCCCGAGGACACCAGCTGCCTCACCTGAAAGGGGTCAGTCTCTTAGTCATGTTTGAAGCTTTGCGACCCCATGGAATATAGCCCGCCAGGCTCCTCTATCCAAGGGATTCTCCAGGCAAGGATACTGGAGTGGGTTGTCATTTCCTTCTCCAGGGGATCTTCTCCACTCAGAGATCAAACCCAGGAGGTCTCCTACATTACAGGCATATTCTTTACCATCTGAGCTACCAGAGACATGCATAAGAAACTGCTACTCCCAAAACTGGGGTCAGAAGCCTGGGTGTTTGGTTCAGGCTCTACGAGACATTTCACATCCTCCTAGTATCTCCTCTCATCTCCTTGAGAAACTCTCATGTCTCAGGACACCTCTAACCAATACTCTGCTTTTGGTGGGATCTAGTGCTCAGAGGTTAATATTTTCAGCCCAGAGAGACACAGCCTGTGCTTTAGACATGAGAAACCCTCCCATCTAGCCCCAATCCATCCAAATCTCTCCCGTTCCCCAGATCCCACGGCCAGCAGACAGTCCCTGAGTCTGTTCAGCAGACAAGCTCCCACAGTGTCTGGCGCTGAGGCTCCTCCCGCCCCCGTGTCCCCTCGGCCCTGCACGATGAGCTCACAGTCCTGGGAATGGAGGGGCCCCTCTGCACTTCTTCTGTGGCTGCTGCTGGGCCTTCTTCCTCTTTCAACCAGAGCAGGGAGCTGGGCTCATCCACGCCCGGGAGTGGGGGTGGGTAGGAGGGGACGAGCGGTCAGTCCCTCTGTCTCCCGCGGCCCTGGGGGAGGAGGCGCTGGGGGCGCAGGGCGGACGGGGCTTGGCCTGCTCAGCGGTCAGGACTCAGGGTGCATTTGGGGAAGGCTGAACCTACTGGGGAATGTTGATGGTGACAAACTCTTTCCATCTCTGTAGGAGCTGCTCCAGCTCACCAAGCTCTCTCAAAACTAGCACCCATATATAAACAGCTTTCATCTGGCAACAGGAGGTGGGCTGAATATTTTCTAGGAAACTCCTCTCTAACCTCTGGGAAACATTCTGACAGGGTCTCTGATGATGCAACAGAGGTCCGGTTTGGTTAAGAATCAAGAAGGACTCACTGTTTGGCACATGGATCTCCTTGCTATGTAGCAGCCCTGATGGGACGGGAGTTTGGGAGAGAAAGGACACATGGATGTGTATGGCTGAATTGTTCCCTTTGGTGTTCACTTGAAATTATCACAGCACTGTTTGCTAAGTGGCTATACCTCAAATAAAAAACAAAAGTTAAAAAGACAACAACACAAGACCAAAAACTCAGAAAAAGAAGACTGGATGATCTGGACATTGGCTTCAAAAGTACATTTTGGTAACACAGAAAACTACAGTGTTTCAAAATCCTAGTTTATGATTTAGAATCTATGATATTTAGATGACTGATCAATTGTGTAATACAGGCACCAATAAAAATACAAGCTAAAGGCTAACCGGTTTTAATATCATTTTCTGTTTTCATAAAATTTTCACTATAGACTGAGGCCAGGGCACATGATATCTGTTTGTGTGTCTCCCTCCCTCCACCTCCCTCTTGCTCTAGTTTTAAATTTATGTCACTAGAGAGTTCACTCCAGCTCTCCTGCAACACACACCTTCATTCTGTAGGAGAAGTGATAACACTCGCTTACACTCGTGTAAGTGAGGAGGTGACGCATGGTGACAGAATGAAGGAGACTGGTGGGAGACCCGGCCTGGCCTCAGCCTGGGGGCTTTGCCCCGACACTCGCTACCCGGTTCACTGCTGACCCGTAACAGGGGCCTGGAAAAGCCTGTGAGGAGCCCTGGCTAAGAACCTTCATGCTCGTCTCGCCATTTACATCGTGAGCACGAAGTTCTCAAAGATCTTCAGATTTCTGATTTTTTCTGATTTCTTTAGTCTTCATTAGTCTTCTCACCAGGGGTGTCGTTAACTAAATCAGCCTATATGTTATTAATATTAACATATATTATTGGTTTATAGATATTATTATAATAAAACAATAATAATACATCACATTTAATATTTACTTGCATTATATATACATATGTTTATATAGCATTATATTAAAATAAGTTAAATTAATAAATATAAATAAACTAGCACAACAATATGAGTATATATTACTCCTCAGAGGCAGGCCTTTTTCTTTTGTATGGTCAGCTCTTCCTACTGACCATATTGTGTTTGCCAGAAAACAATGAAGACTGAGGCCAGAGTGAAAGTGAGGGGAAGGCAGGCAGAGAAGACCCAGCCTGAAATTACAGGGGAGACACAATGAGTCACTCAAGTGAGAGAAGTGTGCTCCCGAGACCAACCTGAACTGCAGCCTTAGTGAGGGGAGCGGATGTGACCCCTCACCCGGCCCACCGGCCCCTTCTGGGGAGGCTGAGCAGGAGGAAGCCTCCTCCAGGTCTCTCCTCCGGCTCCTCCCGGGGACCCTCTCATCCTCCCCAGTCTCTGCTGCGACCTTTGTCCTTTGCTGCCAGCAGGCCGTTCACTGCCCTCCGCTGTTCTCCTACCGGCTCTCTTTCCTTCCCTTCCTGATTCTCTGGGCTGCTACTGGCCAGGCTGGAGACGCAGGCATCACAAGACCTCCCTCCAGCCAGTGAGCTGTCCTCGCCCCGCCCTCCTCCTTGAGAGCTGGGTTAATGGGGTGCCTGGGGTTTATTACTGAGGCTTTCCTTGCTCTCAGATTCCTCCCTTCCAGATGCTGAGATGTGCAGGGCAACTAAAGACATTTCTGCATTTCCCTGAATGTGGATGCTAGATGAACCTAGTTTGCTTAGAGCAGAATCATATTGTTCTAAACAAAGATTTTTGTATTCCCCCAAACAGGAAATGGTGACACCTCAAAGTCATACTGTTACATGACAAAAGCAAGTTGTAAAACAACACACATTATTTGTCTAACTGAACTAAAAAATGATACTATATTATCTGTGTAAATAATATATATATATATATATTTGCAATATATATATTTGAAAATGTTTTTTTAAAAGCTGGAGGAATATATACAAATGAACCACAGACACCTTGATGGGGATGAAAGAGAAATTTTACTTCTACTCTAAATTATCCAGTGTTTTTGTGTGTACTTTTAATTCAGGATGAACTTGAACGAGAGTGTATATTGCTTGTATGAAATAAACACTTTACATATGATTGTACAGAACTAGCTTATCATAAAAACTGAACCAATGTATTTCAGAGTGAAACAAGTGATAAGCTATGTGGAAGAGAATGAATATTTGATGGAGAGTTAAAGACAGAATGAGCACACGAGCAGCCCAATCAATGAAATGCGGGCTGCACACTGCTGTCTCCTCCAGTCACTAGAACATCCCTTGAACACTTGCTGGGTTTAAGTCAGCCTGGAAATCAGTTACCTGTCCAAGGCAAGTCAGAATTTATGCCAGGCCCATAGTAAAGACATGTTTTAACTAATTTGGCTGCCAATATCTCTGAGGGGAAGAATATGTACACTTTATTCTCAAAACTTATTTTGGCCTGTCCTATAATGGATTATTTCATTAAAAACAAAACACTCAAACTAACATTGAAAACCACCGTTTTGGTGTACCTTAAACCTTTTGCCATTTTACAGCTTTCTCCTTTTCTGTCATCTCTTAAACACATGCAAAACAAATACAGTGGAGTTCCCTGCAGGATCGTCTACTCAGGGAGCTCTGGGCATCAGTCCTTACTAGGAGTTAAAGTGGCAAAGAGCATTTTTGCTGCAGAATTCTAAAGGTATTTTGGTGTTGGATAATCTGGACCTGTGGAAATCATATGATAGCCTGATACTGTTTCTTACAACTGCTGCAGTTCAATGATTTTCAATATCTTACTTTCTGTAAGCAAATATTGAGAATGCTCAGGAGAGAGCCTAAATATAATGACATAACTCGTTATAAATAGCATGTAAGTAGAAAGTGTAGTTAGATGTGAGTCTAACTTACCTTAATATCCTGGTTCCTGTGGCTCCCAGTCCATAAGACTCAGACTACATTCCTTGGGCATTTCTATGGAGTGGACAGTAGGTGGCACTTTCAGACTGTTTAAAAAACAGTTCACTGGCTTTGGCTTGTTTGCTTGCTTTTTAACAGTTTTACCACCATTGCACAGAAAAGAAAGTAATTTCGTACATATGTGTATGAAGTCCAGATCAATGTCTTGGGAGCAATTTCAGAACACAAAGCTATTTAACTGAATCTGTAGGAAGCATTTACAAATAACCACACACAAAAAAGACTTTACCTTTCTGTAGATCCAAACTGCAAAAAGAAAGTGAAAGTCACTCAGTCATGTCCAACTCTTTGTGACCCCTTGGACTGTAATCCCGCCAGGCTCCTCTGCCCATGGAATTCTCCAGGCAAGAATGCTGGAGTGAGTTGCCATTCCCTTCTCTAGGTGTTGGGAGCCACCGGGGTGTGCCCAAACCGAACCAAGGTCGCGGGACGAGAGAGGAACCTGCAAGGCAGCTCTTTCTCGCACGGGGCTGCCCCGGGGGCCCAATATGTCCCCTCTGGAGTCGCCAGGATGAGAAAGGAATCTGCAAGCAGCTCTTCCCCTTGAGATTGTCCCGGGGGCCCAGTATGTCCCTTTCTTCCTTCTGTCTTACTGTTGTTGGGCTTTCTATTAATTTTTGGAAATATAATATATAGTAATAAGGCCTCCCTGGAAAAGTCCAAGCCTTTTTTGGAAATGCTCATGATTGCTCTGGCTCAGGACATGACCATAAACATCAAGTCAGCAAAGAAAAGGTCAGAGGTATAGTCTGGCTGCTTGCTTAAAAGATTATAATGTTCTAGAATAGAAAAGAGTAGAGGCATTTAGATTTAGAAGTAGATGCACTGCATCAGTTTACTTGCTCCTTGGTTGAGAGGGTTTTCTTTATTGCTATTTCCTTGCTGCTATTTGTTTATTGTTTCCCTTTCTTTAAACAACATGAGATTATGGATATTTTTGTAGAGTTAGGAAATGGGGTGCATAGATTTCAATAGAAGATTTATATTAACCAGCTTCACTGCCATTATCTCACTATTAATAGAGGTGTTTTGCTGCTTTAGAGGTGTTTTTGCTGTTTGATAGTTAATCATTGTAAATTGAGATTTTGTGGTTTCAGGTAAAGAAAAATATCAGGTTTTTCTCATGGTACTATTCTCAGAAATGTCAAACATGTTACTGTGACCCTTCCCATGTATTGTTTTATTGTCCAAAGAATTTACACTGTACCTGAGGTTTGTAGGACATTGTTTTTGTTAGAGTGAAAATGTTAGGCCATTGAGGCAAGAAGATTATATACAGGAATTTAAAAATAAACCCTGTAAATCGGAAACATTCTAGATGAATGCATAGGGGAAAAACATGGGAAAGAAAAATATTGACAGATGCATGAAACGATATCGGATATAATATGTGGTGACTTAAGGGGAAGGAAACGTTCATTCTATACAAACTGAGCTATCCTAAAAATAAAAAAAAGCTACCTCTTCTACCCAACCTTCTGTGTGTGTCTGTCTTCTTCCTTGCCAATGCCACTCATCCCTTGGGTATTCCTGGTCCTGCCGGGGCTGGACCTCGACATCTAGGGAATCTTTCCAACAAAAATTATCCAGGATAAAATGCTTTTGGTGTTTGTGTCACAAATACTCTTTGCTACTTTAATTTTTGATAATGACAGAATCTCAGGTGGACCTAGGCCCTGTCCTAAACTAATTTGTGTCCTGTAACCCTGGTCAGACACATAGATTATAAGTTTGGTTTTTCTTGTTTGGAAACAATTTGACCCAGCTCACAAGTGAAAAGCAAACTACTAGACCTTAAAATGTTCCAGTAGAGTACAACCAAATGCTGTTGATTCTAGGTACTTCATAGGATGTTTTTAAGCCTTGTCAGCCACCAGATTCTCTTGATTCTGAAATCTGGGTTTACTAGGGCCTGGTAGCAATGGAAGTGTGATGAAATCACTGCAGCAGTGTTCTGCTCCAATGCACAGGATCTGGACAGACTAGGAACAATGATAAAATATTCTGAAGGGGTGAATCCAGGGCATTTAATCTTATCTGAACAAAAGCTTGTGCACAGACGCATTTTATGCATCACTTCAGGGCGCCCACAGGCTCCCTGGGCTCTCCAAATCCCTCAGCTTAAGAGCTCCTGGCCCGGGAGTGAAAGAAAACAAAGGCAGCCCTTCCATCTTGCCCATTCCGACCTCTGGTCCCATCACAGCCTCACCCCTGAGAGGGACGGTGGACGCTCAGCTCGCTGTCCCAGCCGCACGGCTGCCAGCCGAGTTACAGGCGCGGCCCTGCCCAACGGCCTGCTGCTTCCTGCCTGCTGCCGGGCGTTGTGAGAAGGCCCCAAGGAGATCTAGGAAAAGCAAAGGGGAGGCCAACTCAGCAGAGCGGCCTGGAAAAGCGAGGGAGCTAAAGAGACAGGAAGCACGAGTCAGGTCAAGGAAGGACCCACTTCCGGCTGTGCTGATAACGGACGTGGCCGAAGCGTCCTGCTCCCTGCGCGCGCGTCTCTGCGTCTGCAGGCACTTCCGGTTTGCCTCACGGTGAGAGGCGACTGCTTGTCAGAAGGCAGATCTTTTCTGTCATCAATAAACTGTTTTCCTTGCTGTCAGCCCTGTAATCTGGCACTATATGCTCCTTGTTCTATTGGCTGCTAACATTTCTGTAAAAGGAGATCTCACTGTCAAGAGTTCAAAATTCCAGTGGTCTGTGAAGTCCCACCACCAATACACTCTCCAGAGTTGTGTTTGAATCAGGTAAAAATGCTCATTACAGACTTAGGATTGAACATACTAATGTGAGAACATGAATGAATTTAGAACTTTTAGAAAGTCTAATTTTAAAGGTATTTGTTTATCTTTAAAGCCCAATGAGAAAATTTTACTCTTGCTTATCTTGTCTGAGGAATAACCATGGACAGATACTGAAAAAAAGCTACAAAATTTGAGGCTTTGAAGAATGGAATTAAAAGAGAATGGGTCTCATGTAGAGTAACTCCTTTGGGATGGAGATGTTGAGAGGAGAAACAAATTGATTCAAGAAAAGATCTTATTATTAGAGCTGAGGTCATCTGTCATTTAGTCAAATTTACTTTTCTGCATGCCAGATCACCTTATACAGACTTGTACAGACACACAATACAACTACCATCTCCACTCATACACAGAGAGGTGCCCTCGCCACCGCTTCAGACCACCTTGTGGGGCACTCAAGATGCTCAGGACTCCATCCCATGTGTCCTGGGGAAGTGACTCCTATGAGGTCCAACCGCTGAGCCTAGTTTTACTCTGTTTTCAAACAGCCCTTTAAATCCCCGAGGGCAGTGCTCCTCTCTCTCACCGCATAAAATGTCCCCCCATGTGTCACTGCTCCTCATCAACATGGCTGCTGGTTTTATAATCAGTCTTAAGATATGGTCACCTGATTCTAATATTCTTTATTGTGCTGAAGTCAGTCAAGTGTTTTATACCTTACTAGCATATTAATATGTCATCTTCAGAGAAATAATTCAAGTATGAAGTCAAATGATTATCCTCTCCATATGAAGTATATAAATATAGTCTCTGGGCGATGGTGAAGGACAGGGAAGCCTGGTGTGCTGCAGTCCATGGGGTCAGGAAGAGTTGGACATGACTGAGTGAGTGAGCAATGATAAAATATTATCTCAGTTCATAATGAATGTACAGTGCATAGGGGAAAGTGGGAGAAAAGTATTTTAAAAATTGGATCGAGCTTAGCTAGTAAAATTAGCAGTGGTAGATGTTGATTGAGGAAAGAACATAATGAATTATGTATTATGGAATTTTCCTCTTATGTGAAAAGAAAAAATCAACGGTCACAGAACATTCTCAAGAGTAGACATATTTATTTATTTATAAACAGTTTATTTTCTGTCAACCGACTTCCATTTTACGAGTTTGTGGGGTTTCCATGATGGCTCATGGTAAAGATTCCTGCCAATGCAGGAGACATGAGTTCAATCCCTGGTCCAGGAGGATCCCACGTGCCTCAGAGGAACTAAGCCCTTGCACCACAATCATTGAGCCTGTGCTCTAGAGCCTGGGGTCCTCAGCTGCTGAGCCCACTCTCTGCCACTACCGCAGCCCATGACAGGAGAAGCCGCTGCGAGGAGAAGGCCGTGCCCCGCAACCAGAGAGTGCGCCCCGCTCACCGCAACCAGAGCAAAGCCCGTGCAGCAGCAAGGACCCAGCACAGCCCCACCCAAGGAAAGAGCCTGTGCAAGACCAGCCGAAGCCCACTCCGTCTTGTCCCTCCCCACCCCGTGGCCTGAGCAGTGGGCGCTGCAGGCCAGCCCTCGGGGGCACTGCGGAGTGGGCATCGAGCTCGCCTGCCCGCCTGTGGACTAGGCCACCACCTCAGATGGAGCAGCGTTGCACTCAGGTGCTGACGTCACCCATTCACCGTGACGTCCTCCTTGGTCAGAGCCTGCTCACTGCCACCTGCCTTTCATTTTAATCTCTTCAGAATGTGCAGACGTGGCGATCAGACACGACCTCCCGAGTGTTCACAGGAAACGGTGCCGCGCACGGGCAGAACTGCCCGGGTGAGCACCCGCCATCAGACCCACCGACTGAGCTCCTTTTATGCCGGGAATGGGTCGTCTCCAGAATGCAGAGGAGAGTCTGTGTCACACAGACCGATGGTGAGAAGTTCACAGGAGTCTTGGCTCCTGGACGCTGCCTGGGTCTGGTTAGTGGAGGCTCCAGGAGTGAAGCGGCCGATCACAGGAGCGGCGGCAGCAAACTGCCGCACAGCTCGCTGCCGAGGGTTCGTGGAGGACGCAACGGTGACAGAGCTGGGTTTTCAATGGCAACAATGGCATGAGCTGCCGACAGAAGTTTCTCCCATGTTCTCTTCGGATTCCTAATGTAGACGCCCTCACTTTTCCTTCTGTAGATGTCCTGCTCCACTGGGAAGTAAAGTCTGGTGCCACCTAAGTGGGCTCCTGCTGCAAGGAACGTGATGATGTCCCCCTGCATTTGCCGGACATCAAGGACCCAGAATAGTGTAAAAGATTCACTTCAAGGTATGACAAGAGTCCAGACAGTGCCATGTGGACCACTGTCTGGGTAGTGTGGGAAAAGCCTGAGAAGATGTTTTAGAGAAGCCAGGTAATCTTTCTGATAAAACAAACTTGACTTTCATTCAGTTGGTAGAAATAACACTGTGAGCTTTATTCTTTAGAGGTTTAACATTTTTTTATAATGTTTTGACATTTATGACAAATTTATAATACATGTACAAGGTTCAAGAACCTAAAAATATAAAATATTTTATATTACGTTTTTCCTCCTACCCCCTCCCTTCTTGTGAAAGCTCTGCTGCTTTCACAGTCAGTCATGGTGTTTCATTTCCCAGGAATCTTTCCAGAGATTTGAATTTTTAAGAAATTATTTATTTGGCTGTGCCAGGTGTTAGTTGTGGCCTGTGGGACATTTTCCATGGGAACTCTTAGCTGTGGCATGTGGGGCCTAGTTTCCTGACAAGAGATTGAGCTCAGGCCCCTACAATGAGAGTGCAGAGTCTTAGCCACTGGACCAGGAGAGATGTCCCAGAATGTCATTTATGCAGACACAAGCAACTATGAATATCATTTCTTCTTCATTCTATATGGTGGTGCTAGTGGTAAAGAACCCACCTGCCAATGCAGGAGACAGAAGAGACTCGGGTTCAATCCCTGGGTCTGGAAGATCCTCTGGTGAAGGAAATGGCAATCCACTCTAGTATTCTTGCCTGGAGAATCTCCATGGGGCAGAGGATCCTGTGGGCCTACAGTCCACAGAGTCACAAAGTGTCAGATATGACTGAATGACTTAGCACACAACCACATTTAAAGACATAAATGGTAGTATACTGTGCACAATGTTTTATTATATCGTGCTTATATTCAGCTGACAATATCTTGGGGAAAACTCTCTCTTGGTACACTATTTTCTGCAATTCAGTCCACTGAATGGATGAGGTACTATAACACACTTTACTGGTCCACATTGGAATAAACACTAATATTCAGTTACATCTTGACATCACAAAAAACAATGTAATGCATAACCTTAGCCTATGATATTCCACTGCAGGAAAATGTATAAATTTCTAATGCATTGAATAATGTCTAACGTTCATGTGGGACTGAGAATCCCCACCAGCTAGAGTGAAGAAACCTCCTTGAATATGTGGGGCATTCAACCAAGGCAGAAAAAATGCATATATTAGAGCTGAAACTAAAAAAAAAAAAAAAGAAAAAAAAAAAAAAAAGAAAGAGGGAGAGAGAGAGAGATATGAAACTAATCAGAAGCCTTAAAATAAAGGGAACACAGACTTGTACTAACAAACCTTAGCAATAATTCTGAAAAGTGTGTGCTATGCAAGTAACCATTGCCTACCAGGAAAAAAATAAATTAACACTTTCAGACAACATATAAATAAAAGAAAACAAAAGCATTTCTACCACCCAGGAAACTTTAAGACGTTTAGGAGTTCTGTGTCAGACAGCAGGTCTGATGTATATTTCATTTTATCTTATACCCACTCATAAAAAATGAATGTAAACCCCTTTATATACACTTCAAATATTTTAGAATATTCAAGAAATTGACTACTTTTTGGAGAAATATGACTTGTCAAGACCATTAATTAAAGCAACTAAAGCAAAAGAAAAATGAGCAAGGAAGGCTATAAAGTAAAAATTTTCCAGAATTACTTCTGAAAATCATGTAAAAGCTATGCAAGCAAAGAACAACTGGCTACAAAAGTACCACATAGTTTCAGAGAATCAAGAATAGAAGAACAGAAGACATCTGTATTTTGTGAATATAATTTAACCCTGCTGTCAGAACTTGACGTAAGTGACCTAAAACAAAAGCACACACCAATTTCACCTACTATTCTTGGCCTCAAAATCCTAATCTATTAAATACTAATAAATGCTATATGAACATTTACAGAGAAATTCTCCATCTCTAAAAAAATTAGGTTTACTCACAAGTTTTGTTCTTTTAAAGTAAGTCAAGTTGTATATTCTAAGAAGTGCTTGCTCCAGAAGACGTGGAATATATGTGCAATGGAAAACTACTCAGCCATGAAAGTGAATGAAATAATGCCATTCGAAGCAACATGGATGAACATGGTGATTTCATATTAAGCGAAGTAAGTCAGATAGAAAAAGACAAACATCGTGTGATATCACATTTGTGGAATATTGAAAAATGATGCAAATGAACTTATTTACAAGACAGAAGTAGAGTCACAGACATAGAAAACAAGCTTATGGTTATCAAAGAGGATCACGGGGGATGTGGGGAGAGGTAAATTGGGAGTTTGGGATCAATATGCACACACTACTGTATATAAACTAGGTGGACAACAAAGACCTACTGTATAGTGCAGGGAGCTATACTCAATATCTTTCAATGATCTATAATGGGAAAGAACCTGAAAGAATATATAGTCTCTCAAAGAGTCATGTCCAACTCTTTGGGACCCCAGGGTCTGTAGCCTGCCAGGCTTCTCTCAAAGGAAGGGTCACAAAGAGCTGGACACAACAGAGGGACTAACATTACATCCCTACTACTATGCTCATTCTTAGCCAACTTGGAGAAAGACATGAACTCCTTATCAGTGCCGCATTAAGTTTTGCTCTAAGATGCCTGCCATATAGGGAACAATTTGAACATATTCTGAATTTCAGTTGTGCTTGCAAGTAACTTTGTGAGGACAAACAGCTGGTGGATGAAAGCACAGCTGATCCAGAGGATCCTAACCAGGCAGGAAAACGCAAAACACACTTAACACACAATCAAATAGTAAACTGACCGAGGACATTGCAGCAAGTCATACTCCTTCATTCTCCACTTGTCCACACGTAATTGTCTACAGTCTGCTGTGATTCTTGGCTACTTTAAAATAGAGTGTATTAATAGGAAATTTGAGACATAATAAGGCAAACAGATCAGGAGACATCTGTCATTGAAAAGAGAGTCGATGGATTACAGCTCCCAAGAGGAGGGACAGGCCACGCCATTGGGTCACACAGGAAAGGACCGGAATTGTCCGGAGAGGGAGGGAGAGGAATTCAGTACAGGGGCCTTTACTATGACTCCTCAGGAGGCAACAGTGAGCTGGGTGTGCAGGTTCATGACTGACTAGTGTGTGTGGTTCTAGCAGCCATCCTTGGTGTCTGGCTCTGGTGACAAGGGAAGGGGGACTGAGGCCCGGAGCACAGCTAAAATGTCACCTCCTCAGAGATACGCCCATAGTGCTGGAAGACAAGCATAATGATCAAGACAGGAGAGCAAACAAACATACCTGTCACACACCAAGAAGGAAAAAACAGTCATCCTCCTCCAGGAGGGAAATCTCTTTATACCTTAAGTTATAGTGAATTTTGAGACTTAAATTAGAAAGATGACTCTAGAAGTCAACTAGTGTAATCAAATGGAAAAATAGAATGAAAACAAGCAAATAAAATAAAATAAAATAAAATGAACAGAAAATACAAAAAAAATTAAAAATAAGTGAAATAGCAAAAGAAAAAAAAAAGAAAGAGAAGAAGAAGAAAGAAAGATAAAGACAACGAAGACTGAAAAGGAGTTGAAGAAATGAATCCAAAGTTGGAGCGAGCCTATGGCTTTCTGAAGGAGCTCGCTTTGGACCATGACTAATGACCTGGAATGGAGAAAAGCTCATAAGCCACACTCCCAGCATCTTTGGTTCTAGGAGCCTGAACGTCAGCAGAATGGCTAGTGAGAAACCATAGAAATTGGAGTGGACCTCGGTCGAGAGCAAAGTTGAGGCAAGGGTTTCTTGTTGTCCGGGGAGGGGTTGTCCTCATGCAGGGGTCTGGGGTGGGGAGAGCCCTCAAGGGGAGAGGGTAGGTGGGCAGACATGTGTTTGCACAAGTGTGTTAGGATCTGAAGGGTGAGCCCACGGAATTCCTCCCCAGCCCGCATGTGTGTGCTGAACTTGGAAGCCCTGCAGTGACTGTCTAGCAGGCAAGTCTGGAAGGCCAAAGGCCCTTGGAATCATTTGCATCCTGAGCCCTGTGGTCCAGGGCCAGATCGGAAGTGCGTGCGGGGCTTCGTCATGGGGAATTCCCCGAGAAAAGTGTCGGTGGTGGGATGTCGGGAGTGGGAGTGAGCACACCCTCGGAGGCCTCAGACAATGGGGAGCTTGCACGTCCAGGGGTGGGGCTGTGGGAAAGCCATGAAAGGCCCGAGGGGGCGGGGCCCAGGCCCTTTTTCAGAAAAGCACCCTCTGAGGGAAGGAGGCTTCGTTGTGCAGAGGCAGGTAGGAGATGGAAAGACTCGTGGGCCTTGTTTGCAGAGACCCGGGGGCTGCTTCGCGCACGGGGGAGGTGCATGTCCGTCTCCCTTCAACGTCTTCCCCAGAGGGCAAGGTTGTCGGCCCAGCGCCACTGGTGCGGATGCCCTTTGGGGACCCTGTGTCCGTGAGGGGCCGTCGCCGGCGGTCGGGCGGCCCCATCGGGGTGACTTGGCTCCTGGGTCAGCAGGGCTGGCGCCTGGCCACCAAGTCGCCCTGAGTTGGAGGGGGCCGTGGGGGGTCGGGGCTGGGCTTCAGAATCTGGGGAACACCTGCTAGGTGAATGCAGCGCTGCAGTGTCTGAGCCACACGCCGCCCCTGGCCAGCTGGATGGTGTCCCAGCAGCACGCCACCCTCTGTCCGGCCAGCACCTCCTGCATGCTCTGTGCCGAGAGAGCTCACGTGACCCGAGCCCTCCTTCACCCGGGAGAGGTGATCCGGCCCCACAAGGACCTGCTGGCGGGCTTCCACAGACACCAGCAGGAAGATGCCCACGAGTTTCTGATGTTCACTCTGAATGCCATGCAGCAAGGGTGCTTGAGTGCATCCCAGCCATCGGGCCTTCCCTCCGAGGACACCACCCACATGCCTCAGATCTTCGGCAGAACTAGGTGGTCTCAGATCCAGTGCGTCCACTGCCTTGGTGTCTCGGACACCTTCGACTCTTATCTGGACATCAGCCTGGACATCACGGCGGCTCAGAGTGTGGAGCAAGCTCTGAGAGAGCTGGTAAAGCCCGAGAAGCTGGACGCTGAAAACGCCTATGACTGTGGCGTTTGTCTCCGGAAGGTGCCTGCCACCAAGAGGTTGACTTTGCACGGCACGTCCCAGGTCCTGGTGCTGGTGCTGAAGCGGTTGACACAGGTGAGCGGGGCCAAAAGGGCTCAGGAAGTGCGCTATCCCCAGTGCCTCGACCTGCAGCCCTACACGTCTGAGCGGAAGGCAGGGCCACTGGGCTACGTGCTCTATGCCGTGCTGGTGCACTCCGGGTGGAGCTGTGAGCGAGGACACTACTTTTCTTAGGTGCGAGCGGGCAACGGCCAGTGGTATAAGACGGACCATGCCAAGGTGAGCGCCTGTGACGAGAGTGCTGCCCTGAGCCAGAGCGCCTACGTGCTCTTCTACTCCCGGGAGGGTGCGTGGCAAGGGGGTGCTGGGGGAGGGGCAGCGGCCCCCCTCACGGCTGTCCCCACACACCCCGGGAGCCTGACCGCTCCGGCCCCGGGGAGCCTGCGGGAGTCGCCAGCCGCAGAGCTCCTGGGTCGCAGGTGTCCCCGGGGGACACAGAGGTCGAAGGAATCAGCTTAGAGCAGTGGAGACGCCTCCAAGAGCACAAGCGGCCAAAGCCGGACTTCGACCTCCGGAAGACCCAGTCAGCCCTGCCTGCCGGCGCAGTCGTGATTCACCAGTCCAGCCACGGAGGAGGGAGAAACGGCAAGCTGCCTGAACAGGAGCACGGCCGGCTCGGCCGTCCCAGCACGGACAGCCCGCCTCCAGGCCTCACGAGCGTTGGCAACGGCCCTTGTGCCAGCGGGAGGGCCTGAGTGACCAAGAGGAAGAACAAGAAACCGCGGCCATCTCTGGGGCTGTGGCGGTAGGTAGGCTCTGAGGCACATACGTGCAGAAGCCCAGGCACACTCTGCGTGCGGCACGCCCTGTGTGACCCACCAAGCCTTCCGGCGAGGAGCGAGTTCCTCTCGGCGGTGTGGCTGGTGCAGCCTCCTGGAAAAAGGCGGGGCCTGCAGTGTGCCCGGGGCCACGGTGTTCACCTGGATCGCGATGAGCGGCTGAGCTCTTGAGGGCTGGCTCTGCTGGGAAGTTACTGGAGAGGATGGGGTGCGTGACCGGGTCTGAGCACGTTCCGAGGGCCTCACACTTCTGCGGGGGTGGGAGAGTCCTCTCTGGACGGGACTTTGGGTGCGGCTTTGCCTTTCTTTCCCCGTCTGCATTCTCTGGCCGCACCGCTGGCCTCTGGTGAGTGATGGGGCAGGGAGACGCCTCCCAGTACACCCACAGCCAACGGAGCAAGGAAACGATCTCCTGAGCCCTCCAGGGGGCAGGGAGGAGCGGGTGCAGGTCCGTGAATCATCTCCTTCTGGCCGGTCAGTCTCTCGAAAACGCCCCACACGTCGAGCAGGGTCCGGGGAGAAGATGGACGACCAGGCTGTATATGTGGAATGTCCTTGGGAGGCGTAGTGCTACTTGGGAAAGGGACCTCCGGCAGGAATGACACAGGGATGTGTTCGTCTCCAGCGGGGTGCTCGTGCGCAGAGTTGCCTGGGCTCCATTTCCGGTGCAAGGAGTCTGCTGCAGAACCTCCAAGTGCCAAACGGGACAAGTGATTCACCGTGCCACGAGCACCAGCACCAGCACCACCGGCACCAACACGAAGGCCAAGGGGAGAAAGGCGACCCATGGAGTCCCAAAGAAACTTCTCCACCAGCATGGCACAGGGGCCTGAGTGGAGATGGGTCATGCAACCATTGCTTTCTGAAAGCAAAGGTCCTCCCCGCACTGAGGAAAGACCCAAGCCCGCCCTAGATTGTGAGAGCAAGACAACTAGACATCCGACTCTGCCCATCCTATCTGTCAGTCAGTTGTCTCGTCCAGCGTGGCCCCAGACAAATGCCACTGGACGCAATGAGATGTGGCCGGCCTCTGAAGTGTCTGGGGCGGTGGGGAAACTGGCCTCTCCTAGCTGCTTTCCCGCCTGCCTCGTGATCCTGTGACCTGGTGGAGGGGCGCCCGAGGACCCTTATCGATCCCGTCTTGCAGTTTTTTCTTTGTCTTGGTTGCCAGCTTCAAACCCAAAACCCTCCATCAACCGGTGGACCTGCAATTTGCGATTGAGCTTCTCAGACCTAGAGGGCCAGTTTTAGCTCCCGACCCCGATTGTCTGCTTGGTAGAGCAGAGAAAATTATGCTGGCTTTTCATCCCCACACGGTTACCTACAATGCACCATGCCCTCCACACACAGACAGGAAAAAGTGTGATGAGCAGTATCTTCCCCCAAGAACACGATCAAGGGTGCCCTGGATGAGGAAGTCGAGCCACACACAGGCCGCCCTCATTATCACCACCAATCTTACTCCACCCCATCGCATCAAATGGACTTACTGCTTGCCCCATCCACACCCTCTAAGTAGAAGAAGAAGAAGGAGACAGAGGAGAAGGAGAAGGAGAAGGAGGTGAAGGTGGTGAAGAAGGTGAAGAAGGAGAAGAATGGTGATTGGAATGGCGTGGCAGAGGGAATGGGAATGTCGCCTGATGCTGGGGGAAATCCGTGCAAAAGAGAGACAGATACTGGCTGATATCGCTTCTCTGTGCCATGGGAAGGAGGCAAAAGGACAGGAAAATTGTGAGCACGTGCGTCATAAAGTACAAAGCAGTAGGGTCCTGGGAAACGTTGGGGCCGCAGAAGGTGGGAGGGGTGCAATAGGCTAAGGAAGAAAGCGGGTCAGGGCTGTCTTTTCCTAGTAAGGATCTACAAAATCAACACTTTAGCTATGGGAAACCATGGACTGTGGAACACGCGTAGTGCTGGAAGGCAAGCATAATGTCCAGGTTGGGAGAGGAAGCAAACATACATGTCACACACCAAGAAGGAAACCAACAGTCATTCTCCTCCAGGAGGGAAGTCTGTTTATACCTCAAGTTATAGTGCGTTTTGAGCCCCTGAATGGGAAAGATGACTCTGGAAGTCAACTAGTGTAAATAAAATAGAAAAAGAGAATGAAAGCAAGCCAAAAAAAAATAAATAAAATTAACATAAAAATATTAAAAATGAACGAAGCAGAAAACAAAAAAAAAAAAAAAGAAAAGAGAAAGAAAAATACAACTAAGATTGAAAAGGAGCTGGATTAAATTAATCCAAATTTGCAGCGAGCTTATGCCTTTCTGAAGGAGCTCGCTTTGGACCGTGAACAACGGCCCTGAAGGGAGAAAAGCATATGTGCCACACTCGCGGCATCTTTTGGTGCTAGGACCCTGAACGCTAGAAACGTGGCTGGTGAGAAACCATAGAAATTGTAGTGGAACTCAGTCGCAGAGCTACATTGACTGAAGTGTTTATGTATGATGTAATAAAATCACTTGTTTTTATACAGTGAAGGAAACAAGGAAGTTCAATGCATTTAGGTCTGATAGAGTGTGTGAAGTACTATAGATGGATATTCTTAAAATTTTACGGGAGACAGTGACCAAAACTCTCCCCCCAAGAAAGTATTGATTGTCAGAGGAGGTCCTACAAAGAACTGAGAAAAGACCAGAAGTGAAAGGCAATGGAGAAAAGGAAAGATATACCCATCTGAATGCAGAGTTCCAAAGAATAGAAGGAGATATGAGAATCTTAACTGAACAGTGCAAAGAAATAGAGGAAAGCAATAAAATGGGAAAGAGTAGTGATCTTGATGAACAAATTGGAGATATGCACAGTGTGATACTTGCCAAGCTGAATTTTATTTGGGGCAAAGTGAGGACTGCAGCCCAGGAGACAGTACCTCAGATACCTCTGAGAGATTGCTCCAAAGAGGCAGTGGGGGAAGGTCACTATATAAGCCTTTGGTGAAGGGGAGTTCAGTGCAATCAAGCACTTATTTTACAAAAGGTTTTCTGCTGGTCACGAGGAGTTGATGTCACCATGAAGGGATTTAGTGATTTTCTAGATATGAAGAAATGTAAGAATTAGGATCAAGAAATCAGTTCCTGAAAATATCTGACTCTCTAAAAGACCAGTTCCACCAGTTTCCCCGGAACTCAGAGTGCTTTGTTCTCTACCCCGAATTTCCCTCAGCGGATGTTGAAGGCCGTCCACTTCAGCAGCACAGTGTTCAATCTCCGCCGAAGCAGCTGGCAAATTCCCTGTTGTAGTCCTGCTGCTGCTGCTAAGTCGCTTCAGTCATGTCCAACTCTGTGTAAGCCCATAGACGGCAGCCCACCAGGCTCCTCTGTCCCTGTGATTCTCCAGACATGAACACTGGAGTTGCTTGCCATTTCTTTCCCCAATGCATGCAGGCATGCTGAGTCGCTTCAGTCGTGTTTACCTCTGTGCGACCCCATAGATGGCAGCCCACCAGTCTGCTCTGTCCAAGGATTTCTCTAGGCAAGAATACTGGAGTGGGTTGCCACTTCCTTCTCCCCTGTTGTAGTTCAGCCTCTGGCAAATGCTCTTCACAAGTGCCAATTTGTAGTTGACATAGATATCACGTGGAAGTAGTAGAGAAAATATTGAAAAAATAAAACAGAGATGCATTAAAATGCACTGTTAGGTTTGTCAACCGCAAATTGGCACTTGCAATGGTTACTTGCCATCTACCTCTACAAGGATTAAATAATGTGCTGCTGTAGCTGCTGATTTTCAATACCCCCTGAAAGGAGCTCAGGGTGGAGAGCAGAAATGAAGCCCTCTGTGCTGTGGGAAAAACTGGTGGAACAAGTCTTCATAGAGATATTTTCAGGAATCCAGTTTATAAGGCCAACTCTAGTGTCTCCTCATCTCTACAAAAGTGCTAAAATCCTTCATGGTGGTTCATTTCCTAGAAGGGGAAATAAGATCCTACTTCAAGACTAAGACTGTGTCCCCAGTGCAGGGGGCCCAGGTTCCATCCCTGGTTAGGGAATTAGATCCCACTTGCCACAACTAAAATATCCCATGTGCCACAGATAAGTCCTGGCACAACCAAGTCAATAAATAAATAAAAAGACTGCTATTCCTTCCAGAACATAAACACAGAATCCTGGCCCCAAGCAGCTGAGATGCATATCAAAGGAATGATTTCAGTGAGCCCAGATTCTTGTATCTTCCCATACATAGAAAAGTGCTAAATTAATTCACCTGAGATATCTGTTTTTCTTTTAATTAACAGTAATCTTTGATGTTCTGACGACCTGCCCTTTGTTGCAAAACTTCTATATAACCTGGCTCCTCTCACCTCACAGCAGTTCCCTTAGGTTTTCTTGAGGTGCTGCCTCCCTGTCTTGCAGTCCTAAAAATTCCTGCTATATAAAACGTAACTCTAAACTTTTAGGTTGTGCATAATTTTTAAGCAAGGACTTCACTGTCTTTAAAGGAATAAAATTATTTGTAATCTATGTAATATATACTTCTTAGGGGGCTTCTGTGGTGGCTCAGATAGTAAAAAATCCACCTGCCAATGCAAGAGATTCAGGTTTGATCCCTGGGTCTGTTTGGGGAAGCACACTGACTGAAACCACCCACCCTGGCCAGGCACCATAGTAACCATTTGCATGAGTTGTTTTATGACAGGAGGTCCTCGTAAGGAACACTGAACTAATAAGCCACCACCAACCGGAAGAGTTCAGGAAAGGTCAAAAGGAGACCCCACGTGTCCGACCACCTCCCAGAATCCCCCTCTCTGACATCCATCTTGGCTGAGCAATGTGTGCACCACCAGGAAGGACTCTGAGTCAGATGATTGGCTAAAGACAACCTGGAAACTAATCCCGTCACCATAAAACCGAGACTGAGAGCCACGCAGCAGATCAGTTCTCCTGGGTTCTCTTACCACCTGCTCTCCACCTGGGCGCCCTTTCCCAGTAAAATCTCTTCCTTCGTCAGCACATGTGTCTCCTCGGACAATTCACTTCTGAGTGTTAGACAAGAGCCCACTTTCGGGCCCTGGAAGGGGTCCCCCTTCTTGCAACAGGTCAGGAAGATCCCCTGGAGAAGGAAATGACAACCCACTACAGGATTCTTGCCTGGGAAAACTCATAGACAGAGAATTCTGGTGGGCTACAGCCCACGGGGTCGCAAAGAGTCAGACACAACTAAGTGGCTTAAAACAACAACATCTGCAACAACGACATCTGCTTAGACTTGCTTATGTCTTGTCTATCACATCTATCCATGGAGGATGTTTTATGTAGACCTGAGAAAATGTGTATTCTGGTTTCGTTGGATGGAATGTTCTATATATGTCTCTTAATTCAATTTGGTCTAAAGTTTGGTTTAATTCCAACATGTCATTCTTGATTTTCTGTTTGGATGATCTATCCATTGCTAAGAGTGAGATGTTGAAAACCCTTACATTTTTGTAATTTGTCTATTTTTTTTTCACATAGATCTGTTATTATTTGCTTAAAATACTTAGGTGATCCAATGTTGTTTTATATATTTGCATATGTATATGTGTGTGTGCACGTGTGCATGTATGTATACTTTTTGGTGTATTAACTCCTTTGTCATATAATGGCCTCCTTTGATGTTTGTTATTCTTTTTTCTTAAAGTCTATTTTGTCTGATATAAGAATTACTATGCCCCCTTTCTTTCTGTTTTTATTCCTGTGAAATACCTTTATCTATTCCCTCCCTTTGAACCTTTGTATCCCTAAATCTGAAGTGAGTTTCTTGTAGATAGCATATAGTTTTTTTTTTTTTTTTTTTAATCATCTATGTCTTTTTATTGGTGAACCCACTCTATTTGCTTTTAGACTGGATATTGATATGTAAGAACTGACTCCTGCCATCTGAATGATTGTTTTCTGGTTGCTTTTTGTCTCCATTGATTCCTTTTCCCTTTGTTTCTGCCTACTTTTGTAAATGGTGGCTTTTCATCATGGTATTGTTTCCCCTTTCTATATTTCTTGCATCTACTCTAGACTTTTACTCTGGTTACCATGAAGCTTATGTTAAAATTTTATACCTAAAACAGTTTGTCTTGTGCTGATTGCAGCCTCTCTCCATTAGCCAATAAAGTTGCTCCACCATTTAACTCTTCCTCTGAATGTTCTGATGTCACAGTTCTCTCTTTTATGCTGTGTGTTTGTTAATAAGGTATATTAGATATAGTTACTTTTAATCATCTTTTCCTTGAAACTTTATACTTGAAGTTGTTAATATACCGTTGTTCTAAGTAATTGGAATTAACTAAATCTGACTATGTATTTTTACCTTACCTAGTGTGTTATATACTCTTGTGTGTGTTCATGTGTTACTTTGCATCTTTTTCATTCTGCTTGAACTTCTCTAGTATTCTTTGCAAGGCAGGTCTTGTGGTAATGGACTCCCTCAGCTTTTCTTTAAGAACGCCTTTACTTTCCCATCATATTTGAAGGATAAGTTTGGTGAATAGAGTTTTCCTGGTTGGCAATTTTTATTGCTCTGCCTTCTGAGTATTTCATTTTACTGTCTCCTGGCATGTAGTTTTCTTCTGAGAAATCTACTAATATCTTTGTGGGGTTTCCTGTGTCAGTTACAGTCATCCCTTTAAGTAAATCAGACATTCCTATTTTAGATAGGAAAATTTAATCAGTATTTTGTAACAACAGTAAGGAAAATTGTCATGGTCTGGGCCCCGGTTGGAAAAGAATTTCCTGACATGAGACAGAGTGAGAGGGAAATGAAGTTTATTAGAGTGGGTGACACCATTAGAGCTGTGGGCCAGCTCAAGAGAGAACCATCGTTGAACAGGGGTCCTTAGTCCAATTTTATACCCAGGGTAGAGGGAGCAGGATAGGGGTCTTGCCGGTCATTTGCTGATTGGAAGAGGCACATCTCCTGGGGGGAAGGGGGAGGGCGGAGAGTAAGGCAAAGACCTTCTCCCTATGGGGTAGGAGGGGAGACAGGTTATATTGCTCAGGAGGACCTGAAATCTGTTAATAGTTACAATATGGGGGAGGGAAGGATGAGAAGGGTCTAGTTTTCCATTCCTGCATTCCGTTCCCCCTTGGTTTTATCTGCTCTTTGGTCCTTGGGTCACTACTTTCATCCCTCTCTTTATTTTTAGGGCCAATTCTTCGGCCCCTTTTGATACCCTGCTCACGTCTAACTATCTAACTATTTCCCTTCTCAGGCATTTGGGAAGCCAGTCTCAGGGGAAAAGGGGCGATGACCACTCTGACTTCTTCAGGCTGTACAGGGGTGTTGTGCCTTTATGGAGGGAGATGAGAGTCCATGGAATGATAAGGCGGCTTGTTTCAGCATTGTCTGGGTGTTGGCCAGGAATATTCTTGTCAAACTATCACTTGGAGATTTGTTGTATTCTAGAATAAACACATTTAACAAAAAGTTAAAAATACATGGCCCAAAGATTAAGAGAAGTAGAAAATCTCCCGAGGAGCTAGCCAGGAGAACCAGGACTAGACATTGGTTCGTGACATTAGTGTTTCTCTAGGTATAAGAAGATGCAAGAATTTGGGCTCATAAAAATTTTTACCTGAAAGCATCTGACTCTCCGAAGGTCAGTTCTTCTGGGTTTTTCCCAGAGCACAGAGTGCCTTATTTCTTATCTCCATCCTGAACTCCTTTCAAGGGGGGTTGAAGGTCAGCAGCTTGCAGTGGTCATGATGAAATCTTTGTAGAGACAGCAGGTAAGTGCCAACTTCCAGTCAACATGGTCTCTTCACAGCCACATATTTGACCATGCTTTGGGGGCATTTCATGGCCTTTGTGTGCCAGGTCTAATGAAGATTCCATTGACAGGCCACTCTGTGCTGTTACTAGACCAGACCTTGCAAGTAGCAAGTCTCTGGACCATACCTGTCTCACTAGACTCTTGGCCCAGGAGAATATTCCCTCTTGTTGCTTCTTCCCACATCTAGAATTACATTATTACAGTCATTGATCTCATATGGAACTGCATGTCAGCATTTTATCACAGGTCATTCACACATTTAGTAATATAAGAAACAATCTTCTGAAACAAGCAACATGGAAAATAATACAGCTAGCCATATTAGTAAGGTCACAAGCCAGAATTTAAGTCAAGAAATTTCATTAGGTAGAGCCCAGTATACCCCAGGTCATCTGACATTGTTAAATGATTATAGTCAGGTGTCAATCTTCTGGTTGTACATCGTGGAGGATCTGACCTTTATCCAAAGATTAGTTACTGAGATAAGCTTTCAAAACAAACTTAGAGTGTCCTTTTTAATAACTTAAATCTTTTAGCAATATAACATAACAACAAAGAACTATCTCAGAAGTGAGTCGTAGTAAACACAGACCTTAACTAACAAAACTAGAACTTAATATTAAGTGAAACATAATTTTTTTTTTTTTTGTCATTGTGAGGGCATTAACCCTGTAGCCAGGGAAGGCGTTAACCCATTAAATAAAAATGAGGTTTGTCAGGGAGCCAGGAAAAACCAAGCGGCTGCCTTGGATTTCCCATAGCCCTGACTCTTTGATTTACAGCTACTGTTCCCGCATTTTTAATTCCCCATTTTAGGAGTAGATTGTTGTCATGTTTTAAGGACATCAGAATAGCAAAAGTCTAACAGTGAGGGGTTATTTTTATGTGGAAGCAGAATGAGCTTTTACATGCTCCATAATCTTAAATAATGCTTATTTACTTTACCAAAGTAACAAAAGATTTTTAAAAAATATATAAATCACTTATAGGCAAAGAAATTCATAATCTGTTTTTGAAAACCTCATTCTAAGAAAACTTATCATGTGGGTATGAGAGGTCAAGTAGGGGTCGTCTAGGAAACCTGATGGAGAGAGAGGGGGCCAGGAGACAGGGAGGCAACAGGAAGACATGCGGCATGAGTCCCTGAAATCCAGATTCCGACTGAGGGCCATGGAGGGCTGGACATAAGGAAATTGGGAGTTCTCTCACTGCTTTTGGCCACAGCTAGTGTGCCTTTCAGAGGCCATTTTTGGGGGTCCCCCATGGCGCAGGAGCACCGCAGCGGCGACAGCGCAGGAGTTAGGCCGAGAGGACCTACCCCACATCCAAGGTAAGGAGCAGCGGCTGTGCTTTGCTGGAGCAGCCATGAAGAGATACCCCAAGTCCAAGGTAAGAGAAACCCAAGTAAGACAGTAGGCTCTGAGAGAGGGCATCAGAGGGCAGACAGACTGAAACCACAATCACAGACAACTAGCCAATCTGGTCACATGGACCACAGCCTCATCTAACTCAATGAAACTAAGCCATGCCGTGTGGGGCCACCCAAGACGGACGGGTCATGGTGGAGAGGTCGGACAGAATGTGGTCCACTGGAGAAGGAATGGCAAACCACTTTAGTATTCTTGCCTTGAGAACCCCATAAACAGTATGAAAAGGCAAAAAGAAGACGTTAAAGATGAGCTCCCCACGTTGGTAGGTGCCCGATATGCTACTGGAGATCAGTGGAGAAATAACTCCAGAAAGAATGAAGGGATGGAGCCAAAGCAAAAACAACACCCAGTTGTGGATGGGGCCAGTCATAGAAGCAAGGTTTGATGCTGTAAAGAGCAATATTGCATAGGAACCTGGAATGTTAGGTCCATAAATCAAGGCAAATTGGAAGTGGTCAAAGAGGAGACGGTAAGAGTGAACATAGAGTTGGACTATAAAGAAAGCTGAGCACTGAAGAATTGATGCTTTTGAACTGTGGTGTTGGAGAAGACTCTTGAGAGTCCTTTGAACTGCAAGGAGATCCAACCAGTCCATCCTAAAGGAGATCAGGCCTGGGTGTTCATTGGAAGGACTGATGTTGAAGCTGAAACGCCAATACTTTGGCACCTGATGGGAAGAGCTGACTCATTTGAAAAGACCCTGATGCTGGGAAAGGTTGAAGGCAGGAGGAGAAGGGGACAACAGAAGATGAGATGGTTGGATGGCATCACCAACTCGATGGGCATGAGTGTGAGCAAGCTCCAGGAATTGGTGATGGACACGGAGACCTGGTGTGCTGCGGTTCATGGGGTCATAAAGAGTTGGATACGACTGAGTGACTGAACTGAACTGAGTTTGTATTGGGGCCAGGCCTTTTGCAGGGCTAAATTTTCCAGGTTCTGAGAATGTAGCCAAGGGGTGAGTCTGAGAGAGGCTCCCGGGATGTACCAGAGCCCACTCTTAGCCTCCCTGCCATGAGGTATTGAGAGTCACCGGCTGACAGAACGGTGTCCCTTTTGTCCCAGTGATCTCCCCGTGCGATTAATGCACGAAAATGGCCGACCGACCCAACAGTCGCACCCGACAGTGAGAGGTGACCCCTAAGAACCGTGCAGCTAGGGCACCGTGTGACCCGGGCAGAGACAGACAGATTCCATACTTTGCACAAGTGCACGGGGAACATTCTCCAAAATTGACCATATGTTAGGCCAGAAAATAAGTCTACCATAAATAGACTCAAATCATACACAGGAATTTTTTTCCTGTCACAATGCAATGAAACTAAAAATTAGTAGTAGAAGGAAAAGTGGGAAAATCCACAAGTATGTGAAGATTAAATACACTCTTAAATAACCAGTAGGCAAATAATAATAATAAAAAAGAACTTAGAAAATACCTGGAGACAAATGAAAATATAAACAGAACATACCAAAATGTATGGGTTCTGCAAAAACATCACCAACAATGAAATGTAAAGCTGTTAATGCATACATTAAAAAGAAAGTTCAAATAAGCAACCTATCTTTACACCCAGGTAGAAAAGGGAGATCAAACCAAACTCAAAGCTAGAAGGAGGAATGAAAATACTAAAGATTAGCTCTCAGATAAATATACAGAAGAGGAAAACCAAGGAAATCAATTTTAAACAAAAGTTACCTCAAACAGGTTAACAAAAGCAACAGATCTTTAGCTATATTGACTAAAAAAAAAAGACAACTAAAATCAGTAACAAATGAGGAAACATAACTGCTGGTATGACAAAATAGAACAAGAAGGGAGTACTGTAACCTAGATGAAATTCTGTTATTTAAGCCTCAGTCTGTGGTATTTTATTCTGGCAACCCTAGCAAACTACCATAGCCTTATCCTCTTTCTTGCAAATAGAAGTTATGAAAATGGTGCCAAAACCCACATAGTTTATAAAGTATCTGAAAGGAGGAAAAGAGAAAAGGACAAGTTACCTAGGGTGTTGAGAAAAATTTTTTTCTTTGGTTCTTACCAAAGTTAAAATAAAAACATCAAAACCACCAGAAAAGACTAATGAATAGACATTTTAGAGTAGGCAAACAACAGCCGTGGTAAAACAAACTGGAAATTCATTCAGTTGGTAAAAATAGTAAAATAATGTTGTAAAATAAAAACAGTAAAATGCATTTTATCCTTGGGAGGTTTTAAAAAATTCAATGTATTGAAAATTCCAAAGAGGTTATAATACAGGTACATGATTCAAGATACTGAAAATATACTTTGCTTTAATTTGTGCCTCCTATCGTTTAGCCTGTTTGTCCAGGGCCATCTGCCCTTCACAGGTAGTATTTTGTTTCTTATGGATCCTCCTAGAGTTCCTTATAAGCAAACACGAAAATATATTTCTCCTTCATTCCATGATTAAAAACACAAATAGTGGTATATTAAGCATGGTGTTTTGTTACATGCTGCTTTTATTTATTTGACAACACCTTGGAAACTGTCCTCTCTCAGGACATAATCTCCTGAACGGAAGTGCACTGAATGGATGATGTACTATTATAACACACTTGGCCCATCCACATTGGGATGAACACGGATATGCAATAATCTGTTTACATTACAAACAATGCTGCAATGTATAATTTTACCTGTGTTACTCTGCTGCTAGCAAAAGTGTAGGATATATTTCTAAAGGATTTGTAACCTGGAGTATTTGCAACTGAGAGGGCATTTGATAAGATGCTACCAGTAAGATCCTTCTGAGCCAGCAATGAGCCTTGCTCTTTAAACTGCAACTTCTCTATCACAGCACTCCTGCACCTGTGTTTAAAACTGCTTTCCAACGTGTTCTAACCTTCAGAAACCCCCTACAGTCTTCCCTTTCATCAGCACTGCCCTTTATTCTCAGTGTGGTTACAACCTCACTGGGTACATGCCTGTTGTCTCCACTCTTCTCTGGGCCCATCACTGCTCAACTCACTCCATTAGAGCTGGAGCCAGTGTGGCCAGATAACTCGAGTGTAGAGAAATGGGTCATGGATTTGAACCAGGGAGCCTGGTGCCCAGGAGAGAGGGAGGGCCCGTAAGGGATGTAACTGGGGAGAAGGAACGGTGTATTAGGTTTTTATTCAGGTGAAGATTCTACAGAGCCCAGACATGGGAGCAGGAGTCTTGGTTGGAGATAAATCCTTGGGAATTTGTATCCAAATATCACAGCTGAAATGGGAGCGGGGGGCTCCAAAGGGAAGAGCATGTGAGTGAGTCTGCTGTGAACCTGCTGTGAGTGCCGGGGAGAGACACATGGGGAAGGACACAGCAGAGAACCAGGAAGGCAGCAGCAAGCGTTCCGAAAGGAAGGAGAGCGTCCTGGCCATAGGACGTGTCACAGAAGCACATGCCGCAGAAGTGTGGGGGTAAATGGAAAGGGGGGTTAGAAGTCATTAATCAATCCTGGCAACTTGCTTCATGACCAGCTAAGGGCAGAATCAGACCATAGGATACAGAAAGAGAGATAAAAATTGGTAGGTAAAACCCATTCATGTTCAAGTTGAGATTTTGTTAAGATGCTCTTTTAAGGAACATAGAAATACAATCTCAGATGGGAATCCCAGGATCACAGGCTGCCAGCACTGAGCTAGGCCCTGATTCTTCCCCGCCCCCCGCCCTCCGCCCTCCTCCCTCCTCCCCTTCACCATGTATGCCTCACTCATGTCAACTGAGCCAACATGTGTTTCTACCCTCCAAGTTGGTGCCCATCTCAGGGCCTTTGTATTTGCTCTTCCCTCTGCCTAGAATGCCGTTGTCCTAGAGCTTAAAGTGGTTGCTGTTTTCTGCTCATCTGGTTGGCAGCTCAGATATTCACCTCTCAGATGAGCATTCTTGGACCACCCCATCTAATGCTGGTGCTTCCCCTTTACCATCCCATGTGATCCTGATTTTTTCCATCATTGTTGTTTAGTCACTAAGTCATGTCTGACTCTTGCGACCCCATGGACTGCAGCCTGCCAGGCTCCTCTATCCATGGGAGTTCCCAGGCAGGAATAGTGGAGTGGGTTGCCATTTCCTTCTCCAGGGGATCTTCCTGACTCAGAGATTGAACCCATGTCTCCTGCTTGGCAGGTGGATTCTTTACCACTGAGTCACCTGGAAAGCTCAGTTTTTTTCTTTATAATGCTAATCAAAACTTTCCCCCCAATTAAAATTTTTATTTATAAGAGTCTGTGTACTCCAGAAAGTCACATGAGGTCAGGGTCCCTATCTATTCATTCATTAATGTGCCTCCAGTGATTACAATTCTCAGTTGATAAGTATTTATTGAGTAATGAATGCAAGAGCCTTAAAGTCCCTTTAATTCAAATCCATGGATTAGAAATGAGAAGTGAGCTGCCAAGTGTCACACAGGTGGCCACCTCAAGCCAATCCAGAGATAGTGAACTGCACACTTACAGCAGAATGAACTGCTAGTGGCTGAAAAAGAAGATGGACACGGGGATTCAGGAAAAAAAAAATTATCCACAATATAACCTGTAGAAAATTTAGTGTGACTTATTAGACCAGCAGATCTTATTATGAAAAACAGGGGCAAAAACTGCCTCAGTGACTTGATAGTACCTGAAGGATTGAAATTCAGAGACTCCTAAGACCTACCCAGGATTTATTGGCATAATGTTCTTCTAGGGGGGAAAAAGCCATCTAAGTGTGTCTCCTGATATTTCCTTTTATTTTAACATGTTCATGAGCAAAACAAAGAATATGAAACAAAAGACAACTTGAAGCACGTGTGACTAGGCGATTTTAAACTATTGATTCAAAAGTATAATTTTCTCTTAAAATGTGATTTCTGCTTCTAAATACACAGTGTCTGGACTTCCTCACCTACTACTGGTAATTAGAAAGCTGAACAAAATACATGAAGTGAGCCTTGAGTCAGAATGCTTGGCCAGAGACAACCTGGAAACCAACCCATCACCGTAAAACCTGAGACTGCAAGTCAGGTGGCAGAGTCCCCTTGGGTTTCCTTTCAGTTTCAGTTCAGTTCAGTTGCACAGTCGTGTCCGACTCTTTGCGACCCCATGAACCGCAGCACGCCAGGCCTCCCTGTCCATCACCAACTTACCCTGCTGCTATCCTCCTGGTTACCTCTTCCCAATCAAGTCTCTGGCTTTGTCAGCATTGTGAGCCCACTCTAGGGCCCTGGAAAGGGTTCCCTTCCTGCAACAATAAGAGGAACAGTGTCTAGACTTCCTCACCTACAATTGGGAATTAGAAAGTTGAACAAAATACATTAAACAACTGTTCTCACACCCTGAACAGCAGGCAGTGTTAGGGTTCCAGGGTTAGGTTCCTGGAGTGAAGCTGAACACACATGTCAACCTGACGACTCCGCAGCTCTCTGCCTTCAGGCAGTTTTCATGCTGCAACTACAGGGCAAGGGGCCCATAAACATTCCTGCTAAACTCTGAATTGAGAACACTGGTGAGTTGGGAGGCCTATCATCTGTGTGGCAGGGTATTAAAAAGGAGGGAGATACTCAGAAAGTTTCGCAGTTGCCTGATGATCCCTTTAAGTCTTTATAGAATATCAATCTGAGGACACACAGGTCATTCCATAATGAATAAAAACACAAAAACATAAAACATTGGTCTCACAAGCAAAAAATATAACAATTCCTTCTACATTATTTTTTTTTTCAAAATATGGCAATTAAATGAAGGTGAGCAGTACACACATAAATAAATGGATATGTTTCTAGAAAGCAATTTTTTCAAGATGTCAATAAACCTCTTGTCATTCCAATTATAGAATTCTACTAAAAAAGTGAAAAAGTAGTGTGGAAATATGTCTTTGCATACAAAAGGCATTCGAATAACTGTAGTATCTTTCTTAAAATTTTTTTTTAATTGGTGGGAAATTGTTTTACCATTTTGTGTTGCTTTCCCTACAACAATGCAAATTAGCCATAATTATTTATATATATGTATATATTTGTGTATCACTTGCTTCTTGAGCCACTCTCCCCTCCTTGAATAGCTTTAGTTTTAGGATGGAAAAGTTATAAGGAGCGCCCTATATTTAATGTCTAAATAGTAAGGAAATCGTTAACAATGTCACACATGTTCCTGACTCAATATTATGCCTCCATTATCATGTTTATGAAGATTTAAAAATACAGATCAGTAAGTGCATTTAGCAGCTACTCTTTGCATTGCAAGGGATCAGCCACAACACTTGCATTAGGCTGCGACTAGGGGTCCGCGTAGGAGTGGTAGCAAAACAGGAAGGCACAGCCTGCTCAGAGCTTGTGAGGTAGGGAAGCTGGAGGCAGCCTGGACAGGAAGAGGGGTGCCCATGGGATTGCTTAGAGGAACGTATTCCCCGCGATTTGTTTCTAGTTGGGAAGGATACAGGAGAAAAGAGGCACTGGCCAAGACCAGACCTTGAGGACTCAGGCTGCAGAGTTTAGGGGTCTGGACTTCCAGAATGGTTGCTCCAGGGCATGGGGCAGGCCCCGTGGGTGGTAGAGAGTTTCCTCTGCTTTTAAACCAATATTTAGACATAGTGAAACTCCTCTTTGGTCATCTTCAACTGAGCAGCTATTCTGTGGATAAACTTTATAATTACAGACAACGGTAATAATTACAGTAATGTAACAATAATAGTCATTTTCACTATTATGTATTTCAGTACTCCAACAATTAAACCCACACATAACCAATGTACAAAAACCTAAGTTGTCTGGCCATCTGGTCGACCTGTCTGTGGTGACCATCCAGCTACAACCAAACAGCATAAACGCCAGTAGTATAAACGCTGATCTGAGGGCAGAAATGGCACAGCACCCCCGCTCTTCACTCATTTCCTCCTAGTCCACCGCAGGCTGCATTCCTCTCCCCAAGCGTCCTCCCATCCACTCGTTTTCAGAGGCTTTTCCAGGACTAAAGTTAGCGCCAGGATCGCGTCTCCCCTCGACTCTCACCGGACGGCCCCCTCCCGCTTCCTGCGTCTGAAACATTTGGAGCTTCCACCACCGCACCCGTATAAGATTGAAGGCCCGCATTGGGGGCCTCCTTGCTTGCCCACCACGTTCCCTGTTGTCAGCCGCCGTGAGGAACCCGTGTGTAGGGTCTGCATAACCACCCAGCCCATAAGGGGAACAGAAGGGACCACAGGCGTTTCCCACAAAGACGCAGTCTACCCCGCCCCTAGGCCCTGGTGAGTATATGGGCCCCACGGGGCGGGGAGACCCGAGAACAGGCAACGCGGTGACGCCCCAACCCGCAGCCCAGCGTGTCCTTGTTCAGCCGTCCGGCCCGTCTTTACTCCAGGGGAGGACGCCCGGGATCTAAGGACAACCGGCGGGAACTCAGCGCCGTCCGCCAACGTAGACACACGGCCACTCCCAGGCGAAGCAAACAGAAAATGTGGACTCAGAACAACGCGCGGGTGGGCACGTTCACTCTCTTCTGGCCGCGAGACATAACCCAGGCGGCCCCCGCGGGCAGAGAAAACGTCCGAAACGCTCTCCAGCTTCTAGACACACCGACCGGCCTCGCCACGTAAATCTTCCCTTCAGATCCACCAGGAGCAAGACGCGTATTAGCCCTTAAACGGGGTTCCGGCTCACACGCTAACGAGCCCCCCGAGCACGGACTCGGGCGCTGGTTAAGCCACGGAGTTTGGAGCAGGAGGACTGAGGAGGGGAGACGAACGCCCCTAACGGTGACCCAGGAACCTGGCCGGCTAGCAACAAGCACTCCAGCACGGAAGACCATCTCCCTGCCCGCCTCGAGGCTCCGCGGATGGAGGGACTCGGGGAGATGCTGGTCGACCCGAGTGATCGGCAGTAAACCCCCTTCGCCGCAGCGCCGGGCCACGTTACGAGGCCCTGCAGATCCAATCTTCAGCAAGAGCAGGCGTGCCGAGACCTCCGCAGCACCGGGGTTATCACTACCAGTGCTGCCGGCATCTGGAGCTCTGTGCTGCGTTCGCCGGCTGAATCGCAGCCCTAATGAAGGCAGCCGAAGGAAAGAAACAAAGCGGCCGCCGGGGGCGCCCGACAACCAGTTCGAGCGTCCCCGGGACGAGTTGCCGTCGCCGGCAGGCCGCAGCGGCACAGGCCGCCCGAACGCCCGAGCTCGCCCGGGGCCTCTGCCTCGGAGGGGGCTCCCCGCTCGGGACAGCGCGACACAGAGCGCCCCAGGCGGCAGACAAGGGCGGACGGAGAGCGGGAGGCCGCGGCGGAGAAGCCCTCCCCGCGAGATTGCAGGGCCCAGGCCACCCTGGGCAAGGGAGATTCTGCCCGTGGCTGGGCTGTGTGAGCTGTAAGCTCAGTGAAAGTAAAACAGAAAAAAAGAAACCACGAAAGACATTTTATTCTGTAACTTCAGAGTTGAGATGTTACTAAAGTATAAAAAGACAAGGCTCAGAAACCATAAAGGAAACGACTGAAAAATTGACTACCTAATCGGTCTTTCAGTCTTTACCAAGCAAAGTCAGATGACAAGAAACGGGTGTGCGGAAACATTAATGCGACTACATGTATATTAAGTATGTTGATATCAGCATTAGTTAATAACAGAATATTTAGAAAACATGGCAAGAGACCAGTTAAGTAAATTGTCAGAGCATTCACATAACACAAGACTATCAATTTGCTTTTCGGTTTATTGTTGTTATTTAAATAAGTTAGATCTATAGGTATTGACTTGGAAAGACGTCGAGGGCAAACTGTTAAATGAAAACGATTTTAGCACTTTTAGTGGTATATATATGCATTTACCTTTTTAAAAAATGAAGTAGAAAAGTAAAGAGTTAGAATATTTAAAGAATAGCTTCTTTAAAAAGCACGAATCAAGTTTTTCCTATATCCTGGTGTCTGGACAGAAAGACGTACCAGAAACAAAGATGGACCACGCTACGTGCTTTTCTGCTCCCTCCTACTATAGTCTTGGGACAGGCAGCTGACATCTCAGCCCCTGCACTCCTCTGCTCCACTAACACCCAGAGCCCCTGCAGGCAATCAGAACTCTGACTCTGCAGGCCTGGGATCCCTATGTCCACAGCTCTTCCTTCACATCAGGAACCTGTAGCAATTCACTTGGTTTGCCCAATCATCCATGCCCAGAGCTGCTGGCTCTAACATACGCCTGTGTAGTCCTTCTCTCCATAAGCTTTGAGCTGAAATCCCAAGGGAAGACCATTTCCCTCACAAAGCAGGGATGAACCATGGGAACAACTGGAACTTTGCACCTGGACCCATTATACAAATTCTGTGTGCACACTCAACTCCCAAAGACACTACCCTTTTCACTGTGCTCTTTGCATGGCATGGACATTGCTGACTTGAAGCATCCAGGCTCACTTATGTGGCAGGAAGAAATACAAAGTACACGCACATACGCACGCGCGCGCACACATGTACAAACATACCCCAGGAGCTAATCTGTACTCCTGCTAGGGCTGGCAATGGTGGGAACAGAAAAGAGATCATTGTTGCTACTACTTGGGTCTTCTGAGTTGACAGACCTTGGTCGTTTTACTGATTTCACCCTGGGGGAGTGCGGGCTTGGAGCTCCCTAGTCTGTAGTTTGCTGTCCAGCGCCCTGCACTCTATTTGGTCCACTCTACCCTTTCTTCCCAATACACAGTCACCATTAAGAAGTAAGAATCTCCACATATTGCACTGAATTTTCAAATTTGAACAAAGTTTAAGAACACAGAGAGAAATTGAGTTATTGTGAAGAAGGTAGTGAGAAAATTTTATCTTTTTTGTAGCTTCCAAAATGTTCAAGTATAGTCTATAAAAGCTTATTTTTTTTTAATTAGGAAAATTAAATAATCCCTCATTACTCCTTCTTGCCCATGAACACCTCTGCCCCAGCTTCTGTCACACTGGGCTCACCCAACGACATGCCTGTTCTCCTGGTTTGGAGACTTCTTTCACACTCATCACTGTCATCTATGCTCACTACACACCTGAGGCTACGGTAGCCCTTCACACGGTAAATCAGGGGATTTTTCTCCAGTGAGCCTGAGGGATGCATTTTTCTTTTCTTTTAATAGAAACTTCTCCCATCTGTCCTTTAAAGTCACAGCTTTTACGGATGCTGTAACAAGTGGGTGTGAATGATAGAAAGAGGCTGTTTCCATATCAGTCCCTGAGCTGCCATATGGCTAACAGAGTGGTTGGTGGTACAGGCATTAATATTTCCTGGGTGGTGTTAGAGGATCCAGGCTGGAAGGAGAAACCAGACATTTTGGCAAGACACAGATCAAACCAGGAATGAGAGCAAGTCCCTCTCATTGTTTCAATGTCAAGACTCAGCCACCACCGTCCTCCTCAGCATCCTCATGCAGGACAGTTGAAACTGACCAGATAAAGCTGAGGAGATGGAAAGCAGTCATGAGAGCCAAGCCTCCAGAGCCCTGCTAGATACCCCAGGCATGAGTCCCCAACCACTCACCTGGTGGGGGGGGAGGGCCTCCTACCAAACCACAGGCCTGCAGAAATATGGTGAACCCTCCTCTCTCTGGGGTCAAAGCACTATGGGCTACTCCCCACATAAACAAGGTAGTAATATTTCCATTTTACACAGAAAAAAATGAACGTCATGAGCTGTTATATTCTGATTAGACCTATTTGTTCAGAGTTATTTAATTAATATTCAATTTCTAGGATTTACATCAAATCCCAGGAAACCCTCAGAATGATCACTTGGGGAATCTTGACTCCACAGAACAAACACCAGTCTCAAACATTTCCATAACTAATTCTTGATCAAATGCATCCAACTTTGTTCTCCAATACCCACCGAAGTGGTTTAGAGTCCCCCGTCCTTCCTGCTGTGCCCTCCCCTGACCCTCTGGATGCAACTGCCTTCAGTCATCTTGACTCCCCCCAGTATGGGAATCCGGCAACTTTGGAACCTTAACCTTAGTTCCGTCATCCGTGGCCTCAGATATGTGGCCAAGCCACTGTGAATCTTTTCACTGGCGGGTGAAACAATCTAAGGAGTCATGTCTTGGTGGAAGATCAAGCACTCTGGTGCACAGAAAAGCTCATAAATCCCCTTGCACAGGAAAGAAGCAGAAGTATGTACATCATAAGTCCCCCACAGAGCAGACATGCTCATCAAATACAGAAGAAGTTTAATTTGGGGTGAAATTTAGTTGACACCTTCAGAAACATTGGTGAAATACTGCATAGATTTCTGCCCTACTAAATATTATTGGCAGAAACAGTCTTCATTTCATAAATTTTGTATAGGAAAGTATATGTCTGTAAGGAAAAAATTTAAGCTAATTATGTTCTTCTGAACAAATTTATGTGCCCACTCAAAGCATATTCTGACATTTACTTGATGCTCTCCATTTCACCCTGCTCATCTCCAGGTTTCCCATTTTCCCAGAAGGGTGTGCTTCCTCTGAGTACAAGTGCCACCTACTCTCTTGTCTTCATAAGATAGCTCAGGCCTGAACCATAAGTTCAGCCCTTGAAATAAACACCTCAGATGATCTGATGGCCACAGGAGAATGAGAAGCTGTCGCTAATGTGGTGAGAACTTGGGTTCCCTCCCCAACTAATCTTCTGCCAAGCCTCCCCCTGGCTGAGCGTTATCATCCTAAATGATGTCTGTGGGCAGGAGCTGATGTGAAAGAAAAGAGGGTGTCCAGAGGCCCAGCACCGCCTCATCCTCTCCCCCAGTAGTGCTAATTCTGAGCCTGGCTTCTTTTTTTGTTTGTTTTACCATGAGTGCTCTTTCCAGACATCCTAGGACTGCCTTTAGAGTAGTTCTTGAAAGATTCCCCAACCACCATTGGCCTCACTTGTCACTGCTATACTTCCCTTCTGAAACTAAATTCAGTTCTTTCAGAAAGATTGAGTCCAGGGACTTCCCTGGTGGTGCAGTGGTTAAGAATCCACCGGCCAATGCAGGGGACACAGGTTTGATCTCTGAACTGGGAAGATCCCACACGCCACAGAGCAACGAAGCCTGTGCACCCCGACTGCCAGGGTCCAGCCTCAGCAGGATCCAGGGGGTACCCTCGGGATGAATGGCATGGGTGAGAGAAGACACATGAGACCAGCCTTGATAGGGCCAAGTCTGCGAGGGGGAGAGAGAGAGAGAGACCAGACAGGGGGTGCAGCTGAGTCTGGCAGGGCCTGGCAATGCTTTATTTTTTTACCGTGGCTTTTATACCCTAAGTTAGTACATCTCTAAGGGGAAGGTAGTTTAACATTACATCAGCTTGTTCTTCACGAAACCAGGGTGTTTCCTGCATACTTCTTTGTTTATGAGGGTCTTGTACATTATCTTCTGGCCTTGGGGCCCATTAACATTTTATGCAGGTCAGGTGAATGTAAACCTATTTTCCATTTCTGTGGTAACCTTAACTGAAAGGTAGCAGTCTCATAGGGCAGCAGGACAGAATAGAAGTATAACCTTGTTAACATAAAAATTAATCCTTCTGCAGAAGTTGTCAGCTGAGTTTATCTAAGAAGTTTACCCCACACTGACTCTGTGACTTTGGTGAGGCAGGCAGCCTCTGCCTAGCACTCCTGGGTGACAATTAACAACCATCTCATTGTTACCACACTAGGGCTAAGCTCTTATTTTTCTACATCTATAACTATATTAACAATGGTTTCTATAACACAACCTTAGCACATTAAGAGCAAAAACACAGCAAGCAAATGTTAACCCAATAGCTACTTTTAGAATAATTTTTCTTGTGTTTTCTAATAGGGCTTCCTCACCCCCCGAAGGGCTCTATGTCTGTTAGGGCCTTTGTATGATCAGGTTCTTTATGTTATTTTGTGATTAGGGTATTATAAGCAATCATGCAGATTAGTACCAAGGGCATAAACACATTTGCCATACAAACTAAAATGCCAGCAAAGGAGTTTAAATTAACACTCCTTTCACCCTGGATACTCTCATAAAATGCCACCACCCAGGAAACTTAGTGATTAAAGTTTTAAACCGATTCTTATTTGGGAAGAGATAGGGGAAGGCCTTCTGCCTGTGTCACAGAAATTAGGGAGTAGTCTATTGAAGCAAGCATCGGAAAGACAGATATCATCTTTAAGGTGAATGCCGGGGGCAGCTTTTCAGAATCCCTGAAAACCTGATCTGCCTTGCCTGTCAGATTTCCTCCCTCATGGCGTTGTCATGGGTGGGATCTCGTGAGCTGGCCTTTTCAAAACCCCTGAAAACATGATCCGCCTTGCCTGTCAGGTTTTCTCCCTCATGGCCTTGTCATGGGTGGGATCACATGTGCCGGCTCCCGGCACCCGACTACTGAAGTGTGCACACCCTGGAGCAGGCGCTCCACAACAAGAGAAGCCACGACAGAGAGAAGCCAGGCACCGCAGTGAAGAGGCGCCTCTGCAGACCATGAAGGCCACACTGCTGAAAGCTGGTGTGCAGCAGTGACGGCCCAGAGCAGCCAAAAGAAATGAATTAACTAGTTAAATTTTTAAAAGACTGAGTCCAGAAAAAAAAAATAATGACATTTCATTTCTCTTTATTTTCATCTTCTTCTGACATTTTGTACCTGATTCTGTTAGACATTTAGAGTGCTTACAAAACTCCAGGTCACAGAAAAGGAGGAATTCCTAGTTAGTGTTCAGCGTCTCAGGGAACAGGTATACATCACTTCTGCTGAATAGTCCAAGGAGAAGTGAGGGTGGCAACGAACCAAAACCACCAGAAAACCCCAAGAGGAGAGCAACCCATGGAGCCCAGAGCAGCTGTCTGTAGGCTCACCCCGGAGGCAGCAGAGGGCCCGCAGGCTGGCTCGGCTTCCTGAGCCCCAGACTGTGGGGAAGGCTGTGGTCTTTCAGTGATGGTTCAGACTCCCCATCAGGAAAACCAGGCCTGACCTCAGCATCTCTGACTCAGTACATACCTTCAGGACCCACCCCAAGTCCGCCCTCTCCTCCTCTCTCTCAGGCAGAACAAGTCGACTGCATGCAGTGCTGGCTAGGTCACTGATCATCCTGGGGTGCTAAGGCCAGGGCTGGCTACATAACTCACCACCCGGGATTCTTTGTGTCAAAAGAACTTACCTACTTCCTCATTCAGAGTTAGGAACAGCAGTGGCTGTGATAGGCAGGACATCCCAGTAAGGCAGAGGGACAGGCTGAGTCAAGGAGAAACGACAGGAGGCTGTTTGTGCAGGAAGCTGACCAGGGTGGCATGGCCAGCCCCTCTGTTCAGGGGCAGGCGGACGCTCTTGTTGCCAGAAGCAAACACAAATCAGCCGGGGCCCCAGGGCTATGACTCACAATAGGTAATGACTCCAGGTTCTTCGTCCTTGTACCAGGCGGGCACTTGTGAATCTGGGATGGCCACAGAGAGCCAAGCCAGGTGGACGGTCAGCCCATGGAGCCTGCAGACCTTGACACCCACTGGGGCAAAAAAAGAGAGAAGGGCTGACCAGTCACTAACTCTCAGTGAGGGGAGAGGGTGGGAAGCTTTGGCCTGAGTCTCATTCCTAGGACCTACCTACAAGGTTAAAGACTGACCTAACAATTACTAGATTATTTTAACAGAAGCCCAGTGTTCCTACTATACCCAGTTTCTAATGGGCCATGGTGAAGGTGGAAGAAAATGTTAGCATCATTCCTTTTTGGATTCATTGATAAATTCATCCAATATTTACTGGACATTTTTATCACTAGTGATAAAGAACAAAATCTGTCTTTGAGAAACTTATTCTCTGCTGGTAATACAGACAGTAATAACCCCCATCACAGGGCAGTGGAGAGTCCACTCGCCCCGCCCAGCAGTCTGGAAGCCCTGACAGTCTCATAGTGGAGGGGAGGCTCAGGTGAGTCTTTAAAAGTGAGACTTTTTTTTACCTGGAGGCGGAGGCAGCTAGTGTGAAGAACAAGAGAATTTGTGAAAATGAACCTCATTTCCCCTCTTCTCCTCTCAGGTGCTCAGACCACATGGGACCCTGTGCATTTCCTTGAAATCTCCATGCACTCTCCAGGCACAGAGCATTTCCCTTTTCTCTGTGATTCCCCTGAAACACGTTTCTCTTCCAGGGATAGATAGCTCATTCCTTCACTGGCTTCAGGCCTTTATTTAAATGCTCCCTCCTTGGAGAGAGTTTCACACCACACATGGAAAGCATCAGCTCCATCTTCCTCTGTCCACTGTCCTGCTCTCTCTCTCTCTGTCTTATTTTTTGTATCTCTGACATCCTCTAGGGATGGGGCTGTGGGTGGAAGGAGATGTGGGGAGAGGGTAGGGTGGTATCTTCTCCCCACAGGCTTTGCTGGAAAAGAAACTGTTTTTCTTCAGAGACAAGGCATGAATATAAACTGCAGGTAAATTGAAACTTAAATTGAAGGTATTAATAAATTGAACATTAAATTTGAAAGACAAAAAACATGAAACCTTTTGAAGCATATATAACAGAATGCTATTATGATGCGTGGGAGATGAAGAACTTCTTTAAAATGCCAAAAAACTGGTGAGCAAAAGATCAATAAATTTGACCATGTTAGAAGTAACAACTGCTGCTCATCAAAAGATATCATAAAATGAGGAAAACAAAAACCAGGGAGTGGAAAGTGACATGTGCAACAAGTGTAAAGACCTCTCACCAGTAAACATTTCTAAAAAATAGATGTCAAAAACACATTAACAGTCATTGCATGGAAGGTGAAACATGGAATTCCAATGAACATTTAAAATGTGATCGGATATAAAATTAACACACAGAAATCCCTTGCATTCCTATACACTAACAATGAGAAAACAGAAAGAGAAATTAAGGAAACAATACCATTCACCATTGCAACAAAAAGAATAAAATACTTAGGAGTATATCTACCTAAAGAAACAAAAGACATATACATCAAAAACTATAAAACACTGATGAAAGAAGTCAAAGAGGACACAAACAGATGGAGAAATATACCATGTTCATGGATTGGAAGAATCAATATTGTGAAAATGACTATACTACCCAAAGCAATCTATAGATTCAATGCAATCCCTATCAACCTACCAATGGTATTTTTCACAGAACTAGAACAAATAATTTCACAATTTGAATGGAAATACAAAAAACCTCGAATAGCCAAAGTAATCTTGAGAAAGAAGAATGGAACTGGAGGAATCAACCTGCCTGACTTCAGACTATACTACAAAGCCACAGTCATCAAGACAGTATGGTACTGGCACAAAGACAGAAATATAGATCAATGGAACAGAATAGAAAGCCCAGAGATAAATCCACGAACCTATGGACACCTTCTCTTTGACAAAGGAGGCAAGGATATACAATGGAAAAAAGACAACCTCTTTAACAAGTGGTGCTGGGAAAACTGGTCAACCACCTGTAAAAGAATGAAACTAGAACACTTTCTAACACCATACACAAAAAATAAACCCAAAATGGATTAAAGATCTAAATGTAAGACCAGAAACTATAAAACTCCTAGAGGAGAATATAGGCAAAACTCCCTGACATAAATCACAGCAGGATCCTCTATGACCCATATCCCAGAATATTAGAAACAAAAGCAAAAATAAACAAATGAGGCCTAATGAAACTTAAAAGCTTTTGCACAACAAAGGAAACTATAAGCAAGGTGAAAAGACAGCCCTCAGATTGGGAGAAAATAATAGCAAATGAAGCAACAGACAAAGGATTAATCTCAAAAATATACAAGCAACTCCTGCAGTTCAAATCCAGAGAAATAAATGACCCAATCAAAAAATGGGCCAAAGAACTAAACAGACATTTCTCCAAAGAAGACATACAGATGGCTAAAAAACACATGAAAAGATGCTCAACATCACTCATTATCAGAGAAATGCAAATCAAAACCACAATGAGGTACCATTACACGCCAGTCAGGATGGCTGCTATCCAAAAGTCTACAAGCAATAAATGCTGGAGAGGGTGTGGAGAAAAGGGAACCCTTTTACACTGTTGGTGGGAATGCAAACTAGTATAGCCGCTATGGAAAACAGTGTGGAGATTTCTTAAAAAACTGGAAATAGAACTGCCATATGACTCAGCAATCCCACTTCTGGGCATACACACTGAGGAAACCAGATCTGAAAGAGACACATGCACCCCAATGTTCATCGCAGCACTGTTTATAATAGCCAGGACATGGAAGCAACCTAGATGCCCATCAGCAGACGAATGGATAAGGAAGCTATGGTACATATACACCATGGAATATTACTCAGCCATTAAAAAGAATTCATTTGGATCAGTTCTAATGAGATGGATGAAACTGGAGCCCATTATACAGAGTGAAGTAAGCCAGAAAGATAAAGAACATTACAGCATGCTAACACATATATATGGAATTTAGAAAGATGGTAATGATAACCCTATCTGCGACACAGAAAAAGAGACACAGATGTACAGAACAGACTTTTGGACCCTGTGGGAGAAGGTGAGGGTGGGATGTTTCAAGAGAATAGCATTGAAACATGTATATTATCTATGGTGAAGGAGATCACCAGCCCAGGTTGGATGCACGAGACAAGTGCTCGGACCTGGTGCACTGGGAAGACCCAGAGGGATCAGGTAGAGAGGGAGGTGGGAGGGGGATCGGGATGGGGAATATGTGTAAATCCATGGCTAATTCATGTCAATGTATGACAAAAACCACTATAATATTGTAAAGTAATTAGCCTCCAACTAATAAAAATAAATGAAAAAAAGTGATCAATTTCATTTGTGATAAATTAAATACTAATTAAAATTGCAACAAAACACTATCTCACAGCTCGCAGTTGAGCAAACATTTATGAGTGACTATGAAAAAGCTGGCTCAGATGTGGAGCAGAAGAAGTTGTCATTCATTGTCAATCAGAATGTCAACTGTAGTGACATAGCATAGCTGGACAAGTGAACACCCTCAGTTTCATTAATTCCCATCCATCTGATAAAATAGATACGTGTGAAACATATTCTTAACAGCAAAGAGCTGTAAACAATTCCAATATCCGGCAACAATAGAATGGATAGATTTTGGTACATTTAAAGTATGGGCTACTATATAGCAGTAAAAGTAATTCAATGGCTTGCATATGAATGAATGAACCTCAGAAACCGATACCACACACAAAAGAAATATTATGTCACAAAAGGATAATCACTGTGATTCTACTTACATAAAGGGACAAAAGAGGAAAAGCCCGTGTACTGTTTAGGAACTCATGTGCATGTGCAAATCTCAAATTAAAGGCAGGGAGTGTCATAGAATTGAGATATACAGAAAAATTAGAATCTTTTTTAATGAAAGTGGGTGTTGAGAACATGAGAGTTTGCTTCACTATTATTCTGCAAATTATGTACTTTTATTACCTACAAGGCTTTCTTTGTATAATCTATTCCTCAGTAAGATTTGTGCCACACATCAAAATAAATTCCAAGTGGCATTTAATATAAAATTTGATAGCATTAACCTTAAGAATAAAGTATAAATATGTATGCAATCTTGAGATGGGGAAGACCTTGATAATAAAATATAAATATATATGCAAGCTTGAGATAGGGAAGATCTTGATTAACTCTGATGGACTGGGTTTTGTCCCCCCAGGTAGATGTGTTGAAGTTCTAACCTGCAGAGACTCAGAATGTGACTGTATTTGCAGACGGAGTTTTTAAAGAGATAAATAAATTGAGGCCTTTAAGTTGTGCCCTAATCCAATATGACTCTTGTCCCTGTAAGAAAAGGAAATTGAACACAGAAAGAAACCCCAGGGATGGGTGCACAAAGAGGAAGGGTGAAGTCAGGACCCAGAGAAAGTGGTTGTCTGCAAGTCAAGGAGCAAGTCCTCAGGAGAATCAACCCCAACCACACTATGATCTTGGATGTCCAGCCTCTGGAGCTGTAAGAAAGCAAATGTCTGCCATTCAAGCTTCTGGGGATATGTTACTTGGTCATGGCAGCCCCAGAAAACTGATATATAAGCATTACATTGAATGCCAAACTACATAGAAAAGTCTTCATGGGTTTTACTACAACATTGCTAAACTCTTACATGTCAAAAAATAAAAGGAAAATTACAAATTCAAAACTATAATACATTTGATAAAAGCTTGACATTACCAATACATAGCTCCTACAAGTATGTAGTAAAACAAGTAATCTAGCAAAAAGTTTGGCAAGACCCATAAGCTGAAATGTTCATGTAAAGAAATACAAATGGTTGTTAGAAAACAGAAAAAAAAAAAAAGTCAACTTCCTTCAACAAGTTAAGGCTGAGGTATTATTTTGTCTTGCATTAAGAGAAAAGAGCCTCATAAAATAATAGCATACAGATTTAACAAAGATTGTAGCTATCATCCTCAGCAGGTCTAAGTATTCAACATTCCTTCTTGTTTGGACCTTTGCTGGTATATATAGATCAAAGAGCTGTAAAAATGATTTATATTTGGCATGGAAATTTTAAGCCTCACTTCTGGGGATTTATACCAAGTAATTAGGTAAATATTTTGACTATTAGAATACATACTCTAAAATGAGAAATAATCTTTATTCTCAACATAAGGATTTTGTTAAACAAAGTATAGCAACTTTCACACCATGGAAATGTTTAAATTGGAAAGGACATAAATCAAAATATGAAACAAGATCATCTCTGATAGTAGATTTTCTGAGCTGTATGCAGGTAAATTTAAGTGTCATCTTTCATAGTTACCAATATTTTTCAAAGTTTGCTATGATAAAATATAGATTGCTTTGATAATAATGTGGTGGTGGTTTAGTCGCTAAGTCGTGTCTGACTCTTTGTGAACCCATGGACTGTAGCCCTTCAGGCTCCTCTGTCCATGGATTTCCCAGGCAAGAACACTGGAGTGGGTTGCCATTTCCTTCTCCAGGGGATCTTCCTGACTCAGGGATGGAACCCATATCTCCTGCACTGCAGGCAGGTTTATTACAGCTGAGCCTCCAGGGAAGCCCAAGAAGTCTATAAAGCCACTTCAAAAGCAACATGAAAGCAACTGCTGAGGGATCTGAGTAGACTGGGAAGTGGACCTCCAGGGGGTCTGAGGCCAGGACAGGCCCATCTGCATCTGAACCATGGTCACTCTCACTTGCTCTGCAATGTTGGCTGGGTTTCTGAAAGTGCTGAAGTCTGAGTTTCGTCAGCTGCCTCAGAACCTTGTTTCTGGAATTCAAAGGGCTCAGTGTGGGCACAGAGAAAGGCTGCTTCTCACCAACTCCTCCAACCTTGTACAGTGAGAAGTAGATTTTTAAAGTTGAGAGTAATAAGGTCTTTTTGAATCAGGGGGGATGCAGAAGTAGAAACAGGCCAGAGAGCTGGAAAGAATCCAAACAGGACCAGAATCCAAAAGATGCTAAGCATGCTCACTCTGTGCTCAGTATCATGAGTCATTCCCTGGGATTTGGGGGGTTGCTAGCTACCCTCACTATGTGAGGAAACCCTTACTCTGCTAGCTACCCTCACAGATGTGACAAACGGACTCATTGGAAAAGACCCCGATGCTTGGAAAGATTGAAGGCAGGAGAAGGGGATGACAGGCAATGAGGTGATTCAGTGGCATCACTGACTTGATGGACATGAGTGTGAGTAAGCTCCAGGAGTTGGTGATGGACAGGGAGGCCTGGTGTCCATGGGGTCACAGAGAGTTGGACATGACTGAGTGACTGAACCAAACTGAGCTACCCTCATATAAGTGCCAATATATGTCTTATCTCGTGTAATTTCCCACACAGCTCTATGATGCAATAGGATTGTCATTTCTGCTCTAGAAGTAAAGAAACAGGTAATTAAAGACAGTAGGTGTCCTGTCCAAAATCACACAAGTAGACAGGGTAGCCATAGGAGGTGGAAGTTTGTGTAACTCAGAGCCAGCTTGTGTCCATCTGCCCAGCATCCCTGTTTCTAAATGCATTCACCCCGACTCACACAAGCACAGGCTTGGGGGCTGAAAATGACCGGCTTCTTACTTCAGCATTTGACAACATATTGCTGTCACTTTCAACTAGGTATCAGAAGGAAGAGAAAGATGGAAAACTAACTACATGGAACACTTTGTGATATCAGGTCATTTTTCCCCTGGTTAATGTTGTTTTCTTCCAGTGGCGATCCCCCCTGTTTCTGCATGCTCATCTTTGTTGGACGGTGCTTCGCTGGTGGTCAAGATGCAGGTGCAAAGCCCCAGGAGCCCCCTTGGGCCTCACCCTCTCAGCTCAGCTGTCTCCAGAGCATCTCCAGATCTAAGTGAGATCATTAAAACACAGCCCTCCCACTGTTTCCGTGAGGCGCCTCTGCCTGCAGTCCCTTCCTGCCCACGGGGAGGGCCTTTCCTATTTACCTACATCTTCTCTTCCCTCTCTCTCAGCAGAGTGGCTTGTGAATTGCTTTTCAGAAGATACATATTATCGAATTACCTTTCCTCATTCTAACTCCCTGATACAAAAAAATTCTTCCCACCACTATGGGGGCCATGTATCTTTTAAAAAGATACATTTTTTAAAGAAAAGGTGTTAAATTTTGAAGAAATTCTTCCTACCAGTAGGGGCCCACGTATCTTTAAAAAGATACATTTCCCTGCCTGCTCATTTCTTATTGCTGGTATAAAAAAGGAGCACAAGCTCCTTTTCTCATCCCATGAAGAGGTCCAATATGGATCTCGCTGTGTGTGCATCGAGGCGTCGGCGGGGTTGCGTTCCTTCTGGAGAATCGGGGTCTGTTCTTTCTAGGGGTCACCGCACTGCTCACTTGTGGGCCCAGCAACCACTTCAGGCCCACTGTGGCTCATGTCTGCATGTCTCCTTCGCCAGCTGTGACCCTCCTGACTCCCGCTCTGACTTCTGAGGACCCTTGGGGCCACACTGCACCCACACCAGTAACCCAGAAGGGCCTCCCCAGGTGTAGGTCCTTTCTGTAACCGCACCCACACACGTCCCTTTTGCCATGTGAGCTAACACTGTCACAGGTTCTGGGGATTAGGACCCGGACATCTTTTGGGGGGAGGGGAGCTGTTGATCACACTACTCATTCTGCACAACTTGAAAGAAAATTACTTTAAACAATTGCAAAGGAACTTCACAACAGCTCAGAGTATAATCAACTACTAAAATATGATATACAGATAATAAAACAATTGGGTCATAATGCTGGTCAGAATAAACAGGCCTGGAAGAATGCTTTCCTAATTTTTCACCAGCAAGAAACAATGATCAGACTGTATTTGGATGACACCTGTCAGGGCCGTGTCCTGAAACATGAGGTCGGGGAGGGTGTGTGGGGTCCGCACAGACAGGGCTGAGCCCGGAGAGGTGCCAGTGACCGCAGGCCCAGAATCCACCAAACAGCAAGGTCTGTATGTTCCCCATTTCAGAGGATGTTGAAAACTTTGAATAAAGTGACATTCCCATGGAGAGGATCCCTTGTGTTTCTAGAGTACAAGTTTTAACCTGCTTGATTAGTCCCCTTGGAGGGTCATCTATCCCTTTCCAGTGTCTATATTTAACAAAAGATTAAAAACTGCCATAAGTTAAGTTCTCCATTGGCCAAATGTGGCTAGTTTCCAGACCTTCAGAGATAACACTTGGTTCTTTGGCTATAGTAATTTAGTACCCAGGAAATTATCTGGCCAAGTGCATGACTATGTGATTTTGGTGGCTATTCTCTGAATTGTGTAACTTAAAGAAGATCACAGAAATTATGTAGATTATTTTATGTGTGTACTTATCTGCAACCAAACTGCTGTTCCTTTTAACTTTTTTTTCCCACAGCCTAATCTTGAATCTCAAGTCACTGAGTACAACCAATGTTCAACCAAATATCCAGGAGCAAATGGAACAAGCTTGGGGGTAAGCCCAAAGATTAATACATGTCAGAGCTGATGAATGTTAGAGATTACCTAGGTGAATCTCCAAATCCTCCAAAGATGTGTGGCATCTCCAGATCATCGCAGAGCCAGGCCCTTTCCAGCACACCCCTGTCACTCATCCTTCAATCATCCATTCAATAGTGACAGAATCAACTCATGTCAGGTGCCAGCAAAGGACCATGAGCAAGACATAGCCCTGCTTTCGCCGCGGGGCAGGCGACTCGCACGGAGGGCCCGGGCCGGGCGCGATCCGGAATGCCATCCCTGCAGGAGCTCCGGGTCCCTGGCCGGCGCAGCGGGCGCGGGAACCTGGCAGCCGGGAGCGCCCCAAGCAGCCGGGAGGCGGCGAGGAGAGAGCCGGGCGGCCTCCAGGCCCCGGAGACGGTCCCAATCCCCCGCGGGCCGGGAAGGAGGACCCGGGGGCCCCGCCGGCAGCACAGCGGCTCCTCTGCCGGGCTAAGGACTTCCGATCGAACGGGCTTGGCCCCCCGGGGAGAAACTGCACCAGCTGCCCGCACGCGGCCACCGACGGGGCCGCGCGTCCCCCGCCCGCTCGCCTCCCCGGGCCCGACCTGGGGCCTCGGCCGCCTCCGCGGGAACGTGCGGGCGGAGGACCGGTGCGCGGCCTGTCCCCGAGCTCGGTCGCGGGGCCCAGGGCTCAGACGTGCGGGCGCCCGGGCCTCCCCCGCAGAGGACCCCAGCGGGAAGCTCCGGGGCTGGGGATCACCGAGGGGCGGGGCGGGAGGAGTCCCCCACCCCGGGCTCCGGGCTCAGACGTGCGGGCGCCCGGGCCTCCCCCGCAGAGGACCCCAGCGGGAAGCTCCGGGGCTGGGGATCACCGAGGGGCGGGGCGGGAGGAGTCCCCCCCCCCGGGCTCCGGGCTCAGACGTGCGGGCCCCCGGGCCTCCCCCGCAGAGGACCCCAGCGGGAAGCTCCGGGGCCGGGGATCACCGAGGGGCGGGGCGGGAGGAGTCCCCCGGGCTCCGGGCTCAGCGCCGGTGCTCCGTTTCTCAGGAGCTTCTTGATCTCAGCGGCCCGGACAGCCCTCTGCAGTCCCTGCCAGGCTGCTGTTAAAACGTTGTGCTTTTGTGTTGAATGGACGCTACAGATCAGGACACGCAGTAACTAGGAGTTAAAGATGGTGGGGCACTTGCACAAATAGGTGGTGAGAAGCCTCAGCATCTCAGGGACCCCCACACCCGCAGCCACATCCTGCCCACTCAGCTCCCGCCCTAGTGTCTGGGAGGCCAGCTATACTTGCAATTAAAATTTGCTTGTGGCTTTTTATATGAGTGGATTCTCCTTCATATCTGTCCGTAGATTCCAAGATCACAATTAATGTTTCCTGAGTTACAGAAGTCAGTTCTGCATCACCTAGGATTAGGGCAGATTCAAACCCACTCTTGTGGTTTAATGTGAAAACAATCTTCTGTAAAGTGCTATAGAACACATGGTCAGCTGAGTCTGTGGCTAAAATCTGGGGAAAGTCTCTTAGGGAGTAGTTTTCCTGCCAGATGTTGGATACTATAAGGGGAAAGGCTCAAGTGTGAACTTGTGTTTCCAAACAGTTGCTCTAATTAATGCAGTGTTTATCAAAGATAATGTCCATTATCACCATTGTTGGAAACAGAGTCATTACTGAATGACCACACCCTTTTCTGATATGGAGTGGAAATGCCCCAGAGCCACACACTAGGGCTGGGGGAATCTGCCCCATGACAGGTGGTGGGAGGAGATCACATTCCTATCTCAGCGAGTTTACCATCCACTGAATGATCATTCTCACAGGCAGCCCCAAGACTCCACATGGAATGTTGGGAGGGTAACTGATCCAGGACCTCCTAAGACCTGCACTAGTCCTGCAGGCCGACAGAAAAAGGGTGATCTAACTTACACGTGGCATGTTAAAATAAATAAATAAATAATAAACAGAGCACCAAGGTCATCAATACAGGACACAGATCGGTGGTTGCAAAGGGCGGGCTGTGGGGGTGTGAGGAGTGGGTGGAGGTGGTCAAGAGGAACATACTTGCAATTATAGAAAAGTAACTCATAGGGTCATCATGTGTAGCATGGCAACTATAGCTAATAATACTATTTATTTTGAGCACTTAAAAGTTCCTAATAGAATGGATCTAAAAAGTCTTCATCACACACACGGAAGTTGTAGCTATGTAAGATGATGGGCATGAGATGGACTTATCATGGTGATAATTTCAGAATATATACAGATAAGCAATCATTATGTTGCACACAGAAAGCTAACATAAAATAAAAGTCAAGTATGCATCAATTAATAAAAACAAGAAAAAGGTGGAAGGACAATGTGCACTGTCACAATTGCTGAGAAAGATTAAGCATTGAGCTTTGCATCAGAGTCTGCAGTCTTCCTTCCTCTCATCAATGGAAAGGGTACATACAGCCTTGGATACAGCAGATGGGATAGGCCTGGGGTTCTGCATTTCTCATAAGCTCCCAGGAAATGCCAATTCCTGCAGATTCCTGGCTGCACTTTGACTAGCAAGGTGTTAAAGCTCCTGAGGGTGGAGATTAACTGGGATGGTTTCTAAGGGATCCCGTGACAATTATGATGAGTACAGAACAGGGGCTTTTTTGGCCTTCATTCCTGACAGTGTGAACAGCTGCGGGGTGAGCTGAGGTGGCGATTCCTTGTGCAGAGAAGAGGAAGATGGCAAGTTTCATCAGACTAGAAATGATGTGGTTTCATGTTCATATACCAACATCTGCAGACACATGGAGCCCACTAGCAAAGACCTTCAGAAATAAAGGCTAAAATAACACTATGATTTTTTAATTATGATTTTGGAATGCTATCCACAATAAATAAACTAGATTAAAACAAAATGATTTTATGCCACAGCTCAAGTGGTTCAATTACCTGGGAGGTTTTTTTTCAAGTTTTATCTTTTTTTTTTTTTTTTAATTGGATTGCGTCTAATCTTTTATTTATTTATTTTCAAGTTTTATCTTGAATTAATCTTGGAGGGCTCAGCAGGAACCCTTCTTAGAAGTGTCTGCAATTACATGAGGGCTTGCCTGAGTGTGTCACTGCTTGTCCAAAGGTCTGGTGGCAAATAAAACATAAATGACATAGGAAGGACCCTTTACTACACTTGTTAAAATATGGCAGGGACTTCCTTGGAAAGCTATAAGTTCTTGGTCCCCGTGAGGAGTAGAAAGTGAGTCTGCAGAAGACGCAGATGGGCCACAGGAGAGGAGCCAGCCGAGCTCCTCGCCCTCTCAGCTCCTCTGATAAAGGCTCTGTCTGACCCCCAAGACCCTCAGACACGCCTCCCGAGGGAAGCGGGTCCTGAGAGGCCTGGTGTGGGCCCCGGTGCTCTTCTCTGACCTGGGGGAGGAAGCGGTGGGCTCAGGAGAGACCCTGGGCGTGGAGTGAGGGCCCCGGGCTCGGGCTGGGCCACGCGCCGAGGGACAGCATCCCCGCGCTCCGCTGGGGTCAGCGTCCACGGGGGTAAGATGAGCGGCCCGGCCGCTCTGGGGTGTTTCTCACGGTCCCTTGATGCTTCAACAGTCCTTGAGCCCCAAGAAAGCTGGCAGATGTCGGAAGTGTGTGCTCTCGGGCAGGACTCAGCGGTAAAGAATCTGCCTGCCAACGCAGGAGACAGGTCCGACCCAGGAAGCCCCCACACACAGGAGCAGCTGAGGCCGCGCACCGCGACTGTCGAGCCGGTAGAGCGCGGAGCCGCGACTCCTGCGGCCCGTGCCTCCCGGAGCCTGTCTCTGCAGCAGGAGAAGCCGCGCGAAGAGAAGCCCGAGCCCCACCACTGGAGAAAAGCCCCCATGGTAGTGAAGGCTCGGCACAGCCAAAATAAATGAACAAAAAAAATTATTTAAAGAGAAGAGGTGTGTGGCCTCTGGGCCCTGAGCAGCCCCCTGGAGCCCGTGGGGACGTTCTGGCCGAGGCCGTCTCCACAGATGAAGGTGCCGTGGGGATCGGGGCGCAGCTGGCCAGTGACACCCCGAGAGGAGTGCCCTTTTTCTGCCCACCTTCTCCGCTGGCGGGCTGGCAGGGGTGCAAGTCCTGGAACCTGTCCTCACTCCGAAGTCTGGGTGGCCTGTACACGGGGTCTGTGTGAAGCGGCACAGGGCATTTCCATCTGTCGGTCCCTTCTCTGTCCCTCCCCGGCTTGGAAGACCCTGGAAGGCAGGGCTGGTGAGCTCTGCACACGGTGATCCTGGGCCCCCAAAGCCCCAGCGGCAGCAGACCCTGGAGAATGCCGGGAGAGGGAGCCGGGGTGGGTGCACCGGAGAGCGAGGGGCTCTGCTGGGAGATGGAGAGACGGGGAGGGGGGCTTCCTAGAGCGAAAGCTGCTCCCCCACAGCATGGGCAGGGCCTGAGATGAGACCCAGATGGCCCTGCAAGCCTGACGGGGGAGCCGCAGGCCTCAGTCTCTGAGCAGGTGAGCAGTGAGCACCTCTGGGCCTGAGCGAGTCGTGGAGACTGGATTCCGGCCCTCAGGAAGCCCTGGGCCTCAGAGGGGCGTCAGGCAAGACATAAGTGCCCCAGCTTGTGCCAGGTGCTCGCCGAGAAAAGCCACACAGGGCCAGAGGAAAGGCAAGGAGTGACGGCACAGCCTGAGGGAGCCACAGGGAAGCAGCAGAGCGGTGGTTTCCAAGCCAAGGCCTCGGAGAAACGCAGCTCAGCAGCCAGGGACCCGGGGCCAGGGGCCAGCGGTAGGTGCAGCAGAGAGAGGAAGACCCCCTAAAACGGCAGATGTGAAGGCAGAGCGTTCATCTAAACTCCTGGATGATGTCAGAGGCGGCGTGGACTGCGGGGTGGACACAGCGGGTGAAGGCTGGCAGAAGAAGGGGTCAGGGGAGAGGGTGAAAGACCGTCAGAGCCTGGCTGTGGATGCCACTCTCCTTCCAAGGGAGATACAAGCCACTCAGATGCTACTAGTAGAGAACCAGTTAAAGCAGATGAGTTATCACAGGGAGAAAGATAACGTGAGGTGTAGAGGCTGTAGCCAGAGGGCTGTCAGGAGCCCAGCAAGAGCGCCAGTGAGAGGAGCCCAGATTGAACTCAGGAGGCGGAGACCTGGAAGGAGGAAGCCCTTCAGAGCAGTCCTGGAGGAGGAGAAGGAGGAGACAGGACATCAGGAACATGGAGAGCAGCTCCTCCAGATGCTGAGGACCCTCGTTGTTTGGGGATGAAGGGAAGCTCAGAGAAGTCAGTCCCTGAAGGAGGACAGACTTGAGCTCTAATCTCTGTCCAGTGTTTCCCCAGATGCTACTCTCCATCAGCTCCCCAACTAAGGCTGCGTTTTAAAACTAACATGAATTACATTACTGTAACCCAGTTATGATCATCACAAAAGCTATGAAAGTGTTTAAAAGCTTGATCATTAGAAATTGAAATAAACAAGTGACCAAACTGACCTAAAATAATGGGCAAATGACTTTACCATTATTCACAATAACCAAGTTGTCCATTGACAGATGAATGCAGAAAGATAAGGTGTATACACACATATTCCCTGATAGCTCAGTTGGTAAATAATCCACCTGCAATGCAGGACACCCCAGCTCAATCCCTGTGTTGGGAAGATCCACAGGAGAAGGGAAAAGCTACCCACTCTAGTATTCTTGGGCTTCCCTTGTGGATCAGTTGATAAAGAATCCACCTGCAATGTAGGAGATCTGGGTTCAATTCGTGCCTTGGGAAGATCCCCTGTCGAAGGAAACAGCTACCCATTCCAGTATTCTGGCTTGGAGCATTCGATGGACTGTATAGTCTGTGGGGTCTTAAAGAGTTGGATACGTCTGAGTGACTTTCACTTCATTTCACTTCATACACACATATACTGAAAGATTATTCAGTTTTCAAAAAGAAGTCAACCCTGCTCTTTGCAGGGACATGTATGAACCAGGAAGGACATTATGCTAAGTGAAGAAAGCCAGAGGCAGAAAGAAATCCTGTATAATATATACGATAAATAAAATAGTCAAACTCATCGATGCAGTGTGTAGAATTGCAGTTGCCGGGGGCAGGAGAAGGAAAATGTGGAGCTGCTGTTCACCAGGTAAGACGTTTCAGTTCTGCAAGATACACACTTTCTGGAGATGTGCTATATATACTTTGTCTATAACTAATGACACTTTGTTGTTGTGTAGTCACTCAGTCATGTCTAACTCTGTGACCCCGTGGACCTTAGCCCACCAGGATCCTCTGTTATGGGATTTCCCACGCAAAAATACTGGGTTGGGTTGCCACTTCCTTCTCCAGGGTGTCTTCCCAATCCAGGGACTGAACTGAAGTCTCCTGCACTCGCAGGCAGATTCTTCACCACTGAGCACCAGGGAAGCCCCAATGACACTATGTTCTACACTTAGAAATTTGTTCAGAGTGTAGATCTCACTAGACTACTGTTGAATGTTCTCACTACAACTTAAATAGAATATCCACAGAAGATCTAAAAGGACTTACTTCAATAGACATTTTTCTAAAGAGATATACAAATGGCCAACAAGCACAGAGAAGAATGCTCAATGCAAATAAAACTCACAGTGAGATACCACTTCTTACCCATTAGGATAGCAATTATCAAAAGACAGAAATAAGATGTGTTGGTGAGAATGTAGGTGAAAACTGAATCTTGTGCAGAGTTCCTGACAATATAGTATAGTACAGCCACTGTGGAAAACACCATGGCCAGGCCTTAAAAAACTGGAACTAAAGTTACCACATGATCCAGGAATTCCACCTCTGGGTGTATATTCAAAAGAACTGAAAGCAGAAGTTTGAACAGATATTTGTGTAGCAAGGTTCATAGCTGCGTGATGCACAATAGCCCACAGGTGGAAGGAACCCAGGTGTCCAGTAACAGATGACTGCATAAACAGACTGCATAACCTGGAATATTGCTCAGACTGAAAACATAAAGGGAACTTTGGCACAGGCTGCAGCATGGATGAACTTTGAGAACATCATGCTAAATGAAATAAGCCAGACACAAAAGGGTAAATATTTATGTCCACTTATATAAAATACCCAGGGAGTGAAATCCTCTCAGTCATGTCCAACTCTTTGAGACCCCATGGCCTGAATTCTCCAGGCCAGAATACTGGAGTGGGTAGCCTTTCCCTTCTCCAGGGGAGCTTCCTAACCCAGGGTCGAACCCACATCAGCCACATTGCAGGGGCATTCTTTACTAGCTGAGCCACAAGGGAAGCCCATGTGGTACCTAGAGTACTTAATGATTCAAAGTAGAGAAATTCATAGACACAGAAAGTGGAATAGTGGTGGGCAGAGGCTGGGAATAGGGAAATGGGGACTGGGTCAGTGGGTGCAGAGTTTGAGTTTTGCATTAAGAGTTCTGGAGCTGGGTTACACATTAATGTGAATGTACAGGTCACAGCTGAACCGGCCACTTAAAGTGGCTAAGAGGCTAAATTTTAGGTTACGTGTATTTTATCTCAATTTTAATATATAAATAATTATTTACTCATCTTTCAGTTATTCAAAAGCCCGACATTTTGCATGATGCACTCAGCAAAAAAAAAAAAAAGTATATTTACAAATAAATAATTATTTACTCATCTTTAAGTTATGCAAAAGCCCTGCATTTTGCATGATGTACTCTGCATATAAGTTAAATAAGCAGGGTGACAATATACAGCCTTGATGTACTCCTTTCCCGATTTGGAGCCAGACTGTTGTTCCATGTCCAGTTCTAACGGTTGCTTCCTGACCTGTATACAGATTTCTCAGGAGGCAGTAAGGTGGTCTGATATTCCCATCTCTTGAAGAATTTTCCAGTTTGTTGTGATCCACACAAAGGCTTCAGCATAGTCAATAAAGCAGAAACAGCTGTTTTTCTGGAGCTCTCTTGCTTTTTCGATAATCCAACAGGTGTCGGCAATCTGATCTCTGGTTCCTCTGTCTTTTCTAAATCCAGCTTGAATATCTGGAAATTCATGGTTCATGTACTATTGAAACCTGGCTTGGAGAATTTTGAGCATTACTTTGCTAGTTAGTGAAATGAATCCAATTGTGAGGTACTTTGAGCATTCTTTGGCATTGCCTTTTTTGGGATTGGAATGAAAGCGGACCTTTCCCAGTCCTGTGGTCACTGCTGAATTTTCCAAATTTGCTGGCATGTTGAGTGCAGCACTTTCACAGCATCATCTTTTAGGATTTGAAACAGCTCAACTGGAATTCCATCACCTCCACTAGCTTTGTTCATAGTGATGCTTCCTAAAGCCCACTTGACTTCACAGTTCAGAATATCTGGGTCTAGGTGAGTGATCACACCATCGTGATTATCTGGGTCATGAAGATCTTTTTTCTACAATTCTTCTTTGTACTCTTGCCACATCTTCTTAATATCTTAATATCTTCTGCTTCTCCATACCATTTCTGTCCTTTATTGAGCCCATCTTTGCATGAAATGTTCCCTTGGTATCTCTAATTTTCTTGAAGAGATCTCTAGTCTTTCCCATTCTATTGCACCAAGGGCAGCTCATATTTAAATATTTCTAAACACATTCATCATATCTTTTAAAATCTTTTGGATAGCTTTAATCTTGGACATTTTCCAGCTTTACTCTTGGGAATTAGTGTGACTTTTCCTTTCAGAGAGCATTGTTTGATATGCTTGGTCTTTTCCCACAGATGTTTTCCCCAGGGTTAATTAGTAGAATCAGAGAGTGAGTCACCTTTTTCATCAGATGAAATGTGGATAAGAAAGAAATTTGTTTTACAATTAATATTTGTACACAGAGTAGAGAGTCGTAGTCACCAAGCTTCTCACTTCTTTGCAACTCAACATGCAATAGACTCTTGTTGTAGCCACCCAGCTCCCAGGGACAGCCATGCCCATGAGTTCTGGCCAAGCTAAATGTAGTAGAAGTTCCATTGGCTCTAAACAGGCCTGGCCTCTGAAAATGTCCCACAAGGCATCCTTTTCCCTTTCTAGCTGAGCGGAATAGACCCAGTGCCAGGGCCAGATTTGAAACCACCGGTTGTTGATGACAAACCTATAACTCAAAGGTACCATGGCCCCTGAATCCTTTTGTTGAAAGGAAATCAACAAGCAGAGTCACTTGACATTTGAAAGCCTATGTTCAAGTAAAGGTAAGATTGTATGATGTTCATGCATCTGATATTTTCTTGTTTATATGCTACAGTGAGTAACTTTAACTTACAGAATTATGGAATAAAAAATAAACTAAAAATTCTTTCAAATTCTGAAATATACATTTTTTTTTTAATATTTGAAAAGATAAAAAATGCATTTGTTTATTTAAGAAACATTCAGCATGCTCTCTCAAGCATTGTTTTAGAATTTCAAGATATACATTTGTGCCCGCATGCTAAGTCACTTCAGTCATGTCCGATTATGTGTGACCCTATGGACTGTAGCCCACCAGGTTCCTCTGTCCATGGGATTCTCCAGGCAGGACTACTGGAATGGGTTACTGTGCCCTCCTCCAGGGGATCTTCCTGACCTAGGAATCAAAGCTGTATATCTTACAACTCCTGCATTGGCAGGTGGGTTCTTTTACCACTAGAGTCACCAAGATGTACATACACCAAGATGTATATACATTAAATATAATCCCATAATTTTGCTTTCAGACATTTTATAGTCAGTATAAGAATACAAAAGTGTCCACCACTCCTGCTTTGGATAATTGAAGTTGACATGTGGTGGATACGGGTGGAGAGCCAGGAGGTGTGGATCATCTTTTTTTCTGGGAACACTCTTAGTTCTGGCTTTTGACAACAGTTTCAATATAGAGAATTTTCTCAATCCACCTGGAGCCAAGGAACTTCTCAGCCCAATCTGTGAAGCCTTAATCCATAATCTGTAGCAAGCAACCCAGAAAGCCCAGTCAGAACCCCTGCAGTATTAAACCTCAATTCTTCTTCTTCTTGAAGTTGCTCAGTCGTGTCCGACTCTTTGCGACATCATGGACTGTAGCCTACCAGGCTCCTCTATCCATGGGATTCTCCAGGCAAGAATACTGGAGTGGGTTGCCATTTCCTTCTCCAGGGGATCTTCCCGACCCAGGGATAGTCAGACTTTAATCACTGACTGACAGCTTCCTTATTTTAATCATCCTTCCTATTTAGAAGCAAAAGGGGGAAACCAAATATGTCCTTCAAACACATAGAGGAGGCCCATCTTCTATCCAGTCCTCCCCCAGCTCTCCTGCATCACAATCTCTGATCACAGTGTGCTTCCTTTTTCTACCAGAAAACTTTCCCATGCCTATGCCTGACTCTGGGAGATAGCAAAGGAGAGAAAGGCCTGGTGACCTGCAGTCCATGGGATCACAAAGAGTTGGTCCCAACTAAGTGACTGAACAACAACAACCACAATGCCCAAGTCTCTGCCGAACAAAAAGGGTGGTAACTGAGTCCTTCACATTATGGAGCAAGAGTGCAATAAACACTGCTTGTTCTCTTTAGGGCGACTTGTGTTTGCCTACAGATGTTAGAAGAGTGAGAACCAAATAAAAGTCAGGACAATATGTGCTGCTTCTGTTAAATCTTAAAAAACAACAACAACAACAACAATCCTTTATCTATCACAATATTTAAGTTGAAATCTAATTCACGTAAAATTTATTCTGTAAAATGTACAACTGAATGATCTATCATCTGTTTACAAAGTTGTGCAACTATCACCACTACCTAAATCAGAGCATTTCATCTCCTCACAAAGAAAGCCACTATCTATTCAACAGTCACTTCCCCTCCCACCTTCCCCCAACTTCTGACAATTTGTGTGCTTTTTGTCCCTAATGATTTGCCTGTTCTGCATATTTAAAGTGCATGGATTTGTACAACAGTGGCCATGTATGCTGCTTCCTTACACGTGGTGCTATGTCTTTGAGATCCGTCTATGGCTTAGCACATGATTCATTCCTCTGTTTGACTTGAGAATTTTCCTTTCTAGGCCATTATAATACACACACACACACACACACACACACAACCAAGTTCTTTTCTTTTTAATTGTGAAAAACTCACAGGATATAAAATTTCCATTATGGCAATGTTACGTGCTCAGTCCACATCACTAAGAACTGTCTTTGTGCAGGGACCCTCTTTGCTGCACCGGCCCTGAGCCACCAGCTAGCACAGAACACCAGCCCAGCCATGACACCCCATCTCGGGACCCTCCGTACCACCCACCCTACCAGGACTCCACACAGGCCTCCCCACGGCGGCCTAAGAAGAGAACTCCATGGGGGGAGGGGGCAGTGGTGGTGAGGGGGGAGAGACAGGACAGGAGAGGCGGGTGGAAGAGCCTCCCATGCTGAGCTCGAAGTCTCAGTCGCATGCTCACCAGACCAGCCCTGCTTAACTATTGGGATCAGAAATGGTCAGACGGGTGGGGGAAGTGTGACCGTGGACAGCAGCAGCTTCAGCCAGACACCCGACAGTCTACACTGCAAACCTGCCAGGCCCAGCTTCTGTCCTCGGGCCAGTTGCAGAGCCCCAGAGCCCCAGCCTCATGTGGGGGGCTATGCCAGCCACACCCTCCAGAGCTCCACATCCCCAGCTCTCAGGAGAGTCCCCTGAGCTCCCAGGAGGTCGTGTCCACTCAGGATGTATGACAAGCGGCGTTAGGCTGGGACCAGTTGGACGTGGTCGCAGTGAGACCAAGTTTCTCTGTATCTCTTCTGCTCCTGAAGCGCCCACTTTCTGTTACTCGCTCAAGCCTTGCTTTGTCCAGGCATTCCCCCAAACACAGCCAGGCTGCAGGAGGGGTTTCAGGGCAGAGCAAGAGCTGCAGTGTCTCATGGTGAGCAGGGCTGGCCACAACTCACTCTCGACTCTGGGAGAGCATCACTGTGGGTCAGAAACTGACCCTCTGAACGCACAGGTGACTGTTCCTGGATCACACAGGGGCCTTAGAACTTAGGTTTGTCTTGTGACCTCTACAGCTGTCTCTATAGGATGGACTATGTAGCGAGGAGACAAACTGACCCCTTGTAATCACAGTCAGATTGGTTAAGGACAAAGGGGGTGGGGTGGGGCTGTGGGAACAGGGATGGGACCTGCCTGCTTCCATTGGTTTCCCACCCTCCACTCCCCTGACCTTCTCCTCCTCAATATCCTACCCCGTATTGGGCTTTCTCGGGCCAGACACAACAGAAGTGATCATTCAGTTACTCAATATTCAGTGGAATAGTCATGAAGTGACATCAAGTGTAAAAAGAAATAAAATTGAAAATAAAATCCATCCAGAGAGGTAATATTTTAGATGAGGTTAGTGTCAGAGAAGATCCTTGGGCTCTGGGTAAAGGCCTCCCTGAAACTCTGGCCCTGGAAAGAGGGAGAAGATGACACCTTTGATGAATGTGACCTAAGCCTGGTTTGTGTTTAACCAGCTCATTGATTTGATCATTCATCATCATCACATTTTCTGAGCCCCATACTGCATTGTCAAGGTCCTCACTGGGCTCACAAGCTGGAGAGCTCATTAAATTGTGGTTAAAGACTTGAGGGGCCCTGGGTGAGGCAGAAAATGGTGTAGGCAGAGCAGGGGATGGAGAAAGGCATCGTGGACCAGGTAAGGTCTGAGCTGGGTCTCCAAGTGTGAGTGATCAGTTAGCTAGGGCCTGGCTCTGAGCAGGACTCAAATACACGATGAATGACTAAATGAATGAAAGTGGAAATCTTCCCGAGAGAGCAAGAGTGCCAGCTCTTCTGTAACTGAGTCCAAGCTTGTACTGCTCACCTCATGACAGGCCAATTAATTGAGAGAGGAGTTGTTGGGGCAAGGAACAGCAGCTTTATTCCAAAACCTGAGACTCTTGCCCCAAGGACCCATCTTACTTGAATTAGAATTCAGGCTTCTTTCATATTTATACTAAAAGGTGTGGGGGTGGGGAGAGGGAGGAAAGTCAAATATTTCTTCGTTCCAATCATCCTCCAGAGGGGATGTGTTCATTTCTGCCTCCCTGCTGTGACTCACAGAAGAGTCTGCTCAGGAGGTTTCCTGTGAGCTGAACAAAGTTATTTTAGCTTGGTGCTCATTACCTGGGATGCAGGGTTCCCAGAGATGGAACTTTATGTATAAGCTTATAGGCAACATTCCTTTAGCTGTTACCTCATAATAGGTAGACTATGAAGGGTCCTTGTCTATGACACATTCAGGCCAAAGCTCGGAACTGAAGGGCACAACAGGGCGGTGGGGAGAGGCCCCGAGGGGCGCCCACTCCACCCCTCACAGTCTTGCTGACTAAGCAGCCTGTGTGTTGACTCCCCGGGGGCACCTGTCTGCGCTCTTCTCTCGGACAGGGCTGTCAGAAGCAACAGTCAGCTGGGCTCCTCCCTGATCAGGCCCGAGGACACCAGCTGCCTCACCTGAAATGGGTCAGGCTCTCAGTCATGTTTGAAGCTTTGTGACCCCATGGACTATAGCCCGCCAGGCTCCTCTGTCCATGGGATTCTCCAGGCAAGGATACTGGAGTGGGTTGTCATTTCCTTCTCCAGGGGATCTTCTCGACTCAGAGATCAAACCCAGGTCTCCTACATTACGGGCATATTCTTTACCATGAGCTACCACAGACATGCATAAAAAACTGCCACCTCCCAAAAACTGGGGTCAGAAGCCTGGGTGTGTGGTTCAGGCTCTATGAGGCATTTCACATCCTCCTAGTATCTCCTCTCATCTCCCTAAGAAACTCTTATGTCTTAGGACATCTCTAACCAGTCCTCTGCTTTTGGTGGGATCTAGTGCTCAGAGGTTAATATTTTCAGCCCAGAGAGACATAGCCTGTGCTTTAAACATGAGATACCCTCCCATCTAGCCCCAATCCATCCAAATCTCTCCCGTTCCCCAGATCCCATGGCCAGCAGACAGTCCCTGAGTCTGTTCAGCAGACAAGCTCCCACAGTGTCTGGCGCTGAGGCTCCTCCCGCCCCCGTGTCCCATCAGCCCTGCACGATGAGCCCCAGTCCTGGGAATGGAGGGGCCCCTCTGCGCTTCTTCTGGGGCTGCTGTTGGACCTTCTTCTTCCTTCAACCAGAGCAGGGAGCTGGGCTCGTCCATGCCTGGGAGTGGGGGGGTAGGAGGGGATGAGCAGTCAGTCCCTCTGTCTCCTGTGGCTCTCGTGGGATGAGGCGCTGGGGGCGGAGGGTGGACGGGGCTTGGCCTGCTCAGCAGTCAGGACTCAGGGCGCATTCGGGGGAGGCTGAACCTACTGGGGAATGTTGATGGTGACAAGCTCTTTCCATCTGTGTAGGAGCTGATCCAGCTCACCAAGCTCTCTCAAAACTAGCACCTGTATATAAACACTCTGGCAACAGGGGGTAGGCTAAGTATTTTCCAGGAAACTCCTCTCTAACCTCTGGGAAACATTCTGACAGGGTCTCTGATGATGCAACCGATGTCCGCTTTGGTTAAGAATCAACAAGGACTCACTGTTTGGCACATGGATCTCCTTGCTATGTAGCGGCCTCGACGGGAGGGGAGTTTGAGGGAGAAAGGACACATGGATGTGTATGGCTGAATTGCTCCCTTTGGTGTTCACTTGAAACTATCACAGCACTGTTTGCTAATGGGCTATACCTCAAATACAAGGCAAAAGTTAAAAAGACAACAACACGTGACCAAACACTCACGAAGACACTGGATGATTTGGACATTGGCTTCAAAAGTACATTTTGGTAACACAGAAAACTACAGTGTTTCAAAATCCTAGTTTATGATTTAGAATCTATGATATTTAGGTGACTGATCAATTGTTTAATACAGGCACCAATAAAAATACAAGCTGAAGACTAACCAGTTTTAATATCATTTTCTGTTTTCATAAATTTTGCACTATAGACTGAAGCCACGGCATGTGATGTCTGTTTATCTGTCTCCCTCCCTCCATCTCCCTATTGCTGTAGTTTTAAATTTATGTGACCAGTGAGTTTGCTCCAGCTCTCCTGCAACACACACCTTCATTCTGTAGGAGAAGTGATAACACTCGCTTACACTCGTGTAAGTGAGGAGGTGACGCGCGGTGACAGAAGGAAGGAGACTGGCGGGAGGCCCGGCCTGGCCTCAGCCTGGGGGCTTTGCCTGGACACTCACTCCCCGGTTCACTGCTGACCCGTAACAGGGGCCTGGAAAAGCCTGTGAGGAGCCCTGGCTAAGAACCTTCATGCTCGTCTTGCCATTTACATCGTGAGCATGGAGTTCTCAAAGATCTTCAGATTTCTGATTTTTTCTGATTTCTTTAGTCTTCGTTAGTCTTCTCGCCAGGGGTGTCGTTAACTAAATCAGCCTATATGTTATTAATATTAACATATATTATTGGTTTATAGACATTATTATAATAAAATAATAATAGTACATCACATTTAACATTTACTTGCATTATATATACATATGTTTATATAACATTATGTTAAAATAAATTAAATTATTATAAATAAATTAGCATAACAATGTGGGTATATATTACTCCTCAGAGGCACGCCTTTGCCTTTTGTATCATCAGCTCTTCCTACTGACCATATTTTGTTTGCCAGAAAACAATGAAGACTGAGGCCAGAGTGAAAGTGAGGGGAAGGCAGGCAGAGAAGACCCAACCTGAAATTACAGGGGAGACACAATGAGTCACTCAAGTGAGAGAAGTGTGCTCCCGAGACCAACCTGAACTGCAGTCTTAGTGAGGGGAGCAGATGTGACCCCTCACCCGGCCCACCGGCCCCTTCTGGGGAGGCTGAGAAGGAGGAAGCCTCCTCCAGGTGTCTCCTCCGGCTCCTCCCGGGGACCCTCTCATCCTCCCCAGTCTCTGCTGCAACCTTTGTCTTTTGTTGCCAGCAGGCCGTTCAGTGCCCTCCACTGTTCTCCTACTGGCTTTCTTTACTTCCCTTCCTATTCTGTGGGCTGCTACCGGCCAGGCTGGAGACGCAGGCATCACGGGACCTCCCTCCAGCCAGTAAGCTGTCCTTGCCCCGCCCTCCTCCTTGAGAGCTGGGTTAATGGGGTGCTTGGGGTTTATTGCTGAGGCTTTCCTTGCTCTCAGATTCCTCCCTTCCAGATGCTGAGATGTGCAGGGCAACTAAAGACATTTCTGCATTTCCCTGAATGTGGATGCTAGATGAACCTAGTTTGCTTAGAGCAGAATCATATGTTCTAAACGAAGATTTTTATATTCCCCCAAACAGGAAATGGTGACACCTCAAAGTCATACTGTTACATGACAAAAGCAAGTTGTAAAACAACACACATTATTTGTCTAACTGAACTAAAAAATGATACTATATTATCTCTGTAAATATACATATATATATATTTGAAAGTGTTTTTTAAAAAGCTGGAGGAATATATACAAATGAACCATAGGTACCTTGATAGGGATGAAAGAGAAATTTTACTTTTACTCTAAATTATCCAGTTTTTGTGTGTACTTTTAATTCAGGATGAACTTGAACAAGAGTGTATACTGTTTGTATTAAATAAACACTTTACATATGATTGTACAGAACTAGCTTATCATAAAAACTGAACCAATGCATTTCAGAGTCAAACAAATGATAAGCTGTGTAGAAGAGACTGAATATTTGCTGAAGGGTTAAAGACAGAATGAGCACACGAGCAGCCCAATCAATGAAATGCGGGCTGCACACTGCTGTCTCCTCCAGTCACTAGAACATCCCTTGAACACTTGCTGGGTTTAAGTCAGCCTGGAAATCAGTTACCTGTCCAAGGCAAGTCAGAATTTATGCCAGGCCCATAGGAAAGACATGTCTTAACTAATTTGGCTGCCAATATCTCTGAGGGGAAGAATATGTACACTTTATTCTCAAAAGTTATTTTGGCCTGTCCTACAATGGATTATTTCATTAAAAACAAAACACTCAAACTAACATTGAAAACCACCGTTGAGGTGTACCTTAAAGCTTTTGCCACTTTAGAGCTTTCTCTTTTTCTGTCATCTCTTAAACACATGCAAAATAAATACAGTGGAGTCCCCAGCAGGAGCTGCTACTCAGGGAGCTCTGGGCCTCAGTCCTTACTAGGAGTTAAAGTGGCAAAGAGAATTTTTGCTCCAGAATTCTAAAGGCATTTTGGTGTTGGATAATCTGGACCTGTGGAAAGCATATGATAGCCTGATGCTGTTTCTTACAACTGCCGCAGTTCAAAGATTTTCAATATCTTACTTTCTGTAAGCAAATATTGAGAATGCTCAGGAGAGAGCATAAATATAATGACATAACTCGTTATAAATAGCATATAAGTAGAAAGTGTAGTTAGATGTGAGTCTAACTTACCTTAAATTCCTAGTTCCTGTGACTCTCAGTACATAAGGCTCAGACTACATTCTTTGGGCATTTCTACGGAGTGGACAGTAGGTGGCACTTTCAGCCTGTTTAAAAAACAGTTCACCGGCTTTGGCTCCTTTGCTTGCTTTTTAACTGTTTTACCACCATTGCACAGAAAAGAAAGTCATTTTGTACATAAGTGTATGAAGTCCAGATCAATGTCTTGGGAGCAATTTCAGAACACAAAGCCATTTAACTGAATCTGTAGGAAGCATTTACAAATAACCACAGAAAAGACTTTACCTTTTTGTAGATCCAAACTGCAAAAAGAAAGTGAAAGTCACTCAGTCATGTCGGACTCTTTGTGACCCCTTGGACTGTAATCCCGCCAGGCTCTTCTGCCCATGGAATTCTCCAGGCAAGAATGCTGGAGTGAGTTTGCATTCCCTTCTCTAGGTGTCGGGAGCTGCCGGGGTGTGCCCAAACTATGACAAGGTCACGGGATGAGAGAGGAACCTGCAAGGCAGCTCTTTCTCACACGGGGCTGCCCGAGGGGCCCAATATGTCCCCTCAGGAGCCGCCAGGATGAGAAAGGAATCTGCAAGCAGCTCTTCCCCTCCAGGTTGTTCCGGGGGCCTGGTATGTCCCTTGCTTCCTTCTGTCTTACTGTTGTTGGGCTTTCTATTAATTTTTGGAAATATAATATATAGTAATAAGGCCTCCCTGGAAAAGTCCAAGCCTTTTTTGGAAATGCTCATGATTGCTCTGGCTCAGGACGTGACCATAAACATCAAGTCAGCAAAGAAAAGGTCAGAGGTATAGTCTGGCTGCTTGCTTAAAAGATTATAATGTTCTAGAATAGAAAAGAGTAGAGGCATTTAGATTTAGAAGTAGATGCACTGCATCAGTTTACTTGCTCCTTGGTTGAGAGGGTTTTCTTTATTGTTATTTCCTTGCTGCTATTTGTTCATTGTTTCCCTTTCTTTAAACAACATGATATTATGGGTATTTTTGTAGAGTTAGGAAATGGGGTAGATAGATTTCAATAGAAGATTTATATTAACCAGCTTCACTGCCATTATCTCACTATTAATAGAGGTGTTTTGCTGCTTTAGAGGTGTTTTTGCTGTTTAATAGTTAATCATTGTAAATTGAGATTTTGTGGTTTCAGGTAAAGAAAAATATCAGGTTTTTCTCATGGTACTATTCTCAGAAATGTCAAACATGTTACTGTGACCCTTCCCATGTATTGTTTTATTGTCCAAAGAATTTACACTGTACCTGAGATTTGTAGGACATTGTTTTTGTTAGAGTGAAAATGTTAGGCCATTGAGGCAAGAAGACTATGTACAGGACATTTAAAAATAAACCCTGTAATCAGAAACGTTCTAGATGAATGCATAGGGGAAAAACATGGGAAAGAAAAATATTGACAGATGCACGAAACTATATCAGTTTCGTGGTAATATGTGGTGTAATATGTGGTGACTTAAGGGGGAGGTAACGTTCATTCTTTACAAACTGAGGTATCCTAAAAATTAAAAAAAGCTACCTCTTCTACCCAAACTTCTGTGTGTCTGTCTTCTTCCTCGCCGATGCCACTCATCCCTTGGGTATTCCTGGTTCTGCCAGGGCTGGACCTCGGCATCTAGGGAATCTTCCCAACCCAAATTATCCAGGATAAAATGCTTTTGGTGTTTGTGTCACAAATGCTCTTTGCTATTTTAATTTCTGATAATGACAGAATCTCAGGTCGACCTAGGCCCTGTGCTAAACTACTTTGTGTCCTGTAACCGTGGTCAGACACATAGACTTTATAAAGTTTGGTTTTTCTTGCTTGGAAACAATTTGACCCAGCTGCTCTCAAGTGAAAAACAAACTACTAGACCATAAAATGTTCCAGTAGAGTACAATCAAATGCTGTTGATTCTAGGTACTTCATAGGATGTTTTTAAGCCTTGTCAGCCACCAGATTCTCTTGATTCTGGAAGCTGGGTTTACTAGGGCCTGGTAGCAATGGAAGTGTGATGAAATCACTGCAGCAGTGTTCTGCTCCAATGCACAGGATCTGGACAGACTAGGAACAATGATTAAATATTCTGAAGGGGTGAATCCAGGGCATTTAATCTTATCTGAACAAAAGCTTGTGCACTGACTCATTTTATGCATCACTTCAGGGTGGCCACAGGCTCCCTGGGCTCTCCAAATCCCTCAGCTTAAGAGCTCCTGGCCCGGGAGTGAAAGAAAACAAAGGCAGCCCTTCCATCTTCCCATTCCGACCTCTGGTCCCATCACAGCCTCACCCCTGAGAGGGACGGTGGACGCTCAGCTCGCTGTCCCAGCCGCACGGCTGCCAGACGAGTTACAGGCGCAGCCCTGCCCAACGGCCTGCTGCTTCCTGCCTGCTGCCTGGCGTTGTGAGAAGGCCCCAAGGAGATCTATGAAAAGCAAAGGGGAGTCTAACTCAGCAGAGCGGCCAGATGCTCGAGGGAGCTAAAGAGACAGGAAGCATGAGTCAAGTCAAGGAACGACCCACTTCCGGCTGTGCGGATAACGGACGTGGCTGAAGCGTCCTGCTCCCTGCGCGCGCGTCTCTGCGTCTGCAGGCACTTCCGGTTTGCCTCACGGTGAGAGGCGACTGCTTGTCAGAAGGCAGATCTTTTCTGTCATCAATAAACTGTCTTTTCCTTGCTGTCAGCCCTGTAATCTGGCACTATATGCTCCTTATTCTATTGGCTGCTAACATTTCTGTAAAAGGAGATCTAACTGTCAAGAGTTCAAGATTCCAGTGGTCTGTGAAGTCCCACCACCAAATTCACTCTCCAGAGTTGTGTTTGAATCAGGTAAAAATGCTCATTACAGACTTAGGATTGAACATACTAATGTGAGAACATGAATGAATTTAGAAGTTTTAGAAAGTCTAATTTTAAAGGTATTTGTTTATCTTTAAAGCCCAATGAGAAAAGTTTACTCTTGCTTATCTTGTCTGAGGAATAAACATGGACAAATACTGGAAAAAAGCTACAAAGTTTGAGGCTTTGAAGAATGGAATTAAAAGAGAATGGGTCTCATGAAGAGTAACTCCTTTGGGATGGAGAAGCTGAGAGGAGAAACAAATTGATTCAAGAAAAGATCTTATTATTAGAGCTGAGGTCATCTGCCATTTAGTCAAATTTACTTTTCTGCATGCCAGATCACTTTATACAGACTTGTACAGACACACAATGCAACTACCATCTCCACTGATACACAGAGGGGTGCTCCGGCCATCGCTTCAGACCACCTTGTGGGGCACTCAAGATGCTCAGGACTCCATCCCATGTGTCCTGGGGAAGTGATTCCCATGAGGTCCAACCACTGAGCCTAGTTTTACTCTGTTTTCAAACAGCCCTTTAAATCCCCAAGGACAGCGCTCCACTCTCTCACCACATAAAATGTCCCCCCATGTGTCACTGCTCCTCATCAACATGGCTGCTGGTTTTATAATCAGTCTTAAGATATGGTCACCTGATTCTAATATTCTTTATTGTGCTGAAGTCAGTCAAGTGTTTTATATCTTACTAGCATATTAATATGTCAGATTCAGAGAAATAATTCAAGTATGAAGTCAAATGATTGTCCTCTCCATATGAAGTATATAAATATAGTCTCTGGGCGATGGTGAAGGATAGGGAAGCCTGGTGTGCTGCAGTCCATGGGGTCAGGAAGAGTTGGTCATGACTGAGTGACTGAGCAATGGTAAAATATTATCCCAATTCATAATGAATGTACAGTGCATAGGGGAAAGTGGGAGAAAAGTATTTTAAAAATTGGACCGAGCTTAGCTAATAAAATTAACAGTGGTAAATGTTGTTTGAGGGAAGAACATAATGAATTATGAATTAGGAAATTTTCCTCTTATGTGAAAGGAAAAAATCAAAAGTCACAGAATATTGTCATGAGTAGACATATTTATTTATTTATAAACTTTATTTTCTGTCAACCTACTTCCATTTTACGAGTTTGTGGGGTTTCCATGATGGCTCATGGTAAAGATTCCTGCCAATGCAGGAGACATGAGTTCAATCCCTGGTCCAGGAGGATCCCACGTGCCTCAGAGGAACTAAGCCCTTGCTCCACAATCATTGAGCCTGTGCTCTAGAGCCTGGGGTCCTCAGCTGCTGAGCCCACTCTCTGCCACTACTGCAGCCCATGACAGGAGAAGCCGCTGCGAGGAGAAGGCCGTGCCCCGCAACCAGAGAGTGCGCCCCGCTCACCGCAACCAGAGCAAAGCCCGTGCAGCAGCAAGGACCCAGCACAGCCCCACCCAAGGAAAGAGCCTGTGCAAGACCAGCCGAAGCCCACTCCGTCTTGTCCCTCCCCACCCCGTGGCCTGAGCAGTGGGCGCTGCAGGCCAGCCCTCGGGGGCACTGCGGAGTGGGCATTGAGCTCGCCTGCCCGCCTGTGGACTAGGCCACCACCTCAGATGGAGCAGCGTTGCACTCAGGTGCTGACGTCACCCATTCACCGTGACGTCCTCCTTGGTCAGAGCCTGCTCACTGCCACCTGCCTTTCCCTTTTAATCTCTTCAGAATGTGCAGACGTGGCGATCAGACACGACCTCCCGAGTGTTCACAGGAAACGGTGCCGCGCAAGGGCAGAACTGCCCTGGTGAGCATCTGCCATCAGACCCACCGACTGAGCTCCGTTTGTGCCGGGAATGGGTCGTCTCCAGAATGCAGAGGAGAGTCTGTGTCACACAGACCGATGGTGAGAAGTTCACAGGAGTCTTGGCTCCTGGACGCTGCCTGGGTCTGGTTAGTGGAGGCTCCAGGAGTGAAGCGGCCGACCACAGGAGCGGCGGCAGCAAACTGCCGCACAGCTCGCTGCCGAGGGTTCCTGGAGGACGCAACGGTGACAGAGCTGGGTTTTCAGTGGCAACAATGGCATGAGCTGCCGACAGAAGTTTCTCCCATGTTCTCTTCGGATTCCTAATGTAGACGCCCTCACTTTTCCTTCTGTAGATGTACTGCTCCACTGGGAAGTAAAGGTTGGTGCCACCTAAGTGGGCTCCTGCTGCAAGGAACGTGATGATGTCCCCCTTCATTTGCCGGACATCAAGGACCCAGAATAGTGTAAAAGATTCACTTCAAGGTATGACGAGAATCCAGACAGTGCCGTATGGACCACTGTCTGGGTAGTGTGGAAAAAGCCTGAGAAGATGTTTTAGAGAAGCCAGGTAATCTTTCTGATAAAACAAACTTGACTTTCATTCAGTTGTTAGAAATAACACTATGAGCTTTACTCTTTAGAGCTTTAACATTTTTTATAATGTTTTGACATTTATGAGAAATTTATAATACATGTACAAGGTTCAAGAACCTAAAAATATAAAATATTTTATATTACATTGTTCCTCCTACCCCCTCCCTTCTTGTGAAAGCTCTGCTGCTTTCACAGTCAGTCATGGTGTTTCATTTCCCAGGAATCTTTCCAGAGATTTGAATTTTTTACAAATTATTTATTTGGCTGTGCCAGGTCTTAGTTGTGGCCTGCAGGACCTTTTCCATGGGAACTCTTAGCTGTGGCATGTGGGGCCTAGTTTCCCGACAAGGGACTGAACTCAGGCCCCTACAATGAGAGTGCAGAGTCTTAGCCACTGGACCAGGAGTGATGTCCCAGAATGTCATTTATGCAGACACAAGCAACTATGAATATCATTTCTTCTCCATTCTATATGGTGGTGCTAGTGGTAAAGAACCCACCTGCCAATGCAGGAGACAGAAGAGACTCAGGTTCAATCCCTGGGTCTGGAAGATCCTCTGGTGAAGGAAATGGCAATCCACTCTAGTATTCTTGCCAGGAGAATCTCCATGGGGCAGAGGATCCTGTGGGCCTACAGTCCACAGAGTCACAAACTGTCAGACATGACTGTCTTAGCACACAACCACATTTAAAGGCATAAATGGTAGTATACTGTGCACAATGTTTTATTATATCGTGCTTATATTCAGCTGACAATATCTTGGGGAAAACTCTCTCTTGAGACACTATTTCCTGCAATTCAGTCCACTGAATGGATGAGGTACTATAACATACTTTACTGGTCCACATTGGAATAAACATTAATATTCAATTACATCTTGACATCACAAAAAACAATGTAATGCATAACCTTAGCCTATGTTATTTCACTGCAGGAAAATGTATAAATTTCTAATGCATTGAATAATGTCCAATGTTCATGTGGGACTGAGAATCCTCACCAGCCAGAGTGAAGAAACCTCCTTGAATATGTGGGGCATTCAACCAAGGCACAAAAAATGCATGTATTAGAGCTGAAACTAAAAAAAAAAAAAAAGAAAGAGGGGGAGAGAGAGAGATATGAAACTAATCACAAGCCTTAAAATAAAGGGAACATAGACTTGTCCTAACAAACCTTAGCAATAATCCTGAAAAGTGTGTGCTATGCAAGTAACCATTGCCTACCAGGAAAAAAATAAATTAACACTTTCAGAAAACATATAAATAAAAGAAAACAAAAGCATTTCTATCACCCAGGAAACTTTAAGACATTTAGGAGTTCTGTGTCAGGCAGCAGGTCTGATGTATATTTCATATTCTCTTATACCCACCTATAAAAAATGAATGTAAACCCCTTTATATACACTTCAAATATTTTAGAATATTCAAGAAATTAACTACTTTTTGGAGAAATATGAACTGTCAAGACCATTAATTAAAGCAACTAAAGCAAAAGAAAAATAAGCAAGGAAGGCTATCAAATAAAAATTTTCCAGAATTACTTCTGAAAATCATGTAAAAGCTATGTAAGCAAAGAACAACTGGCTACAAAAGTACCACATAGTTTTAGAGAATCAAGAATAGAAGAACAGAAGACATCTGTATTTTGTGAATATAATTTAACCCTGCTGTCAGAACTTGACGTAAGTGACCTAAAACAAAAGCACACACCAATTTCACCTACTATTCTTGGCCTCAAAATCCTAATCTATTAAATACTAATAAATGATATATGAACATTTGCAGAGAAATTCTCCATCTCTAAAAAACTTAGGTTTACTCACAGTTTTTGTTCTTTGAAAGTAAGTCAAGTTGTATATTCTAAGAAGTGCTTGCTCCAGAAGACGTGGAATATATGTACAGTGGAAAACTACTCAGCCATAAAAGTGAATGAAATAATGCCATTCGAAGCAACATGGATGAACATGGTGATTTCATATTAAGCGAAGTAAGTCAGATAGAAAAAGACAAACATCGTATGATATCACATATGTGGAATATTGAAAAATGATACAAATGAACTTATTTACAAGACAGAAGTAGAGTCACAGACATAGAAAACAAGCTTATGGATACCAAAGAGGATCACGGGGGATGCGGGGAGAGGTAAATTAGGAGTTTGGGATCAATATGCACACACTACTGTATATAAACTAGGTGGACAACAAAGACCTACTGTATAGTGCAGGGAGCTATACTCAATATCTTGCAATGATCTATAATGGGAAAGAACCTGAAAGAATATATAGTCTCTCAAAGAGTCATGTCCAACTCTTTGGGACCCCAGGGTCTGTAGCCTGCCAGGCTTCTCTCAAAGGAGGGGTCACAAAGAGCTGGACACAACAGAGGGACTAACATTACATCCCTACTACTATGCTCGTTCTTAGCCAACTTGGAGAAAGACATGAACTCCTTATCAGTGCCGCATTAAGTTTTGCTCTAAGATGCCTGCCATATAGGGAACAATTTGAATATATTCTGAATTTCAGTTGTGCTTGCAAGTAACTTTGTGAGGACAAACAGCTGGTGGATGAAAGCACAGCTGACCCAGGAGAACCTAACCAGGCAGGAAAACACAAAACACACTTAACACACAATCAAATAGTAAACTGACGGAGGACATGGCATTAAGTCATACTCCTTCGTTCTCCACCTGTCCACACGTAATTGTCTACAGTCTGCTGTGATTCTTGGCTACTTTAAAATAGAGTGTATTAATAGGAAATTTGAGACATAATAAGGCAAACAGATCAGGAGACAACTGTCATTGAAAAGAGAGTTAATGGCTTACAGCTCCCAAGTAGACGGACAGGCCACGCCATTGGGCCACACGGGAAAGGACAGGACTTGTCCAGAGAGAGAGGGAGGGATATTCATACAGGGTCATTTACTGTGACTCCTCAGGAGGCAACAGTGAGCTGGGTGTTCAGGTTCAGGACTGACTAGTGCATGTGTCCTAGAGGCCATCATAGCTGCCTGGCTCTGATGACATGGGAAGGGTGAAAGATGTCCGGAGCCCAGCTTTAAATGTCAACTCTTCAGAGACAGGCCATAGTGCTGGAAGGCAAGCATAATGTCCAAGACGGGAGAGCAAACAAACTTACCTATCACACACCAAGAAGGAAACCAACAGACATCCTCCTCCAGGAGGGAAATCTGATTATATCTTAAGTTATAGTGCGTTTTGAGCCCCTAAATTGGAAAGTAGACTCTAGAAGTCAACTAGTGTAATTAAAGTAGCAAAAGAGAATGAAAACAACCATAAAAAAAAAAAGAACAGAAAATACAAAAAAAAAAAATTAAAATATGAACGAAATGCCAAAAAAAAAAAAAAAAAAAAATCCAGAAGAAGAAGAAGAAAGAAAGAAAAAGACATCTAAGATTGAATCCAAAGTTGCAGCAAGCCTATGGCTTTCTGAAGGAGTTTGCTTTGGACCATTACCAACGACCCTCGCTGTTCACCTGGAGCATGCTGAGCGGCCGAGCTCTCAAGTGCTCGATCTGCTGGGAAGTTACTGGAGAGGATGGGGTGCGTCACTGGGTCTGAGCACGGTCCGAGGTCCTCGCACTTCTGCGGGGGTGGGAGAGTCCTCTCTGGACGGGACTTTGGGTGTGGGTTTGCCTTTCTTTCCCCGTCTGCATTCTCTGGCCGCACCGCTGGCCTCTGGTGAGTGACGCTGAAGGAAGACGCCTCGCAGTACGCCCACAGCCAGCGGAGCAAGGAGACGATCTCCTGAGCCCTCCGAGGGGCAGGGAGGAGCGGGTGCAGGTCCGTGAATCTTCTCCTTCTGGCCGGTCAGGCTCTCGAAAACGCCCCACACGTCGAGCAGGGTCCGGGGAGAAGATGGGCGACCAGGCTCTATGGGTGGCATGTCCTTGGGAGGTGTAGTGCTACTTGGGAAAGGGAGCTCCGGCAGGAATGACGCAGGGATGTGTTCGTCACCGGCAGGACGCTCGTGCCAGAGTTGCCTGGGCTCCATTTCCAGTGCAAGGAGTCTGCTGCAGAACCTCCAAGTGCCAAACGGGACAAGTGATTCACCGTGCCACGAGCACCAGCACCAGCACCACCGGCACCAACACGAAGGCCAAGGGGAGAAAGGCGACCCATGGAGTCCCAAAGAAACTTCTCCACCAGCATGGCACAGGGGCCCAAGTGGAGATGGGTCATGCAACCATTGCTTTCTGAAAGCAAAGGTCCTCCCCGCACTGAGGAAAGACCCAAGCCCGCCCTAGATTGTGAGAGCAAGACAACTAGACATCCGACTCTGCCCATCCTACCTGTCAGTCAGTTGTCTCGTCCAGCTTGGCCTCGGACAAAAGCGGGTGGACGCCATGAGACGCGGCCGGCCTCTGAAGTGTCTGGGGCGGTGGGGAAACTGTCCTCTCCTAGCTGCTTTCCCGCCTGCCTCGTGATCCCGTGACCTGGTGGAGGGGCGCCCGAGGACCCTTATCAATCCCCTCTTGCGGTTTCTTTCTTTCTCTTGGTTGCCGGCTTCAAACCCAAAACCCTCCATCAAACGGTGGACCTGGAACTAGCGATTTAGCATCTCGGACCTAGAGGGACAAGTGTGGCTCCTGACCGCGCTAGTCAGCTTGGCAAGGAACAGAGAACGTTCCGCTGGCTTTTCCCCCCGCACGGTTACCTACAAAGCACCGTGCCCACCACACGCAGAGAGGAAAAAGAAAGATGAGCCGTACCTTCGCCCAAGAACACAAACAAGCGTGCCCTGGACGAGGAAGTCGAGCCACCCACAGGCCGCCCTCAGTATCACCACCAGTCTTCCTCTGCCCCATCGCCTCAAATGGACTTACTGCTTGCCCCATCTACACCCTCTGAAGGAGAAGAAGAAGAAGAAGAAGGAGCAGAAGAAGGAGAAGGAGGTGAAGAAGTTGAAGAAGGAGAAGAAGGAGAAGAACAGTGATTGGAATGGCGTGGCAGAGGGAAGGGGAATGTCGCCTGATGCTGGGGGAAATCCGTGCAAAAGAGAGACAAATACTGGCTGATCTGGCTTCTCTGTGCCATAGGAAGGAGGCAAAAGGACAGCAAGTGTGTGAGCACGTGCGTCATAAAGCACAAAGCAGTAGGGTCCTGGGATGGGATGGGGCAGCGGGAGGTGGGAGGGGTGCAATAAGTAAGGAAGAAAGCGGGGTCAGAACCGCCTTTTCCTAGTAAGGATCAACGGAATCACCACATCAGCTATGGGAAACTCATGGACTGTGGAACGCCAATAGTGTTGGAAGGCAAGCACAATATCCAGGTCGGCAGAGCATACAAATATACATGTCACACACCAAGAAGGAAACCAACAGTCATCCTCCTCCAGGAGGGAAATCTCTTTATACCTTAAGTTATAGTGCGTTTTGAGCCCCTACTTTGGAAAGATGACTCTAGAAGTCAACTAGTGTAATTAAAGTAGAAACAGAGAATAATAACAAGCAAAAAAGAAAAAAAAAAATGACCAGAAACTACAAAAGAAATAAAAAATAAAAAATGAACGAATACTCCCCCCCCAAAAAAAAAGAAATAATAAAGAAGACAACTAAGAATGAATAAGAGCTGAAGAAATGAATCCAAAGTTGCAGCGAGCCTGTGGCTTTCTGAAGGAGCTTGCTTTGGACCACGACCAACGGCCCTGAAGGGAGAAAAGCATATGTGTCGCGGCATGTTTTGGTGCCAGGACCCTGAACAGTCGCGGCATGTTTTGGTGCCAGGACCCTGAACGCTAGAAGAGTGGCTCGTGAGAAACCATAGAAATTGGAGTGGACCTCAGTCGAGAGCAAAGTTGAGGCAAGTGTTTCTTGTAATCCAGGGAGGGGTTGTCCTCAGGCAGGGGACTGGGGTGGGGAGAGCCCTCAAGGGGAGAGGGTAGGTGGGCAGACATGTGTTTCCACAAGTGTGTTAGGATCTGAAGGGCGAGCCCACGGAATTCCTCCCCAGCCCGCATGTGTGTGCTGAACTTGGAAGCCCTGCAGTGACTGTCTAGCAGGCAAGTCTGGAAGGCCAAAGGCCCCCGGAATCATTTGCATCCTGAGTCCTTTGGTGCAGGGCCAGATCGGAAGTGCGTGCGGGGCTTCGTCATGGGGAATTCCCCGAGAAAAGTGTCGGTGGTGGGATGTCGGGAGTGGGAGTGAGCACGCCCTGGGACGCCTCAGCCAATGAGGAGCTTGCGCGTGCGGGGGTGGGGCTGTGGGAAAGCCAGGAAAGGCCCGAGGGGGCGGGGCCCAGGCCCTTTCTCAGAGAAGCACCCTCTGAGGGAAGGAGGCTTCGTTGTGCAGAGGCAGGTAGGAGATGAAGACTCGTGGGCCTTGTTTGCAGAGACCCGGGGGCTGCTTCTGCGCACGGGGGAGGTGCATGTCCGTCTCCCTTCAACGTCTTCCCCAGAGGGCAGGGTTGTCGGCCCAGCGCCGCTGGTGCGGATGCCCTTCGGGGACCCTGTGTCCGTGAGGGGCCGTCGCCGGTGGTCGGGAGGCCCCAGCGGGGTGACTTGGCTCCTGGGTCAGCAGGGCTGGCGCCTGGCCACCAAGTCGCCCTGAGTTGGAGGGGGCCGTGGGGGGTCGGGGCTGGGCTTCAGAATCTGGGGAACACCTGCTAGGTGAATGCAGCACTGCAGTGTCTGAGCCACACGCCGCCCCTGGCCAGCTGGATGGTGTCCCAGCAGCACGCCACCCTCTGTCCGGCCAGCACCTCCTGCACGCTCTGTGCCGTGCGAGCTCACAGGACCCGAGCCCTCCTTCACCCGGGAGAGGTGATCCGGCCCCGCAAGGACCTGCTGGCGGGCTTCCACAGACACCAGCAGGAAGATGCCCACGAGTTTCTGATGTTCACTCTGAATGCCATGCAACAAGGGTGCTTGAGTGCATCCCAGCCGTCGGGCCTTCCCTCCGAGGACACCACCCTCATCCGGCAGATCTTCAGTGGGACTTGGAGGTCTCAGATCCAGTGTCTCCACTGCCTCGGAGTCTCGGACACGTTCGACACTTATCTGGACATCAGCCTGGATATCACGGCGGCTCAGAGTGTGGAGCAAGCTCTGAGAGAGCTGGTGAAGCCTGAGAAGCTGGACGCTGAAAACGCCTATGACTGTGGCGTTTGTCTCCAGAAGGTGCCTGCCACCAAGAGGTTGACTTTGCACAGCACGTGCCAGGTCCTGGTGCTGGTGCTGAAGCGGTTGACACAGGTGAGCGGGGCCAAAAGGGCTCAGGAAGTGCGCTATCCCCAGTGCCTCGGCCTGCAGCCCTACACGTCTGAGCGGAAGGCAGGGCCACTGGGCTACGTGCTCTATGCCGTGCTGGTGCACTCCGGGTGGAGCTGTGAGCGAGGACACTACTTTTCCTACGTGCGAGCGGGCAATGGCCAGTGGTATAAGATGGACGATGCCAAGGTGAGCGCCTGTGACGAGAGTGCTGCCCTGAGCCAGAGCGCCTACGTGCTCTTCTACTCCCGGGAGGGTGCGTGGCAAGGGGGTGCTGGGGGAGGGGCAGCGGCCCCCCTCACGGCTGACCCCACACACCCCGGGGAGCCTGACCCCGCCGGCCCCGGGGAGCCTGCGGGAGTCGCCAGCCGCAGAGCTCCTGGGTCGCAGGTTTCCCCGGGGGACACAGAGGTCCAATAAATCAGCTTAGAGCAGTGGAGACACCTCCAAGAACACAAGCGGCCAAAGCCGGACTTCGAGCTCCGGAAGTTCCAGTCAGCCCTGCCTGCCGGCGCAGTCGTGATTCACCAGTCCAACCACGGAGGAGGGAGAAACGGCAAGCTTCGTGAACAGGAGCACGACCGGCTCGACCGTCCCAGCATGGACAGCCAGCCTCCGGGCCTCACGAGTGTTGGCAACGGCCCTTATGCCAGCGGGAGGGCCAGAGGACCAAGAGGAAGAACAAGAAGCCGCGGCCATCTCTGGGGCTGTGGCGGTAGGTAGGCTCTGAGGCACTTGCCTGCAGAAGCCCATGCACACTCTGCGTGCGGCACGCCCTGTGTGACCCACCAAGTGTTCCAGCGAGGAGCGAGTTCCTCTCGGCAGTGTGGCTGGTGCAGCCTCCTGGAAAAAGGCGGGGCCTGCAGTGTGCCCGGGGCCACGGTCTTCACCTGGATCGCGCTGAGCTGCCGAGCTCTCGTGCCCTGGCTCTGCTGGGAAGTTACTGGAGAGGATGGGGTGCATCACTGTGTCTGAGCACGGTCCGAGGTCCTCGCACTTCTGCAGGGGTGGGACAGTCCTCTCTGGATGGGACTTTGGGTGTGGGTTTGCAGTTCTTTCCCCGTCTGCATTCTCTGGCCACACCGCTGGCCTCTGGTGAGTGACGCGGCAGGAGACGCCTCCCAGTATGTCCACAGCCAGCGGAGCGTCCACACGATGGCCTGAGCCCTGCAGGGCAGGGAGGAGCGGGTGCAGGTCGGTGAATCGTGTCCTTCTGGCCGGTCAGGCTCTCGAAAATGCTCCAAACGTCGAGCAGGGTCCGGGGAGAAGCTGGGCGGCCAGGCTCTATGGGTGGCATGTCCTTGGGAGGCTTAGTGCTACTTGGGAAGGGGACCTCCGGCAGGAATGACGCAGGGATGTGTTCGTCACACACGGGCCGCTCGGGCGCACAGTTGCCTGGAGCTCCATTTCTGATGCAAGGCGTATGCTGCAGAACCTCCCAGTGCCAAACGGGAGAAGCGATTCACCATGCCACGAGCACCACCACCAGCACCACCGTCACCAACAGATTGGCCAAGGGGAGAAGGGTGACCCAATGAGTCCCAGAGAAACTGTGAGGCTGCCAGGGTTAATACCATGACGGGCGGCCTGGACCTAAGTTTTAGCTTCCCCCGAAATGGTAAGATTCCCTACCCCCATCAGGTAACCTGGAGCCAGCCAATCAATATGCGCCCAGTAAGAACAAAGGGAGAGCTGAAAAGCCCGCGAAAGTCTGTACCGATAGAATTACTTTGCAAACATGTAACCAATCCGCTTAAGCCAGCTACTAACCGCTTTTGCATATCTTATAAATCTGTGTAACAAGCTTGAGCTCGGCGCTTTCTGACCCTGCACCACTGTGATGTTTGTGGCAGAAGGCCCTGGCTCGAGACAGTAATAAACTTCCCTTTTTGCGAGTTGCATTGTCTTGGAAGCCTTCTCTCTCTTCCCGCTCGGGGATTCGGACATCGGGCATAACAGAAACTTCTCCACCAGCATGGCACAGGTGCCTAAGTGGAGATGGGTCATGCAACCGTTCCTTTCTGAAAGCAAAGGTCCTCCCCCCACTGAGGAAAGACCCAAGCCTGCCCTAGATTTTGATAGCAAGACAACTGGACGTCCGACTCAGCCCATGCTCTCTGTCAGTCAATTGTCTCATCCCGCTTGGCCCCGGACAAACACCGCTAGACGCGGTGAGACGCGGCCAGCCTCCAAAGTCTCTGGGGCAGTGGGGTAACTGTCCACTCCTAGGTGCTTTCCTAACTGCCTCGTGATCCTGCGACCTGGTGGAGGGGCGCCTGAGGACCCTTATCAATCACCTCTTACGGTTTATTTCTTGCTCTTTGTTGCTGGCTTCAATCCCAAAACCCTCTTTCAAACGGTGGACTGGGAATTTGCGACTTAGCATCTCAGACCTAGAGGGCCAACTGTGGCTCCTGATCCCCCCTAGTCGGCTTGGCAAGAAGCAGAGACCGTTCCATTTGCTTCTCTCGCCCACACGGTTACCTATACCGCACCGTGCCCTCCACACGTTGAGAGGAGAAAGAATGATGAGCAGTATCTTCCCCCAAGAACACGAACAAGCAAACCCTGGACGAGGAATTGGAGCCACCCACAGCCCGCCCTCATCATCACGACCCATCTTGCTCCGCCCCATGGCCTCAAATGGACTTACTGCTTGCCCCATCCTCACCTGAAGAAGGAGAAGGACAAGGAGAAGGAAAGAACAGTGATTGGAATGGCGTGGCAGAGGGAATGGGAAAGTCGCCTTATGCTTAGTGACATCCTTGCAAAAGAGAAAAATACTAGCTCATCTGGCCTTTCTGTGCCATGGGAAGGAGGCAAAAGGACAGCAAGGTTGTGAGCACGTGCGTCGTAAGGCACAAAGTGGTAGGGTCCTGGGATGGGATGGGGCAGCGGGAGGTGGGAGGGGTGCTATAGGCTAAGGAAGAAAGTGGGGTCATGGCCGCCTTTTCCTAGTAAGGATCAACGGAATCAACACGTCAGCTATGGGAAACCCGTGGACTGTGGAACCCCCATAGTGCTGGAAGGCAAGCATAATCTCCAAGATGGGAGAGCAAACAAACATACATGTCACACAGCAGGAAGGAAACCAACAGTCATCCACCTCCAGGAGGGAAATCTGTTTATACCTTAAGTTATAATGCGTTTTGAGCCCCTGAATTAGAAAGATGACTCTGGAAGTCAACTAGTGTCATTAAAATAGATAAAGAGAAGGAAAACAAACAAACAAAAATAATAATAACATTAACAGAAAATACAAGAGAAACAAATTATAAAATGAATGAAAAAGCAAAAAGAAAAAAAAAAAAAGAAAAAAGAAAGAAAAAGACAACTAAGATTGAAAAGGAGCTGAAGAAATGAATCCAAAGTTGCAGCGAGCCTATGGCTTTCTGAAGGTGCTCACTTTTTATCATGACCAACGGACCTGAAGGGAGAAAATCATATGTGCCACACTCGCGGCATCTTTTGGTGCTAGGACCCTGAACGCTAGCAGAGTGTCTAGTGAGAAAGCACAGAAATTGGAGTGGACCTCAGTCGAGAGCAAAGTTGAGGCAAGGGTTTATTGTCTGGGGAGGGGTTGTCCTCAGGCAGGGGTCTGGGGTGAGGAGACCCCTCAAGATGAGAGGGTAGGTGGACAGACATATGTTTCCACAAGTGTCTTAGGATCTGAGGGACAAGCCCACGAAATTCCTCCCCAGCCCGCCTGCATGTGTGTGCTGAACTTGGAAGCCGTGCAGTTTCTCTCTAGCAGGCAAGGCTGGAAGGCCAAAGGCCTCCCGAATCATTTGCATAGTGAGCCCTTTAGTCCAGGGCAAATGGGAAGTAAGTTTGTGGCTCTGTCAAGGGGAATTCCCCGAGAAAATTGTCGGTGGTGGGATGTCGGGAGTGGGAGTGAGCACACCCTCGGACGCCTCAGCCAATGAGGAGCTTGCACGTGCAGGGTGGGGCTGTGGGAAAGCCATCATAGGACCAAGGGGACTGGGCCTAGGACCTTTTTCAGAGACGGACGGTCTGAGGGAAGGAGGTGTCGTCGTGCATCTGCAAGTAGGAGATGGAAACACTCTTGGACCTTGTGTGCAGAGACCCGGAGGCTGCTTTTGTCCCCCGGGGGCGGTGCGTGTCCTCTCCCTTCAAAGTCTTACCCAGAGGGCAAGTTTGTCGGCCCAGCGCCGCTGGTGCGGATGCCCTTCAGGGACCCTCTGTCCCTGAGGGGCCGTTCCCGGCAGTTGGGTGGCCCCAGCATGGTGACTTGGCTCCTGGGTCAGCAGGGCTGGCGCCTGGCCACCAAGACACCCTGAATTGGAGGGGGCCCCTATTTTTTCTAGTGGTGAAAAAAGCCATCTTATTGTGTCTCCTGATATTTCATTTTACCATTTTCATGAGCGAAACAAAGAATATGAAATAATAGTAACCTTCAAGCATATGTGTTAGGCGATTTTTAATTATTTTTTCAAAGGTATATTTTCTCTTAATGAAATATGATTTCTGCTTGTAAAGTGCAAGAAGGTGTTTCTGGACTTCCTCACCTACTACTGGTCATAGAAAGCTGAACAAAGTGCATGAAATGACCCTTGAGTCAGATTGTTTGGCCAGAGACAACCTGGAAACTAACCCCATCACCATAAAACCCAGACTGCAAGTCACGTTGCAGAGACATCCCCTTGGGTTTCCTTACTCTGCTTCTGTCCTCCTGAGTACCTCTTCCCAACCAAGTCTCTTGCTTTGTCAGCATGTGTGAGCCCAGTGTAGGGCCCTGGAAAGGGTTCCCCTTCCTGCAAGCTGAGAGGAACACTGTCTAGACTTTCATCTACCATTGGGAATGAGAAAGCTGAACAAAATACATGAAACAACTTTTCTCAGACCCTGAACAGCAGGCAGATAGGGTTCCAGGGCTAGGTTCCTCGACTGAAAGTGAACACACATATCAACCTGATGACTCCGCAGCCTCCTGCCTTCAGGCGGTTTTCACGCTGCAGCTGCAGGTAGTAGGCTCCATAAACAATCTGGCAACAATCTGAATTGAGAACACTGGTGAGTTGGGATGCCAGGGAGGCTATAATCTGTGTGGCAGCACAGCAGAAAAGAGAAAGCAACTCAGAAACTTCCACAGCTGCCTGATGATTCTTTTAGCCTTTATTGAATATCAGTCTAAGGACACACATGTGATTCCATAGTGAACAAAAACACAAAAACAAAACACTGGTCTCACAAGCAAGAAATAAACCAATTCCTTCTACATTAATTTTTTTTTCAAAATGTGGCAATTAAATTGAGGCTAATGAGCATGACACACATACATTGGGTACATTTCTAGAGAGCAATTTTTAAAAGATATCAATAACCCCATTCTTGTCATTATAATTCTACTAAGAAAGTGAGAAAAGTAATACTGAACTATATCTTTGTGAAAAAAGTAATGTGAAAATATGTCTTTGCATACAAAAGGTATTCAAATAGCTTTAGTATTCTTTCTTAAACAATTTTTTTTAAATTCGTGGCAAATTGTTTTACCATTGGTGGGAAATTGTTTTACCATTTTGTGTTGGTTTCTGCCCTACAACAGAGCAAATTAGCCATATTTATTTATGTGATATTTGTATATATCACTTTCTTCTTGAGCCTCTTCCCCCTCCTTGAATAGCTTCAGTTTTAGGATGGAAAAGTTATAAGGAGCCCTGTATTTATTGTCTAAATAGTAAGGAAATCCGTTAACAATGTCACATATTCCTGACTCAATATTATGCTTCTATTATCATGTCTAGGAAGATTTTAAAATACAGATCAGTAAGTGCATTTAGTAGCTACTCTTTGCATTGCAAGGGGTCAGCCAGCACCACTTGCATCAGGCTGAGACTAAGGGTACACATAGGAGTGATAGCAAAATAGGAAGGGCATGTCCTTCTCAGGGCTTGTGATGTAGGGAAGCTGGAGGCAGGCTGAGGGGAAGGGGGCATCCATGGGATTGCTGAGAGGAACGTATTTCTCCTCCCCGCCCCTGCCCCCTTCTAATTGGGAAGGATACAGGAGGAAACAGTCCCCCACCAACACCTGGCCTTGGGGCCTATTGCTGCAGAGTTTGGGGGTCTGGAGTTCCACAATGGTTGCTGCCGGGCATGGGGCAGGGCCTTGTGGGTTGTAGAGAGAGTTTTCTTTGCGTTTAAAAAATAAACACACCAAAACTCCTCTTTCGTCATTTCAACAAATCAGCTCGCTATTCTGTGGGTAAACGCTATCATTAATTACAGACAATGGTAATAAGTAACGCTGTTAATAATTATAATTTCCATATTTTTGAACAACTACAATTCTTCATACAGCAAATTTCAAAGCCACAAGCTATCTGGTCGACCTTTCAGCGCTGATGGCCTGGTTACAGCCAAATAGCTTAAATGCCACCAGGATAAAGCCAATGCAAGGATGCAAAGGCACAGTACACCCGCTCCTCACTCATTTCCTCGGAGTCCCCTGCAGATTGCGTTGTTTCCCGCGTCCTCCCGTCAACGCGAGTTCAGAAGTTCTTCAAGCACTAAAGACTCCGCCAGGCTCGCGTCTCTTTGGTACCTCAGCGGACGGCACAGGTCGCTTTCTGGGCCTCAGCTATTTGGCGCCTCTGACCACCGCGACCGGGCAGGACTGGAGCCGTGCTTTGGGCGATCGCCCTATTCACCCGTTGTTGACATTCCGTGTTGTCACCTGGAGTGAGAAAACCGTGTGTGTTCACACAACTTCCGGGCCGTCAAGGGGAATGGAAGGGGCCACAGGCTCCCCGGGAAAGCGCAGCCCGGCCTAGGACTATCACAGAGCTCGGTAACACGATAGTGGCCGACGTGGAGCAGCTTCCCCGCCGCCCGGCCCTGGGACGAACCTGGGACCCCAGGGGGCGAGGACGCGCAGCTTGGAGAAGCGAGCCCAGGGACCGCGGTGCTGGCCGAGCACACAGCCCAGCGCCGCTTTGTTCCGTGCATCTGGCTTTACCAAACTCCGGGGTAGGACGCCCGGAATCCAGGAACGGGTGGCGGAACCCAGCCCCGTCCGCAGATAGAGACACACATGGCTACTTCTAACCCAGACGGGAAAACTGGAAAATGGGACAAACTCCACACTGGGCACGATCACTCACTCCTGGCCACAAGCAGTAGCCCAGGCGGCCCCCGCGGGCAGAAGTAACACCCGGACCGCCTTCCCGCTGTGAGGGTCACGGCCCGTCCTCGCCATGCAAATCTGCGCGTTCAAAGCCAGCGGGAGTAGGACGCGTCCAGGCCGCGGAGACGAAGCCCCAGCGCACCCGCTAACGAGCTCTCCGAGCACGGACCCGGCCGTGCTTGCCCAGTGCCGGAGCCTGCAGCGGGGTGATCGCCGAGGCGAAATGAACGCGCCTAACAGCGACACAGGTGGCCGGCCGCCCAGCCACAGGCGCTCCGGCGTGAAGACCCTCTCCCAGTCCTCTCCTGAGCCCCAACGGACGAAATAGCGCGGAGAAATACTGGTCGACCAGAGCAACTGCCATCCCGGCCCTTAAGCCCGTAGCGTCAGGGCACCTCACACACACCTGCAGAAGCAATCTTCAGCAGGAGCAGATCTACTCAGGCCTCTGCGTCACCGGGGTTACCGCCGCCAGTGCTGCCGGCATCTGGAGCTCTGCTCCATATCTGCCAGCTGAATAGCAGCCCTTGTGAAGGTCGCCGAAGGGAAGGGACAATCTGAAAGCCGCCACCAGGGGCGCCCGACAAACGGTTCGAGCGTCCACGAGACGAGTCGCGTCGCCGGCAGGCCGCAGCGGCATCGGCCGCCCGAACACCCGAGCTCACCCAGGGCCTCTGCCTCGGAGGGGGCGCCCGGCTCGAACAGCGCAATGCGGCGACGCGCAGCTGCCCCGGCAACAGACGAGGGCGGGCGAGAGCGGGAGACTGCGGTGGAGAGGCCCTCCCCGCGAGGTTGCAGGGCCGCAGGCCAACCTGAACAAGGGAGATTCTGCAGGGGATTGGGCTGTGGGAACTGTAAGCTGAAACAGTGAAAGTAAAACAGAAAGAAAGCAAGCGCCGAAGACATTTGACTGTAATTTCAGAGTTCAGATGTTACTGAAGTATAAAAAAAAGCAAGGCTCAAAAACCATAAGGTAAACCATTGAAAATCCGACCACGTAATTGGTCTTTACATAATTGGTCTTTACCAAGCAAAACCAGATGACAAGAAAGGTGCTTGCGGGAACATTTGTGCTACTACCTGTATAATAAGAATGTTGATATCAGCATTACTTTATAACAGATTATTTAGTAAACATAGAAAAGAAGCAGTTAAATTTTCCTTGCACTTACATAGCACAAGACAATCAATTTGCTTTTTGGTTTATTGCTTTTTTTAAAAAAAATATATATAATGAGTTACATCTATAGGTATTGACTTGAAAAGATGCCGATGGCAAACTGTTAAGTGAAAATAGAAAGTTTTAGCGCTTCCAGTGGTGCAGATATATGCACTTGTATTTTTAAAAAATGAAGTGGAAAAGTAAAGAGAACAGCTAAAGCAATTTTAAAAAGCAAGAATCAAGGCTTCCGTATAGACTAGAGTCTAGACAGAAAGATAAGTGTGCTAGAAACAAAGATGGGCCACACTATGTGCTTTTCTGCTCCCTCTTACTATTGTCTTGGGACAGGCAGTTGGCATCTCAGCCCCTCCACCTCTCTGCTCCACTAACACCCAGAGCCACTGCCGGCAATCAGAACTCTGACTCTGCAGGCCTGGGATCCCTATGTCCACAGTCTCTTCCTTCATATCAGGAGCCTGTAGCAATTCACTTGGTTTGCCCATCATCCAGGCTCAGAGATGCTGGCTCTAACATACACCGTGTAGTCCTTCCCTCCATAAGCTTTGAGCTGATATCCGAAGGGAAAACCATTCCCCTCGCTAAACAGGTATGAACCATGGGGACAAATGGGAAGTTTGCACCTGGACTCATTATACTAACTGTGTGCACTCAACTCCCAAAGACACGAGAGCAACAGAGTCCACGGTGCTGCTTGCATGACACGGCCGTTGCTTACTTGAAGTATCCAGGCTCACTTCTGTGGCAGGAAGAATATGAAGTACACACACATACAAACATAGAGACGCACACATACCCAGGAGCTAATCTGTACTCCTGCTAGGGCTGGCAATGGTGGGAGCAGAAAAGAGATCACTGTTGCTACTTCTCGGGTCCTCTGCACTGACAGAGCCTGTTTTACCGATTTCACTGTGGAGAGTGCGGGCTTGGAGCTCCCTAGTCTGTGGTTTGCTGTCCAGCGCCCCGTGCTTTATTCATTCCGCTCTACCCTTTCTCCTCAATACACAGTCACCATTAAGAAATAAGAATCTGCACCCCTTGCATTCAATTTTCAAATCTGAACAAAGTTAAAGAACACAGAATGAAACTGAGTTATTGTGGAAAAGTTAGTGAGGAAAATTTATTTATCTTTTCCTGTAGCTACCGATATGTTCAAATATAGTATAAAAGCTTACTATTTTTAAAAATCAGGAAAACTAAATGATTCCTCATGACTCTTTTTTGCCTATCACCCACCTCTGCCCCAGCTTCTGTCACATGGGGCTCACCCGACGACATGCCTGTTCTCCTGGTTTGGAGACTTCTTTCACACTCATCACTGTCATCTATGCTCACCACATACCTGAGGCCATGGTAGCCCTTCACATGGTAAATCAGGGGATTTTTCTCCAGTGAGCCTGAGGGCTGCATTTTTTTTTCCTTTTAATAGAAACTTCTCCCATCTGTCCTCTAAAGTCACAGCCTTTACGGATGCTGTAACAAGTGGGTGTGAATGATAGAAAGAGGCTGTTTCCATATCAGTCCCTGAGCTGCCATATGCCTAACAGAGTAGTGGATGGTACTGGCATTAATATTTCCTGGGTGGTGTTAGAAGATCCAGGCTGAAAGGAGAAGCTGAACAATTTGGCAAGACACAGATCAAACCAGGAATGACAGCAAGTGTCTCATTGTTTCAATGTCAAGACTCAGCCACCACCATCCTCCTCTGCATCCTCATGCAGGACGGTTGAAATACTGACCAGATAAAGTGAGAAGACAGGAAACAGTCATGAGAGCCAAGCCTCCAGAGCCCTGCTAGATACCCCAGGCATGAGTCCCCAACCACTCACCTGGGGGGGGGGGGTGGCCTCCTACCAAACCACAGGCATGCAGAGATATGCTGAACCCTCCTCTCTCTGGGGTCAAAGGTAAAACACTATGGACTACTCCCCACATAAACAGGGTAGTAATGTTTCCATTTTGAACAGAAAAAAATGAAAACCACGAGCTGTTATCCTCTGATTAGACCTATTTGTTCAGAGTTATTTAATTAATATTCAATTCCTGATACTTACACCAAATCCCAGGAAACCGTCATGGTGATCACTTGGGGAATCTTGACTCCACAGAACAAACACCAGTCTCAAACATTTCCATAACTAATTCTTGATCAAATGCATCAAACTTTGTTCTCCAATACCCACCGAAGTGGTTTAGAGTCCCCCGTCCTTCCTGCTGCGCCCTCCCCTGACCCTCTGGATGCAACTGCCTTCAGTCATCTTGACTCCTCCGATGTGGGAATCAGGCAACTTTGGAACCCTAACCTTAGGTCCATCATCCTTGGCCTCAGATATGTTGCCAAGCCACTCTCAACCTTTTCAATGGTGGGTGAAACAATCCAAGGGGTCATGTCTTGGTGGACGTTCAGGCACTCTGGTCACACAGATACACTCTCAAAGCCCCTTGCACAGGAAATAAGCAGGAGCATGTACACCATAAGGCCCCTGGTGGGTGTCATAGTCCCACAGGGCCGGCAGACTCATCAAATGCAGAGGAAGTTTAATTTGGGGTGAAATTTAGTTGACAGCTTCAGAGGCATTGGTGAAATACTACATGGATTTCTGCCCAACTAAATATTATTGGCAGAAACATTCTTCATTTCATAATTTTTGTATAGGAAAGTATTTGTCTCCAAGGAAGAAAAATTAAGCTAATTACTTTCTTCATTGAACAAATTTGTGTGCTCACTCAAAACGTATTCTGACATTTAGTTGACATTCTCCATCTTCTTAAAGATAACAAATATAATCATTTGTTTCATTTCACCCTGCTCATCTCCAGGTTTCCCATTGTCCCAGAAGGGTGTGTTTCCTCTGAGTGCAAGTCCCACCTACTCTCTTGTCTTCGTAAGAGAGCTCAGGCCTCAACCACAAGTTCAGCCCTTGAAATAAATACCTCAGATGATCTAGTGACCCCAGGAGAATGAGAAACTCTCCCCAATGTGGTGAGAAACCTTGGGTTCCCTCCCCAACTAATCTCCTGCCAAGCCTCCCTCCCCTCAGGGTTATTGTCCTAAATGATGTCTGTGGGCAGCAGCTGATGTAAAGAGAAGAGGGTGTCCAGAGGCCCAGCACCGCCCCATCCTCTCCCCCAGCAGCTCTAATTCTGGGCCTGGCTTCTTTTTTTGTTTGTTTTACCATGAGTACTGTTTCCAGCCATCCTAGGACTTCCTTTAGAGTAGTTCTTGAAAGGTTCCCCAACCACCATTGGCCTCATTTGCCACTGCTATACTTCCCTTCTGAAACAAAATTCAGTTCTTTCAGAAAGATTGAGTCCAGGGACTTCCCTGGTGGTGCAGTGGTTAAGAATCCACCGGCCAATGCAGGGGACACAGGTTTCATCTCTGGTCTGGGAAGACCCCACATGCCACAGAGCAACGAAGCCTGTGCACCCCAACTACTGAAGTGTGCACACCCTGGAGCAGGCGCTCCACACCGAGAGAAGCCACCACAGAGAGAAGCCCAGGCAGCGCAGTGAAGAGGCACCTCTGCAGGCATGAAGGCCACACTGCCGAAAGCTGGTGTGCAGCAGTGAAGTTCCAGAGCAGACAAAAGAAACTAGTTAACTTTTAAAAGACTGAGTCCAGCAAAAAAAAAAAAAAAAAAAGAATGACATTTCTCTTTATTTTCATTCTTCTTCTGACATTTTGTACCTGATTCTGTTAGATATTTAGAGTGCTTACAAAACTCCAGGTCACAGAAAAGGAGGAATTCCTAGTTAGTGTTCAGCGTCTCAGGGAACAGGTATGCATCACTTCTGCTGAACAGTCCAAGGAGATGTGAAGGTATCAATGAACCAAAACCATCAGCAAACCCCAAGAGGAGAGCAACCCATGGAGCCTGGAGCAGCTGTCTGTGGGCTCACCCTGGGGGCAGCAGAGGGCCCGCAGGCTGGCTGGGCTTCCTGAGCCCCAGACTGTGGGGAAGGCTGTGGTCTTTCAGTGATGGTTCAGACTCCCCACCAGGAAAACCAGGCCTGACCTCAGCATCTCTGACTCAGTACATACCTTCAGGACCCACCCCAAGTCTGCCCTCTCCTCCTCTCAGGCAGAAAGAATCGACTGTATGCAGTGTGGGGTAGGTCACTGATCATCCTGGAGTGCTAAGGCCAGGGATGGGCATATACCTCACCACTTGTGATTCTCAGGATCATAAGAACTTACCTACTTCCTCATTCAGGGTGAGGAACAGCAGTGGCTGTGACAGGCAGGACTTCCCAGTAAGGCAGAGGGACAGGCCGAGTCAAGGAGAAACGACAGGAGGCTGTCTGTGCGGGAATCTGACCAGGGCGGCGTGGCCAGCCCCTCTATTCAGGGGCAGGCAGACGCCCTTGTCACCAGAAGCAAACACAAATCAGCCAGGGTCCCAGGGCTCTGACTCACAGCAGATAATGACTCCAGGTTCTTGGTCCTTGTACCAGGCGGGCACTTGTGAATCTGGGATGGCCAGGGACAGCCAAGCCAGGTGGACAGTCAGCCCATGGAGCCTGCAGACCTTGACACCCACTGGGGGGAACACAGAGAGAAGGGCTGACCGGTGACCAACTCTCACTGAGGGGAGGTGGCAGGAAGCTTTGGCCTGAGTCTCACTCCTAGGACCTACCTACAAGGTTAAAGACTGACCTGACCATTACTAGATTATTCTTAACAGAAGCCCAGGGTTCCTACTATACCCAGTTTCTCATGGGCCAAGGTGAAGATGGAAGAAGATGTTAGCATCATTCCTTCTTGGATTCATTTGTAAATTCATCCAATATTTATTGGACATTTTTATCATTAGTGATAAAAAACAAAATCTCTCTTAGAGAAACTCATTCTTTGCTGGTAATACAGAAAGTAACCCTCACCACAGGGCAGTGGAGAGTCCACTTGCTCTGCCCAGGAGTCTGGAAGCCCTGACAGTCTCATAGGGGAGGGGAGGTTCAGGCGAGTCTTTAAAAGTGAGACTTTTTTTTCCTGGAGGCGGAGGCAGCTAGTGTGAAGAGCAAGAACATTTGTAAAAATGAACCTCATTTCCCCCTTTCTCCTCTCAGGTGCTCAGATAACATGGCACCCTGGGCTATTCTTTGAAATCTCCATGCACTCTCCAGGCACAGAGCATTTCCCTTTTCTCTGTGATTCCCCTGAAACGTGCTTCTCTTCCAGCGATAAATAGCTCATTCCTTCACTGGCTTAGGCCTTTACTTAAAAGCTCCCTCCTTGGGGAGAGTTTCCACACCACACATGGAAAGCATCAGCTCCATCTTTCTCTGTCCACTTGTCCGCTCTCTCATTTTCTCTTTAATTTTTTGTATCTCTGACAGCCTCTAGGGATGGGGCTGTGGGTGAAGGGAGATGTGGGGAGAGGGTAGGGTGCTATCTTCTCCCCCCAGGCTTTGCTGGAAAAGAAGCTGTTTTTCTTCAGAGACAAGGCACGAATATATACTGCAGGTAAATTGAAACTTAATTTGAACGTATTGATAAATTAAACATTAAGTGTGAAAGACAACAAAAAACATGAAACCTTCTGAAGCATACATAACAGAATGCTATTATGATCTCTAGAGGATTGAGGACTTCTTTAAAAAGCCGAACAAATGGGTGAACAAAAGATGGATAAATATGACCATGTTACAAGTAACAACAGCTGCTCATCAAAAGACATCATAAAATGAGTAAACAAAAGCCAGGGAGTGGGAAGTGACATGTGCAACAAGTGTAAAGATCTTTGACCAATAAATATTTTTAAAAAGTAGATGTCAAAAACACATTAACAGGCATTGCATGGAAGGTGAAACATGGAATTCCAATGAACATTTAAAATGTGATCAATTTCATTTGTGATAAATTAAATACTAATTAAAATTGCAACAAAACACCATCTCATACCTCACAGTTGAGTGAACATTTATGAGTGACTATGAAAAGGTTGGCTCAGATGTGGAACAGGAGAAGCTGTCATTCCTTGTTAATCAGAATGTCAACTGTTGTAACATAGCTCAGCTGGACAAGTTCACACCCTCAGTTTCATTAATTCCCATCCAGCTCATAAAGTAGATGCATGTGAATGATATTCCTAACAGCAAAGAGCTGTAAACAGTTCCAACATCCAGCAACAATAGAATGGATAGATTTTGGTACATTTAAAGTATGGACTACTATATAGCAGCAAAAGTAATTCAATGGCATGCATACGAACAAATGAACCTCAGAAACCAATACCACACACAAAATAAATATTATTTCACAAAAGGATAATCACTGTGATTCTACTTACATAAAGGGACAAAAGAGGAAAATCCTGTGTACTGTTTAGGAACTCATATGCATGTGCAAATCTCAAATAAAAGGCAGGGAATGATATAGAATTGAGATATACAGAAAAATTAGAATCTTTTTAAGTGAGAGTGGGTGTTGAGAACATGAGAATTTGCTTTACTATTATTCTGCAAATTATGAACTTATGTTACCTACAAGCTTTTCTTTGTATACTTTATTTCTGAGTAAGATTTGTGCCACACATCAAAATAAATTCCAAGTGGTATTTAATATAAAATTTGATACCATAAACCTTAAGAATAAAGTATAAATATGTATGCAATCTTGAGATGGGGAAGACCTTGATAATAAAATATAAATATATATGCAAGCTTGAGATGGGGAAGACCTTGATAAACTCTGATGGACTGGGTTTGTCCACCCGGGTAGATGTGTTGAAGTTCTAACCTGCAGAGACTCAGAATGTGGCTGTATCTACAGACAGAGTTTTTAAAGAGGTAAATAAATTGAGGCCTTTAAGTTGTGTGCTAATCGAATATGACTCTTGTCCCTGTAAGAAAAGGAAATTGAACACAGAAAGAAACCCCAGGAATGGGTGTACACAGAGGAAGGGGCAAGTGAGGACCCAAAGAAAGTGATCATCTGCAAGTCAAGGAGCCAGTCCTCGAGAGACTCAAGCCCAACCACACTATGATGATCTTGGATGTCCAGCCTCTGGAGCTGTAAGAAAACAAATGTCTGTTGTTCAAGCTTCTGGGGATATGCTATTTTGTTATGGCAGCCCCAGAAAACTAATACATAAGCATTACATTGAATGCCAAACTACATAGAAAAGTCTTCATGGGTTTTACTACAACATTGCTAAACACTTACACATCAAAACATAAAAGGAAAATTACAAACTCAGAAAACTAGAACACATTTGACAAAAGTCTGACTTTACCAATAAATAACTCCTACAAGTGTGTAATAAAACAAGTAATCTAGTAAAAAGTTTGGCAAGATACATAAGCTGAAATGTTCATATAAAGAAATACAAATGCTTGTTAGAAAATAGAATAAAAAAGTAACTTCCATCAACAAATTAAGGCTGACATATTATTTTGTCTTCTATTAAGAGACAAAAGCCTCATAAAATTACAGCCCACAAATTTAACAAAGATTGTAGCTATCATCCTTAGCAGATCTAAGTATTCAGCATTCCTTCTTGTTTGGTCCTTTGACTGTACATACAGATCAAAAAGCTGTAAAAATGATTTCTATTTGGCATGGAAACTGTAAGTCTCACCTCTGGGAATTTATACCAAGTAATTAGGTAAATATTTTGAGTATTTGGTCATAATAGGATTTGGTTAAACAAAGTATAGCAACTTTCACACCATGGAAATGTTTAAATTGGAAATATTTACTCTCAACATAAGGATTTGGTTAAACAAAGTATAACAACTTTCACACCATGGAAATGTTTAAATTGGAAATAACATAAACCAAAATATGGAGGGAGATCATCTCTGATAGTAGATTTTCTGAGCTGTATGCAGGTAAATTTAAATGTCATCTTTCATAGTTACCAATATTTTTCAAAGTTTGCTACAATAAAATATAGATTGCTTTGATAATAATGTGGTGGTGGTTTAGTCGCTGAGTCGTGTCTGACTCTTTGTGAACCCATGGACTGTAGCCCTCCAGGCTCCTCTGTCCATAGATTTCCCAGGCAAGAACACTGGAGTGGGTTGCCATCTCCTTCTCCAGGGGATCTTCCTGACTCGGGGATGGAACCCATATCTCCTGCACTGCAGGCAGATTTATTACAGCTGAGCCTCCAGGGAAGCCCAAGAAGTCTATAAAGTCACTTCAAAAGCAACACGAAAGCAACTGCTGAGGGGTCTGAGTAGACTGGGAAGTGGACCTCCAGGGGGTCTGAGGCCCAGGACAGGGCCATCTGCATCTGAACCGTGGTCACTCTCATTTGCTCTGCAACCTTGGCTGGGTTTCTGAAAATACTGAAGTCTGAGTTCTGTCAGCTGCCTCAGAACCTTGTTTCTGGAACTCAAAGGGCGCAGAGTGGGCACAGAGAAAGGCTGCTTCTCACCAACTCCTCCAACCTTGTACAGTGAGAAAGATGTAGATTTTTAAAGTTGAGAGTAATAAGGTCTTTTTGAATCAGGGGGGATGCAGAAGTAGAAACAGGCCAGAGAGATGGAAAGAATCCAAAGCAGGACCAGAATCCAAAGGAGGCTAAGCATGATCACCCTGTGCTCAGTATCACGAGTCATTCCCTGGGATTTGGGGGGTTGCTAGCTACCCTCACTATGCGAGGAAACCCTCACTCTGCTAGCTACCCTCACAGATGTGACGAACAGACTCATTGGAAAAGACCCCAATGCTGGGAAAGACTGAAGGCAGGAGAAGGGGATGACAGCCAATGAGGTGGTTCAATGGCATCACCGACTTGATGGACAAGAGTTTGAGTAAGCTCCAGGAGCTGGTGATAAACAGGGAGGCCTGGTGTCCATGGGGTCACAGAGAGTTGGACATGACTGAGTGACTGAACGAAACTGAGCTACCCTCATATAAGTGCCAATATATGTCTTACCTCATGCAATTTCCCACACAGCTCTATGATGCAATAGGATTGTCAATTCTGCTCTAGAAGTAAAGAAACAGGTGATTAAAGACAGTAGGTGTCCTGTCCAAAATCACAGAAGTAGACAGGGTAGCGATAGGAGGTGGAAGTTTGTTAACTCAGAGCCAGCTTGTGTCCATCCACCCAGCATCCTTGTTTCTAAATGCATTTGCCCCGACTCACATAAGCACAGTTTACTTCAGGCTTGGGGGCTGAAAATGACTGGCTTCTTACCTCAGCATTTGACAACGTTTTGCTGTCACTTTCAACTAGGTATCAGAAGGAAGAGAAAGATGGAAAACTAAGTTTACATGGGACACGTTGCGATATCAGGTCATTTTTCCCCTGGTTAATGTTGTCTTCTTCCAGTGGTGATCCCCCTGGTTCTGCATGCTCATCTTTGCGGGACAGTGCTCAGCTGGCAGTCAAGATGGAGGTGCAAGGCCCCAGGAGACCCCTTGGGCCTCACCCTCTCAGCTCAGCTGTCTCCAGAGCATCTCCAGATCTAAGTGAGATAGTCAGCACACAGCCCTCCCACTGTTTCCCTGAGGTGCCTCTGCCTGCAGTCCCTTCCTGCCCACCGGGAGGGCCTTTCGTATCTACCCACATCTTCCCTTCCCTCTCTCTCAGGAGAGTGGCTTGTGAATTGCTTTTCAGAGGATACATATTATCGAATTACCTTTCCTCATTCTAACTCCCTGATACAAAGAAATTCTTCCTACCACTAGGGGGGCCATGTATCTTTTAAAAAGATACATTTTTTAAAGAAAAGATGTTAAATTTTGAAGAAATTCTTCCTACCAGTACGGGCCCATGTATCTTTAAAAAGATACATTTCCCTGCCTGCTCATTTCTTATTGCTGGTATAACAAACCAGCACAAGCTCATTTTCTCATCCCTATGAAGAGGTCCAATATGGATCTCGCTGTGTGCGCATCGAGGTGTCGGCGGGGTTGCGTTCCTTCTGGAGGATCGGGGTCTGTTCTTTCTAGGCGTCACCGCACTGCTCACTTGTGGGCCCAGCCACCACTTCAGGCCCGCTGTGGCTCGTGTCCGCACGTCTCCTTCACCAGCTGTGACCCTCCTGACTTCCGCTCTGACTTCTGAGGACCCTTGGGGCCACACTGCACCCACACCAGTAACCCAGAAGGGCCTCCCCAGGTGTAGGTCCTTTCTGTAACCACACCCACACACGTCCCTTTTGCCATGTGAGCTAACACAGTCACAGGTTCTGGGGATTAGGACCCGGACATCTTTTGGGGGGAGGGGAGCTATTGATCACACTACTCATTCTGCACAGCTTGAAAGAAAATTGCTTTAAATAATTACCAAGTAACTTCACAACAGCTCAGAGTATAATCAACTACTAAAATATGATATACAGATAATAAAACAATTGGGTCACAATGCGGGTCAGAATAAACAGACCTAGAAGAATGCTTTCCTAATTTTTCACCAGCAAGAAATACATTATCAGACTGTATTTGGGTGACACCTGTCAGGGCCGTGTCCTGAAACATGAGGTCGGGGAGGGTGTGCGGGGTGCGCACAGACAGGGCTGAGCCCCGAGGGTCCCAGTGACCGCAGGCCCAGAATCCACTGGACAGCGAGGCCTGCCGAGGGTTCAGGCAGGAGGACCCCAGACACTAGGGCGGGAGCTGGGTGGGCAGGATGTGGCTGCGGGTGTGGGGGTCCCTGAGATGCTGAGGCTTCTCACCACCTATTTGTGCAAGTGTCCCATCGTCTTTAACTCTCAGTTACCGCGGGATATCCTGATCTGTAGCGTCCATTCAACACAAAAGCACAACGTTTTAACAGCAGCCTGGCAGGGACTGCAGAGGGCGGTCCGGGCCGCTGAGATCAAGAAGCTCCTGAGAAACGGAGCACCGGCGCTGAGCCCGGAGCCCGGGGTGGGGGACTCCTCCCGCCCCGCCCCTCGGTGATCCCCAGCCCCGGAGCTTCCCGCTGGGGTCCTCTGCGGGGGAGGCCCGGGCGCCCGCACGTCTGAGCCCGGAGCCCGGGGTGGGGGACTCCTCCCGCCCCGCCCCTCGGTGATCCCCGGCCCCGGAGCTTCCCGCTGGGGTCCTCTGCGGGGGAGGCCCGGGCGCCCGCACGTCTGAGCCCGGAGCCCGGGGGACTCCTCCCGCCCCGCCCCTCGGTGATCCCCAGCCCCGGAGCTTCCCGCTGGGGTCCTCTGCGGGGGAGGCCCGGGGGCCTGCACGTCTGAGCCCTGGGCCCCGCGACCGAGCTCGGGGACAGGCCGCGCGCCGGTTCTCCTGGTCCTCCGCCCGCACGTTCCCGCTGAGGCGGCCGAGGCCCCAGGTCGGGCCGGGGAGGCGAGCGGGCCGGGGACGCGCGGCCCCGTCGGTGGCCGCGTGCGGGGAGCGGGTGCAGTTTCTCTCCGCGGTGCCCAGCCCGTTTGATCGTAAGTCCTTAGCCCGGCAGAGGAGCCGCTGTGCCGCCGGCGGGGCCCCCGGGTCATCCTCCTTCCCGGTCCGCGGGGAATTGGGACCCGTCTCCGCGGCCCGGGGCCGCCCGGCTCTCTCCTCGCCTCCTCCCGGCTTCTCGGGGCGCAGCCGGCTGCCGGGTTCCCGCTCCCGCCGAGGTGGCCAGGGGCCCAGAGTTCCTGCGGGGACAAGACTCCGGATCCCGCCCGGCCCCGTGCTCTCAGTGCGATTCGCCTGGCTCGCGGGCGCGGCTTCCCGGAGCGGCCGGCCGAGCGGCAGCCCCAGTCGGGGAGACGCGGCCGCCGGATGCGCCATTGGGCGGGGACACGGGGCCGCCTCCGCTCCTGGCCTCGCCGGCCGCCCCGTCTGCAGCCCGAGAGCCGGGGTACACCGCGCGAGGCCGCTTCACCGTCTGCCCGCAGAGCGCAGGGGCGGCCCCGAAACTACGACTTGGGGTCAATTGCAGGCCCCACCTGCAATTCTTTGATCTGGATGCTTTGATCCATGTCTCTGATGTGAAAGGGCCCAGATCTCCCACCCTGGGCCGAAGAAATGTTCTTTATAAATGTTTTGTAGAAGGCGTTCTTTCCGCTGCCAAAATAAGATGGTGGGTGATTTGAAACACCACCGTCACCCACACTGTTGGCGATGAGCCTGAAGGGCAGGTCTCAGTCCTGATTCCCTTTGGGTGCGCGGCGCACAGAACACTGCCGACAGGGCTGGTCATCAGCCGTCAGAGAGTCAGCTCCAGGGCTGGGGCTGGAAAGGCGGCTTCTGTCCCTCTAGGAGCCTCACTAGATACTGCTGACTTGATGGATGAGGAACTGTGCCCAGAGAATAACTGCTGCTCAGAACTCGATGGGCGCCCAGGAAAGGGGGTACCAGCCAGGGCAGCTTCACCCCCTGCTGGAGGCTGGGGAGGCACAGATGAGGTTGTTGCAGCAAAAATAGAAATGAAGCTTTTCCTCTCCTGAGAACAAGGAAAGTAAACAGCGAAGAGACTAGAGAAGAAACATGACTGGTCGTCAAAGAGTTAATCACTCCTAGTTTTAAGTGTTACTAATCTGTAGTGTCTGTAACCAGAAGTCCCCTAATTCTATGTAATTTTCATCCTGTCCCACATTTTTGCTCTCCCTGCACCCTCTTGTAGCAAGTCACCCCTTAGAGCTGTTTGTATTTTGGAAGGAAAGTGGCAGGCTGACGGACCCAGGAGACCCAGATTGTATACAGTCTCTCAGTTACCCCAGGTGGGGACAGAGCCCTGTTCCTGGGGTGCTAGCCCACTGTGTCCCCCTTGGCCAGCTGAGAAGTAAAGCCATCTACTTCCTCCAAAATTCCGTCTCCATATTTTTTAATGTGGTGGGTAGAAAAAGGCGAGATTTTGGCAGTAACAAGGTGGCCACGCATGAGCAGGGGAGGGGGCGGTGGACGGAGCATCCCTGGGGAAGGACTTTGCCCCCTCACACCTCAGGCAGCTTTTGGTAGTATGGTGTTTGATTTTTGATAATAAGTTTCATAGTTTCAGCACATGGCTAGCACAATCACTCTGTTTTGGAATGATGATCTCTCTGGGTGGGAGATTCCACTATAACTGGATAGAATAGGCCATGCATCTTACATCGCATGGACCAAATTCTGCTCCCAGATTGTGCTGGTAGGACCTGGAAGCTAAAACTGGTTTTTATATCTTTAAATGGTTGAAAATAATTCTTAAAAGTAATATTTGCAGCATGAAAATTATTTTCATTCAGGTTTCCTTGTCTATAAGGAATGCTTTATTGAGACAGGCTCTTTTATGTACCTTTTATCTGTGGTGCTTCTTGGATACAATGACTGAACTGAGAAGATGGAACAGATGTCATATGGCAAAGCTAAAATATTTACTTTCTGGATCTTTACAGAAGTTTGCCAACCTCCGCTCTAAAAATATGGTAGTTTTTTTTTTTTTTTTAAACACATATGCTGAGAGCTATACTTTAGAAACAGTTACACTGTGAATTTTGTCCTTTGAGACAAATCTCCTCTAGGTAGATGTAAAACTGGTTACGTCACTCTCAGTAATCTCAGTTAGAACAAACACCGAGCCTGTGCACTCAGTTGCTACTCAGTTGCTAAGTTGTGTCTCTTTGTGACTCTATGGACTGTATCCCTCCAGGCACCTCTGTCCATGGAATTTTCCAGGCAAGAATACTGGAGTGGGTTATCACTTCCTCCTCCAGGAGATCTTCCCAACCCAGGGATCAAACCCAGGTCTCCCTCATTCTTTACCATCTAAGCCACCAGGAAAACCTCTCAGGAGAATGGTCAAGTTGAATCAAGTTCTCAGAATGATGTTTACTCTACTTTCTGTCTCAACTGTCACTCCTTAATTGAATCTCCCATCCTTTTCTAGCTTGATTTGTCAAATTTTCCACCTCTGCCTGTCGCCTGCCCCCAAAGGGTCTTTCTGCATTCCTTCTAATCTATCCTTCCTACAGCAGAATATGTTACTTTAAAAAAAGAAAAGAAAAGAAAGAAAACACCACATTCTCCTTAAAACATTTCAATAATTTCTTACTACCACCAGGCCCAAGATTCCAGGAACTTCCATAACAGTCCCCTATGTTTCTCCTCACCGTAATCTTCCAGCCATTCTGGACTTTTAGTGCCTGACACTATACATTTCCCCCGATTCAAGACTTTATCTATGCTGTTCCTCCTGCCTGGGGAGCTCTTCTCCCTACCCCTTGTTCCACCAGCTCCCCATCATTTCACATTCATGTCTAATACCCCTTGTTTAGGGGAGTCTTCCCTAAACCATCAGCTCCCAGAGCACCTGCATTCACCCTCTGCAACATTTATCAGATTTTCGGTTCTTATGTGATTTCCTGCTGGACCAAAAACTTCATGAAAGCAGGGCTGTGTCTTGCTCATGTTCCTTTTTTGGCCCCTGACATGAGTTGATTCTCAGTCACTATTGAATGGATGATTGAAGGATGGCTGCCAAGGGTGTTCTAGAAAGGGCCTGGCTCTGCGATGATCTGGAGGTGCCACACATCTTCAGAGGATTTGGAGATTGACCTAGGTAATCTCTAACATTCATCAGCTCTGACATGTATTAATCTTTGGGCTTACCCCCAAGCCTGTTCCATTTGCTCCTGGATATTTGGTTGAACATTGGTTGTACTCAGTGACTTGAGATTCAAGATTAGGCTGTGGAAAAAAAGTTAAAAGTGACAGCAGTTTGGTTGCAGATAAGTACACACATAAAATAATCTACATAATTTCTGTGATCTTCTTTAAGTTACACAATTCAGAGAATAGCCACCACAATCACATAGTCATGCACTTGGCCAGATAGTTTCCTGGGTACTAAATTACTATAGCCAAAGAACCAAGTGTTATCTCTGAAGGTCTGGGAACTAGCCACATTTGGCCAATGGAGAACTTAACTTATGGCAGTTTTTATCTTTTGCTAAGTATAGACACTGGAAAGGGATAGATGACCCTCCAAGGGGACTAATCAAGCAGGTTAAAACTTGTACTCTAGAAACACAAGGGATCCTCTCCATGGGAATGTCACTTTATTCAAAGCTTTCAACATCCTCTGAAATGGGGAATATACAGGGCAAAACTCTGCCAGCTATACTTGCAATTAAAATTTGCTTGTGGCTTTTTATATGAGTGGATTCTCATTCATATCTCTCCGTAGATTTTAAGATCACAATTAATGTTTCCTGAATTACAGAAGTCAGTTCTGCATCACCTAGGATTAGGGCAGATTCACACCCACTCTTGTGGTTTAATGTGAAAACAACCTTCTGTAAAGTGCTATAGAACACATGGTCAGCTGAGTCTGTGGCTAAAATCTGGGGAAAGTCTCTTAGGGAGTTGTTTTCCTGCCAGATGTTTGATACTACAAGGGGAGAGGTTCAAGTCTGGATTTGTGTTTCCAAACAGTTGCTCTAATTAATGCAGTACTTATCAAAAGTAATGTCCATTATCACCATTGTTGGAAACAGAGTCATTACTGAATGACCACACCCTTTTCTGATGTAGAGTGGAAATGCCCCAGAGCCACACACTAGGGCTGGGAGAATCTGCCCCATGACAGGTGGTGGGAGGAGATCACTTTCCTATCTCAGCGAGTTTACCATCCACTGAATGATCATTCTCACAGGCAGCCCCAAGACTCCACATGGAATGTTGGGAGGGTAACTGACCCAGGACCTCCTAAGACCTGCACTAGTCCTGCAGGCCGACAGAAAAAGGGTGATCTAACTTACACGTGGCATCTTAAAATAAATAAATAAGTAAAAAACAGAGCACCAAGGTCATCAATGCAGGACACAGATTGGTGGTTTCAAAGGGTGGGCTGTGGTGATGTGAGGAGTGGGCGGAGGTGGTCAGAGGAACAGACTCACAATTATAGAAAAGTAACTCATGGGGTCATCATGTGTAGCATGGCAACTATAGCTAATAATACTATTTATTTTGTGCACTTAAAAGTTCCTAAAAGAGTGGATCTAAAAAGTCTTCATCACACACACGAAGGTTGTAGGTATGTAAGATGATGGACATGAGATGGACTTATCATGGTGATCATTTCCGAATATATATAGATAAGGAATCATTATGTTGCACACAGAAAGCTAATATAAAGTAAAAGTCAACTATGCGCCAATTAATAAAAACTCGAAAATGGTGGAAGGATGATATGCGCTCTCACAATTGCTGAGAAAGATAAAGCATTGAGCTTTGCATCAGAGTCTGCAGTCTTCCTTCCTCTCATCAATGGAAAGGGTACGTACAGCCTTGGATACAGCAGATGGGATAGGCCTGGGGTTCTGCATTTCTCATAAGCTCCCAGGAAATGCCAATTCCTGCAGATTCCTGGCTGCACTTTGACTAGCAAGGTGTTAAAGCTCCTGAGGGTGGAGATTAACTGGGCTGGCTTCTAAGGGATCCAGTTACAATTATGATGAGTACAGCACAGGGGCTTTTTTGGCCTTCATTCCTGGCAGTGTGAACAGTTGCGGGGTGAGCTGAGGTGGCGATTCCTTGTGCAGAGAAGAGGAAGATGGCAAGTTTCATCAGACTAGAAATGATGTGGTTTCATGTTCATATACTGACCTCTGCAGACACATGGAGCCCACCAGCAAAGACCTTCAGAAATAAAGGCTAAAATAACACTATGATTTTTTTATTATTATTTTGGAATGCTATCCACAATAAATAAACTAGATTAAAACAAAATGATTTTATGCCACAGCTCAAGTGGTTCAATTACCTGGGAGTTTTTTTTTCAAGTTTTATCCTTTTTTTTTTTTTTTTTTTAATTGGATTGCGTCTAATCTTTTATTTATTTATTTTCAAGTTTTATCTTGAATTAATCTTGGAGGGCTCAGCAGGAACCCTTCTTAGAAGTGTCTGCAATTACATGAGGGCTTGACTGAGTGTGTCACTGCTTGTCCAAAGGTCTGGTGGCAAATAAAACATAAATGACATAGGAAGGACCCTTTACTACACTTGTTAAAATATGGCAGGGACTTCCCTGGAAAGCTCTAAGTTCTTGGTCCCTGTGAGGAGTAGAAAGTGAGTCTGCAGAAGACGCAGATGGGCCACAGGAGAGGAGCCAGCCGAGCTCCTCGCCCTCTCAGCTCCTCTGATAAAGGCTCTGTCTGACCCCCAAGACCCTCAGACACGCCTCCCGAGGGCAGCGGGTCTTGAGAGGCCTGGTGTGGGCCCCGGTGCTCTTCTCTGACCTGGGGGAGGAAGCGGTGGGCTCAGGAGAGACCCTGGGCGTGGAGTGAGGGCCCCGGGCTCGGGCTGGGCCACGCGCCGAGGGACAGCATCCCCGCGCTCCCCTGGGGTCAGCGTCCACGGGGGTAAGATGAGCGGCCCGGCCGCTCTGGGGTGTTTCTCACGGTCCCTTGATGCTTCAACAGTCCTTGGGCCCCAAGAAAGCTGGCAGATGTCGGAAGTGTGTGCTCTCGGGCAGGACTCAGTGGTAAAGAATCTGCCTGCCAATGCAGGAGACAGGTCCGGCCCAGGAAGCCCCCACACACAGGAGCAGCTGAGGCCGCGCACCACGACTGTCGCCGGTGGAGCGCGGAGCCGCGACTCCTGCGGCCCGTGCCTCCCGGAGCCTGTCTCTGCAGCAGGAGAAGCCGCGCGAAGAGAAGCCCGAGCCCCACCGCTGGAGAAAAGCCCCCACGGTAGTGAAGGCTCGGCACAGCCAAAATAAATGAACAAAAAAAACTATTTAAAGAGAAGAGGTGTGTGGCCTCTGGGCCCTGAGCAGCCCCCTGGAGCCCGTGGGGAGGTTCTGGCCGAGGCCGTCTCCACAGACGAAGGTGCCGTGGGGCTCGGGGCGCAGCTGGCCAGTGACACCCCGAGAGGACTGCCCTCTTCCTGCCCACCTTCTCCGCCAGCAGGCTGGCAGGGGGGCAAGTCCTGGAGCCTGTCCTCACTCCGAAGTCTGGGTGGCCTGTACACGGGGTCTGTGTGAAGCGGCACAGGGCATTTCCGTCTGTCGGTCCCTTCTCTGTCCCTCCCTGGCTTGGAAGCCCCTGGAAGGCAGGGCTGGTGAGCTCTGCACACGGTGATCCTGGGCCCCCGAAGCCCCAGCGGCAGCAGACCCTGGGGAGTGACCGGGAGAGGGAGCCGGGGTGGGTGCACCGGAGAGCGAGGGGCTCTGCTGGGAGATGGAGAGACGGGGAGGGGGGCTTCCTAGAGTGAAAGCTGCTCCCCCACCGCATGGACAGGGCCTGAGATGAGACCCAGATGGCCCTGCAAGCCTGATGGGGGAGCCGCAGGCCTCAGTCTCTGAGCAGGTGAGCAGTGAGCACCTCTGGGCCTGAGCGAGTCGTGGAGACTGGATTCCGGCCCTCAGGAAGCCCTGGGCCTCAGAGGGGCGTCAGGCAAGACATAAGTGCCCCAGCTTGTGCCAGGTGCTCGCCGAGAAAAGCCACACAGGACCAGAGGAAAGGCAAGGAGTGACAGCACAGCCTGAGGGAGTCACAGGGAATCAGCATAAAGGGAACCTTGTCCCAGGCTACAGCGTGGATGAACTTTGAGGACATCATGCTAAATGAAATAAGCCAGACACAAAAGGGTAAACACATGAACTTATATAAGGTACCCAGGGAGTGAAATTCTCTGTCATGTCCGACTCTTTGAGACCCCATGGCCTGAATTCTCCAGGCCAGAATACTGGAGTGGGTAGCCTTTCGCTTCTCCAGGGGAGCTTCCTAACCCAGGGTCGAACCCACGTCGGCCACATTGCAGGGGCATTCTTTACTAGCTGAGCCACATGGGAAGCCCATGAGGTACCTAGAGTACTTAATGACTCAAAGTAGTCAAATTCATAGACACAGAAAGTGGAATAGTGGTGGGCAGAGGCTGGGAATAGGGAAATGGGGACTGGGTCAGTGGGTGCAGAGTTTGAGTTTTGCATTAAGAGTTCTGGAGCTGGGTTACACATTAATGTGAATGTATATGTCACAGCTGAAGTGGCCACTTAAAGTGGCTAACAGGCTAAATTTTAGGTTACGTGTATTTTATCTCAATCTTAATATATAAATAATTACTCATCTTTCAGTTATTCAAAAGCCCGGGATTTTGCATGATGCACTCAGCCAAAAAAAAAAAAAAAAAGTATATTTACAAAGAAATAATTATTTACTCATCTTTAAGTTATGCAAAAGCCCTGCACTTTGCATGATGTACTCTGCATATAAGTTAAATAAGCATGGTGACAATATACAGCCTTGATGTACTCCTTTCCCGATTTGGAGCCAGTCTGTTGTTCCATGTCCAGTTCTAACGGTTGCTTCCTGACCTGCATACAGATTTCTCGGGAGGCAGTAATGTGATCTGATATTCCCATCTCTTGAAGAATTTTCCAGTTTGTTGTGATCCACACAGTCAAAGACTTCGGCGTAGTCAATAAGGCAGAAACAGGTGTTTTTCTGGAACTCTCTTGCTTTTTTGATAATCCAACAGATGTCGGCAAGTTGATCTCTGGTTCCTCTGCCTTTTCTAAATCCAGCTTGACTGTCTGGAAGTTCATGGTTCATGTACTATTGAAACCTGGCTTGGAGAATTTTGAGCATTACTTTGCTAGTGAGTGACATGGGTGCAACTGTGTGGCAGTTTGAGCATTCTTTGGCATTGCCCTTTTTTGGGATTGGAATGAAAATGGACCTTTCCCAGTCCTGTGGTCACTGCTGAGTTTTCCAAATTTGCTGGCATGTTGAGTGCAGCACTTTCACAGCATCATCTTTTAGGATTTGAAATGGCTCAACTGGAATTCCATCACCTTCACTAGCTTTTTTCATAGTGATGCTTCCTAAGGCCCACTTGACTTCACATTTCAGAATATCTGGCTCTAGGTGAGTGATCACACCATCATGATTATCTGGGTCATGAAGGTCTTTTTGTGCAATTCTTCTTTGTACTCTTGCCACCTCTTCTTAATATCTTCTGCTTCTGTTAGGTCCATACCATTTCTGTCCTTTATTGAGCCCATCTTTGCATGAAATGTTCCCTTGGTATCTCTAATTTTCTTGAAGAGATCTCTAGTCTTTCCCATTCTATTGCACCAAGGGCAACTCATATTTAAATATTTCTAAACACATTCATGATACCTTTAAAAATCTTTTGGATATCTTTAATCTTGGACATTTTCCAGCTTTACTCTTGGGAATCAGTGTGACTTTTCCTTTCAGAGAGCATTGTTTGATATGCTTGGTCTTTTCCCACAGATCTTTTCCCCAGGGTTAATTAGTAGAATCAGAGAGTGAGTCACCTTTTTCATCAGATGAAATGTGGATAAGAAAGAAATTTGTTTTACGATTAATATTTGTACACAGAGTGTAGAGTCCTAGTCACCAAGCTTCTCACTTCTCTCCAACTCAACATGCAACAGACTCTTGTTGTAGCCACCCAGCTCCCAGGGACAGCCATGCCCGTGAGTTCTGGCCAAGCTAAATTGAGTAGAAGTTTCATTGGCTCTGAACAGGCCTGGCCTCTGAAAATGTCCCACAAGGCATCCTTTCCCATTTCTAGCTGAGCGGAATAGATCCAGTGCCAGGGCCAGATTTGAAACCACCGGTTGTTGATGACAAACTTATAACTCAAAGGTACCATGGCCCCTGAATCCTTTTGTTGAAAGGAAATCAACAAGCAGAGTCACTTGACATTTGAAAGCTTATGTTCAAGTAAAGGTAAGATTTTATGATGTTCATGCAGCTGATATTTTCTTGTTTATATGCTACAGTGAGTAACTTTAACTTACAGGATTATGGATTAAAAAATCAACTAAAAATTCTTTCAAATTCTGAAATAGAAAATAGTTTTTTGAATATTTGAAAAGATAAAAAATACATTTATTTAAGAAACATTCAGCATGCTCTCTCAAGCATTGTTTTAGAATTTCAAGATGTACATTTGTGCCCGCATGCTAAGTCACTTCAGTCATGTCCGATTATGTGTGACCCTATGGACTGTAGCCTGCCAGGTTCCTCTGTCCATGGGATTCTCCAGGCAGGACTACTGGAATGGGTTACTGTGCCCTCTTCCAGAGGATCTTCCTGACCTATGAATCAAACCTGTATATCTTACAACTCCTGCATTGGCAGGTGGGTTCTTTTACCACTACAGTCACCAAGATGTACATACACCAAGATGTATATACATTAAATATAATCCCATAATTTTGCTTTCAGACATTTTATAGTCAGTATAAAAATACAAAAATGGCCACCACGCCTGCTTTGGATAATTGAAGTTGACGTGTGGTGGATATGGGTGGAGAGGCAGCAGGTGTGGATCATCTTTGTTTCTGGGAACACTCTTAGTTCTGGCTTTTGACAACAGTTTCAATATAGAGAATTTTCTCAATCCACCTGGAGCCAAGGAACTTCTCAGCCCAATCTGTGAAGCCTTAATCCATAATCTGTAGCAAGCAACCCAGAAAGCCCAGTCATAACCCCTGCAGTATTAAACCTCAATTCTTCTTCTTCTTCTTGCAGTTGCTCAATAGTGTCTGACTCTTTGCGATGCCATGGACTGTAGCCTACCAGGCTCCTCTGTCCATGGGATTCTCCAGGCAAGAATGCTGGAATGAGTTGCCATTTCCTTCTCCAGGGGATCTTCCAGACCCAGGGATAGTCAGACTTTAATACTGACAGCTTCCTTATTTTTAATCATCCTTCCTATTAGAAGCAAAAGGGAGAAACCAAATATGTCCCTCAAACACACATAGAGGAGGCGCGTCTTCTATCCAGTCCTCCCCCAGCTTTCCTGCATCACAATCTCTGATCACAATATGCTTCCTTTTTTCTACCAGAAAACTTTCCCATGCCTATGCCTGACTCTGGGAGATAGCAAAAAATAGAAAGGTTTGGTGACCTGCAGTCCATGGGATCACAAAGAGCTGGACCCAACTTAGTGACTGAACAACAGCAGCCACAATGCCCAAGTCTCTGCCGAACAAAAGGGGTGGTAACTGAGTCCTTCACATTATGGAGCAAGAGTGCAATAAACAGTGCTCATTCTCTTTAGGTAATTTTTGTTTGCCTACAGATGTCAGAAGAGTGAGAACCAAATAAAAGTCAGGATAATATGTGCTGCTTCTGTTAAATCTTACAAAAAAAAAAATCCTTTATCACAATATTTAAGTTGAAATCTAATTCACATAAAGTTTATTCTGTAAAATGTACAACTGAATGATCTATCATCTGTTTACAAAGTTGTGCAACTATCATCACTACCTAAATCAGAGCATTTCATCTCCTCACAAAGAAAGCCACTATCCATTCAACAGTCACTTCCCCTCCCACCTTCCCCCAACTTCCGACAATCTGTGTGCTTTTTGTCCCTAATGATTTGCCTATTCTGCATATTTAAAGTGCATGGATTTGTACAACAGTGGCCATGTATGCTGGTTTCTTACACGTGGTGCTATGTCTTTGAGACTCATCTATGGTTTAGCACATGATTCATTCCTCTGTTTGAGTTGAGAATTTTCCTTTCTAGGCCACTATAATACACACACACACACACACACACACACACAACCAAGTTCTTTTCTTTTTAATTGCGAAAAACTCACAGGATATAAAATTACCATTATGGCAATGTTACGTGCTCAGTCCACGTCACTAAGAACTGTCTTTGTGCAGGGACCCTCTTTGCTGCACCGGCCCTGAGCCGCCAGCTAGCACAGCACACCAGCCCAGCCATGACACCCCATCTCGGGACCCTCCATACCACCCACCTGATTAGGACCCAACACAGGCCTCCCCATGGCGGCATAAGAAGAGAACTCCATGGGGGCTGGGCAGTGGTGGCAAAGGAGAGAGATACCCAGGAGAAGGACAGGAGAGGCGGGTGGAAGAGCCTCCCATGCTGAGCTCCCAAGGCTCAGTCGCATGCTCGCCAGACCAGCCCTACTTAACTGCTGGGGTCAGCACCGGTCAGACTGGTGGGGAGGTGTGACCCTGGACGCCAGCAGCTTCAGCCAGACACCCGACAGTCTACACTGCAAACCTGCCAGGCCAGCTTCAGTCCCCGGGCCCGTTGCAGAGCCCCAGAGCCCCAGCCTCATGTGGGGGCTATGCCAGCCACACCCTCCAGAGCTCCACATCCCCAGCTCTCAGGAGAATCCTCTGAGCTCCCAGGAGGTCGTGTCCACTCAGGGTGTATGACAAGCGGCGTTAGGCTGGGGCCAGTTGGACGTGGTCGCAGTGAGACCAAGTTTCTCTGTATCTCTTCTGCTCCTGAAGCGCCCATTTTCTGTTACTCGCTCAAGCCTTGCTTTGTCCAGGCATCCCCCCAAATACAGCCAGGCTGCAGGGAGGGGTTTCAGGGCAGAGCAAGAGCTGCAGTGTCTCATGGTGAGCAGGGCTGGCCACAACTCACCCTCGACTCTGAGAGAGCATCACTGTGGGTGAGAAACTGACCCTCTGAAGGCACAGGTGACTGCTCCTGGATCACACAGGGGCCTTAGAACTTAGGTTTGTCTTGTGACCTCTACAGCTGTCTCTAAAGGATGGACCATCTAGCGAGGAGACAAACTGATCCCTGGTAATCACAGTCAGATTGGTTAAGGACCAAGTGGGTGTGGTGGGGCTGTGGGAACAGGGATGGGACCTGCCTGCTTCCGTTGGTTTCCCACCCCCCCCACTCCCCTGACCTTCTCCTCCTCAATATCATAACTTGTATTGGGCTTTCTTGGCCCAGACACAACAGAAGTGATCATTCAGTTACTCAATATTCAGTGGAATAGTCATGAAGTGACATCAAGTGTAAAAAGAAATAAAACTGAAAATAAAATTCATCCAGACAGGTAATGTTTTAGATGAGGTTAGTGTCAGAGAAGATCCTTGGGCTCTGTGTAAAGTTCCCCCTGAAACTCTGGCCCTGGAAGGAGGGAGAAGATGACACCTTTGGTGAATGTGACCTAAGCCTGGTTTGTGTTTAACCAGCTCATTGATTTGGTCATTCATCATCGTCACATTTTCTGAGCCCCATTCTGCATCTTCGAGGTCGTCACAGGGCTTACAAGCTGGAGAGCTCATTGAAGTGTAAAGACTTGAGGGGTCCTTAGTGATGCAGAAAATTGTGCAGGCAGAGCAGGTGATGGAGAAAGGCATTGTGGACCAGGCGAGATCTGAGCTGGGTCTCCAAGGGTGAGTGATCAGTTAGCTAGGGCCTGGCTCTGAGCAGGACTCAAATACATGATGAATGACTAAATGAATGAAAATGGAATCTTCCTGAGAGAGCAAGAGTGCCAGCTCTTCTGTAACTGAGTCCAAGCTTGTACTGCTCACCTCACGACAGGCCAATTAATTGAGAGATGAGTTGTTGGTGCAAGGACAGTGGCTTTATTCAGAAACCCGGGACTCTTGCACCAAGGACCCATCTTACCTGAGTTAGAATTCAGGCTTCTTTTCTATTTATACAAAAAGGTGGGGGGGTGGGGGGGGAGGTAAGTCAAATATTTCTTCATTCCAATCATCCTCCAGAGGGGATGTGTTCATTTCTGCCTCCCTGCTGTGACTCACAGGAGAGTCTGGTCAGGAGGTTTCCTGTGAACTGAACAAAGTTATTTTAGCTTGGTGCTCATTACCTGGGATGCAGGGTTCCCAGAGATGGAACTTTATGTATAAGCATATAGGCAACATTCCTTTAGCTGTTACCTCATAATAGGTAGACTATGAAGGGTCCTTGTCTATGACGAATTCAGGCCAAAGCTCGGAACTGCAGTCACACAGGGGCGATGTGGAGAGGCCCCGCGGGGCGCCCACTCCACCCCCTCAAAGTCTTCCTGACTAAGCAGCCTGTGTCTTGACTCCCCAGGGCACCTGTCTGGGCTGTTCTCTCAGACTGGGCTGTCAGAAGCAACAGTCAGCTGGGCTCCTCCCTGATCAGGCCCGAGGACACCAGCTGCCTCACCTGAAATGGGTCAGTCTCTCAGTCATGTTTGAAGCTTTGTGACCCCATGGACTATAGCCCACCAGGCTCCTCTGTCCATGGGATTCTCCAGGCAAGGATACTGGAGTGGGTTGTCATTTCCTTCTCCAGGGGATCTTCTCGACTCAGAGATCAAACCCAGGTCTCCTACATTACAGGCATATTCTTTACCATCTGAGCTACCAGAGACATGCATAAGAAACTGCTACTTGCAAAACTGGGGTCAGAAGCCTGGGTGTTTGGTTCAGGCTCTACGAGACATTTCACATCCTCCTAGTATCTCCTCTCATCTCCCTGAGAAACTCTCATGTCTCAGGACACCTCTAACCAATACTCTGCTTTTGGTGGGATCTAGTGCTCAGAGGTTAATATTTTCAGCCCAGAGAGACACAGCCTGTGCTTTAGACATGAGAAACCCTCCCATCTAGCCCCAATCCATCCAAATCTCTCCCGTTCCCCAGATCCCACGGCCAGCAGACAGTCCCTGAGTCTGTTCAGCAGACAAGCTCCCACAGTGTCTGGCGCTGAGGCTCCTCCCGCCCCCGTGTCCCATCAGCCCTGCACGATGAGCCCCAGTCCTGGGAATGGAGGGGCCCCTCTGCGCTTCTTCTGGGGCTGCTGTTCGGCCTTCTTCCTCCTTCAACCAGAGCAGGGAGCTGGGCTCATCCAAGCCCGGGAGTGGGGGGGTAGGAGGGGACGAGCAGTCAGTCTCTCTGTCTCCCGCGGCCCTGGGGGAGGAGGCGCTGGGGGGATGGCGGACGGGGCTTGGCCTGCTCAGCGGTCAGGACTCAGGACACATTCGGGGGAGGCTGAACCTACTGGGGAATGTTGATGGTGACAAGCTCTTTCCATCTGTGTAGGAGCTGGTCCAGCTCACCAAGCTCTCTCAAAACTAGCACCCTTCATCTGGCAACAGGGGGTGGGCTGAGTATTTTCCAGGAAACTCCTCTCTAACCTCTGCGAAACATTCTGACAGGGTCTCTGATGATGCAACAGAGGTCCACTTTGGTTAAGAATCAACGAGGACTCACTGTTTGGCCCATGGATCCCCATGCTATGTAGCAGCCTTGATGGGAGGGGAGTTTGAGGGAGAAAGGACACACGGATGTGAATGGCTGAATTGTTCCCTTTGCTGTTCACTTGAAACTATCACAGCACTGTTTGCTAAAGGGCTATACCTCAAATAAAAAACAAATGTCAAAAGTTAAAAGGCAACAACACATGACCAAACACTCAGGAAAAGAAGACACTGGATGATTTGGACATTGGCTTCAAAAGTACATTTTGGTAACACAGAAAACTACAGTGCTTTAAAATCCTAGTTTATGATTTAGAATCTATGATATGTAGATGAGTGCTCAATTGTTTAATACAGGCACCAATAAAAATACAAGCTGAAGACTAACTGGTTTTAATATAATTTTCTGTTTTCATAAATTTTGCACTATAGACTAAAGTCAGGGCACATGATAATCTGTTTATGTGTCTCCCTCCCTCCATCTCCCTCCTGCTGTTGTTTTAAATTTATGTCACTAGTGAGTGCACTCCAGCTCTCCTGCAACACACACCTTCATTCTGTAGGAGAAGTGATAACACTCGCTTGCACTCGTGTAAGTGAGGAGGTGATGTACGGTGATGGAAGGAAGGAGACTGGTGGGAGACCCGGCCTGGACTCAGCCAGGGGCTTTGCCCCGACACTCGCTACCCGGTTCCCTGTTGACCTGTAACAGGGCCTGGAAAATCCTGTGAGGACCCCTGGCTAAGAACCTTCATGCACGTCTCGCCATTTACATCGTGGGAATGGAGTTCCCAAAGATCTTCAGATTTCTGATTTCTTTTGTCTTCATTAGTCTTCTCACCAGGGGTGTTGTTAATTAAATCAGCCTATATATTATTAACATTAACATATATTGTTGATTTATAGATATTATTATAATATAATAAATTTATATTTATTATATTAAAATAATTATGATAAATATAATTATATTATAATAATATTATAATAAAATAATAATAAATAATAATATTATTATAATAAAATAATAATAATACATCACATTTAACATTTACTTGCATTATATATACCTATGTTTATATAGCATTATGTTAAAATAAATTAAATTAATAAATATAAATATATATTATATATTTATTTATAATTATATTTATTATATATAATATATATAAATTTATTAATAAATATAAATATTTATTAATTTAATTTATATAAATATATATTTATTATATATAATATATAAATTTATTATATTTATTTATATATTTATTAATAAATATAAACATTTATTAATTTAATTTATATAAATATATAAAATTATATAAGTATAAATTTATAAAAATATTATGTATTTATATATATTTACAATATATAATTATATATATTATATATAGAATTATATATAATTTATAAATATATATACTTATATATAAATATTTATATAAATAAAAATTTATAAATATATATATATAAATTATATAAATATATATAAATATATATATATAAATATATATAAATGTAAATATAAATATACATTAATATATTTATATATTATATAAATATATTTATATATAAATATATATTTATATATATAGAAATTTATATATATAAATTTATATAAATAGAAATAATAATAAATAATAAATAAAATAATAATAATACATCACATTTAATATTTACTTGCATTATATATACATATGTTTATATAGCATTATGATAAAATAAATTAAATTAATAAATATAAATAAACTAGCATAACAATATGAGTATATATGACTCCTCAGAGGCAGGCCTTTGCCTTTTGTATGGTCAGCTCTTCCTACTGACCATATTTTGTTTGCCAGAAAACAATGAAGACTGAGGCCAGAGTGAAAGTGAGGGGAAGGCAGGCAGAGAAGACCCAGCCTGAAATTACAGGGGAGACACAATGAGTCACTCAAGTGAGAGAAGTGTGCCCCCGAGACCAACCTGAACTGCAGTCTTAGTGAGGGGAGCGGATGTGACCCCTCACCCGGCCCATCGGCCCCTTCTGGGGAGGCTGAGCAGGAGGAAGCCTCCTCCAGGTGTCTCCTCCGGCTCCTCCCGGGGACCCTCTCATCCTCCCCAGTCTCTGCTGCGACCTTTGTCCTTCGCTGCCAGCAGGCCGTTCACTGCCCTCCGCTGTTCTCCTACCGGCTCTCTTTCCTTCCCTTCCTGATTCTCTGGGCTGCTACCGGCCAGGCTGGAGACGCAGGCATCACGGGACCTCCCTCCAGCCAGTGAGCTGTCCTCGCCCCGCCCTCCTCCTTGAGAGCTGGGTTAATGGGGTGCCTGGGGTTTATTACTGAGGCTTTCCTTGCTCTCAGATTCCTCCCTTCCAGATGCTGAGATGTGCAGGGCAACTAAAGACATTTCTGCATTTCCCTGAATGTGGATGCTAGATGAACCTAGTTTCCTTAGAGCAGAATCATATTGTTCTAAACAAAGATTTTTATATTCCCCCAAACAGGAAATGGTGACACCTCAAAGTCATACTGTTACTTGACAAAAGCAAGTTGTAAAACAACACACATTATTTGTCTAACTGAATTAAACATGATACTATGTTATCTGTGTAAATATATATATATATATTTGAAAATGTTTTTTAAAAAGCTGGAGGAATATATACAAATGAACCACAGGCACCTTGATAGGGATGAAAGAGAAATTTTACTTTTACTCTAAATTATCCAGTGTTTTTGTGTGTACTTTTAATTCAGGATGAACTTGAACAAGAGTATATACTGTTTGTATTAAATAAACACTTTACATATGATTGTACAGAACTAGCTTATCATAAAAACTGAACCAATGCATTTCAGAGTCAAACAAATGATAAGCTGTGTAGAAGAGACTGAATATTTGCTGAAGGGTTAAAGATAGAATGAGCACACGAGCAGCCCAATCAATGAAATGCGGGCTGCACACTGCTGTCTCCTCCAGTCACTAGAACATCTCTTGAACACTTGCTGGGTTTAAGTCAGCCTGGAAATCAGTTACCTGTCCAAGGCAAGCCAGAATTTATGCCAAGCCCATAGAAAAGACATGTTTTAACTAATTTGGCTGCCAATATCTCTGAGGGGAAGAATATGTACACTTTATTCTCAAAAGTTATTTTGGCCTGTCCTACAATGGATTATTTCATTAAAAACAAAACACTCAAACTAACATTGAAAACCACCATTTTGGTGTACCTTAAAGCTTTTGCCATTTTAGAGCTTTCTCTTTTTCTGTCATCTCTTAAACACATGCAAAATAAATACAGTGGAGTCCCCAGCAGGAGCTGCTACTCAAGGAGCTCTGGGCCTCAGTCCTTACTAGGAGTTAAAGTGGCAAAGAGATTTTTTGCTCCAGAATTCTAAAGGCATTTTGGTGTTGGATAATCTGAACCTGTGGAAAGCATATGATAGCCTGATACTGTTTCTTACAACTGCCGGAGTTCAAAGATTTTCAATATCTTACTTTCTGTAAGCAAATATTGAGAATGCTCAGGAGAGAGCATAAATATAATAACATAACTCGTTATAAATAGCATGTAAGTAGAAAGTGTAGTTAGATGTGAGTCTAACTTAAATTCCTAGTTCCTGTGACTCTCAGTCCATAAGGCTCAGACTACATTCTTTGGGCATTTCTACGGAGTGGACAGTAGGTGGCACTTTCAGCCTGTTTAAAAAACAGTTCACCGGCTTTGGCTTGTTTGCTTGCTTTTTAACTGTTTTACCACCATTGCACAGAAAACAGTCATTTTGTACATAAGTGTATGAAGTCCAGATCAATGTCTTGGGAGCAATTTCAGAACACAAAGCCATTTAACTGAATCTGTAGGAAGCATTTACAAATAACCACAGAAAAGACTTTACCTTTTTGTAGATCCAAACTGCAAAAAGAAAGTGAAAGTCACTCAGTCATGTCCGACTCTTTGTGACCCCTTGGACTGTAATCCCGCCAGGCTCCTCTGCCCATGGAATTCTCCAGGCAAGAATGCTGGAGTGAGTTGCCATTCCCTTCTCTAGGTGTCGGGAGCCACCAGGGTGTGCCCAAACCGAACCAAGGTCGCGGGACGAGAGAGGAACCTGCAAGGCAGCTCTTTCTCGCATGGGGCTGCCCCGGGGGCCCAATATGTCCCCTCAGGAGCCACCAGGATGAGAACAGAATCTGCAAGCAGCTCTTCCCCTTGAGATTGTCTCGGGGGCCCGGTACATCCCTTTCTTCCTTCTGTCTTACTGTTGTTGGGCTTTCTATTAATTTTTGGAAATATAATATATAGTAATAAGGCCTCCCTGGAAAAGTCCAAGGCTTTTTTGGAAATGCTCATGATTGCTCTGGCTCAGGACATGACCATAAACATCAAGTCAGCAAAGAAAAGGTCAGAGGTATAGTCTGGCTGCTTGCTTAAAAGATTATAATGTTCTAGAATAGAAAAGAGTAGAGGCATTTAGATTTAGAAGTAGATGCACTGCATCAGTTTACTTGCTCCTTGGTTGAGAGGGTTTTCTTTATTGCTATTTCCTTGCTGCTATTTGTTCATTGTTTCCCTTTCTTTAAACAACATGATATTATGGGCATTTTTGTAGAGTTAGCAAATGGGGTACATAGATTTCAAGAGATTTATACTAACCAGCTTCACTGCCATTATCTCACTATTAATAGAGGTGTTTTGCTGCTTTAGAGGTGTTTTTGCTGTTTGATAGTTAATCATTGTAAATTGAAACTTTGTGGTTTCAGGTAAAGAAAAATATCAGGTTTTTCTCATGGTACTATTCTCAGAAATGTCAAACATGTTACTGTGACCCTTTCCATGTATTGTTTTGTTGTCCAAAGAATTTACACTGTACCTGAGATTTGTAGGACATTGTTTTTGTTAGAGTGAAAATGTTAGGCCATTGAGGCAAGAAGACTATGTACGGGATTTTTAAAAATAAACCCTGTAATCAGAAACGTTCTAGATGAATGCATATGGGAAAGAAAAATATTGACAGATGCATGAAACTATATCGGATGTAATATGTGGTGATTTAGGGGGGAGGAAATGTTCATTCTGTACAAACTGAGCTATCCTAAAAATAAAAAAAAGCTACCTCTTCTACTCAACCTTCTGTGTGTGACGGTCTTCTTCCAAATTATCCAGGATAAAATGCTTTTGGTGTTTGTGTTGCAAATGCTCATTGCTACTTTAATTTCTGATAATGACAGAATCTCAGGTCGACCTAGGCCCTGTTCTAAACTAGTTTGTGCCCTGTAACCCTGGTCAGATACATAGACTTTATAAAGTTTGGTTTTTCTTGTTTGGAAACAATTTGACCCAGCTCAAAAGTGAAAAGCAAACTACTAGACCTTAAAATGTTCCAGTAGAGTACAACCAAATGCTGTTGATTCTAGGTACTTCATAGGATGTTTTTAAGCCTTGTCAGCCACCAGATTCTCTTGATTCTGAAAGCTGGGTTTACTAGGGCCTGGTAGCAATGGAAGTGTGATGAAATCACTGCAGCAGTGTTCTGCTCCAATGCACAGGGCCTGGACAGACTGGGAACAATGATAAAATATTTTGAAGGGGTGAATCCAGGGCATGTAATCTTATCTGAACAAAAGCTTGTGCACCGACGCATTTTATGCATCACTTCAGGGCGCCCACAGGCTCCCTGGGCTCTCCAAATCCCTCAGCTTAAGAGCTCCTGGCCCGGGAGTGAAAGAAAACAAAGGCAGCCCTTCCATCTTCCCATTCTGACCTCTGGTCCCATCACAGCCTCACCCCTGAGAGGGACGGTGGACGCTCAGCTCGCTGTCCCAGCCGCACGGCTGCCAGCCGAGTTACAGGCGCAGCCCTGCCCAACGGCCTGCTGCTTCCTGCCTGCTGCCGGGCGTTGTGAGAAGGCCCCAAGGAGATCTAGGAAAAGCAAAGGGGAGTCCAACTCAGCAGAGCGGCCTGGAAAAGCGAGGGAGCTAAAGAGACAGGAAGCACGAGTCAGGTCAAGGAAGGACCCACTTCCGGCTGTGCTGATAACGGACGTGGCCGAAGCGTCCTGCTCCCTGCGCGCGCGTCTCTGCGTCTGCAGGCACTTCCGGTTTGCCTCACCGTGAGAGGCGACTGCTTGTCAGAAGGCAGATCTTTTCTGTCATCAATAAACTGTTTTCCTTGCTGTCAGCCCTGTAATCTGGCACTATATGCTCCTTGTTCTATTGGCTGCTAACATTTCTGTAAAAGGAGATCTGTCAAGAGTTCAAGATTCCAGTGGTCTGTGAAGTCCCACCACCAAATTCACTCTCCAGAGTTGTGTTTGAATCAGGTAAAAATGCTCATTACAGACTTAGGATTGAACATACCAATGTGAGAACATGAATGAATTTAGAAGTTTTAGAAAGTCTAATTTTAAAGGTATTTGTTTATCTTTAAAGCCCAATGAGAAAATTTTACTCTTGCTTATCTTGTCTGAGGAATAACCATGGACAGATACTGAAAAAAAGCTACAAAATTTGAGGCTTTGAAGAATGGAATTAAAAGAGAATGGGTCTCATGTAGAGTAACTCCTTTGGGATGGAGAAGCTGAGAGGGGAAACAAATTGATTCAAGAAAAGATCTTATTATTAGAGCTGAGGTCATCTGCCATTTAGTCAAATTTACTTTTCTGCATGCCAGATCACCTTATACAGACTTGTACAGACACACAATACAACTACCATCTCCACTGATACACAGAGGGGTGCCCTGGCCACCACTTCAGACCACCTTGTGGGGCACTCAAGATGCTCAGGACTCCATCCCATGTCCTGGGGAAGTGACTCCTATGAGGTCCAACCGCTGAGCCTAGTTTTACTCTGTTTTCAAACAGCCCTTTAAATCCCTGAGGACAGCGCTCCACTCTCTCACCACATAAAATGTCCCCCCATGTGTCACTGCTCCTCATCAACATGGCTGCTGGTTTGATAATCAGTCTTAAGATATGGTCACCTCATCTAATATTCTTTATTGTGCTGAAGTCAGTCAAGTGTTTTATATCTTACTAGCATATTAATACGTCAGATTCAGAGAAATGATTCAAGTATGAAGTCAAATGATTATCCTATCCATATGAAGTATATAAATATAGTCTCTGAGAGATGGTGAAGGACAGGGAAGCCTGGTGTGCTGCAGTCCATGGAGTCAGGAAGAGTTGGTCATGACTGAGTGACTGAGCAATGGTAAAATATTATCTCAGTTCATAATGAATGTACAGTGCATAGGGGAAAGTGGGAGAAAAGTATTTTAAAAATTGGATCGAGCTTAGCTAGTAAAATTAGCAGTGGTAAATGTTGTTTGAGGGAAGAACATAATGAATTATGAATTAGGAAATTTTCCTCTTTTGTGAAAGGAAAAAATCAACGGTCACAGAACATTCTCAAGAGTAGACATATTTATTTATTTATAAATAGTTTATTTTCTGTCATCCTACTTCCATTTTACGAGTTTGTGGGGTTTTCATGATGGCTCATGGTAAAGATTCCTGCCAATGCAGGGGACATGACTTCAATCCCTGGTCCAGGAGAATCCCACATGCGTCAGAGGAACTAAGCCCTTGCACCACAATCATTGAGCCTATGCTCTAGAGCCTGGGGTCCTCAGCTTCTGAGCCCACGCTCTGCCACTACCGCAGCCCATGACAGGAGAAGCCGCTGCGAGGAGAAGGCCGTGCCCCGCAACCAGAGAGTGCGCCCCGCTCACCGCAACCAGAGCAAAGCCCGTGCAGCAGCAAGGACCCAGCACAGCCCCACCCAAGGAAAGAGCCTGTGCAAGACCAGCCGAAGCCCACTCCGTCTTGTCCCTCCCCACCCCGTGGCCTGAGCAGTGGGCGCTGCAGGCCAGCCCTCGGGGGCACTGCGGAGTGGGCATCGAGCTCGCCTGCCTGCCTGTGGACTAGGCCACCACCTCAGATGGAGCAGCGTTGCACTCAGGTGCTGACGTCACCCATTCACCGTGACGTCCTCCTTGGTCAGAGCCTGCTCACTGCCACCTGCCTTTCATTTTAATCTCTTCAGAATGTGCAGACGTGGCGATCAGACACGACCTCCCGAGTGTTCACAGGAAACGGTGCCGCGCACGGGCAGAACTGCCCGGGTGAGCACCCGCCATCAGACCCACCGACTGAGCTCCTTTTATGCCGGGAATGGGTCGTCTCCAGAATGCAGAGGAGAGTCTGTGTCACACAGACCGATGGTGAGAAGTTCACAGGAGTCTTGGCTCCTGGACGCTGCCTGGGTCTGGTTAGTGGAGGCTCCAGGAGTGAAGCGGCCGATCACAGGAGCGGCGGCAGCAAACTGCCGCACAGCTCGCTGCCGAGGGTTCGTGGAGGACGCAACGGTGACAGAGCTGGGTTTTCAATGGCAACAATGGCATGAGCTGCCGACAGAAGTTTCTCCCATGTTCTCTTCGGATTCCTAATGTAGACGCCCTCACTTTTCCTTCTGTAGATGTCCTGCTCCACTGGGAAGTAAAGTCTGGTGCCACCTAAGTGGGCTCCTGCTGCAAGGAACGTGATGATGTCCCCCTGCATTTGCCGGACATCAAGGACCCAGAATAGTGTAAAAGATTCACTTCAAGGTATGACAAGAGTCCAGACAGTGCCATGTGGACCACTGTCTGGGTAGTGTGGGAAAAGCCTGAGAAGATGTTTTAGAGAAGCCAGGTAATCTTTCTGATAAAACAAACTTGACTTTCATTCAGTTGGTAGAAATAACACTGTGAGCTTTATTCTTTAGAGGTTTAACTTTTTTTATAATGTTTTGACATTTATGACAAATTTATAATACATGTACAAGGTTCAAGAACCTAAAAATATAAAATATTTTATATTACGTTTTTCCTCCTACCCCCTCCCTTCTTGTGAAAGCTCTGCTGCTTTCACAGTCAGTCATGGTGTTTCATTTCCCAGGAATCTTTCCAGAGATTTGAATTTTTAAGAAATTATTTATTTGGCTGTGCCAGGTGTTAGTTGTGGCCTGTGGGACATTTTCCATGGGAACTCTTAGCTGTGGCATGTGGGGCCTAGTTTCCTGACAAGAGATTGAGCTCAGGCCCCTACAATGAGAGTGCAGAGTCTTAGCCACTGGACCAGGAGAGATGTCCCAGAATGTCATTTATGCAGACACAAGCAACTATGAATATCATTTCTTCTTCATTCTATATGGTGGTGCTAGTGGTAAAGAACCCACCTGCCAATGCAGGAGACAGAAGAGACTCGGGTTCAATCCCTGGGTCTGGAAGATCCTCTGGTGAAGGAAATGGCAATCCACTCTAGTATTCTTGCCTGGAGAATCTCCATGGGGCAGAGGATCCTGTGGGCCTACAGTCCACAGAGTCACAAAGTGTCAGATATGACTGAATGACTTAGCACACAACCACATTTAAAGACATAAATGGTAGTATACTGTGCACAATGTTTTATTATATCGTGCTTATATTCAGCTGACAATATCTTGGGGAAAACTCTCTCTTGGTACACTATTTTCTGCAATTCAGTCCACTGAATGGATGAGGTACTATAACACACTTTACTGGTCCACATTGGAATAAACACTAATATTCAGTTACATCTTGACATCACAAAAAACAATGTAATGCATAACCTTAGCCTATGATATTCCACTGCAGGAAAATGTATAAATTTCTAATGCATTGAATAATGTCTAACGTTCATGTGGGACTGAGAATCCCCACCAGCTAGAGTGAAGAAACCTCCTTGAATATGTGGGGCATTCAACCAAGGCAGAAAAAATGCATATATTAGAGCTGAAACTAAAAAAAAAAAAAAAGAAAAAAAAAAAAAAAAGAAAGAGGGAGAGAGAGAGAGATATGAAACTAATCAGAAGCCTTAAAATAAAGGGAACACAGACTTGTACTAACAAACCTTAGCAATAATTCTGAAAAGTGTGTGCTATGCAAGTAACCATTGCCTACCAGGAAAAAAATAAATTAACACTTTCAGACAACATATAAATAAAAGAAAACAAAAGCATTTCTACCACCCAGGAAACTTTAAGACGTTTAGGAGTTCTGTGTCAGACAGCAGGTCTGATGTATATTTCATTTTATCTTATACCCACTCATAAAAAATGAATGTAAACCCCTTTATATACACTTCAAATATTTTAGAATATTCAAGAAATTGACTACTTTTTGGAGAAATATGACTTGTCAAGACCATTAATTAAAGCAACTAAAGCAAAAGAAAAATGAGCAAGGAAGGCTATAAAGTAAAAATTTTCCAGAATTACTTCTGAAAATCATGTAAAAGCTATGCAAGCAAAGAACAACTGGCTACAAAAGTACCACATAGTTTCAGAGAATCAAGAATAGAAGAACAGAAGACATCTGTATTTTGTGAATATAATTTAACCCTGCTGTCAGAACTTGACGTAAGTGACCTAAAACAAAAGCACACACCAATTTCACCTACTATTCTTGGCCTCAAAATCCTAATCTATTAAATACTAATAAATGCTATATGAACATTTACAGAGAAATTCTCCATCTCTAAAAAAATTAGGTTTACTCACAAGTTTTGTTCTTTTAAAGTAAGTCAAGTTGTATATTCTAAGAAGTGCTTGCTCCAGAAGACGTGGAATATATGTGCAATGGAAAACTACTCAGCCATGAAAGTGAATGAAATAATGCCATTCGAAGCAACATGGATGAACATGGTGATTTCATATTAAGCGAAGTAAGTCAGATAGAAAAAGACAAACATCGTGTGATATCACATTTGTGGAATATTGAAAAATGATGCAAATGAACTTATTTACAAGACAGAAGTAGAGTCACAGACATAGAAAACAAGCTTATGGTTATCAAAGAGGATCACGGGGGATGTGGGGAGAGGTAAATTGGGAGTTTGGGATCAATATGCACACACTACTGTATATAAACTAGGTGGACAACAAAGACCTACTGTATAGTGCAGGGAGCTATACTCAATATCTTTCAATGATCTATAATGGGAAAGAACCTGAAAGAATATATAGTCTCTCAAAGAGTCATGTCCAACTCTTTGGGACCCCAGGGTCTGTAGCCTGCCAGGCTTCTCTCAAAGGAAGGGTCACAAAGAGCTGGACACAACAGAGGGACTAACATTACATCCCTACTACTATGCTCATTCTTAGCCAACTTGGAGAAAGACATGAACTCCTTATCAGTGCCGCATTAAGTTTTGCTCTAAGATGCCTGCCATATAGGGAACAATTTGAACATATTCTGAATTTCAGTTGTGCTTGCAAGTAACTTTGTGAGGACAAACAGCTGGTGGATGAAAGCACAGCTGATCCAGAGGATCCTAACCAGGCAGGAAAACGCAAAACACACTTAACACACAATCAAATAGTAAACTGACCGAGGACATTGCAGCAAGTCATACTCCTTCATTCTCCACTTGTCCACACGTAATTGTCTACAGTCTGCTGTGATTCTTGGCTACTTTAAAATAGAGTGTATTAATAGGAAATTTGAGACATAATAAGGCAAACAGATCAGGAGACATCTGTCATTGAAAAGAGAGTCGATGGATTACAGCTCCCAAGAGGAGGGACAGGCCACGCCATTGGGTCACACAGGAAAGGACCGGAATTGTCCGGAGAGGGAGGGAGAGGAATTCAGTACAGGGGCCTTTACTATGACTCCTCAGGAGGCAACAGTGAGCTGGGTGTGCAGGTTCATGACTGACTAGTGTGTGTGGTTCTAGCAGCCATCCTTGGTGTCTGGCTCTGGTGACAAGGGAAGGGGGACTGAGGCCCGGAGCACAGCTAAAATGTCACCTCCTCAGAGATACGCCCATAGTGCTGGAAGACAAGCATAATGATCAAGACAGGAGAGCAAACAAACATACCTGTCACACACCAAGAAGGAAAAAACAGTCATCCTCCTCCAGGAGGGAAATCTCTTTATACCTTAAGTTATAGTGAATTTTGAGACTTAAATTAGAAAGATGACTCTAGAAGTCAACTAGTGTAATCAAATGGAAAAATAGAATGAAAACAAGCAAATAAAATAAAATAAAATAAAATGAACAGAAAATACAAAAAAAATTAAAAATAAGTGAAATAGCAAAAGAAAAAAAAAAGAAAGAGAAGAAGAAGAAAGAAAGATAAAGACAACGAAGACTGAAAAGGAGTTGAAGAAATGAATCCAAAGTTGGAGCGAGCCTATGGCTTTCTGAAGGAGCTCGCTTTGGACCATGACTAATGACCTGGAATGGAGAAAAGCTCATAAGCCACACTCCCAGCATCTTTGGTTCTAGGAGCCTGAACGTCAGCAGAATGGCTAGTGAGAAACCATAGAAATTGGAGTGGACCTCGGTCGAGAGCAAAGTTGAGGCAAGGGTTTCTTGTTGTCCGGGGAGGGGTTGTCCTCATGCAGGGGTCTGGGGTGGGGAGAGCCCTCAAGGGGAGAGGGTAGGTGGGCAGACATGTGTTTGCACAAGTGTGTTAGGATCTGAAGGGTGAGCCCACGGAATTCCTCCCCAGCCCGCATGTGTGTGCTGAACTTGGAAGCCCTGCAGTGACTGTCTAGCAGGCAAGTCTGGAAGGCCAAAGGCCCTTGGAATCATTTGCATCCTGAGCCCTGTGGTCCAGGGCCAGATCGGAAGTGCGTGCGGGGCTTCGTCATGGGGAATTCCCCGAGAAAAGTGTCGGTGGTGGGATGTCGGGAGTGGGAGTGAGCACACCCTCGGAGGCCTCAGACAATGGGGAGCTTGCACGTCCAGGGGTGGGGCTGTGGGAAAGCCATGAAAGGCCCGAGGGGGCGGGGCCCAGGCCCTTTTTCAGAAAAGCACCCTCTGAGGGAAGGAGGCTTCGTTGTGCAGAGGCAGGTAGGAGATGGAAAGACTCGTGGGCCTTGTTTGCAGAGACCCGGGGGCTGCTTCGCGCACGGGGGAGGTGCATGTCCGTCTCCCTTCAACGTCTTCCCCAGAGGGCAAGGTTGTCGGCCCAGCGCCACTGGTGCGGATGCACTTTGGGGACCCTGTGTCCGTGAGGGGCCATCGCCGGCGGTCGGGCGGCCCCATCGGGGTGACTTGGCTCCTGGGTCAGCAGGGCTGGCGCCTGGCCACCAAGTCGCCCTGAGTTGGAGGGGGCCGTGGGGGGTCGGGGCTGGGCTTCAGAATCTGGGGAACACCTGCTAGGTGAATGCAGCGCTGCAGTGTCTGAGCCACACGCCGCCCCTGGCCAGCTGGATGGTGTCCCAGCAGCACGCCACCCTCTGTCCGGCCAGCACCTCCTGCATGCTCTGTGCCGAGAGAGCTCACGTGACCCGAGCCCTCCTTCACCCGGGAGAGGTGATCCGGCCCCACAAGGACCTGCTGGCGGGCTTCCACAGACACCAGCAGGAAGATGCCCACGAGTTTCTGATGTTCACTCTGAATGCCATGCAGCAAGGGTGCTTGAGTGCATCCCAGCCATCGGGCCTTCCCTCCGAGGACACCACCCACATGCCTCAGATCTTCGGCAGAACTAGGTGGTCTCAGATCCAGTGCGTCCACTGCCTTGGTGTCTCGGACACCTTCGACTCTTATCTGGACATCAGCCTGGACATCACGGCGGCTCAGAGTGTGGAGCAAGCTCTGAGAGAGCTGGTAAAGCCCGAGAAGCTGGACGCTGAAAACGCCTATGACTGTGGCGTTTGTCTCCGGAAGGTGCCTGCCACCAAGAGGTTGACTTTGCACGGCACGTCCCAGGTCCTGGTGCTGGTGCTGAAGCGGTTGACACAGGTGAGCGGGGCCAAAAGGGCTCAGGAAGTGCGCTATCCCCAGTGCCTCGACCTGCAGCCCTACACGTCTGAGCGGAAGGCAGGGCCACTGGGCTACGTGCTCTATGCCGTGCTGGTGCACTCCGGGTGGAGCTGTGAGCGAGGACACTACTTTTCTTAGGTGCGAGCGGGCAACGGCCAGTGGTATAAGACGGACCATGCCAAGGTGAGCGCCTGTGACGAGAGTGCTGCCCTGAGCCAGAGCGCCTACGTGCTCTTCTACTCCCGGGAGGGTGCGTGGCAAGGGGGTGCTGGGGGAGGGGCAGCGGCCCCCCTCACGGCTGTCCCCACACACCCCGGGAGCCTGACCGCTCCGGCCCCGGGGAGCCTGCGGGAGTCGCCAGCCGCAGAGCTCCTGGGTCGCAGGTGTCCCCGGGGGACACAGAGGTCGAAGGAATCAGCTTAGAGCAGTGGAGACGCCTCCAAGAGCACAAGCGGCCAAAGCCGGACTTCGACCTCCGGAAGACCCAGTCAGCCCTGCCTGCCGGCGCAGTCGTGATTCACCAGTCCAGCCACGGAGGAGGGAGAAACGGCAAGCTGCCTGAACAGGAGCACGGCCGGCTCGGCCGTCCCAGCACGGACAGCCCGCCTCCAGGCCTCACGAGCGTTGGCAACGGCCCTTGTGCCAGCGGGAGGGCCTGAGTGACCAAGAGGAAGAACAAGAAACCGCGGCCATCTCTGGGGCTGTGGCGGTAGGTAGGCTCTGAGGCACATACGTGCAGAAGCCCAGGCACACTCTGCGTGCGGCACGCCCTGTGTGACCCACCAAGCCTTCCGGCGAGGAGCGAGTTCCTCTCGGCGGTGTGGCTGGTGCAGCCTCCTGGAAAAAGGCGGGGCCTGCAGTGTGCCCGGGGCCACGGTGTTCACCTGGATCGCGATGAGCGGCTGAGCTCTTGAGGGCTGGCTCTGCTGGGAAGTTACTGGAGAGGATGGGGTGCGTGACCGGGTCTGAGCACGTTCCGAGGGCCTCACACTTCTGCGGGGGTGGGAGAGTCCTCTCTGGACGGGACTTTGGGTGCGGCTTTGCCTTTCTTTCCCCGTCTGCATTCTCTGGCCGCACCGCTGGCCTCTGGTGAGTGATGGGGCAGGGAGACGCCTCCCAGTACACCCACAGCCAACGGAGCAAGGAAACGATCTCCTGAGCCCTCCAGGGGGCAGGGAGGAGCGGGTGCAGGTCCGTGAATCATCTCCTTCTGGCCGGTCAGTCTCTCGAAAACGCCCCACACGTCGAGCAGGGTCCGGGGAGAAGATGGACGACCAGGCTGTATATGTGGAATGTCCTTGGGAGGCGTAGTGCTACTTGGGAAAGGGACCTCCGGCAGGAATGACACAGGGATGTGTTCGTCTCCAGCGGGGTGCTCGTGCGCAGAGTTGCCTGGGCTCCATTTCCGGTGCAAGGAGTCTGCTGCAGAACCTCCAAGTGCCAAACGGGACAAGTGATTCACCGTGCCACGAGCACCAGCACCAGCACCACCGGCACCAACACGAAGGCCAAGGGGAGAAAGGCGACCCATGGAGTCCCAAAGAAACTTCTCCACCAGCATGGCACAGGGGCCTGAGTGGAGATGGGTCATGCAACCATTGCTTTCTGAAAGCAAAGGTCCTCCCCGCACTGAGGAAAGACCCAAGCCCGCCCTAGATTGTGAGAGCAAGACAACTAGACATCCGACTCTGCCCATCCTATCTGTCAGTCAGTTGTCTCGTCCAGCGTGGCCCCAGACAAATGCCACTGGACGCAATGAGATGTGGCCGGCCTCTGAAGTGTCTGGGGCGGTGGGGAAACTGGCCTCTCCTAGCTGCTTTCCCGCCTGCCTCGTGATCCTGTGACCTGGTGGAGGGGCGCCCGAGGACCCTTATCGATCCCGTCTTGCAGTTTTTTCTTTGTCTTGGTTGCCAGCTTCAAACCCAAAACCCTCCATCAACCGGTGGACCTGCAATTTGCGATTGAGCTTCTCAGACCTAGAGGGCCAGTTTTAGCTCCCGACCCCGATTGTCTGCTTGGTAGAGCAGAGAAAATTATGCTGGCTTTTCATCCCCACACGGTTACCTACAATGCACCATGCCCTCCACACACAGACAGGAAAAAGTGTGATGAGCAGTATCTTCCCCCAAGAACACGATCAAGGGTGCCCTGGATGAGGAAGTCGAGCCACACACAGGCCGCCCTCATTATCACCACCAATCTTACTCCACCCCATCGCATCAAATGGACTTACTGCTTGCCCCATCCACACCCTCTAAGTAGAAGAAGAAGAAGGAGACAGAGGAGAAGGAGAAGGAGAAGGAGGTGAAGGTGGTGAAGAAGGTGAAGAAGGAGAAGAATGGTGATTGGAATGGCGTGGCAGAGGGAATGGGAATGTCGCCTGATGCTGGGGGAAATCCGTGCAAAAGAGAGACAGATACTGGCTGATATCGCTTCTCTGTGCCATGGGAAGGAGGCAAAAGGACAGGAAAATTGTGAGCACGTGCGTCATAAAGTACAAAGCAGTAGGGTCCTGGGAAACGTTGGGGCCGCAGAAGGTGGGAGGGGTGCAATAGGCTAAGGAAGAAAGCGGGTCAGGGCTGTCTTTTCCTAGTAAGGATCTACAAAATCAACACTTTAGCTATGGGAAACCATGGACTGTGGAACACGCGTAGTGCTGGAAGGCAAGCATAATGTCCAGGTTGGGAGAGGAAGCAAACATACATGTCACACACCAAGAAGGAAACCAACAGTCATTCTCCTCCAGGAGGGAAGTCTGTTTATACCTCAAGTTATAGTGCGTTTTGAGCCCCTGAATGGGAAAGATGACTCTGGAAGTCAACTAGTGTAAATAAAATAGAAAAAGAGAATGAAAGCAAGCCAAAAAAAAATAAATAAAATTAACATAAAAATATTAAAAATGAACGAAGCAGAAAACAAAAAAAAAAAAAAAGAAAAGAGAAAGAAAAATACAACTAAGATTGAAAAGGAGCTGGATTAAATTAATCCAAATTTGCAGCGAGCTTATGCCTTTCTGAAGGAGCTCGCTTTGGACCGTGAACAACGGCCCTGAAGGGAGAAAAGCATATGTGCCACACTCGCGGCATCTTTTGGTGCTAGGACCCTGAACGCTAGAAACGTGGCTGGTGAGAAACCATAGAAATTGTAGTGGAACTCAGTCGCAGAGCTACATTGACTGAAGTGTTTATGTATGATGTAATAAAATCACTTGTTTTTATACAGTGAAGGAAACAAGGAAGTTCAATGCATTTAGGTCTGATAGAGTGTGTGAAGTACTATAGATGGATATTCTTAAAATTTTACGGGAGACAGTGACCAAAACTCTCCCCCCAAGAAAGTATTGATTGTCAGAGGAGGTCCTACAAAGAACTGAGAAAAGACCAGAAGTGAAAGGCAATGGAGAAAAGGAAAGATATACCCATCTGAATGCAGAGTTCCAAAGAATAGAAGGAGATATGAGAATCTTAACTGAACAGTGCAAAGAAATAGAGGAAAGCAATAAAATGGGAAAGAGTAGTGATCTTGATGAACAAATTGGAGATATGCACAGTGTGATACTTGCCAAGCTGAATTTTATTTGGGGCAAAGTGAGGACTGCAGCCCAGGAGACAGTACCTCAGATACCTCTGAGAGATTGCTCCAAAGAGGCAGTGGGGGAAGGTCACTATATAAGCCTTTGGTGAAGGGGAGTTCAGTGCAATCAAGCACTTATTTTACAAAAGGTTTTCTGCTGGTCACGAGGAGTTGATGTCACCATGAAGGGATTTAGTGATTTTCTAGATATGAAGAAATGTAAGAATTAGGATCAAGAAATCAGTTCCTGAAAATATCTGACTCTCTAAAAGACCAGTTCCACCAGTTTCCCCGGAACTCAGAGTGCTTTGTTCTCTACCCCGAATTTCCCTCAGCGGATGTTGAAGGCCGTCCACTTCAGCAGCACAGTGTTCAATCTCCGCCGAAGCAGCTGGCAAATTCCCTGTTGTAGTCCTGCTGCTGCTGCTAAGTCGCTTCAGTCATGTCCAACTCTGTGTAAGCCCATAGACGGCAGCCCACCAGGCTCCTCTGTCCCTGTGATTCTCCAGACATGAACACTGGAGTTGCTTGCCATTTCTTTCCCCAATGCATGCAGGCATGCTGAGTCGCTTCAGTCGTGTTTACCTCTGTGCGACCCCATAGATGGCAGCCCACCAGTCTGCTCTGTCCAAGGATTTCTCTAGGCAAGAATACTGGAGTGGGTTGCCACTTCCTTCTCCCCTGTTGTAGTTCAGCCTCTGGCAAATGCTCTTCACAAGTGCCAATTTGTAGTTGACATAGATATCACGTGGAAGTAGTAGAGAAAATATTGAAAAAATAAAACAGAGATGCATTAAAATGCACTGTTAGGTTTGTCAACCGCAAATTGGCACTTGCAATGGTTACTTGCCATCTACCTCTACAAGGATTAAATAATGTGCTGCTGTAGCTGCTGATTTTCAATACCCCCTGAAAGGAGCTCAGGGTGGAGAGCAGAAATGAAGCCCTCTGTGCTGTGGGAAAAACTGGTGGAACAAGTCTTCATAGAGATATTTTCAGGAATCCAGTTTATAAGGCCAACTCTAGTGTCTCCTCATCTCTACAAAAGTGCTAAAATCCTTCATGGTGGTTCATTTCCTAGAAGGGGAAATAAGATCCTACTTCAAGACTAAGACTGTGTCCCCAGTGCAGGGGGCCCAGGTTCCATCCCTGGTTAGGGAATTAGATCCCACTTGCCACAACTAAAATATCCCATGTGCCACAGATAAGTCCTGGCACAACCAAGTCAATAAATAAATAAAAAGACTGCTATTCCTTCCAGAACATAAACACAGAATCCTGGCCCCAAGCAGCTGAGATGCATATCAAAGGAATGATTTCAGTGAGCCCAGATTCTTGTATCTTCCCATACATAGAAAAGTGCTAAATTAATTCACCTGAGATATCTGTTTTTCTTTTAATTAACAGTAATCTTTGATGTTCTGACGACCTGCCCTTTGTTGCAAAACTTCTATATAACCTGGCTCCTCTCACCTCACAGCAGTTCCCTTAGGTTTTCTTGAGGTGCTGCCTCCCTGTCTTGCAGTCCTAAAAATTCCTGCTATATAAAACGTAACTCTAAACTTTTAGGTTGTGCATAATTTTTAAGCAAGGACTTCACTGTCTTTAAAGGAATAAAATTATTTGTAATCTATGTAATATATACTTCTTAGGGGGCTTCTGTGGTGGCTCAGATAGTAAAAAATCCACCTGCCAATGCAAGAGATTCAGGTTTGATCCCTGGGTCTGTTTGGGGAAGCACACTGACTGAAACCACCCACCCTGGCCAGGCACCATAGTAACCATTTGCATGAGTTGTTTTATGACAGGAGGTCCTCGTAAGGAACACTGAACTAATAAGCCACCACCAACCGGAAGAGTTCAGGAAAGGTCAAAAGGAGACCCCACGTGTCCGACCACCTCCCAGAATCCCCCTCTCTGACATCCATCTTGGCTGAGCAATGTGTGCACCACCAGGAAGGACTCTGAGTCAGATGATTGGCTAAAGACAACCTGGAAACTAATCCCGTCACCATAAAACCGAGACTGAGAGCCACGCAGCAGATCAGTTCTCCTGGGTTCTCTTACCACCTGCTCTCCACCTGGGCGCCCTTTCCCAGTAAAATCTCTTCCTTCGTCAGCACATGTGTCTCCTCGGACAATTCACTTCTGAGTGTTAGACAAGAGCCCACTTTCGGGCCCTGGAAGGGGTCCCCCTTCTTGCAACAGGTCAGGAAGATCCCCTGGAGAAGGAAATGACAACCCACTACAGGATTCTTGCCTGGGAAAACTCATAGACAGAGAATTCTGGTGGGCTACAGCCCACGGGGTCGCAAAGAGTCAGACACAACTAAGTGGCTTAAAACAACAACATCTGCAACAACGACATCTGCTTAGACTTGCTTATGTCTTGTCTATCACATCTATCCATGGAGGATGTTTTATGTAGACCTGAGAAAATGTGTATTCTGGTTTCGTTGGATGGAATGTTCTATATATGTCTCTTAATTCAATTTGGTCTAAAGTTTGGTTTAATTCCAACATGTCATTCTTGATTTTCTGTTTGGATGATCTATCCATTGCTAAGAGTGAGATGTTGAAAACCCTTACATTTTTGTAATTTGTCTATTTTTTTTTCACATAGATCTGTTATTATTTGCTTAAAATACTTAGGTGATCCAATGTTGTTTTATATATTTGCATATGTATATGTGTGTGTGCACGTGTGCATGTATGTATACTTTTTGGTGTATTAACTCCTTTGTCATATAATGGCCTCCTTTGATGTTTGTTATTCTTTTTTCTTAAAGTCTATTTTGTCTGATATAAGAATTACTATGCCCCCTTTCTTTCTGTTTTTATTCCTGTGAAATACCTTTATCTATTCCCTCCCTTTGAACCTTTGTATCCCTAAATCTGAAGTGAGTTTCTTGTAGATAGCATATAGTTTTTTTTTTTTTTTTTTTAATCATCTATGTCTTTTTATTGGTGAACCCACTCTATTTGCTTTTAGACTGGATATTGATATGTAAGAACTGACTCCTGCCATCTGAATGATTGTTTTCTGGTTGCTTTTTGTCTCCATTGATTCCTTTTCCCTTTGTTTCTGCCTACTTTTGTAAATGGTGGCTTTTCATCATGGTATTGTTTCCCCTTTCTATATTTCTTGCATCTACTCTAGACTTTTACTCTGGTTACCATGAAGCTTATGTTAAAATTTTATACCTAAAACAGTTTGTCTTGTGCTGATTGCAGCCTCTCTCCATTAGCCAATAAAGTTGCTCCACCATTTAACTCTTCCTCTGAATGTTCTGATGTCACAGTTCTCTCTTTTATGCTGTGTGTTTGTTAATAAGGTATATTAGATATAGTTACTTTTAATCATCTTTTCCTTGAAACTTTATACTTGAAGTTGTTAATATACCGTTGTTCTAAGTAATTGGAATTAACTAAATCTGACTATGTATTTTTACCTTACCTAGTGTGTTATATACTCTTGTGTGTGTTCATGTGTTACTTTGCATCTTTTTCATTCTGCTTGAACTTCTCTAGTATTCTTTGCAAGGCAGGTCTTGTGGTAATGGACTCCCTCAGCTTTTCTTTAAGAACGCCTTTACTTTCCCATCATATTTGAAGGATAAGTTTGGTGAATAGAGTTTTCCTGGTTGGCAATTTTTATTGCTCTGCCTTCTGAGTATTTCATTTTACTGTCTCCTGGCATGTAGTTTTCTTCTGAGAAATCTACTAATATCTTTGTGGGGTTTCCTGTGTCAGTTACAGTCATCCCTTTAAGTAAATCAGACATTCCTATTTTAGATAGGAAAATTTAATCAGTATTTTGTAACAACAGTAAGGAAAATTGTCATGGTCTGGGCCCCGGTTGGAAAAGAATTTCCTGACATGAGACAGAGTGAGAGGGAAATGAAGTTTATTAGAGTGGGTGACACCATTAGAGCTGTGGGCCAGCTCAAGAGAGAACCATCGTTGAACAGGGGTCCTTAGTCCAATTTTATACCCAGGGTAGAGGGAGCAGGATAGGGGTCTTGCCGGTCATTTGCTGATTGGAAGAGGCACATCTCCTGGGGGGAAGGGGGAGGGCGGAGAGTAAGGCAAAGACCTTCTCCCTATGGGGTAGGAGGGGAGACAGGTTATATTGCTCAGGAGGACCTGAAATCTGTTAATAGTTACAATATGGGGGAGGGAAGGATGAGAAGGGTCTAGTTTTCCATTCCTGCATTCCGTTCCCCCTTGGTTTTATCTGCTCTTTGGTCCTTGGGTCACTACTTTCATCCCTCTCTTTATTTTTAGGGCCAATTCTTCGGCCCCTTTTGATACCCTGCTCACGTCTAACTATCTAACTATTTCCCTTCTCAGGCATTTGGGAAGCCAGTCTCAGGGGAAAAGGGGCGATGACCACTCTGACTTCTTCAGGCTGTACAGGGGTGTTGTGCCTTTATGGAGGGAGATGAGAGTCCATGGAATGATAAGGCGGCTTGTTTCAGCATTGTCTGGGTGTTGGCCAGGAATATTCTTGTCAAACTATCACTTGGAGATTTGTTGTATTCTAGAATAAACACATTTAACAAAAAGTTAAAAATACATGGCCCAAAGATTAAGAGAAGTAGAAAATCTCCCGAGGAGCTAGCCAGGAGAACCAGGACTAGACATTGGTTCGTGACATTAGTGTTTCTCTAGGTATAAGAAGATGCAAGAATTTGGGCTCATAAAAATTTTTACCTGAAAGCATCTGACTCTCCGAAGGTCAGTTCTTCTGGGTTTTTCCCAGAGCACAGAGTGCCTTATTTCTTATCTCCATCCTGAACTCCTTTCAAGGGGGGTTGAAGGTCAGCAGCTTGCAGTGGTCATGATGAAATCTTTGTAGAGACAGCAGGTAAGTGCCAACTTCCAGTCAACATGGTCTCTTCACAGCCACATATTTGACCATGCTTTGGGGGCATTTCATGGCCTTTGTGTGCCAGGTCTAATGAAGATTCCATTGACAGGCCACTCTGTGCTGTTACTAGACCAGACCTTGCAAGTAGCAAGTCTCTGGACCATACCTGTCTCACTAGACTCTTGGCCCAGGAGAATATTCCCTCTTGTTGCTTCTTCCCACATCTAGAATTACATTATTACAGTCATTGATCTCATATGGAACTGCATGTCAGCATTTTATCACAGGTCATTCACACATTTAGTAATATAAGAAACAATCTTCTGAAACAAGCAACATGGAAAATAATACAGCTAGCCATATTAGTAAGGTCACAAGCCAGAATTTAAGTCAAGAAATTTCATTAGGTAGAGCCCAGTATACCCCAGGTCATCTGACATTGTTAAATGATTATAGTCAGGTGTCAATCTTCTGGTTGTACATCGTGGAGGATCTGACCTTTATCCAAAGATTAGTTACTGAGATAAGCTTTCAAAACAAACTTAGAGTGTCCTTTTTAATAACTTAAATCTTTTAGCAATATAACATAACAACAAAGAACTATCTCAGAAGTGAGTCGTAGTAAACACAGACCTTAACTAACAAAACTAGAACTTAATATTAAGTGAAACATAATTTTTTTTTTTTTTGTCATTGTGAGGGCATTAACCCTGTAGCCAGGGAAGGCGTTAACCCATTAAATAAAAATGAGGTTTGTCAGGGAGCCAGGAAAAACCAAGCGGCTGCCTTGGATTTCCCATAGCCCTGACTCTTTGATTTACAGCTACTGTTCCCGCATTTTTAATTCCCCATTTTAGGAGTAGATTGTTGTCATGTTTTAAGGACATCAGAATAGCAAAAGTCTAACAGTGAGGGGTTATTTTTATGTGGAAGCAGAATGAGCTTTTACATGCTCCATAATCTTAAATAATGCTTATTTACTTTACCAAAGTAACAAAAGATTTTTAAAAAATATATAAATCACTTATAGGCAAAGAAATTCATAATCTGTTTTTGAAAACCTCATTCTAAGAAAACTTATCATGTGGGTATGAGAGGTCAAGTAGGGGTCGTCTAGGAAACCTGATGGAGAGAGAGGGGGCCAGGAGACAGGGAGGCAACAGGAAGACATGCGGCATGAGTCCCTGAAATCCAGATTCCGACTGAGGGCCATGGAGGGCTGGACATAAGGAAATTGGGAGTTCTCTCACTGCTTTTGGCCACAGCTAGTGTGCCTTTCAGAGGCCATTTTTGGGGGTCCCCCATGGCGCAGGAGCACCGCAGCGGCGACAGCGCAGGAGTTAGGCCGAGAGGACCTACCCCACATCCAAGGTAAGGAGCAGCGGCTGTGCTTTGCTGGAGCAGCCATGAAGAGATACCCCAAGTCCAAGGTAAGAGAAACCCAAGTAAGACAGTAGGCTCTGAGAGAGGGCATCAGAGGGCAGACAGACTGAAACCACAATCACAGACAACTAGCCAATCTGGTCACATGGACCACAGCCTCATCTAACTCAATGAAACTAAGCCATGCCGTGTGGGGCCACCCAAGACGGACGGGTCATGGTGGAGAGGTCGGACAGAATGTGGTCCACTGGAGAAGGAATGGCAAACCACTTTAGTATTCTTGCCTTGAGAACCCCATAAACAGTATGAAAAGGCAAAAAGAAGACGTTAAAGATGAGCTCCCCACGTTGGTAGGTGCCCGATATGCTACTGGAGATCAGTGGAGAAATAACTCCAGAAAGAATGAAGGGATGGAGCCAAAGCAAAAACAACACCCAGTTGTGGATGGGGCCAGTCATAGAAGCAAGGTTTGATGCTGTAAAGAGCAATATTGCATAGGAACCTGGAATGTTAGGTCCATAAATCAAGGCAAATTGGAAGTGGTCAAAGAGGAGACGGTAAGAGTGAACATAGAGTTGGACTATAAAGAAAGCTGAGCACTGAAGAATTGATGCTTTTGAACTGTGGTGTTGGAGAAGACTCTTGAGAGTCCTTTGAACTGCAAGGAGATCCAACCAGTCCATCCTAAAGGAGATCAGGCCTGGGTGTTCATTGGAAGGACTGATGTTGAAGCTGAAACGCCAATACTTTGGCACCTGATGGGAAGAGCTGACTCATTTGAAAAGACCCTGATGCTGGGAAAGGTTGAAGGCAGGAGGAGAAGGGGACAACAGAAGATGAGATGGTTGGATGGCATCACCAACTCGATGGGCATGAGTGTGAGCAAGCTCCAGGAATTGGTGATGGACACGGAGACCTGGTGTGCTGCGGTTCATGGGGTCATAAAGAGTTGGATACGACTGAGTGACTGAACTGAACTGAGTTTGTATTGGGGCCAGGCCTTTTGCAGGGCTAAATTTTCCAGGTTCTGAGAATGTAGCCAAGGGGTGAGTCTGAGAGAGGCTCCCGGGATGTACCAGAGCCCACTCTTAGCCTCCCTGCCATGAGGTATTGAGAGTCACCGGCTGACAGAACGGTGTCCCTTTTGTCCCAGTGATCTCCCCGTGCGATTAATGCACGAAAATGGCCGACCGACCCAACAGTCGCACCCGACAGTGAGAGGTGACCCCTAAGAACCGTGCAGCTAGGGCACCGTGTGACCCGGGCAGAGACAGACAGATTCCATACTTTGCACAAGTGCACGGGGAACATTCTCCAAAATTGACCATATGTTAGGCCAGAAAATAAGTCTACCATAAATAGACTCAAATCATACACAGGAATTTTTTTCCTGTCACAATGCAATGAAACTAAAAATTAGTAGTAGAAGGAAAAGTGGGAAAATCCACAAGTATGTGAAGATTAAATACACTCTTAAATAACCAGTAGGCAAATAATAATAATAAAAAAGAACTTAGAAAATACCTGGAGACAAATGAAAATATAAACAGAACATACCAAAATGTATGGGTTCTGCAAAAACATCACCAACAATGAAATGTAAAGCTGTTAATGCATACATTAAAAAGAAAGTTCAAATAAGCAACCTATCTTTACACCCAGGTAGAAAAGGGAGATCAAACCAAACTCAAAGCTAGAAGGAGGAATGAAAATACTAAAGATTAGCTCTCAGATAAATATACAGAAGAGGAAAACCAAGGAAATCAATTTTAAACAAAAGTTACCTCAAACAGGTTAACAAAAGCAACAGATCTTTAGCTATATTGACTAAAAAAAAAAGACAACTAAAATCAGTAACAAATGAGGAAACATAACTGCTGGTATGACAAAATAGAACAAGAAGGGAGTACTGTAACCTAGATGAAATTCTGTTATTTAAGCCTCAGTCTGTGGTATTTTATTCTGGCAACCCTAGCAAACTACCATAGCCTTATCCTCTTTCTTGCAAATAGAAGTTATGAAAATGGTGCCAAAACCCACATAGTTTATAAAGTATCTGAAAGGAGGAAAAGAGAAAAGGACAAGTTACCTAGGGTGTTGAGAAAAATTTTTTTCTTTGGTTCTTACCAAAGTTAAAATAAAAACATCAAAACCACCAGAAAAGACTAATGAATAGACATTTTAGAGTAGGCAAACAACAGCCGTGGTAAAACAAACTGGAAATTCATTCAGTTGGTAAAAATAGTAAAATAATGTTGTAAAATAAAAACAGTAAAATGCATTTTATCCTTGGGAGGTTTTAAAAAATTCAATGTATTGAAAATTCCAAAGAGGTTATAATACAGGTACATGATTCAAGATACTGAAAATATACTTTGCTTTAATTTGTGCCTCCTATCGTTTAGCCTGTTTGTCCAGGGCCATCTGCCCTTCACAGGTAGTATTTTGTTTCTTATGGATCCTCCTAGAGTTCCTTATAAGCAAACACGAAAATATATTTCTCCTTCATTCCATGATTAAAAACACAAATAGTGGTATATTAAGCATGGTGTTTTGTTACATGCTGCTTTTATTTATTTGACAACACCTTGGAAACTGTCCTCTCTCAGGACATAATCTCCTGAACGGAAGTGCACTGAATGGATGATGTACTATTATAACACACTTGGCCCATCCACATTGGGATGAACACGGATATGCAATAATCTGTTTACATTACAAACAATGCTGCAATGTATAATTTTACCTGTGTTACTCTGCTGCTAGCAAAAGTGTAGGATATATTTCTAAAGGATTTGTAACCTGGAGTATTTGCAACTGAGAGGGCATTTGATAAGATGCTACCAGTAAGATCCTTCTGAGCCAGCAATGAGCCTTGCTCTTTAAACTGCAACTTCTCTATCACAGCACTCCTGCACCTGTGTTTAAAACTGCTTTCCAACGTGTTCTAACCTTCAGAAACCCCCTACAGTCTTCCCTTTCATCAGCACTGCCCTTTATTCTCAGTGTGGTTACAACCTCACTGGGTACATGCCTGTTGTCTCCACTCTTCTCTGGGCCCATCACTGCTCAACTCACTCCATTAGAGCTGGAGCCAGTGTGGCCAGATAACTCGAGTGTAGAGAAATGGGTCATGGATTTGAACCAGGGAGCCTGGTGCCCAGGAGAGAGGGAGGGCCCGTAAGGGATGTAACTGGGGAGAAGGAACGGTGTATTAGGTTTTTATTCAGGTGAAGATTCTACAGAGCCCAGACATGGGAGCAGGAGTCTTGGTTGGAGATAAATCCTTGGGAATTTGTATCCAAATATCACAGCTGAAATGGGAGCGGGGGGCTCCAAAGGGAAGAGCATGTGAGTGAGTCTGCTGTGAACCTGCTGTGAGTGCCGGGGAGAGACACATGGGGAAGGACACAGCAGAGAACCAGGAAGGCAGCAGCAAGCGTTCCGAAAGGAAGGAGAGCGTCCTGGCCATAGGACGTGTCACAGAAGCACATGCCGCAGAAGTGTGGGGGTAAATGGAAAGGGGGGTTAGAAGTCATTAATCAATCCTGGCAACTTGCTTCATGACCAGCTAAGGGCAGAATCAGACCATAGGATACAGAAAGAGAGATAAAAATTGGTAGGTAAAACCCATTCATGTTCAAGTTGAGATTTTGTTAAGATGCTCTTTTAAGGAACATAGAAATACAATCTCAGATGGGAATCCCAGGATCACAGGCTGCCAGCACTGAGCTAGGCCCTGATTCTTCCCCGCCCCCCGCCCTCCGCCCTCCTCCCTCCTCCCCTTCACCATGTATGCCTCACTCATGTCAACTGAGCCAACATGTGTTTCTACCCTCCAAGTTGGTGCCCATCTCAGGGCCTTTGTATTTGCTCTTCCCTCTGCCTAGAATGCCGTTGTCCTAGAGCTTAAAGTGGTTGCTGTTTTCTGCTCATCTGGTTGGCAGCTCAGATATTCACCTCTCAGATGAGCATTCTTGGACCACCCCATCTAATGCTGGTGCTTCCCCTTTACCATCCCATGTGATCCTGATTTTTTCCATCATTGTTGTTTAGTCACTAAGTCATGTCTGACTCTTGCGACCCCATGGACTGCAGCCTGCCAGGCTCCTCTATCCATGGGAGTTCCCAGGCAGGAATAGTGGAGTGGGTTGCCATTTCCTTCTCCAGGGGATCTTCCTGACTCAGAGATTGAACCCATGTCTCCTGCTTGGCAGGTGGATTCTTTACCACTGAGTCACCTGGAAAGCTCAGTTTTTTTCTTTATAATGCTAATCAAAACTTTCCCCCCAATTAAAATTTTTATTTATAAGAGTCTGTGTACTCCAGAAAGTCACATGAGGTCAGGGTCCCTATCTATTCATTCATTAATGTGCCTCCAGTGATTACAATTCTCAGTTGATAAGTATTTATTGAGTAATGAATGCAAGAGCCTTAAAGTCCCTTTAATTCAAATCCATGGATTAGAAATGAGAAGTGAGCTGCCAAGTGTCACACAGGTGGCCACCTCAAGCCAATCCAGAGATAGTGAACTGCACACTTACAGCAGAATGAACTGCTAGTGGCTGAAAAAGAAGATGGACACGGGGATTCAGGAAAAAAAAAATTATCCACAATATAACCTGTAGAAAATTTAGTGTGACTTATTAGACCAGCAGATCTTATTATGAAAAACAGGGGCAAAAACTGCCTCAGTGACTTGATAGTACCTGAAGGATTGAAATTCAGAGACTCCTAAGACCTACCCAGGATTTATTGGCATAATGTTCTTCTAGGGGGGAAAAAGCCATCTAAGTGTGTCTCCTGATATTTCCTTTTATTTTAACATGTTCATGAGCAAAACAAAGAATATGAAACAAAAGACAACTTGAAGCACGTGTGACTAGGCGATTTTAAACTATTGATTCAAAAGTATAATTTTCTCTTAAAATGTGATTTCTGCTTCTAAATACACAGTGTCTGGACTTCCTCACCTACTACTGGTAATTAGAAAGCTGAACAAAATACATGAAGTGAGCCTTGAGTCAGAATGCTTGGCCAGAGACAACCTGGAAACCAACCCATCACCGTAAAACCTGAGACTGCAAGTCAGGTGGCAGAGTCCCCTTGGGTTTCCTTTCAGTTTCAGTTCAGTTCAGTTGCACAGTCGTGTCCGACTCTTTGCGACCCCATGAACCGCAGCACGCCAGGCCTCCCTGTCCATCACCAACTTACCCTGCTGCTATCCTCCTGGTTACCTCTTCCCAATCAAGTCTCTGGCTTTGTCAGCATTGTGAGCCCACTCTAGGGCCCTGGAAAGGGTTCCCTTCCTGCAACAATAAGAGGAACAGTGTCTAGACTTCCTCACCTACAATTGGGAATTAGAAAGTTGAACAAAATACATTAAACAACTGTTCTCACACCCTGAACAGCAGGCAGTGTTAGGGTTCCAGGGTTAGGTTCCTGGAGTGAAGCTGAACACACATGTCAACCTGACGACTCCGCAGCTCTCTGCCTTCAGGCAGTTTTCATGCTGCAACTACAGGGCAAGGGGCCCATAAACATTCCTGCTAAACTCTGAATTGAGAACACTGGTGAGTTGGGAGGCCTATCATCTGTGTGGCAGGGTATTAAAAAGGAGGGAGATACTCAGAAAGTTTCGCAGTTGCCTGATGATCCCTTTAAGTCTTTATAGAATATCAATCTGAGGACACACAGGTCATTCCATAATGAATAAAAACACAAAAACATAAAACATTGGTCTCACAAGCAAAAAATATAACAATTCCTTCTACATTATTTTTTTTTTCAAAATATGGCAATTAAATGAAGGTGAGCAGTACACACATAAATAAATGGATATGTTTCTAGAAAGCAATTTTTTCAAGATGTCAATAAACCTCTTGTCATTCCAATTATAGAATTCTACTAAAAAAGTGAAAAAGTAGTGTGGAAATATGTCTTTGCATACAAAAGGCATTCGAATAACTGTAGTATCTTTCTTAAAATTTTTTTTTAATTGGTGGGAAATTGTTTTACCATTTTGTGTTGCTTTCCCTACAACAATGCAAATTAGCCATAATTATTTATATATATGTATATATTTGTGTATCACTTGCTTCTTGAGCCACTCTCCCCTCCTTGAATAGCTTTAGTTTTAGGATGGAAAAGTTATAAGGAGCGCCCTATATTTAATGTCTAAATAGTAAGGAAATCGTTAACAATGTCACACATGTTCCTGACTCAATATTATGCCTCCATTATCATGTTTATGAAGATTTAAAAATACAGATCAGTAAGTGCATTTAGCAGCTACTCTTTGCATTGCAAGGGATCAGCCACAACACTTGCATTAGGCTGCGACTAGGGGTCCGCGTAGGAGTGGTAGCAAAACAGGAAGGCACAGCCTGCTCAGAGCTTGTGAGGTAGGGAAGCTGGAGGCAGCCTGGACAGGAAGAGGGGTGCCCATGGGATTGCTTAGAGGAACGTATTCCCCGCGATTTGTTTCTAGTTGGGAAGGATACAGGAGAAAAGAGGCACTGGCCAAGACCAGACCTTGAGGACTCAGGCTGCAGAGTTTAGGGGTCTGGACTTCCAGAATGGTTGCTCCAGGGCATGGGGCAGGCCCCGTGGGTGGTAGAGAGTTTCCTCTGCTTTTAAACCAATATTTAGACATAGTGAAACTCCTCTTTGGTCATCTTCAACTGAGCAGCTATTCTGTGGATAAACTTTATAATTACAGACAACGGTAATAATTACAGTAATGTAACAATAATAGTCATTTTCACTATTATGTATTTCAGTACTCCAACAATTAAACCCACACATAACCAATGTACAAAAACCTAAGTTGTCTGGCCATCTGGTCGACCTGTCTGTGGTGACCATCCAGCTACAACCAAACAGCATAAACGCCAGTAGTATAAACGCTGATCTGAGGGCAGAAATGGCACAGCACCCCCGCTCTTCACTCATTTCCTCCTAGTCCACCGCAGGCTGCATTCCTCTCCCCAAGCGTCCTCCCATCCACTCGTTTTCAGAGGCTTTTCCAGGACTAAAGTTAGCGCCAGGATCGCGTCTCCCCTCGACTCTCACCGGACGGCCCCCTCCCGCTTCCTGCGTCTGAAACATTTGGAGCTTCCACCACCGCACCCGTATAAGATTGAAGGCCCGCATTGGGGGCCTCCTTGCTTGCCCACCACGTTCCCTGTTGTCAGCCGCCGTGAGGAACCCGTGTGTAGGGTCTGCATAACCACCCAGCCCATAAGGGGAACAGAAGGGACCACAGGCGTTTCCCACAAAGACGCAGTCTACCCCGCCCCTAGGCCCTGGTGAGTATATGGGCCCCACGGGGCGGGGAGACCCGAGAACAGGCAACGCGGTGACGCCCCAACCCGCAGCCCAGCGTGTCCTTGTTCAGCCGTCCGGCCCGTCTTTACTCCAGGGGAGGACGCCCGGGATCTAAGGACAACCGGCGGGAACTCAGCGCCGTCCGCCAACGTAGACACACGGCCACTCCCAGGCGAAGCAAACAGAAAATGTGGACTCAGAACAACGCGCGGGTGGGCACGTTCACTCTCTTCTGGCCGCGAGACATAACCCAGGCGGCCCCCGCGGGCAGAGAAAACGTCCGAAACGCTCTCCAGCTTCTAGACACACCGACCGGCCTCGCCACGTAAATCTTCCCTTCAGATCCACCAGGAGCAAGACGCGTATTAGCCCTTAAACGGGGTTCCGGCTCACACGCTAACGAGCCCCCCGAGCACGGACTCGGGCGCTGGTTAAGCCACGGAGTTTGGAGCAGGAGGACTGAGGAGGGGAGACGAACGCCCCTAACGGTGACCCAGGAACCTGGCCGGCTAGCAACAAGCACTCCAGCACGGAAGACCATCTCCCTGCCCGCCTCGAGGCTCCGCGGATGGAGGGACTCGGGGAGATGCTGGTCGACCCGAGTGATCGGCAGTAAACCCCCTTCGCCGCAGCGCCGGGCCACGTTACGAGGCCCTGCAGATCCAATCTTCAGCAAGAGCAGGCGTGCCGAGACCTCCGCAGCACCGGGGTTATCACTACCAGTGCTGCCGGCATCTGGAGCTCTGTGCTGCGTTCGCCGGCTGAATCGCAGCCCTAATGAAGGCAGCCGAAGGAAAGAAACAAAGCGGCCGCCGGGGGCGCCCGACAACCAGTTCGAGCGTCCCCGGGACGAGTTGCCGTCGCCGGCAGGCCGCAGCGGCACAGGCCGCCCGAACGCCCGAGCTCGCCCGGGGCCTCTGCCTCGGAGGGGGCTCCCCGCTCGGGACAGCGCGACACAGAGCGCCCCAGGCGGCAGACAAGGGCGGACGGAGAGCGGGAGGCCGCGGCGGAGAAGCCCTCCCCGCGAGATTGCAGGGCCCAGGCCACCCTGGGCAAGGGAGATTCTGCCCGTGGCTGGGCTGTGTGAGCTGTAAGCTCAGTGAAAGTAAAACAGAAAAAAAGAAACCACGAAAGACATTTTATTCTGTAACTTCAGAGTTGAGATGTTACTAAAGTATAAAAAGACAAGGCTCAGAAACCATAAAGGAAACGACTGAAAAATTGACTACCTAATCGGTCTTTCAGTCTTTACCAAGCAAAGTCAGATGACAAGAAACGGGTGTGCGGAAACATTAATGCGACTACATGTATATTAAGTATGTTGATATCAGCATTAGTTAATAACAGAATATTTAGAAAACATGGCAAGAGACCAGTTAAGTAAATTGTCAGAGCATTCACATAACACAAGACTATCAATTTGCTTTTCGGTTTATTGTTGTTATTTAAATAAGTTAGATCTATAGGTATTGACTTGGAAAGACGTCGAGGGCAAACTGTTAAATGAAAACGATTTTAGCACTTTTAGTGGTATATATATGCATTTACCTTTTTAAAAAATGAAGTAGAAAAGTAAAGAGTTAGAATATTTAAAGAATAGCTTCTTTAAAAAGCACGAATCAAGTTTTTCCTATATCCTGGTGTCTGGACAGAAAGACGTACCAGAAACAAAGATGGACCACGCTACGTGCTTTTCTGCTCCCTCCTACTATAGTCTTGGGACAGGCAGCTGACATCTCAGCCCCTGCACTCCTCTGCTCCACTAACACCCAGAGCCCCTGCAGGCAATCAGAACTCTGACTCTGCAGGCCTGGGATCCCTATGTCCACAGCTCTTCCTTCACATCAGGAACCTGTAGCAATTCACTTGGTTTGCCCAATCATCCATGCCCAGAGCTGCTGGCTCTAACATACGCCTGTGTAGTCCTTCTCTCCATAAGCTTTGAGCTGAAATCCCAAGGGAAGACCATTTCCCTCACAAAGCAGGGATGAACCATGGGAACAACTGGAACTTTGCACCTGGACCCATTATACAAATTCTGTGTGCACACTCAACTCCCAAAGACACTACCCTTTTCACTGTGCTCTTTGCATGGCATGGACATTGCTGACTTGAAGCATCCAGGCTCACTTATGTGGCAGGAAGAAATACAAAGTACACGCACATACGCACGCGCGCGCACACATGTACAAACATACCCCAGGAGCTAATCTGTACTCCTGCTAGGGCTGGCAATGGTGGGAACAGAAAAGAGATCATTGTTGCTACTACTTGGGTCTTCTGAGTTGACAGACCTTGGTCGTTTTACTGATTTCACCCTGGGGGAGTGCGGGCTTGGAGCTCCCTAGTCTGTAGTTTGCTGTCCAGCGCCCTGCACTCTATTTGGTCCACTCTACCCTTTCTTCCCAATACACAGTCACCATTAAGAAGTAAGAATCTCCACATATTGCACTGAATTTTCAAATTTGAACAAAGTTTAAGAACACAGAGAGAAATTGAGTTATTGTGAAGAAGGTAGTGAGAAAATTTTATCTTTTTTGTAGCTTCCAAAATGTTCAAGTATAGTCTATAAAAGCTTATTTTTTTTTAATTAGGAAAATTAAATAATCCCTCATTACTCCTTCTTGCCCATGAACACCTCTGCCCCAGCTTCTGTCACACTGGGCTCACCCAACGACATGCCTGTTCTCCTGGTTTGGAGACTTCTTTCACACTCATCACTGTCATCTATGCTCACTACACACCTGAGGCTACGGTAGCCCTTCACACGGTAAATCAGGGGATTTTTCTCCAGTGAGCCTGAGGGATGCATTTTTCTTTTCTTTTAATAGAAACTTCTCCCATCTGTCCTTTAAAGTCACAGCTTTTACGGATGCTGTAACAAGTGGGTGTGAATGATAGAAAGAGGCTGTTTCCATATCAGTCCCTGAGCTGCCATATGGCTAACAGAGTGGTTGGTGGTACAGGCATTAATATTTCCTGGGTGGTGTTAGAGGATCCAGGCTGGAAGGAGAAACCAGACATTTTGGCAAGACACAGATCAAACCAGGAATGAGAGCAAGTCCCTCTCATTGTTTCAATGTCAAGACTCAGCCACCACCGTCCTCCTCAGCATCCTCATGCAGGACAGTTGAAACTGACCAGATAAAGCTGAGGAGATGGAAAGCAGTCATGAGAGCCAAGCCTCCAGAGCCCTGCTAGATACCCCAGGCATGAGTCCCCAACCACTCACCTGGTGGGGGGGGAGGGCCTCCTACCAAACCACAGGCCTGCAGAAATATGGTGAACCCTCCTCTCTCTGGGGTCAAAGCACTATGGGCTACTCCCCACATAAACAAGGTAGTAATATTTCCATTTTACACAGAAAAAAATGAACGTCATGAGCTGTTATATTCTGATTAGACCTATTTGTTCAGAGTTATTTAATTAATATTCAATTTCTAGGATTTACATCAAATCCCAGGAAACCCTCAGAATGATCACTTGGGGAATCTTGACTCCACAGAACAAACACCAGTCTCAAACATTTCCATAACTAATTCTTGATCAAATGCATCCAACTTTGTTCTCCAATACCCACCGAAGTGGTTTAGAGTCCCCCGTCCTTCCTGCTGTGCCCTCCCCTGACCCTCTGGATGCAACTGCCTTCAGTCATCTTGACTCCCCCCAGTATGGGAATCCGGCAACTTTGGAACCTTAACCTTAGTTCCGTCATCCGTGGCCTCAGATATGTGGCCAAGCCACTGTGAATCTTTTCACTGGCGGGTGAAACAATCTAAGGAGTCATGTCTTGGTGGAAGATCAAGCACTCTGGTGCACAGAAAAGCTCATAAATCCCCTTGCACAGGAAAGAAGCAGAAGTATGTACATCATAAGTCCCCCACAGAGCAGACATGCTCATCAAATACAGAAGAAGTTTAATTTGGGGTGAAATTTAGTTGACACCTTCAGAAACATTGGTGAAATACTGCATAGATTTCTGCCCTACTAAATATTATTGGCAGAAACAGTCTTCATTTCATAAATTTTGTATAGGAAAGTATATGTCTGTAAGGAAAAAATTTAAGCTAATTATGTTCTTCTGAACAAATTTATGTGCCCACTCAAAGCATATTCTGACATTTACTTGATGCTCTCCATTTCACCCTGCTCATCTCCAGGTTTCCCATTTTCCCAGAAGGGTGTGCTTCCTCTGAGTACAAGTGCCACCTACTCTCTTGTCTTCATAAGATAGCTCAGGCCTGAACCATAAGTTCAGCCCTTGAAATAAACACCTCAGATGATCTGATGGCCACAGGAGAATGAGAAGCTGTCGCTAATGTGGTGAGAACTTGGGTTCCCTCCCCAACTAATCTTCTGCCAAGCCTCCCCCTGGCTGAGCGTTATCATCCTAAATGATGTCTGTGGGCAGGAGCTGATGTGAAAGAAAAGAGGGTGTCCAGAGGCCCAGCACCGCCTCATCCTCTCCCCCAGTAGTGCTAATTCTGAGCCTGGCTTCTTTTTTTGTTTGTTTTACCATGAGTGCTCTTTCCAGACATCCTAGGACTGCCTTTAGAGTAGTTCTTGAAAGATTCCCCAACCACCATTGGCCTCACTTGTCACTGCTATACTTCCCTTCTGAAACTAAATTCAGTTCTTTCAGAAAGATTGAGTCCAGGGACTTCCCTGGTGGTGCAGTGGTTAAGAATCCACCGGCCAATGCAGGGGACACAGGTTTGATCTCTGAACTGGGAAGATCCCACACGCCACAGAGCAACGAAGCCTGTGCACCCCGACTGCCAGGGTCCAGCCTCAGCAGGATCCAGGGGGTACCCTCGGGATGAATGGCATGGGTGAGAGAAGACACATGAGACCAGCCTTGATAGGGCCAAGTCTGCGAGGGGGAGAGAGAGAGAGAGACCAGACAGGGGGTGCAGCTGAGTCTGGCAGGGCCTGGCAATGCTTTATTTTTTTACCGTGGCTTTTATACCCTAAGTTAGTACATCTCTAAGGGGAAGGTAGTTTAACATTACATCAGCTTGTTCTTCACGAAACCAGGGTGTTTCCTGCATACTTCTTTGTTTATGAGGGTCTTGTACATTATCTTCTGGCCTTGGGGCCCATTAACATTTTATGCAGGTCAGGTGAATGTAAACCTATTTTCCATTTCTGTGGTAACCTTAACTGAAAGGTAGCAGTCTCATAGGGCAGCAGGACAGAATAGAAGTATAACCTTGTTAACATAAAAATTAATCCTTCTGCAGAAGTTGTCAGCTGAGTTTATCTAAGAAGTTTACCCCACACTGACTCTGTGACTTTGGTGAGGCAGGCAGCCTCTGCCTAGCACTCCTGGGTGACAATTAACAACCATCTCATTGTTACCACACTAGGGCTAAGCTCTTATTTTTCTACATCTATAACTATATTAACAATGGTTTCTATAACACAACCTTAGCACATTAAGAGCAAAAACACAGCAAGCAAATGTTAACCCAATAGCTACTTTTAGAATAATTTTTCTTGTGTTTTCTAATAGGGCTTCCTCACCCCCCGAAGGGCTCTATGTCTGTTAGGGCCTTTGTATGATCAGGTTCTTTATGTTATTTTGTGATTAGGGTATTATAAGCAATCATGCAGATTAGTACCAAGGGCATAAACACATTTGCCATACAAACTAAAATGCCAGCAAAGGAGTTTAAATTAACACTCCTTTCACCCTGGATACTCTCATAAAATGCCACCACCCAGGAAACTTAGTGATTAAAGTTTTAAACCGATTCTTATTTGAGAAGAGATAGGGGAAGGCCTTCTGCCTGTGTCACAGAAATTAGGGAGTAGTCTATTGAAGCAAGCATCGGAAAGACAGATATCATCTTTAAGGTGAATGCCGGGGGCAGCTTTTCAGAATCCCTGAAAACCTGATCTGCCTTGCCTGTCAGATTTCCTCCCTCATGGCGTTGTCATGGGTGGGATCTCGTGAGCTGGCCTTTTCAAAACCCCTGAAAACATGATCCGCCTTGCCTGTCAGGTTTTCTCCCTCATGGCCTTGTCATGGGTGGGATCACATGTGCCGGCTCCCGGCACCCGACTACTGAAGTGTGCACACCCTGGAGCAGGCGCTCCACAACAAGAGAAGCCACGACAGAGAGAAGCCAGGCACCGCAGTGAAGAGGCGCCTCTGCAGACCATGAAGGCCACACTGCTGAAAGCTGGTGTGCAGCAGTGACGGCCCAGAGCAGCCAAAAGAAATGAATTAACTAGTTAAATTTTTAAAAGACTGAGTCCAGAAAAAAAAAATAATGACATTTCATTTCTCTTTATTTTCATCTTCTTCTGACATTTTGTACCTGATTCTGTTAGACATTTAGAGTGCTTACAAAACTCCAGGTCACAGAAAAGGAGGAATTCCTAGTTAGTGTTCAGCGTCTCAGGGAACAGGTATACATCACTTCTGCTGAATAGTCCAAGGAGAAGTGAGGGTGGCAACGAACCAAAACCACCAGAAAACCCCAAGAGGAGAGCAACCCATGGAGCCCAGAGCAGCTGTCTGTAGGCTCACCCCGGAGGCAGCAGAGGGCCCGCAGGCTGGCTCGGCTTCCTGAGCCCCAGACTGTGGGGAAGGCTGTGGTCTTTCAGTGATGGTTCAGACTCCCCATCAGGAAAACCAGGCCTGACCTCAGCATCTCTGACTCAGTACATACCTTCAGGACCCACCCCAAGTCCGCCCTCTCCTCCTCTCTCTCAGGCAGAACAAGTCGACTGCATGCAGTGCTGGCTAGGTCACTGATCATCCTGGGGTGCTAAGGCCAGGGCTGGCTACATAACTCACCACCCGGGATTCTTTGTGTCAAAAGAACTTACCTACTTCCTCATTCAGAGTTAGGAACAGCAGTGGCTGTGATAGGCAGGACATCCCAGTAAGGCAGAGGGACAGGCTGAGTCAAGGAGAAACGACAGGAGGCTGTTTGTGCAGGAAGCTGACCAGGGTGGCATGGCCAGCCCCTCTGTTCAGGGGCAGGCGGACGCTCTTGTTGCCAGAAGCAAACACAAATCAGCCGGGGCCCCAGGGCTATGACTCACAATAGGTAATGACTCCAGGTTCTTCGTCCTTGTACCAGGCGGGCACTTGTGAATCTGGGATGGCCACAGAGAGCCAAGCCAGGTGGACGGTCAGCCCATGGAGCCTGCAGACCTTGACACCCACTGGGGCAAAAAAAGAGAGAAGGGCTGACCAGTCACTAACTCTCAGTGAGGGGAGAGGGTGGGAAGCTTTGGCCTGAGTCTCATTCCTAGGACCTACCTACAAGGTTAAAGACTGACCTAACAATTACTAGATTATTTTAACAGAAGCCCAGTGTTCCTACTATACCCAGTTTCTAATGGGCCATGGTGAAGGTGGAAGAAAATGTTAGCATCATTCCTTTTTGGATTCATTGATAAATTCATCCAATATTTACTGGACATTTTTATCACTAGTGATAAAGAACAAAATCTGTCTTTGAGAAACTTATTCTCTGCTGGTAATACAGACAGTAATAACCCCCATCACAGGGCAGTGGAGAGTCCACTCGCCCCGCCCAGCAGTCTGGAAGCCCTGACAGTCTCATAGTGGAGGGGAGGCTCAGGTGAGTCTTTAAAAGTGAGACTTTTTTTTACCTGGAGGCGGAGGCAGCTAGTGTGAAGAACAAGAGAATTTGTGAAAATGAACCTCATTTCCCCTCTTCTCCTCTCAGGTGCTCAGACCACATGGGACCCTGTGCATTTCCTTGAAATCTCCATGCACTCTCCAGGCACAGAGCATTTCCCTTTTCTCTGTGATTCCCCTGAAACACGTTTCTCTTCCAGGGATAGATAGCTCATTCCTTCACTGGCTTCAGGCCTTTATTTAAATGCTCCCTCCTTGGAGAGAGTTTCACACCACACATGGAAAGCATCAGCTCCATCTTCCTCTGTCCACTGTCCTGCTCTCTCTCTCTCTGTCTTATTTTTTGTATCTCTGACATCCTCTAGGGATGGGGCTGTGGGTGGAAGGAGATGTGGGGAGAGGGTAGGGTGGTATCTTCTCCCCACAGGCTTTGCTGGAAAAGAAACTGTTTTTCTTCAGAGACAAGGCATGAATATAAACTGCAGGTAAATTGAAACTTAAATTGAAGGTATTAATAAATTGAACATTAAATTTGAAAGACAAAAAACATGAAACCTTTTGAAGCATATATAACAGAATGCTATTATGATGCGTGGGAGATGAAGAACTTCTTTAAAATGCCAAAAAACTGGTGAGCAAAAGATCAATAAATTTGACCATGTTAGAAGTAACAACTGCTGCTCATCAAAAGATATCATAAAATGAGGAAAACAAAAACCAGGGAGTGGAAAGTGACATGTGCAACAAGTGTAAAGACCTCTCACCAGTAAACATTTCTAAAAAATAGATGTCAAAAACACATTAACAGTCATTGCATGGAAGGTGAAACATGGAATTCCAATGAATATTTAAAATGTGATCGGATATAAAATTAACACACAGAAATCCCTTGCATTCCTATACACTAACAATGAGAAAACAGAAAGAGAAATTAAGGAAACAATACCATTCACCATTGCAACAAAAAGAATAAAATACTTAGGAGTATATCTACCTAAAGAAACAAAAGACATATACATCAAAAACTATAAAACACTGATGAAAGAAGTCAAAGAGGACACAAACAGATGGAGAAATATACCATGTTCATGGATTGGAAGAATCAATATTGTGAAAATGACTATACTACCCAAAGCAATCTATAGATTCAATGCAATCCCTATCAACCTACCAATGGTATTTTTCACAGAACTAGAACAAATAATTTCACAATTTGAATGGAAATACAAAAAACCTCGAATAGCCAAAGTAATCTTGAGAAAGAAGAATGGAACTGGAGGAATCAACCTGCCTGACTTCAGACTATACTACAAAGCCACAGTCATCAAGACAGTATGGTACTGGCACAAAGACAGAAATATAGATCAATGGAACAGAATAGAAAGCCCAGAGATAAATCCACGAACCTATGGACACCTTCTCTTTGACAAAGGAGGCAAGGATATACAATGGAAAAAAGACAACCTCTTTAACAAGTGGTGCTGGGAAAACTGGTCAACCACCTGTAAAAGAATGAAACTAGAACACTTTCTAACACCATACACAAAAAATAAACCCAAAATGGATTAAAGATCTAAATGTAAGACCAGAAACTATAAAACTCCTAGAGGAGAATATAGGCAAAACTCCCTGACATAAATCACAGCAGGATCCTCTATGACCCATATCCCAGAATATTAGAAACAAAAGCAAAAATAAACAAATGAGGCCTAATGAAACTTAAAAGCTTTTGCACAACAAAGGAAACTATAAGCAAGGTGAAAAGACAGCCCTCAGATTGGGAGAAAATAATAGCAAATGAAGCAACAGACAAAGGATTAATCTCAAAAATATACAAGCAACTCCTGCAGTTCAAATCCAGAGAAATAAATGACCCAATCAAAAAATGGGCCAAAGAACTAAACAGACATTTCTCCAAAGAAGACATACAGATGGCTAAAAAACACATGAAAAGATGCTCAACATCACTCATTATCAGAGAAATGCAAATCAAAACCACAATGAGGTACCATTACACGCCAGTCAGGATGGCTGCTATCCAAAAGTCTACAAGCAATAAATGCTGGAGAGGGTGTGGAGAAAAGGGAACCCTTTTACACTGTTGGTGGGAATGCAAACTAGTATAGCCGCTATGGAAAACAGTGTGGAGATTTCTTAAAAAACTGGAAATAGAACTGCCATATGACTCAGCAATCCCACTTCTGGGCATACACACTGAGGAAACCAGATCTGAAAGAGACACATGCACCCCAATGTTCATCGCAGCACTGTTTATAATAGCCAGGACATGGAAGCAACCTAGATGCCCATCAGCAGACGAATGGATAAGGAAGCTATGGTACATATACACCATGGAATATTACTCAGCCATTAAAAAGAATTCATTTGGATCAGTTCTAATGAGATGGATGAAACTGGAGCCCATTATACAGAGTGAAGTAAGCCAGAAAGATAAAGAACATTACAGCATGCTAACACATATATATGGAATTTAGAAAGATGGTAATGATAACCCTATCTGCGACACAGAAAAAGAGACACAGATGTACAGAACAGACTTTTGGACCCTGTGGGAGAAGGTGAGGGTGGGATGTTTCAAGAGAATAGCATTGAAACATGTATATTATCTATGGTGAAGGAGATCACCAGCCCAGGTTGGATGCACGAGACAAGTGCTCGGACCTGGTGCACTGGGAAGACCCAGAGGGATCAGGTAGAGAGGGAGGTGGGAGGGGGATCGGGATGGGGAATATGTGTAAATCCATGGCTAATTCATGTCAATGTATGACAAAAACCACTATAATATTGTAAAGTAATTAGCCTCCAACTAATAAAAATAAATGAAAAAAAGTGATCAATTTCATTTGTGATAAATTAAATACTAATTAAAATTGCAACAAAACACTATCTCACAGCTCGCAGTTGAGCAAACATTTATGAGTGACTATGAAAAAGCTGGCTCAGATGTGGAGCAGAAGAAGTTGTCATTCATTGTCAATCAGAATGTCAACTGTAGTGACATAGCATAGCTGGACAAGTGAACACCCTCAGTTTCATTAATTCCCATCCATCTGATAAAATAGATACGTGTGAAACATATTCTTAACAGCAAAGAGCTGTAAACAATTCCAATATCCGGCAACAATAGAATGGATAGATTTTGGTACATTTAAAGTATGGGCTACTATATAGCAGTAAAAGTAATTCAATGGCTTGCATATGAATGAATGAACCTCAGAAACCGATACCACACACAAAAGAAATATTATGTCACAAAAGGATAATCACTGTGATTCTACTTACATAAAGGGACAAAAGAGGAAAAGCCCGTGTACTGTTTAGGAACTCATGTGCATGTGCAAATCTCAAATTAAAGGCAGGGAGTGTCATAGAATTGAGATATACAGAAAAATTAGAATCTTTTTTAATGAAAGTGGGTGTTGAGAACATGAGAGTTTGCTTCACTATTATTCTGCAAATTATGTACTTTTATTACCTACAAGGCTTTCTTTGTATAATCTATTCCTCAGTAAGATTTGTGCCACACATCAAAATAAATTCCAAGTGGCATTTAATATAAAATTTGATAGCATTAACCTTAAGAATAAAGTATAAATATGTATGCAATCTTGAGATGGGGAAGACCTTGATAATAAAATATAAATATATATGCAAGCTTGAGATAGGGAAGATCTTGATTAACTCTGATGGACTGGGTTTTGTCCCCCCAGGTAGATGTGTTGAAGTTCTAACCTGCAGAGACTCAGAATGTGACTGTATTTGCAGACGGAGTTTTTAAAGAGATAAATAAATTGAGGCCTTTAAGTTGTGCCCTAATCCAATATGACTCTTGTCCCTGTAAGAAAAGGAAATTGAACACAGAAAGAAACCCCAGGGATGGGTGCACAAAGAGGAAGGGTGAAGTCAGGACCCAGAGAAAGTGGTTGTCTGCAAGTCAAGGAGCAAGTCCTCAGGAGAATCAACCCCAACCACACTATGATCTTGGATGTCCAGCCTCTGGAGCTGTAAGAAAGCAAATGTCTGCCATTCAAGCTTCTGGGGATATGTTACTTGGTCATGGCAGCCCCAGAAAACTGATATATAAGCATTACATTGAATGCCAAACTACATAGAAAAGTCTTCATGGGTTTTACTACAACATTGCTAAACTCTTACATGTCAAAAAATAAAAGGAAAATTACAAATTCAAAACTATAATACATTTGATAAAAGCTTGACATTACCAATACATAGCTCCTACAAGTATGTAGTAAAACAAGTAATCTAGCAAAAAGTTTGGCAAGACCCATAAGCTGAAATGTTCATGTAAAGAAATACAAATGGTTGTTAGAAAACAGAAAAAAAAAAAAAGTCAACTTCCTTCAACAAGTTAAGGCTGAGGTATTATTTTGTCTTGCATTAAGAGAAAAGAGCCTCATAAAATAATAGCATACAGATTTAACAAAGATTGTAGCTATCATCCTCAGCAGGTCTAAGTATTCAACATTCCTTCTTGTTTGGACCTTTGCTGGTATATATAGATCAAAGAGCTGTAAAAATGATTTATATTTGGCATGGAAATTTTAAGCCTCACTTCTGGGGATTTATACCAAGTAATTAGGTAAATATTTTGACTATTAGAATACATACTCTAAAATGAGAAATAATCTTTATTCTCAACATAAGGATTTTGTTAAACAAAGTATAGCAACTTTCACACCATGGAAATGTTTAAATTGGAAAGGACATAAATCAAAATATGAAACAAGATCATCTCTGATAGTAGATTTTCTGAGCTGTATGCAGGTAAATTTAAGTGTCATCTTTCATAGTTACCAATATTTTTCAAAGTTTGCTATGATAAAATATAGATTGCTTTGATAATAATGTGGTGGTGGTTTAGTCGCTAAGTCGTGTCTGACTCTTTGTGAACCCATGGACTGTAGCCCTTCAGGCTCCTCTGTCCATGGATTTCCCAGGCAAGAACACTGGAGTGGGTTGCCATTTCCTTCTCCAGGGGATCTTCCTGACTCAGGGATGGAACCCATATCTCCTGCACTGCAGGCAGGTTTATTACAGCTGAGCCTCCAGGGAAGCCCAAGAAGTCTATAAAGCCACTTCAAAAGCAACATGAAAGCAACTGCTGAGGGATCTGAGTAGACTGGGAAGTGGACCTCCAGGGGGTCTGAGGCCAGGACAGGCCCATCTGCATCTGAACCATGGTCACTCTCACTTGCTCTGCAATGTTGGCTGGGTTTCTGAAAGTGCTGAAGTCTGAGTTTCGTCAGCTGCCTCAGAACCTTGTTTCTGGAATTCAAAGGGCTCAGTGTGGGCACAGAGAAAGGCTGCTTCTCACCAACTCCTCCAACCTTGTACAGTGAGAAGTAGATTTTTAAAGTTGAGAGTAATAAGGTCTTTTTGAATCAGGGGGGATGCAGAAGTAGAAACAGGCCAGAGAGCTGGAAAGAATCCAAACAGGACCAGAATCCAAAAGATGCTAAGCATGCTCACTCTGTGCTCAGTATCATGAGTCATTCCCTGGGATTTGGGGGGTTGCTAGCTACCCTCACTATGTGAGGAAACCCTTACTCTGCTAGCTACCCTCACAGATGTGACAAACGGACTCATTGGAAAAGACCCCGATGCTTGGAAAGATTGAAGGCAGGAGAAGGGGATGACAGGCAATGAGGTGATTCAGTGGCATCACTGACTTGATGGACATGAGTGTGAGTAAGCTCCAGGAGTTGGTGATGGACAGGGAGGCCTGGTGTCCATGGGGTCACAGAGAGTTGGACATGACTGAGTGACTGAACCAAACTGAGCTACCCTCATATAAGTGCCAATATATGTCTTATCTCGTGTAATTTCCCACACAGCTCTATGATGCAATAGGATTGTCATTTCTGCTCTAGAAGTAAAGAAACAGGTAATTAAAGACAGTAGGTGTCCTGTCCAAAATCACACAAGTAGACAGGGTAGCCATAGGAGGTGGAAGTTTGTGTAACTCAGAGCCAGCTTGTGTCCATCTGCCCAGCATCCCTGTTTCTAAATGCATTCACCCCGACTCACACAAGCACAGGCTTGGGGGCTGAAAATGACCGGCTTCTTACTTCAGCATTTGACAACATATTGCTGTCACTTTCAACTAGGTATCAGAAGGAAGAGAAAGATGGAAAACTAACTACATGGAACACTTTGTGATATCAGGTCATTTTTCCCCTGGTTAATGTTGTTTTCTTCCAGTGGCGATCCCCCCTGTTTCTGCATGCTCATCTTTGTTGGACGGTGCTTCGCTGGTGGTCAAGATGCAGGTGCAAAGCCCCAGGAGCCCCCTTGGGCCTCACCCTCTCAGCTCAGCTGTCTCCAGAGCATCTCCAGATCTAAGTGAGATCATTAAAACACAGCCCTCCCACTGTTTCCGTGAGGCGCCTCTGCCTGCAGTCCCTTCCTGCCCACGGGGAGGGCCTTTCCTATTTACCTACATCTTCTCTTCCCTCTCTCTCAGCAGAGTGGCTTGTGAATTGCTTTTCAGAAGATACATATTATCGAATTACCTTTCCTCATTCTAACTCCCTGATACAAAAAAATTCTTCCCACCACTATGGGGGCCATGTATCTTTTAAAAAGATACATTTTTTAAAGAAAAGGTGTTAAATTTTGAAGAAATTCTTCCTACCAGTAGGGGCCCACGTATCTTTAAAAAGATACATTTCCCTGCCTGCTCATTTCTTATTGCTGGTATAAAAAAGGAGCACAAGCTCCTTTTCTCATCCCATGAAGAGGTCCAATATGGATCTCGCTGTGTGTGCATCGAGGCGTCGGCGGGGTTGCGTTCCTTCTGGAGAATCGGGGTCTGTTCTTTCTAGGGGTCACCGCACTGCTCACTTGTGGGCCCAGCAACCACTTCAGGCCCACTGTGGCTCATGTCTGCATGTCTCCTTCGCCAGCTGTGACCCTCCTGACTCCCGCTCTGACTTCTGAGGACCCTTGGGGCCACACTGCACCCACACCAGTAACCCAGAAGGGCCTCCCCAGGTGTAGGTCCTTTCTGTAACCGCACCCACACACGTCCCTTTTGCCATGTGAGCTAACACTGTCACAGGTTCTGGGGATTAGGACCCGGACATCTTTTGGGGGGAGGGGAGCTGTTGATCACACTACTCATTCTGCACAACTTGAAAGAAAATTACTTTAAACAATTGCAAAGGAACTTCACAACAGCTCAGAGTATAATCAACTACTAAAATATGATATACAGATAATAAAACAATTGGGTCATAATGCTGGTCAGAATAAACAGGCCTGGAAGAATGCTTTCCTAATTTTTCACCAGCAAGAAACAATGATCAGACTGTATTTGGATGACACCTGTCAGGGCCGTGTCCTGAAACATGAGGTCGGGGAGGGTGTGTGGGGTCCGCACAGACAGGGCTGAGCCCGGAGAGGTGCCAGTGACCGCAGGCCCAGAATCCACCAAACAGCAAGGTCTGTATGTTCCCCATTTCAGAGGATGTTGAAAACTTTGAATAAAGTGACATTCCCATGGAGAGGATCCCTTGTGTTTCTAGAGTACAAGTTTTAACCTGCTTGATTAGTCCCCTTGGAGGGTCATCTATCCCTTTCCAGTGTCTATATTTAACAAAAGATTAAAAACTGCCATAAGTTAAGTTCTCCATTGGCCAAATGTGGCTAGTTTCCAGACCTTCAGAGATAACACTTGGTTCTTTGGCTATAGTAATTTAGTACCCAGGAAATTATCTGGCCAAGTGCATGACTATGTGATTTTGGTGGCTATTCTCTGAATTGTGTAACTTAAAGAAGATCACAGAAATTATGTAGATTATTTTATGTGTGTACTTATCTGCAACCAAACTGCTGTTCCTTTTAACTTTTTTTTCCCACAGCCTAATCTTGAATCTCAAGTCACTGAGTACAACCAATGTTCAACCAAATATCCAGGAGCAAATGGAACAAGCTTGGGGGTAAGCCCAAAGATTAATACATGTCAGAGCTGATGAATGTTAGAGATTACCTAGGTGAATCTCCAAATCCTCCAAAGATGTGTGGCATCTCCAGATCATCGCAGAGCCAGGCCCTTTCCAGCACACCCCTGTCACTCATCCTTCAATCATCCATTCAATAGTGACAGAATCAACTCATGTCAGGTGCCAGCAAAGGACCATGAGCAAGACATAGCCCTGCTTTCGCCGCGGGGCAGGCGACTCGCACGGAGGGCCCGGGCCGGGCGCGATCCGGAATGCCATCCCTGCAGGAGCTCCGGGTCCCTGGCCGGCGCAGCGGGCGCGGGAACCTGGCAGCCGGGAGCGCCCCAAGCAGCCGGGAGGCGGCGAGGAGAGAGCCGGGCGGCCTCCAGGCCCCGGAGACGGTCCCAATCCCCCGCGGGCCGGGAAGGAGGACCCGGGGGCCCCGCCGGCAGCACAGCGGCTCCTCTGCCGGGCTAAGGACTTCCGATCGAACGGGCTTGGCCCCCCCGGGGAGAAACTGCACCAGCTGCCCGCACGCGGCCACCGACGGGGCCGCGCGTCCCCCGCCCGCTCGCCTCCCCGGGCCCGACCTGGGGCCTCGGCCGCCTCCGCGGGAACGTGCGGGCGGAGGACCGGTGCGCGGCCTGTCCCCGAGCTCGGTCGCGGGGCCCAGGGCTCAGACGTGCGGGCGCCCGGGCCTCCCCCGCAGAGGACCCCAGCGGGAAGCTCCGGGGCCGGGGATCACCGAGGGGCGGGGCGGGAGGAGTCCCCCCCCCCCGGGCTCCGGGCTCAGACGTGCGGGCCCCCGGGCCTCCCCCGCAGAGGACCCCAGCGGGAAGCTCCGGGGCCGGGGATCACCGAGGGGCGGGGCGGGAGGAGTCCCCCGGGCTCCGGGCTCAGCGCCGGTGCTCCGTTTCTCAGGAGCTTCTTGATCTCAGCGGCCCGGACAGCCCTCTGCAGTCCCTGCCAGGCTGCTGTTAAAACGTTGTGCTTTTGTGTTGAATGGACGCTACAGATCAGGACACGCAGTAACTAGGAGTTAAAGATGGTGGGGCACTTGCACAAATAGGTGGTGAGAAGCCTCAGCATCTCAGGGACCCCCACACCCGCAGCCACATCCTGCCCACTCAGCTCCCGCCCTAGTGTCTGGGAGGCCAGCTATACTTGCAATTAAAATTTGCTTGTGGCTTTTTATATGAGTGGATTCTCCTTCATATCTGTCCGTAGATTCCAAGATCACAATTAATGTTTCCTGAGTTACAGAAGTCAGTTCTGCATCACCTAGGATTAGGGCAGATTCAAACCCACTCTTGTGGTTTAATGTGAAAACAATCTTCTGTAAAGTGCTATAGAACACATGGTCAGCTGAGTCTGTGGCTAAAATCTGGGGAAAGTCTCTTAGGGAGTAGTTTTCCTGCCAGATGTTGGATACTATAAGGGGAAAGGCTCAAGTGTGAACTTGTGTTTCCAAACAGTTGCTCTAATTAATGCAGTGTTTATCAAAGATAATGTCCATTATCACCATTGTTGGAAACAGAGTCATTACTGAATGACCACACCCTTTTCTGATATGGAGTGGAAATGCCCCAGAGCCACACACTAGGGCTGGGGGAATCTGCCCCATGACAGGTGGTGGGAGGAGATCACATTCCTATCTCAGCGAGTTTACCATCCACTGAATGATCATTCTCACAGGCAGCCCCAAGACTCCACATGGAATGTTGGGAGGGTAACTGATCCAGGACCTCCTAAGACCTGCACTAGTCCTGCAGGCCGACAGAAAAAGGGTGATCTAACTTACACGTGGCATGTTAAAATAAATAAATAAATAATAAACAGAGCACCAAGGTCATCAATACAGGACACAGATCGGTGGTTGCAAAGGGCGGGCTGTGGGGGTGTGAGGAGTGGGTGGAGGTGGTCAAGAGGAACATACTTGCAATTATAGAAAAGTAACTCATAGGGTCATCATGTGTAGCATGGCAACTATAGCTAATAATACTATTTATTTTGAGCACTTAAAAGTTCCTAATAGAATGGATCTAAAAAGTCTTCATCACACACACGGAAGTTGTAGCTATGTAAGATGATGGGCATGAGATGGACTTATCATGGTGATAATTTCAGAATATATACAGATAAGCAATCATTATGTTGCACACAGAAAGCTAACATAAAATAAAAGTCAAGTATGCATCAATTAATAAAAACAAGAAAAAGGTGGAAGGACAATGTGCACTGTCACAATTGCTGAGAAAGATTAAGCATTGAGCTTTGCATCAGAGTCTGCAGTCTTCCTTCCTCTCATCAATGGAAAGGGTACATACAGCCTTGGATACAGCAGATGGGATAGGCCTGGGGTTCTGCATTTCTCATAAGCTCCCAGGAAATGCCAATTCCTGCAGATTCCTGGCTGCACTTTGACTAGCAAGGTGTTAAAGCTCCTGAGGGTGGAGATTAACTGGGATGGTTTCTAAGGGATCCCGTGACAATTATGATGAGTACAGAACAGGGGCTTTTTTGGCCTTCATTCCTGACAGTGTGAACAGCTGCGGGGTGAGCTGAGGTGGCGATTCCTTGTGCAGAGAAGAGGAAGATGGCAAGTTTCATCAGACTAGAAATGATGTGGTTTCATGTTCATATACCAACATCTGCAGACACATGGAGCCCACTAGCAAAGACCTTCAGAAATAAAGGCTAAAATAACACTATGATTTTTTAATTATTATTTTGGAATGCTATCCACAATAAATAAACTAGATTAAAACAAAATGATTTTATGCCACAGCTCAAGTGGTTCAATTACCTGGGAGTTTTTTTTTCAAGTTTTATCTTTTTTTTTTTTTTTAATTGGATTGCGTCTAATCTTTTATTTATTTATTTTCAAGTTTTATCTTGAATTAATCTTGGAGGGCTCAGCAGGAACCCTTCTTAGAAGTGTCTGCAATTACATGAGGGCTTGCCTGAGTGTGTCACTGCTTGTCCAAAGGTCTGGTGGCAAATAAAACATAAATGACATAGGAAGGGCCCTTTACTACACTTGTTAAAATATGGCAGGGACTTCCTTGGGAAGCTATAAGTTCTTGGTCCCCGTGAGGAGTAGAAAGTGAGTCTGCAGAAGACGCAGATGGGCCACAGGAGAGGAGCCAGCCAAGCTCCTCGCCCTCTCAGCTCCTCTGATAAAGGCTCTGTCTGACCCCCAAGACCCTCAGACACGCCTCCCGAGGGAAGCGGGTCCTGAGAGGCCTGGTGTGGGCCCCGGTGCTCTTCTCTGACCTGGGGGAGGAAGCGGTGGGCTCAGGAGAGACCCTGGGCGTGGAGTGAGGGCCCCGGGCTCGGGCTGGGCCACGCGCCGAGGGACAGCATCCCCGCGCTCCGCTGGGGTCAGCGTCCACGGGGGTAAGATGAGCGGCCCGGCCGCTCTGGGGTGTTTCTCACGGTCCCTTGATGCTTCAACAGTCCTTGGGCCCCAACAAAGCTGGCAGATGTCGGAAGTGTGTGCTCTCGGGCAGGACTCAGCGGTAAAGAATCTGCCTGCCAACGCAGGAGACAGGTCCGACCCAGGAAGCCCCCACACACAGGAGCAGCTGAGGCCGCGCACCGCGACTGTCGAGCCGGTAGAGCGCGGAGCCGCGACTCCTGCGGCCGGTGCCTCCCGGAGCCTGTCTCTGCAGCAGGAGAAGCCGCGCGAAGAGAAGCCCGAGCCCCACCGCTGGAGAAAAGCCCCCACGGTAGTGAAGGCTCGGCACAGCCAAAATAAATGAACAAAAAAAACTATTTAAAGAGAAGAGGTGTGTGGCCTCTGGGCCCTGAGCAGCCCCCTGGAGCCTGTGGGGACGTTCTGGCCGAGGCCGTCTCCACAGATGAAGGTGCCGTGGGGATCGGGGCGCAGCTGGCCAGTGACACCCCGAGAGGAGTGCCCTTTTTCTGCCCACCTTCTCCGCTGGCGGGCTGGCAGGGGTGCAAGTCCTGGAACCTGTCCTCACTCCGAAGTCTGGGTGGCCTGTACACGGGGTCTGTGTGAAGCGGCACAGGGCATTTCCATCTGTCGGTCCCTTCTCTGTCCCTCCCCGGCTTGGAAGACCCTGGAAGGCAGGGCTGGTGAGCTCTGCACACGGTGATCCTGGGCCCCCAAAGCCCCAGCGGCAGCAGACCCTGGAGAATGCCGGGAGAGGGAGCCGGGGTGGGTGCACCGGAGAGCTCGGGGCTCTGCTGGGAGATGGAGAGACGGAGAGGGGGGCTTCCTAGAGCGAAAGCTGCTCCCCCACAGCATGGGCAGGGCCTGAGATGAGACCCAGATGGCCCTGCAAGCCTGACGGGGGAGCCGCAGGCCTCAGTCTCTGAGCAGGTGAGCAGTGAGCACCTCTGGGCCTGAGCGAGTCGTGGAGGCTGGATTCCGGCCCTCAGGAAGCCCTGGGCCTCAGAGGGGCGTCAGGCAAGACATAAGTGCCCCAGCATGTGGCAGGTGCTCACCGAGAAAAGCCACACAGGGCCAGAGGAAAGGCAAGGAGTGACGGCACAGCCTGAGGGAGCCACAGGGAAGCAGCAGAGCGGTGGTTTCCAAGCCAAGGCCTCGGAGAAACGCAGCTCAGCAGCCAGGGACCCGGGGCCAGGGGCCAGCGGTAGGTGCAGCAGAGAGAGGAAGACCCCCTAAAACGGCAGATGTGAAGGCAGAGCGTTCATCTAAACTCCTGGATGATGTCAGAGGCGGCGTGGACTGCGGGGTGGACACAGCGGGTGAAGGCTGGCCAAGGAAGGGGGCAGGGGAGAGAGTGAAAGACGGTCAGAGCCTGGCTGTGGATGCCACTCTCCTTCCAAGGGAGATACAAGCCACTCAGATGCTGTGAGTAGAGAACCAGTTAAAGCAGATGAGTTATCACAGGGAGAAAGCTAACGGGAGGCAGAGAGGCTGCAGCCAGAGGGTGGTCAGGAGCCCAGCAAAACCACTGGTGAGAGGAGCCTAGACTGAACTCAGGAGGCGGAGACCTGGAAGGAGGAAGCCCTTCAGAGCAGTCCTGGAGGAGGAGAAGGAGGAGGCAGGACATCAGGAACATGGAGAGCAGCTCCTACAGATGCTGAGGACCCTCGTTGTTTGGGGATGAAGGGAAGCTCAGAGAAGTCAGTCCCTGAAGGAGGACAGACTTGAGCTCTAATCTCTGTCCAGTGTTTCCCCAGATGCTACTCTCCATCAGCTCCCCAACTAAGGCTGCGTTTTAAAACTAACATGAATTACATTACTGTAACCCAGTTATGATCATCACAAAAGCTATGAAAGTGTTTAAAAGCTTGATCATTAGAAATTGAAATAAACAAGTGACCAAACTGACCTAAAATAATGGGCAAATGACTTTACCATTATTCACAATAACCAAGTTGTCCATTGACAGATGAATGCAGAAAGATAAGGTGTATACACACATATTCCCTGATAGCTCAGTTGGTAAATAATCCACCTGCAATGCAGGACACCCCAGCTCAATCCCTGTGTTGGGAAGATCCACAGGAGAAGGGAAAAGCTACCCACTCTAGTATTCTTGGGCTTCCCTTGTGGATCAGTTGATAAAGAATCCACCTGCAATGTAGGAGATCTGGGTTCAATTCGTGCCTTGGGAAGATCCCCTGTCGAAGGAAACAGCTACCCATTCCAGTATTCTGGCTTGGAGCATTCGATGGACTGTATAGTCTGTGGGGTCTTAAAGAGTTGGATACGTCTGAGTGACTTTCACTTCATTTCACTTCATACACACATATACTGAAAGATTATTCAGTTTTCAAAAAGAAGTCAACCCTGCTCTTTGCAGGGACATGTATGAACCAGGAAGGACATTATGCTAAGTGAAGAAAGCCAGAGGCAGAAAGAAATCCTGTATAATATATACGATAAATAAAATAGTCAAACTCATCGATGCAGTGTGTAGAATTGCAGTTGCCGGGGGCAGGAGAAGGAAAATGTGGAGCTGCTGTTCACCAGGTAAGACGTTTCAGTTCTGCAAGATACACACTTTCTGGAGATGTGCTATATATACTTTGTCTATAACTAATGACACTTTGTTGTTGTGTAGTCACTCAGTCATGTCTAACTCTGTGACCCCGTGGACCTTAGCCCACCAGGATCCTCTGTTATGGGATTTCCCACGCAAAAATACTGGGTTGGGTTGCCACTTCCTTCTCCAGGGTGTCTTCCCAATCCAGGGACTGAACTGAAGTCTCCTGCACTCGCAGGCAGATTCTTCACCACTGAGCACCAGGGAAGCCCCAATGACACTATGTTCTACACTTAGAAATTTGTTCAGAGTGTAGATCTCACTAGACTACTGTTGAATGTTCTCACTACAACTTAAATAGAATATCCATAGAAGATCTAAAAGGACTTACTTCAATAGACATTTTTCTAAAGAGATATACAAATGGCCAACAAGCACAGAGAAGAATGCTCAATGCAAATAAAACTCACAGTGAGATACCACTTCTTACCCATTAGGATAGCAATTATCAAAAGACAGAAATAAGATGTGTTGGTGAGAATGTAGGTGAAAACTGAATCTTGTGCAGAGTTCCTGACAATATAGTATAGTACAGCCACTGTGGAAAACACCATGGCCAGGCCTTAAAAAACTGGAACTAAAGTTACCACATGATCCAGGAATTCCACCTCTGGGTGTATATTCAAAAGAACTGAAAGCAGAAGTTTGAACAGATATTTGTGTAGCAAGGTTCATAGCTGCGTGATGCACAATAGCCCACAGGTGGAAGGAGCCCAGGTGTCCAGTAACAGATGACTGCATAAACAGACTGCATAACCTGGAATATTGCTCAGACTGAAAACATAAAGGGAACTTTGGCACAGGCTGCAGCATGGATGAACTTTGAGAACATCATGCTAAATGAAATAAGCCAGACACAAAAGGGTAAACATTTATGTCCACTTATATAAAATACCCAGGGAGTGAAATCCTCTCAGTCATGTCCAACTCTTTGAGACCCCATGGCCTGAATTCTCCAGGCCAGAATACTGGAGTGGGTAGCCTTTCCCTTCTCCAGGGGAGCTTCCTAACCCAGGGTCGAACCCACATCAGCCACATTGCAGGGGCATTCTTTACTAGCTGAGCCACAAGGGAAGCCCATGTGGTACCTAGAGTACTTAATGATTCAAAGTAGAGAAATTCATAGACACAGAAAGTGGAATAGTGGTGGGCAGAGGCTGGGAATAGGGAAATGGGGACTGGGTCAGTGGGTGCAGAGTTTGAGTTTTGCATTAAGAGTTCTGGAGCTGGGTTACACATTAATGTGAATGTACAGGTCACAGCTGAACCGGCCACTTAAAGTGGCTAAGAGGCTAAATTTTAGGTTATGTGTATTTTATCTCAATTTTAATATATAAATAATTATTTACTCATCTTTCAGTTATTCAAAAGCCCGACATTTTGCATGATGCACTCAGCAAAAAAAAAAAAAAAAAGTATATTTACAAATAAATAATTATTTACTCATCTTTAAGTTATGCAAAAGCCCTGCATTTTGCATGATGTACTCTGCATATAAGTTAAATAAGCAGGGTGACAATATACAGCCTTGATGTACTCCTTTCCCGATTTGGAGCCAGACTGTTGTTCCATGTCCAGTTCTAACGGTTGCTTCCTGACCTGTATACAGATTTCTCAGGAGGCAGTAAGGTGGTCTGATATTCCCATCTCTTGAAGAATTTTCCAGTTTGTTGTGATCCACACAGTCAAAGGCTTCAGCATAGTCAATAAAGCAGAAACAGCTGTTTTTCTGGAGCTCTCTTGCTTTTTCGATAATCCAACAGGTGTCGGCAATCTGATCTCTGGTTCCTCTGTCTTTTCTAAATCCAGCTTGAATATCTGGAAATTCATGGTTCATGTACTATTGAAACCTGGCTTGGAGAATTTTGAGCATTACTTTGCTAGTTAGTGAAATGAATCCAATTGTGAGGTACTTTGAGCATTCTTTGGCATTGCCTTTTTTGGGATTGGAATGAAAGCGGACCTTTCCCAGTCCTGTGGTCACTGCTGAATTTTCCAAATTTGCTGGCATGTTGAGTGCAGCACTTTCACAGCATCATCTTTTAGGATTTGAAACAGCTCAACTGGAATTCCATCACCTCCACTAGCTTTGTTCATAGTGATGCTTCCTGAAGCCCACTTGACTTCACAGTTCAGAATATCTGGGTCTAGGTGAGTGATCACACCATCGTGATTATCTGGGTCATGAAGATCTTTTTTCTACAATTCTTCTTTGTACTCTTGCCACATCTTCTTAATATCTTAATATCTTCTGCTTCTCCATACCATTTCTGTCCTTTATTGAGCCCATCTTTGCATGAAATGTTCCCTTGGTATCTCTAATTTTCTTGAAGAGATCTCTAGTCTTTCCCATTCTATTGCACCAAGGGCAGCTCATATTTAAATATTTCTAAACACATTCATCATATCTTTTAAAATCTTTTGGATAGCTTTAATCTTGGACATTTTCCAGCTTTACTCTTGGGAATTAGTGTGACTTTTCCTTTCAGAGAGCATTGTTTGATATGCTTGGTCTTTTCCCACAGATCTTTTCCCCAGGGTTAATTAGTAGAATCAGATAGTGAGTCACATTTTTCATCAGATGAAATGTGGATAAGAAAGAAATTTGTTTTACAATTAATATTTGTACACAGAGTAGAGAGTCGTAGTCACCAAGCTTCTCACTTATTTGCAACTCAACATGCAATAGACTCTTGTTGTAGCCACCCAGCTCCCAGGGACAGCCATGCCCATGAGTTCTGGCCAAGCTAAATTGAGTAGAAGTTCCATTGGCTCTGAACAGGCCTGGCCTCTGAAAATGTCCCACAAGGCATCCTTTTCCCTTTCTAGCTGAGCGGAATAGACCCAGTGCCAGGGCCAGATTTGAAACCACCGGTTGTTGATGACAAACCTATAACTCAAAGGTACCATGGCCCCTGAATCCTTTTGTTGAAAGGAAATCAACAAGCAGAGTCACTTGACATTTGAAAGCCTATGTTCAAGTAAAGGTAAGATTGTATGATGTTCATGCATCTGATATTTTCTTGTTTATATGCTACAGTGAGTAACTTTAACTTACAGAATTATGGAATAAAAAATAAACTAAAAATTCTTTCAAATTCTGAAATATAAATTTTTTTTTTAATATTTGAAAAGATAAAAAATGCATTTGTTTATTTAAGAAACATTCAGCATGCTCTCTCAAGCATTGTTTTAGAATTTCAAGATATACATTTGTGCCCGCATGCTAAGTCACTTCAGTCATGTCCGATTATGTGTGACCCTATGGACTGTAGCCCACCAGGTTCCTCTGTCCATGGGATTCTCCAGGCAGGACTACTGGAATGGGTTACTGTGCCCTCCTCCAGGGGATCTTCCTGACCTAGGAATCAAAGCTGTATATCTTACAACTCCTGCATTGGCAGGTGGGTTCTTTTACCACTAGAGTCACCAAGATGTACATACACCAAGATGTATATACATTAAATATAATCCCATAATTTTGCTTTCAGACATTTTATAGTCAGTATAAGAATACAAAAGTGTCCACCACTCCTGCTTTGGATAATTGAAGTTGACATGTGGTGGATACGGGTGGAGAGCCAGGAGGTGTGGATCATCTTTTTTTCTGGGAACACTCTTAGTTCTGGCTTTTGACAACAGCTTCAATATAGAGAATTTTCTCAATCCACCTGGAGCCAAGGAACTTCTCAGCCCAATCTGTGAAGCCTTAATCCATAATCTGTAGCAAGCAACCCAGAAAGCCCAGTCAGAACCCCTGCAGTATTAAACCTCAATTCTTCTTCTTCTTGAAGTTGCTCAGTCGTGTCCGACTCTTTGCGACATCATGGACTGTAGCCTACCAGGCTCCTCCATCCATGGGATTCTCCAGGAAGAATACTGGAGTGGGTTGCCATTTCCTTCTCCAGGGGATCTTCCCGACCCAGGGATAGTCAGACTTTAATCACTGACTGACAGCTTCCTTATTTTAATCATCCTTCCTATTTAGAAGCAAAAGGGGGAAACCAAATATGTCCTTCAAACACATAGAGGAGGCCCATCTTCTATCCAGTCCTCCCCCAGCTCTCCTGCATCACAATCTCTGATCACAATGTGCTTCCTTTTTCTACCAGAAAACTTTCCCATGCCTATGCCTGACTCTGGGAGATAACAAAGGAGAGAAAGGCCTGGTGACCTGCAGTCCATGGGATCACAAAGAGTTGGTCCCAACTAAGTGACTGAACAACAACAACCACAATGCCCAAGTCTCTGCCGAACAAAAAGGGTGGTAACTGAGTCCTTCACATTATGGAGCAAGAGTGCAATAAACACTGCTTGTTCTCTTTAGGGCGATTTGTGTTTGCCTACAGATGCTAGAAGAGTGAGAACCAAATAAAAGTCAGGACAATATGTGCTGCTTCTGTTAAATCTTAAAAAACAACAACAACAACAACAATCCTTTATCTATCACAATATTTAAGTTGAAATCTAATTCACGTAAAATTTATTCTGTAAAATGTACAACTGAATGATCTATCATCTGTTTACAAAGTTGTGCAACTATCACCACTACCTAAATCAGAGCATTTCATCTCCTCACAAAGAAAGCCACTATCTATTCAACAGTCACTTCCCCTCCCACCTTCCCCCAACTTCTGACAATTTGTGTGCTTTTTGTCCCTAATGATTTGCCTGTTCTGCATATTTAAAGTGCATGGATTTGTACAACAGTGGCCATGTATGCTGGTTCCTTACACGTGGTGCTATGTCTTTGAGATCCGTCTATGGCTTAGCACATGATTCATTCCTCTGTTTGACTTGAGAATTTTCCTTTCTAGGCCATTATAATACACACACACACACACACACACACACACACAACCAAGTTCTTTTCTTTTTAATTGTGAAAAACTCACAGGATATAAAATTTCCATTATGGCAATGTTACGTGCTCAGTCCACATCACTAAGAACTGTCTTTGTGCAGGGACCCTCTTTGCTGCACCGGCCCTGAGCCACCAGCTAGCACAGAACACCAGCCCAGCCATGACACCCCATCTCGGGACCCTCCGTACCACCCACCCTACCAGGACTCCACACAGGCCTCCCCACGGCGGCCTAAGAAGAGAACTCCATGGGGGGAGGGGGCAGTGGTGGTGAGGGGGGAGAGACAGGACAGGAGAGGCGGGTGGAAGAGCCTCCCATGCTGAGCTCGAAGTCTCAGTCGCATGCTCACCAGACCAGCCCTGCTTAACTATTGGGATCAGAAATGGTCAGACGGGTGGGGGAAGTGTGACCGTGGACAGCAGCAGCTTCAGCCAGACACCCGACAGTCTACACTGCAAACCTGCCAGGCCCAGCTTCTGTCCTCGGGCCAGTTGCAGAGCCCCAGAGCCCCAGCCTCATGTGGGGGGCTATGCCAGCCACACCCTCCAGAGCTCCACATCCCCAGCTCTCAGGAGAGTCCCCTGAGCTCCCAGGAGGTCGTGTCCACTCAGGATGTATGACAAGCGGCGTTAGGCTGGGACCAGTTGGACGTGGTCGCAGTGAGACCAAGTTTCTCTGTATCTCTTCTGCTCCTGAAGTGCCCACTCTCTCTTACTCACTCATGCCTTGCTTTGTCCAGGCATTCCCCCAAACACAGCCAGGCTGCAGGAGGGGTTTCAGGGCAGAGCAAGAGCTGCAGTGTCTCATGGTGAGCAGGGCTGGCCACAACTCACTCTCGACTCTGGGAGAGCATCACTGTGGGTCAGAAACTGACCCTCTGAAGGCACAGGTGACTGCTCCTGGATCACACAGGGGCCTTAGAACTTAGGTTTGTCTTGTGACCTCTACAGCTGTCTCTATAGGATGGACTATGTAGCGAGGAGACAAACTGACCCCTTGTAATCACAGTCAGATTGGTTAAGGACAAAGGGGGTGGGGTGGGGCTGTGGGAACAGGGATGGGACCTGCCTGCTTCCATTGGTTTCCCACCCTCCACTCCCCTGACCTTCTCCTCCTCAATATCCTACCCCGTATTGGGCTTTCTCGGGCCAGACACAACAGAAGTGATCATTCAGTTACTCAATATTCAGTGGAATAGTCATGAAGTGACATCAAGTGTAAAAAGAAATAAAATTGAAAATAAAATCCATCCAGAGAGGTAATATTTTAGATGAGGTTAGTGTCAGAGAAGATCCTTGGGCTCTGGGTAAAGGCCTCCCTGAAACTCTGGCCCTGGAAAGAGGGAGAAGATGACACCTTTGATGAATGTGACCTAAGCCTGGTTTGTGTTTAACCAGCTCATTGATTTGATCATTCATCATCATCACATTTTCTGAGCCCCATACTGCATTGTCAAGGTCCTCACTGGGCTCACAAGCTGGAGAGCTCATTAAATTGTGGTTAAAGACTTGAGGGGCCCTGGGTGAGGCAGAAAATGGTGTAGGCAGAGCAGGGGATGGAGAAAGGCATCGTGGACCAGGTAAGGTCTGAGCTGGGTCTCCAAGTGTGAGTGATCAGTTAGCTAGGGCCTGGCTCTGAGCAGGACTCAAATACACGATGAATGACTAAATGAATGAAAGTGGAAATCTTCCCGAGAGAGCAAGAGTGCCAGCTCTTCTGTAACTGAGTCCAAGCTTGTACTGCTCACCTCATGACAGGCCAATTAATTGAGAGAGGAGTTGTTGGGGCAAGGAACAGCAGCTTTATTCCAAAACCTGAGACTCTTGCCCCAAGGACCCATCTTACCTGAATTAGAATTCAGGCTTCTTTCATATTTATACTAAAAGGTGTGGGGGTGGGGAGAGGGAGGAAAGTCAAATATTTCTTCGTTCCAATCATCCTCCAGAGGGGATGTGTTCATTTCTGCCTCCCTGCTGTGACTCACAGAAGAGTCTGCTCAGGAGGTTTCCTGTGAGCTGAACAAAGTTATTTTAGCTTGGTGCTCATTACCTGGGATGCAGGGTTCCCAGAGATGGAACTTTATGTATAAGCTTATAGGCAACATTCCTTTAGCTGTTACCTCATAATAGGTAGACTATGAAGGGTCCTTGTCTATGACACATTCAGGCCAAAGCTCGGAACTGAAGGGCACAACAGGGCGGTGGGGAGAGGCCCCGAGGGGCGCCCACTCCACCCCTCACAGTCTTGCTGACTAAGCAGCCTGTGTGTTGACTCCCCGGGGGCACCTGTCTGGGCTGTTCTCTCGGACAGGGCTGTCAGAAGCAACAGTCAGCTGGGCTCCTCCCTGATCAGGCCCGAGGACACCAGCTGCCTCACCTGAAAGGGGTCAGGCTCTCAGTCATGTTTGAAGCTTTGTGACCCCATGGACTATAGCCCGCCAGGCTCCTCTGTCCATGGGATTCTCCAGGCAAGGATACTGGAGTGGGTTGTCATTTCCTTCTCCAGGGGATCTTCTCGACTCAGAGATCAAACCCAGGTCTCCTACATTACAGGCATATTCTTTACCATGAGCTACCACAGACATGCATAAAAAACTGCCACCTCCCAAAAACTGGGGTCAGAAGCCTGGGTGTGTGGTTCAGGCTCTATGAGGCATTTCACATCTTCCTAGTATCTGCTCTCATCTCCCTAAGAAACTCTTATGTCTTAGGACATCTCTAACCAGTCCTCTGCTTTTGGTGGGATCTAGTGCTCAGAGGTTAATATTTTCAGCCCAGAGAGACATAGCCTGTGCTTTAAACATGAGAAACCCTCCCATCTAGCCCCAATCCATCCAAATCTCTCCCGTTCCCCAGATCCCACGGCCAGCAGACAGTCCCTGAGTCTGTTCAGCAGACAAGCTCCCACAGTGTCTGGCGCTGAGGCTCCTCCCGCCCCCGTGTCCCATCAGCCCTGCACGATGAGCCCCAGTCCTGGGAATGGAGGGGCCCCTCTGCGCTTCTTCTGGGGCTGCTGTTGGACCTTCTTCTTCCTTCAACCAGAGCAGGGAGCTGGGCTCGTCCATGCCTGGGAGTGGGGGGGTAGGAGGGGATGAGCAGTCAGTCCCTCTGTCTCCTGTGGCTCTCGTGGGATGAGGCGCTGGGGGCGGAGGGTGGACGGGGCTTGGCCTGCTCAGCAGTCAGGACTCAGGGCGCATTCGGGGGAGGCTGAACCTACTGGGGAATGTTGATGGTGACAAGCTCTTTCCATCTGTGTAGGAGCTGATCCAGCTCACCAAGCTCTCTCAAAACTAGCACCTGTATATAAACACTCTGGCAACAGGGGGTGGGCTAAGTATTTTCCAGGAAACTCCTCTCTAACCTCTGGGAAACATTCTGACAGGGTCTCTGATGATGCAACCGATGTCCGCTTTGGTTAAGAATCAACAAGGACTCACTGTTTGGCACATGGATCTCCACGCTATGTAGCGGCCTCGATGGGAGGGGAGTTTGAGGGAGAAAGGACACATGGATGTGTATGGCTGAATTGCTCCCTTTGGTGTTCACTTGAAACTATCACAGCACTGTTTGCTAATGGGCTATACCTCAAATACAAGGCAAAAGTTAAAAAGACAACAACACGTGACCAAACACTCACGAAGACACTGGATGATTTGGACATTGGCTTCAAAAGTACATTTTGGTAACACAGAAAACTACAGTGTTTCAAAATCCTAGTTTATGATGTAGAATCTATGATATTTAGGTGACTGATCAATTGTTTAATACAGGCACCAATAAAAATACAAGCTGAAGACTAACCAGTTTTAATATCATTTTCTGTTTTCATAAATTTTGCACTATAGACTGAAGCCACGGCATGTGATGTCTGTTTATCTGTCTCCCTCCCTCCATCTCCCTATTGCTGTAGTTTTAAATTTATGTGACCAGTGAGTTTGCTCCAGCTCTCCTGCAACACACACCTTCATTCTGTAGGAGAAGTGATAACACTCGCTTACACTCGTGTAAGTGAGGAGGTGACGCGCGGTGACACAAGGAAGAAGACTGGCGGGAGGCCCGGCCTGGCCTCAGCCTGGGGGCTTTGCCTGGACACTCACTCCCCGGTTCACTGCTGACCCGTAACAGGGGCCTGGAAAAGCCTGTGAGGAGCCCTGGCTAAGAACCTTCATGCTCGTCTTGCCATTTACATCGTGAGCATGGAGTTCTCAAAGATCTTCAGATTTCTGATTTTTTCTGATTTCTTTAGTCTTCGTTAGTCTTCTCGCCAGGGGTGTCGTTAACTAAATCAGCCTATATGTTATTAATATTAACATATATTATTGGTTTATAGATATTATTATAATAAAATAATAATAGTACATCACATTTAACATTTACTTGCATTATATATACATATGTTTATATAACATTATGTTAAAATAATTTAAATTATTATAAATAAATTAGCATAACAATGTGGGTATATATTACTCCTCAGAGGCAGGCCTTTGCCTTTTGTATCATCAGCTCTTCCTACTGACCATATTTTGTTTGCCAGAAAACAATGAAGACTGAGGCCAGAGTGAAAGTGAGGGGAAGGCAGGCAGAGAAGACCCAACCTGAAATTACAGGGGAGACACAATGAGTCACTCAAGTGAGAGAAGTGTGCTCCCGAGACCAACCTGAACTGCAGTCTTAGTGAGGGGAGCAGATGTGACCCCTCACCCGGCCCACCGGCCCCTTCTGGGGAGGCTGAGAAGGAGGAAGCCTCCTCCAGGTGTCTCCTCCGGCTCCTCCCGGGGACCCTCTCATCCTCCCCAGTCTCTGCTGCAACCTTTGTCCTTTGTTGCCAGCAGGCCGTTCAGTGCCCTCCACTGTTCTCCTACTGGCTTTCTTTACTTCCCTTCCTATTCTCTGGGCTGCTACCGGCCAGGCTGGAGACGCAGGCATCACAAGACCTCCCTCCAGCCAGTAAGCTGTCCTTGCCCCACCCTCCTCCTTGAGAGCTGGGTTAATGGGGTGCTTGGGGTTTATTACTGAGGCTTTCCTTGCTCTCAGATTCCTCCCTTCCAGATGCTGAGATGTGCAGGGCAACTAAAGACATTTCTGCATTTCCCTGAATGTGGATGCTAGATGAACCTAGTTTGCTTAGAGCAGAATCATATGTTCTAAACAAAGATTTTTATATTCCCCCAAACAGGAAATGGTGACACCTCAAAGTCATACTGTTACATGACAAAAGCAAGTTGTAAAACAACACACATTATTTGTCTAACTGAACTAAAAAATGATACTATATTATCTCTGTAAATATACATATATATATATATATATATATATATATATATATATTTGAAAGTGTTTTTTAAAAAGCTGGAGGAATATATACAAATGAACCATAGGTACCTTGATAGGGATGAAAGGGAAATTTTACTTTTACTCTAAATTATCCAGTTTTTGTGTGTACTTTTAATTCAGGATGAACTTGAACAAGAGTGTATACTGTTTGTATTAAATAAACACTTTACATATGATTGTACAGAACTAGCTTATCATAAAAACTGAACCAATGCATTTCAGAGTCAAACAAATGATAAGCTGTGTAGAAGAGACTGAATATTTGCTGAAGGGTTAAAGATAGAATGAGCACACGAGCAGCCCAATCAATGAAATGCGGGCTGCACACTGCTGTCTCCTCCAGTCACTAGAACATCTCTTGAACACTTGCTGGGTTTAAGTCAGCCTGGAAATCAGTTACCTGTCCAAGGCAAGTCAGAATTTATGCCAGGCCCATAGGAAAGACATGTCTTAACTAATTTGGCTGCCAATATCTCTGAGGGGAAGAATATGTACACTTTATTCTCAAAAGTTATTTTGGCCTGTCCTACAATGGATTATTTCATTAAAAACAAAACACTCAAACTAACATTGAAAACCACCGTTGAGGTGTACCTTAAAGCTTTTGCCACTTTAGAGCTTTCTCTTTTTCTGTCATCTCTTAAACACATGCAAAATAAATACAGTGGAGTCCCCAGCAGGAGCTGCTACTCAGGGAGCTCTGGGCCTCAGTCCTTACTAGGAGTTAAAGTGGCAAAGAGCATTTTTGCTCCAGAATTCTAAAGGCATTTTGGTGTTGGATAATCTGGACCTGTGGAAAGCATATGATAGCCTGATGCTGTTTCTTACAACTGCCGCAGTTCAAAGATTTTCAATATCTTACTTTCTGTAAGCAAATATTGAGAATGCTCAGGAGAGAGCATAAATATAATGACATAACTCGTTATAAATAGCATATAAGTAGAAAGTGTAGTTAGATGTGAGTCTAACTTACCTTAAATTCCTAGTTCCTGTGACTCTCAGTCCATAAGGCTCAGACTACATTCTTTGGGCATTTCTACGGAGTGGACAGTAGGTGGCACTTTCAGCCTGTTTAAAAAACAGTTCACCGGCTTTGGCTCCTTTGCTTGCTTTTTAACTGTTTTACCACCATTGCACAGAAAAGAAAGTCATTTTGTACATAAGTGTATGAAGTCCAGATCAATGTCTTGGGAGCAATTTCAGAACACAAAGCCATTTAACTGAATCTGTAGGAAGCATTTACAAGTAACCACAGAAAAGACTTTACCTTTTTGTAGATCCAAACTGCAAAAAGAAAGTGAAAGTCACTCAGTCATGTCCGACTCTTTGTGACCCCTTGGACTGTAATCCCGCCAGGCTCTTCTGCCCATGGAATTCTCCAGGCAAGAATGCTGGAGTGAGTTTGCATTCCCTTCTCTAGGTGTCGGGAGCTGCCGGGGTGTGCCCAAACTATGACAAGGTCACGGGATGAGAGAGGAACCTGCAAGGCAGCTCTTTCTCACACGGGGCTGCCCGAGGGGCCCAATATGTCCCCTCAGGAGCCGCCAGGATGAGAAAGGAATCTGCAAGCAGCTCTTCCCCTCCAGGTTGTTCCGGGGGCCTGGTATGTCCCTTGCTTCCTTCTGTCTTACTGTTGTTGGGCTTTCTATTAATTTTTGGAAATATAATATATAGTAATAAGGCCTCCCTGGAAAAGTCCAAGCCTTTTTTGGAAATGCTCATGATTGCTCTGGCTCAGGACGTGACCATAAACATCAAGTCAGCAAAGAAAAGGTCACAGGTATAGTCTGGCTGCTTGCCTAAAAGATTATAATGTTCTAGAATAGAAAAGAGTAGAGGCATTTAGATTTAGAAGTAGATGCACTGCATCAGTTTACTTGCTCCTTGGTTGAGAGGGTTTTCATTATTGTTATTTCCTTGCTGCTATTTGTTCATTGTTTCCCTTTCTTTAAACAACATGATATTATGGGTATTTTTGTAGAGTTAGGAAATGGGGTAGATAGATTTCAATAGAAGATTTATATTAACCAGCTTCACTGCCATTATCTCACTATTAATAGAGGTGTTTTGCTGCTTTAGAGGTGTTTTTGCTGTTTAATAGTTAATCATTGTAAATTGAGATTTTGTGGTTTCAGGTAAAGAAAAATATCAGGTTTTTCTCATGGTACTATTCTCAGAAATGTCAAACATGTTACTGTGACCCTTCCCATGTATTGTTTTATTGTCCAAAGAATTTACACTGTACCTGAGATTTGTAGGACATTGTTTTTGTTAGAGTGAAAATGTTAGGCCATTGAGGCAAGAAGACTATGTACAGGACATTTAAAAATAAACCCTGTAATCAGAAACGTTCTAGATGAATGCATAGGGGAAAAACATGGGAAAGAAAAATATTGACAGATGCACGAAACTATATCAGTTTCGTGGTAATATGTGGTGTAATATGTGGTGACTTAAGGGGGAGGTAACGTTCATTCTTTACAAACTGAGGTATCCTAAAAATTAAAAAAAGCTACCTCTTCTACCCAAACTTCTGTGTGTGTCTGTCTTCTTCCTCGCCGATGCCACTCATCCCTTGGGTATTCCTGGTTCTGCCAGGGCTGGACCTCGGCATCTAGGGAATCTTCCCAACCCAAATTATCCAGGATAAAATGCTTTTGGTGTTTGTGTCACAAATGCTCTTTGCTATTTTAATTTCTGATAATGACAGAATCTCAGGTCGACCTAGGCCCTGTGCTAAACTACTTTGTGTCCTGTAACCGTGGTCAGACACATAGACTTTATAAAGTTTGGTTTTTCTTGCTTGGAAACAATTTGACCCAGCTGCTCTCAAGTGAAAAACAAACTACTAGACCTTAAAATGTTCCAGTAGAGTACAATCAAATGCTGTTGATTCTAGGTACTTCATAGGATGTTTTTAAGCCTTGTCAGCCACCAGATTCTCTTGATTCTGGAAGCTGGGTTTACTAGGGCCTGGTAGCAATGGAAGTGTGATGAAATCACTGCAGCAGTGTTCTGCTCCAATGCACAGGATCTGGACAGACTAGGAACAATGATAAAATATTCTGAAGGGGTGAATCCAGGGCATTTAATCTTATCTGAACAAAAGCTTGTGCACTGACTCATTTTATGCATCACTTCAGGGTGGCCACAGGCTCCCTGGGCTCTCCAAATCCCTCAGCTTAAGAGCTCCTGGCCCGGGAGTGAAAGAAAACAAAGGCAGCCCTTCCATCTTCCCATTCCGACCTCTGGTCCCATCACAGCCTCACCCCTGAGAGGGACGGTGGACGCTCAGCTCGCTGTCCCAGCCGCACGGCTGCCAGACGAGTTACAGGCGCAGCCCTGCCCAACGGCCTGCTGCTTCCTGCCTGCTGCCTGGCGTTGTGAGAAGGCCCCAAGGAGATCTATGAAAAGCAAAGGGGAGTCTAACTCAGCAGAGCGGCCCGATGCTCGAGGGAGCTAAAGAGACAGGAAGCATGAGTCAAGTCAAGGAACGACCCACTTCCGGCTGTGCGGATAACGGACGTGGCTGAAGCGTCCTGCTCCCTGCGCGCGCGTCTCTGCGTCTGCAGGCACTTCCGGTTTGCCTCACCGTGAGAGGCGACTGCTTGTCAGAAGGCAGATCTTTTCTGTCATCAATAAACTGTCTTTTCCTTGCTGTCAGCCCTGTAATCTGGCACTATATGCTCCTTATTCTATTGGCTGCTAACATTTCTGTAAAAGGAGATCTAACTGTCAAGAGTTCAAGATTCCAGTGGTCTGTGCAGTCCCACCACCAAATTCACTCTCCAGAGTTGTGTTTGAATCAGGTAAAAATGCTCATTACAGACTTAGGATTGAACATACTAATGTGAGAACATGAATGAATTTAGAACTTTTAGAAAGTCTAATTTTAAAGGTATTTGTTTATCTTTAAAGCCCAATGAGAAAAGTTTACTCTTGCTTATCTTGTCTGAGGAATAAACATGGACAAATACTGGAAAAAAGCTACAAAGTTTGAGGCTTTGAAGAATGGAATTAAAAGAGAATGGGTCTCATGAAGAGTAACTCCTTTGGGATGGAGAAGCTGAGAGGGGAAACAAATTGATTCAAGAAAAGATCTTATTATTAGAGCTGAGGTCATCTGTCATTTAGTCAAATTTACTTTTCTGCATGCCAGATCACTTTATACAGACTTGTACAGACACACAATGCAACTACCATCTCCACTCATACACAGAGGGGTGCTCCGGCCATCGCTTCAGACCACCTTGTGGGGCACTCAAGATGCTCAGGACTCCATCCCATGTGTCCTGGGGAAGTGATTCCCATGAGGTCCAACCACTGAGCCTAGTTTTACTCTGTTTTCAAACAGCCCTTTAAATCCCCAAGGACAGCGCTCCACTCTCTCACCACATAAAATGTCCCCCCATGTGTCACTGCTCCTCATCAACATGGCTGCTGGTTTTATAATCAGTCTTAAGATATGGTCACCTGATTCTAATATTCTTTATTGTGCTGAAGTCAGTCAAGTGTTTTATATCTTACTAGCATATTAATATGTCATCTTCAGAGAAATAATTCAAGTATGAAGTCAAATGATTATCCTATCCATATGAAGTATATAAATATAGTCTCTGGGCGATGGTGAAGGACAGGGAAGCCTGGTGTGCTGCAGTCCATGGGGTCAGGAAGAGTTGGTCATGACTGAGTGACTGAGCAATGGTAAAATATTATCCCAATTCATAATGAATGTACAGTGCATAGGGGAAAGTGGGAGAAAAGTATTTTAAAAATTGGACCGAGCTTAGCTAATAAAATTAGCAGTGGTAAATGTTGTTTGAGGGAAGAACATAATGAATTATGAATTAGGAAATTTTCCTCTTATGTGAAAGGAAAAAATCAAAAGTCACAGAATATTCTCATGAGTAGACATATTTATTTATTTATAAACTTTATTTTCTGTCAACCTACTTCCATTTTACGAGTTTGTGGGGTTTCCATGATGGCTCATGGTAAAGAATGCTGCCAATGCAGGAGACATGAGTTCAATCCCTGGTCCAGGAGAATCCCACGTGCCTCAGAGGAACTAAGCCCTTGCACCACAATCATTGAGCCTATGCTCTAGAGCCTGGGGTCCTCAGCTGCTGAGCCCACTCTCTGCCACTACTGCAGCCCATGTCAGGAGAAGCCGCTGCGAGGAGAAGGCCGTGCCCCGCAACCAGAGAGTGCGCCCCGCTCACCGCAACCAGAGCAAAGCCCGTGCAGCAGCAAGGACCCAGCACAGCCCCACCCAAGGAAAGAGCCTGTGCAAGACCAGCCGAAGCCCACTCCGTCTTGTCCCTCCCCACCCCGTGGCCTGAGCAGTGGGCGCTGCAGGCCAGCCCTCGGGGGCACTGCGGAGTGGGCATCGAGCTCGCCTGCCCGCCTGTGGACTAGGCCACCACCTCAGATGGAGCAGCGTTGCACTCAGGTGCTGACGTCACCCATTCACCGTGACGTCCTCCTTGGTCAGAGCCTGCTCACTGCCACCTGCCTTTCCCTTTTAATCTCTTCAGAATGTGCAGACGTGGTGATCAGACACGACCTCCCGAGTGTTGACAGGAAACGGTGCCGCGCAAGGGCAGAACTGCCCGGGTGAGCACCCGCCATCAGACCCACCGACTGAGCTCCCTTTGTGCCGGGAATGGGTCGTCTCCAGAATGCAGAGGAGAGTCTGTGTCACGCAGACCGATGGTGAGAAGTTCACAGGAGTCTTGGCTCTTGGACGCTGCCTGGGTCTGGTTAGTGGAGGCTCCGGGAGTGAAGCGGCCGACCACAGGAGCGGCGGCAGCAAACTGCCGCACAGCTCGCTGCCGAGGGTTCGTGGAGGACGCAACGGTGACAGAGCTGGGTTTTCAGTGGCAACAATGGCATGAGCTGCCGACAGAAGTTTCTCCCATGTTCTCTTCGGATTCCTAATGTAGACACCCTCACTTTTCCTTCTGTAGATGTCCTGCTCCACCGGGAAGTAAAGGCTGGTGCCACCTAAGGGCTCCTGCTGCAAGGAACGTGATGATGTCCCCCTGCATTTGCCGGACATCAAGGACCCAGAATAGTGTAAAAGATTCACTTCAAGGTATGACAAGAGTCCAGACAGTGCCATATGGACCGCTGTCTGGGTAGTGTGGGAAAAGCCTGAGAAGATGTTTTAGAGAGGCCAGGTAATCTTTCTGATAAAACAAACTTGACTTTCATTCAGTTGGTAGAAATAACACTATGAGCTTTACTCTTTAGAGCTTTAACATTTTTTATAATGTTTTGACATTTATGAGAAATTTATAATACATGTACAAGGTTCAAGAACCTAAAAATATAAAATATTTTATATTACATTGTTCCTCCTACCCCCTCCCTTCTTGTGAAAGCTCTGCTGCTTTCACCATCAGTCACGGTGTTTCATTTCCCAGGAATCTTTCCAGAGATTTGAATTTTTTACAAATTATTTATTTGGCTGTGCCAGGTCTTAGCTGTGGCCTGCGGGACCTTTTCCATGGGAACTCTTAGCTGTGGCATGTGGGGCCTAGTTTCCTGACAAGGGACTGAACTCAGGCCCCTAAAATGAGAGTGCAGAGTCTTAGCCACTGGACCAGGAGTGATGTCCCAGAATGTCATTTATGCAGACACAAGCAGCTATGAATATCGTTTCTTCTTCATTCTATATGGTGGTGCTAGTGGTAAAGAACCCACCTGCCAATGCAGGAGACAGAAGAGACTCGGGTTCAATCCCTGGGTCTGAAAGATCCTCTGGTGAAGGAAATGGCAATCCACTCTAGTATTCTTGCCTGGAGAACCTCCATGGGGCAGAGGAGCCTGGTGGCCTACATTCCACAGAGTCACAAAGTGTCAGACATGACTGAATGACTTAGCACACAACCACATTTAAAGATATAAATAGTAGTGTACTGTGCACAATGTTTTATTATATCTTGCTTATATTCAGCTGACAATATCTTGGGGAAAACTCTCTCTTGGGACACTATTTTCTGCAATTCAGTCCACTGAATAGATGAGGTAGTATAAGACACTTTACTGGTCCACATTGGAATAAACACTAATATTCAATTACATCTTGACATCACAAAAAACAATGTAATGCATAACCTTAGCCTATGTTATTCCACTGCAGGAAAATGTATAAATTTCTAATGCATTGAATAATGTCCAACGTTTATGTCAGACTGAGAGTCCTCACCAGCTAGAGTGAAGAAACCTCCTTGAATATGCAGGGCATTAAACCAAGGCAGGAAAAAATGCATGTATTAGAGCTGAAACTAAAAAAAAAAAAAAAAAAGAAAGAAAGAAAAAGAAAGAGGGAGAGAGAGAGAGAGAATAAATCAACACTTTCAGAAAACATATAAATAAAACAAAACAAAAGCATTTCTATCACCCAGGAAGCTTTAAGACATTTAGGAGTCCTGTGTCAGACAGCAGGTCTGATGTATATTTCATATTATCTCATACCCACCCATAAAAAGTGAATTTAAATCCCTTTATATACACTTCAAATATTTTAGAATATTCAAGAAATTGACAACTTTTTGGAAAAATATGAACTGTCAAGACCATTAATTAAAGCAACTAAAGCAAAAGAAAAATAAGCAAATAAGGCTATCAAATAAAAATTTTTTGAGAATTACTTCTGGAAATCATGTAAAAGCTATGCAAGCAAAGAACAACTGGCTACAAAAGTACCACAGAGTTTTAGAGAATCAAGAATAGAAGAACAGAAGACATCTGTATTTTGTGAATATAATTTAACCCTGCTGTCAGAACTTGACGTAAGTGACATAAAACAAAAGCACACACCAATTTTACCTACTATTCTTGGCCTCAAAATCCTAATCTATTAAATACTAATAAATGATATAAGAACATTTGCAGAGAAATTCTCCGTCTCTAAAAAACTTAGGTTTACTCACAGTTTTTGTTCTTTGAAAGTAAGTCAAGTTGTAAATTCTAAGAAGTGCTTGATCCAGAAGGCATGGAATATATGTGCAATGGAAAACTACTCAGCCATGAAAGTGAATGAAATAATGCCATTCACAGCAAAATGGATGAACATGGTGATTTCATATTAAGTGAAGTAAGTCAGATAGAAAAAGACAAACATCGTATGATATCACATATGTGGAATATTGAAAAATGATACAAATGAACTTATGTACAAACAGAAGTAGAGTCACAGACATAGAAAACAAGCTTATGGTTATCAAAGAGGATCACGGGGGATGTGGGGAGAGGTAAATTAGGAGTTTGGGATCAATATGCACACACTACTGTATATAAACTAGGTGGACAACAAAGACCTACTGTATAGTGCAGGGAGCTATACTCAATATCTTGCAATGATCAATAATGGGGAAGAATCTGAAAGAATATATAGTCTCTCAAAGAGTCATGTCCAACTCTTTGGGACCCCAGGGTCTGTAGCCTGCCAGGCTTCTCTCAAAGGAGGGGTCACAAAGAGCTGGACACAACAGAGGGACTAACATTACATCCCTACTACTATGCTCGTTCTTAGCCAACTTGGAGAAAGACATGAACTCCTTATCAGTGCTGCATTAAGTTTTGCTCTAAGATGCCTGCCATATAGGGAACAATTTGAACATATTCTGAATTTCAGTTGTGCTTGCAAGTAACTTTGTGAGGACAAACAGCTGGTGGATGAAAGCACAGCTGACCCAGAGGAACCTAACCAGGCAGGAAAACGCAAAACACACTTAACACACAATCAAATAGTAAACTGACCGAGGACATGGCATCAAGTCATACTCCTTCGTTCTCCACTTGTCCACACGTAATTGTCTAGAGTCTGCTGTGATTCTTGGCAACTTTAAAATAGAGTGTATTAATAGGAAATTTGAGACATAATAAGGCAAACAGATCAGGAGACAACCGTCATTGAAAAGAGAGTTAATGGCTTACAGCTCCCAAGTAGACGGACAGGCCACGTGTTGGGCCACACAGGACAGGACCGGATTTGTGCAGAGAGGGAGGGAGGGATATTCAGTACAGGGTAATTTACTGTGACTCCTCAGGAGGCAACAGTGAGCTTGGTGTTCAGGTTCAGGACTGAAAAGTGCATGTGGTCCTAGCGGCCATCATAGCTGCCTGGCTCTGGTGACAGGGGAAGTGTGAAAGAGGCCCGGAGCCCATCTAAAATGTCACCTCTTCAGAGACAGGCCGTAGTGCTGGAAGGCAAGCACAATATCCAGGTCGGCAGAGCAAACAAACATACATGTCACACGCCAAGAAGGAAACCAACAGTCATCCTCCTCCAGGAGGGAAATCTCTTTATACCTTACGTTATAGTGCGTTTTGAGCCCCTACATTGGAAAGATGACTCTAGAAGTCAACTAGTGTAATTAAGGTAGAAACAGAGAATAATAACAAGAAAAAAATAAATAAAGAAAGAAAATGAACAGAAAATATGAAAAAAAAAATTAAAAATAAAAAATGAACGAATACCCCCCCCAAAAAAAGAAAGAAATAATAAACAAGACAACTAAGGTTGAAAAGGAGCTGAAGAAATGAATCCAAAGTTTCAGCGAGCCTGTGGCTTTCTGAAGGAGCTCGCTTTGGAACATGACCTCCGGCCCTGAAGGGAGAAAAGCATATGTGCTACAGTCGCGGCATGTTTTGGTGGCAGGACCCTGAACGCTAGAAGAGTGGCTCATGAGAAAGCACAGAAATTGGAGTGGACCTCAGTCGAGAGCAAAGTTGAGGCAAGGGTTTCTTGTTGTCCGGGGAGGGGTTGTCGTCAGGCAGGGGACTGGGGTGGGGAGAGCCCTCAAGGGGAGAGGGTAGGTGGGCAGACATGTGTTTCCACAAGTGTGTTAGGATCTGAAGGGCGAGCCCACGGAATTCCTCCCCAGCCCGCATGTGTGTGCTGAACTTGGAAGCCCTGCAGTGACTGTCTAGCAGGCAAGTCTGGAAGGCCAAAGGCCCTTGGAATCATTTGCATCCTGAGCCCTTTGGTGCAGGGCCAGATCGGAAGTGCGTGCGGGGCTTCGTCATGGGGAATTCCCGGAGAAAAGTGTCGGTGGTGGGATGTCGGGAGTGGGAGTGAGCACGCCCTGGGACGCCTCAGCCAATGAGGAGCTTGCGCGTGCGGGGGTGGGGCTGTGGGAAAGCCATGAAAGGCCCGAGGGGGCGGGGCCCAGGCCCTTTCTCAGAGAAGCACCCTCTGAGGGAAGGAGGCTTCGTTGTGCAGAGGCAGGTAGGAGATGGAAAGACGCGTGGGTCTTGTTTGCAGAGACCCGGGGGCTGCTTCTGCGCACGGGGGAGGTGCATGTCCGTCTCCCTTCAACGTCTTCCCCGGAGGGCAAGGTTGTCGGCCCAGCGCCACTGGTGCGGATGCCCTTCGGGAACCCTGTGTCCGTGAGGGGCCGTCGCCGGTGGTCGGGCGGCCCCAGCGGGGTGACTTGGCTCCTGGGTCAGCAGGGCTGGCGCCTGGCCACCAAGTCGCCCTGAGTTGCAGGGGGCCGTGGGGGGTCGGGGCTGGGCTTCAGAATCTGGGGAACACCTGCCACGTGAATGCAGCGCTGCAGTGTCTGAGCCACACGCCGCCCCTGGCCGGCTGGATGGTGTCCCAGCAGCACGCCACCCTCTGTCCGGCCAGCACCTCCTGCACGCTCTGTGCCGTGCGAGCTCACTGGACCCGAGCCCTCCTTCACCCGGGAGAGGTGATCTGGCCCCGCAAGCACCTGCTGGCGGGCTTCCACAGACACCAGCAGGACGATGCCCACGAGTTTCTGATATTCACTCTGAATGCCATGCAGCAAGGGTGCTTGAGTGCATCGCAGCCGTCGGGCCATCCCTCCGAGGACACCACCCTCATCCGGCAGATCTTCGGCGGGACTTGGAGGTCTCAGATCCAGTGTGTCCACCGCCTCGGAGTCTCGGACACGTTTGCCCCTTATCTGGACATCAGCCTGGATATCACGGCGGCTCAGAGTGTGGAACAAGCTCTGAGAGAGCTGGTGAAGCCCGAGAAGCTGGCCGCTGAAAACGCCTATGACTGTGGCGTTTGTCTCCGGAAGGTGCCTGCCACCAAGAGGTTGACTTTGCACAGCACGTCCCAGGTCCTGGGGCTGGTGCTGAAGCGGTTGACACAGGTGAGCGGGGCCAAAAGGGCTCAGGAAGTGCGCTATCCCCAGTGCCTCGGCCTGCAGCCCTACACGTCTGAGCGGAAGGCAGGGCCACTGGGCTACGTGCTCTATGCCGTGCTGGTGCACTCCGAGTGGAGCTGTGAGCGAGGACACTACTTTTCTTACGTGCGAGCGGGCAACAGCCAGTGGTATAAGATGGACCATGCCAAGGTGAGCGCCTGTGACGAGAGTGCTGCCCTGAGCCAGAGCGCCTACGTGCTCTTCTACTCCCGGGAGGGTGCGTGGCAAGGGGGTGCTGGGGGAGGGGCAGCGGCCCCCCTCACGGCTGACCCCACACACCCCGGGGAGCCTGACCCCGCCGGCCCCGGGGAGCCTGCGGGAGTCGCCAGCCGCAGAGCTCCTGGGTCGCAGGTGTCCACGGGGGACACAGAGGTCGAAGGAATCAGCTTAGAGCAGTGGAGACGCCTCCAAGAGCAGAAGCGGCCGAAGCCGACCTTCGACCTCCGGAAGACTCAGTCAGCCCTGCCTGCCGGCGCAGTCGTGATTCACCAGTCCAACCACGGAGGAGGGAGACACGGCAAGCTGCCTGAACAGGAGCATGACCGGCTCGGCCATTCCAGCATGGACAGCCCGCCTCCGGGCCTCACGAGCGTTGGCAACGGCCCTTATGCCAGCGGGAGGGCCCGAGCGACCAAGAGGAAGAACAAGAAGCCGCGGCCATCTCTGAGGCTGTGGCGGTAGGTAGGCTCTGAGGCACATGCGTGAAGACGCCCAGGCACTCTGCGTGCGGCGCGCCCTGTGTGACCCACCAAGTGTTCCGGCGAGGAGCGAGTTCCTGTCGGCGGTGAGGCTGGTGCAGCCTCCTGGAAAAAGGCGGGGCCTGCAGTGTGCCCGGGGCCACGGTGTTCACCTGGATCGCGCTGAGCAGCCGAGCTCTCGAGGGCTGGCTCTGCTGGGAAGTTCCTGGAGAGCATGGGGTGCGTGACCGGGTCTGAGCACGATCCGAGGGCCTCACTCTTCTGCGGGGGTGGGAGAGTCCTCTCTGGACGGGACTTTGGGTGTGGGTTTGCCTTTCTTTCCCCGTCTGCATTCTCTGGCCGCACCGCTGGCCTCTGGTGAGTGATGCGGCAGGGAGACGCCTCCCAGTACGCCCACAGCCAACGGAGCAAGGAGACGATCTCCTGAGCCCTCCGGGGTGCAGGGAGGAGCGGGTGCAGGTCCGTGAATCATCTCCTTCTGGCCGGTCAGGCTCTCAAAAACGCCCCACACGTCAAGCAGGGTCCGGGGAGAAGATGGGCGACCAGGCTCTGTATGTGGAATGTCCTTGGGAGGTGTAGTGCTACTTGGGAAAGGGAGCTCCGGCAGGAATGAAGCAGGGATGTGTTCGTCACCGGCAGGACGCTCGTGCCAGAGTTGCCTGGGCTCCATTTCCAGTGCAAGGAGTCTGCTGCAGAACCTCCAAGTGCCAAACGGGACAAGTGATTCACCGTGCCACGAGCACCAGCACCAGCACCACCGGCACCAACACGAAGGCCAAGGGGAGAAAGGCGACCCATGGAGTCCCAAAGAAACTTCTCCACCAGCATGGCACAGGGGCCTAAGTGGAGATGGGTCATGCAACCATTGTTTTCTGAAAGCAAAGGTCCTCCCCGCACTGAGGAAAGACCCAAGCCCGCCCTAGATTGTGAGAGCAAGACAACTGGACATCCGACTCTGCCCATCCTAACTGTCAGTCAGTTGTCTCGTCCAGCTTGGCCCCGGACAAACGCGGGTGGACGCCATGAGACGCGGCCGGCCTCTGAAGTGTCTGGGGCGGTGGGGAAACTGTCCTCTCCTAGCTGCTTTCCCGCCTGCCTCGTGATCCCGTGACCTGGTGGAGGGGCGCCCGAGGACCCTTATCAATCCCCTCTTGCGGTTTCTTTCTTTCTCTTGGTTGCCGGCTTGAAACCCAAAACGGTGGGCCTGGAATTAGCGATTTAGCATCTCGGACCTAGAGGGACAAGTGTGGCTCCTGACCGCGCTAGTCGGCTTGGCAAGGAACAGAGAACGTTCCGCTGGCTTTTTCCCCCCGCACGGTTACCTACAAAGCACCGTGCCCACCACACGCAGAGAGGAAAAAGAATGATGAGCAGTACCTTCGCCCAAGAACACAAACAAGCGTGCCCTGGACGAGGAAGTCGAGCCACCCACATGCTGCCCTCAGTATCACCACCAGTCTTCCTCTGCCCCATCGCCTCAAATGAACTTACTGCTTGCCCCATCTACACCCTCTGAAGAAGAAGACGAAGAAGAAGAAGAAGGAGCAGAAGAAGGAGAAGGAGAAGGAGGTGAAGAAGTTGAAGAAGGAGAAGAACAGTGATTGGAATGGCGTGGCAGTGGGAAGGGGAATGTCGCCTGATGCTGGGGGAAATCCGTTGAAAAGAGAGACAAATACTGGCTGATCTGCCTTCTCTGTGCCATCGGAAGGAGGCAAAAGGACAGCAAGTGTGTGAGCATGTGCGTCATAAAGCACAAAGCAGTGGGGTCCTGGGATGGGATGGGGCAGCGGGAGGTGGGAGGGGTGCAATAGGCTAAGGAAGAAAGCGGGGTCAGGACCGTCTTTTCCTAGTAAGGATCAACGGAATCACCACATCAGCTATGGCAAACCCATGGACTGTGGAACGCCCGCAGTGCTGGAAGGCAAGCACAATATCCAGGTCGGCAGAGCAAACAAACATACATGTCACACGCCAAGAAGGAAACCAACAGTCATCCTCCTCCAGGAGGGAAATCTCTTTATACCTTACGTTATAGTGCGTTTTGAGCCCCTACATTGGAAAGATGACTCTAGAAGTCAACTAGTGTAATTAAGGCAGAAACAGAGAATAATAACAAGAAAAAAATAAATAAATAAATAAAATGAACAGAAAATACAAAAAAAAAAAAATAAATAAAAAATAAAAAATGAACGAATACCCCCCCCGAAAAAAGAAAGAAATAATAAACAAGACAACTAAGGTTGAAAAGGAGCTGAAGAAATGAATCCAAAGTTTCAGCGAGCCTGTGTCTTTCTGAAGGAGCTCGCCTTGGAACATGACCTCCGGCCCTGAAGGGAGAAAAGCATATGTGCTACAGTCGCGGCATGTTTTGGTGGCAGGACCCTGATCGCTAGAAGAGTGGCTCATGAGAAAGCACAGAAATTGGAGTGGACCTCAGTCGGGAGCAAAGTTGAGGCAAGGGTTTCTTGTTGTCTGGGGAGGGGTTGTCCTCAGGCAGGGGACTGGAGTGGGGAGAGCCCTCAAGGGGAGAGGGTAAGTGGGCAGACATGTGTTTCCACAAGTGTGTTAGGATCTGAAGGGCGAGCCCACGGAATTCCTCCCCAGCCCGCATGTGTGTGCTGAACTTGGAAGCCCTGCAGTGACTGTCTAGCAGGCAAGTCTGGAAGGCCAAAGGCCCTTGGAATCATTTGCATCCTGAGCCCTTTGGTGCAGGGCCAGATCGGAAGTGCGTGCGGGGCTTCGTCATGGGGAATTCCCGGAGAAAAGTGTCGGTGGTGGGATGTCGGGAGTGGGAGTGAGCACGCCCTGGGACGCCTCAGCCAATGAGGAGCTTGCGCGTGCGGGGGTGGGGCTGTGGGAAAGCCATGAAAGGCCCGAGGGGGCGGGGCCCAGGCCCTTTCTCAGAGAAGCACCCTCTGAGGGAAGGAGGCTTCGTTGTGCAGAGGCAGGTAGGAGATGGAAAGACGCGTGGGCCTTGTTTGCAGAGACCCGGGGGCTGCTTCCGCGCACGGGGGAGGTGCATGTCCGTCTCCCTTCAACGTCTTCCCTGGAGGGCAAGGTTGTCGGCCCAGCGCCGCTGGTGCGGATGCCCTTCGGGAACCCTGTGTCCGTGAGGGGCCGTCGCCGGTGGTCGGGCGGCCCCAGCGGGGTGACTTGGCTCCTGGGTCAGCAGGGCTGGCGCCTGGCCACCAAGTCGCCCTGAGTTGCAGGGGGCCGTAGGGGGTCGGGGCTGGGCTTCAGAATCTGGGGAACACTTGCCACGTGAATGCAGCGCTGCAGTGTCTGAGCCACACGCCGCCCCTGGCCGGCTGGATGGTGTCCCAGCAGCACGCCACCCTCTGTCCGGCCAGCACCTCCTGCACGCTCTGTGCCGTGCGAGCTCACTGGACTCGAGCCCTCCTTCACCCGGGAGAGGTGATCTGGCCCCACAAGCACCTGCTGGCGGGCTTCCACAGACACCAGCAGGACGATGCCCACGAGTTTCTGATATTCACTCTGAATGCCATGCAGCAAGGGTGCTTGAGTGCATCGCAGCCGTCGGGCCATCCCTCCGAGGACACCACCCTCATCCGGCAGATCTTCGGCGGGACTTGGAGGTCTCAGATCCAGTGTGTCCACCGCCTCGGAGTCTCGGACACGTTTGCCCCTTATCTGGACATCAGCCTGGATATCACGGCGGCTCAGAGTGTGGAACAAGCTCTGAGAGAGCTGGTGAAGCCTGAGAGGCTGGACGCTGAAAACGCCTATGACTGTGGCGTTTGTCTCCGGAAGGTGCCTGCCACCAAGAGGTTGACTTTGCACAGCACGTCCCAGGTCCTGGGGCTGGTGCTGAAGCGGTTGACACAGGTGAGCGGGGCCAAAAGGGCTCAGGAAGTGCGCTATCCCCAGTGCCTCGGCCTGCAGCCCTACACGTCTGAGCGGAAGGCAGGGCCACTGGGCTACGTGCTCTATGCCGTGCTGGTGCACTCCGAGTGGAGCTGTGAGCGAGGACACTACTTTTCGTACGTGCGAGCGGGCAACAGCCAGTGGTATAAGATGGACCATGCCAAGGTGAGCGCCTGTGACGAGAGTGCTGCCTGAGCCAGAGCGCCTATGTGCTCTTCTACTCCCGCGAGGGTGCGTGGCAAGGGGGTGCTGGGGGAGGGCCCGCGGCCCCCCTCACGGCTGACCCCACACACCCCGGGGAGCCTGACCCCGCCGGCCCTGGGGAGCCTGCTGGAGTCGCCAGCTGCAGAGCTCCTGGGTCGCAGGTGTCCACGGGGGACACAGAGGTCGAAGGAATCAGCTTAGAGCAGTGGAGACGCCTCCAAGAGCAGAAGCGACCGAAGCCGACCTTCGACCTCCGGAAGACCCAGTCAGCCCTGCCCTCCGGCGCAGTCGTGATTCACCAGTCCAACCACGGAGGAGGGAGACACGGCAAGCTGCCTGAACAGGAGCATGACCGGCTCGGCCATTCCAGCATGGACAGCCCGCCTCCGGGCCTCACGAGCGTTGGCAACGGCCCTTATGCGAGCGGGAGGGCCCGAGCGACCAAGAGGAAGAACAAGAAGCCGCGGGCATCTCTGGGGCTGTGGCTCTGAGGTAGGCTCTGAGGCACATGCGTGAAGACGCCCAGGCACACTCTGCGTGCGGCACGCCCTGTGTGACCCACCAAGCCTTCCGGCGAGGAGCGAGTTCCTGTCGGCGGTGTGGCTGGTGCAGCCTCCTGGAAAAAGGCGGGGCCTGCAGTGTGCCCGGGGCCACGGTGTTCACCTTGGATCGCGCTGAGCAGCCGAGCTCTCGAGGGCTGGCTCTGCTGGGAAGTTCCTGGAGAGCATGGGGTGCGTGACCGGGTCTGAGCACGATCCGAGGGCCTCACTCTTCTGCGGGGGTGGGAGAGTCCTCTCTGGACGGGACTTTGGGTGTGGGTTTGCCTTTCTTTCCCCGTCTGCATTCTCTGGCCGCACCGCTGGCCTCTGGTGAGTGATGCGGCAGGGAGACGCCTCCCAGTACGCCCACAGCCAACGGAGCAAGGAGACGATCTCCTGAGCCCTCCGGGGTGCAGGGAGGAGCGGGTGCAGGTCCGTGAATCATCTCCTTCTGGCCGGTCAGGCTCTCGATAACGCCCCACACGTCAAGCAGGGTCCGGGGAGAAGATGGGCGACCAGGCTCTATATGTGGAATGTCCTTGGGAGGTGTAGTGCTACTTGGGAAAGGGACCTCCGGCAGGAATGACGCAGGGATGTGTTCGTCACCGGCAGGACGCTCGTGCCAGAGTTGCCTGGGCTCCATTTCCAGTGCAAGGAGTCTGCTGCAGAACCTCCAAGTGCCAAACGGGACAAGTGATTCACCGTGCCTCGAGCACCAGCACCAGCACCACCGGCACCAACACGAAGGCCAAGGGGAGAAAGGCGACCCATGGAGTCCCAAAGAAACTTCTCCACCAGCATGGCACAGGGGCCTAAGTGGAGATGGGTCATGCAACCATTGCTTTCTGAAAGCAAAGGTCCTCCCCGCACTGAGGAAAGACCCAAGCCCGCCCTAGATTGTGAGAGCAAGACAACTGGACATCCGACTCTGCCCATCCTACCTCTCAGTCAGTTGTCTCGTCCAGCTTGGCCCCGCACAAAAGCGGGTGGACGCCATGAGACGCGGCCGGCCTCTGAGGTGTCTGGGGCGGTGGGGAAACTGTCCTCTCCTAGCTGCTTTCCCGCCTGCCTCTGATCCCGTGACTTGGTGGAGGGGCGCCCGAGGACCCTTATCAATCCCCTCTTGCGGTTTCTTTCTTTCTCTTGGTTGCCGGCTTCAAACCCAAAACGGTGGACCTGGAATTAGCGATTGAGCATCTCGGACCTAGAGGGACAAGTGTGGCTCCTGACCGCGCTAGTCGGCTTGGCAAGGAACAGAGAACGTTCCGCTGGCTTTTTCCCCCCGCACGGTTACCTACAAAGCACCGTGCCCACCACACGCAGAGAGGAAAAAGAATGATGAGCAGTACCTTCGCCCAAGAACACAAACAAGCGTGCCCTGGACGAGGAAGTCGAGCCACCCACAGGCCGCCCTCAGTATCACCACCAGTCTTCCTCTGCCCCATCGCCTCAAATGAACTTACTCCTTGCCCCATCTACACCCTCTGAAGAAGAAGACGAAGAAGAAGAAGAAGGAACAGAAGAAGGAGAAGGAGAAGGAGGTGAAGAAGTTGAAGAAGGAGAAGAACAGTGATTGGAATGGCGTGGCAGAGGGAAGGGGAATGTCGCCTGATGCTGGGGGAAATCCGTTGAAAAGAGAGACAAATACTGGCTGATCTGCCTTCTCTGTGCCATCGGAAGGAGGCAAAAGGACAGCAAGTGTGTGAGCACGTGCGTCATAAAGCACAAAGCAGTGGGGTCCTGGGATGGGATGGGGCAGCGGGAGGTGGGAGGGGTGCAATAGGCTAAGGAAGAAAGCGGGGTCAGGACCGTCTTTTCCTAGTAAGGATCAACGGAATCACCACATCAGCTATGGCAAACCCATGGACTGTGGAACGCCCGCAGTGCTGAAAGGCAAGCACAATATCCAGGTCGGCAGAGCAAACAAACATACATGTCACACGCCAAGAAGGAAACCAACAGTCATCCTCCTCCAGGAGGGAAATCTCTTTATACCTTACGTTATAGTGCGTTTTGAGCCCGGACATTGGAAAGATGACTCTAGAAGTCAACTAGTGTAATTAAGGTAGAAACAGATAATAATAACAAGAAAAAAATGAATAAATAAATAAAATGAACAGAAAATACAAAAAAAATAAAAAAAATAAAAAATGAACGAATACCCTCCCCCCCCAAAAAAAAGAAAGAAATAATAAACAAGACAACTAAGGTTGAAAAGGAGCTGAAGAAATGAATCCAAAGTTTCAGCGAGCCTCTGTCTTTCTGAAGGAGCTCGCCTTGGAACATGACCTCCAGCCCTCAAGGGAGAAAAGCATATGTGCTACAGTCGCGGCATGTTTTGGTGGCAGGACCCTGATCGCTAGAAGAGTGGCTCATGAGAAAGCACAGAAATTGGAGTGGACCTCAGTCGGGAGCAAAGTTGAGGCAAGGGTTTCTTGTTGTCTGGGGAGGGGTTGTCCTCAGGCAGGGGACTGGGGTGGGGAGAGCCCTCAAGGGGAGAGGGTAGGTGGGCAGACATGTGTTTCCACAAGTGTGTTAGGATCTTAAGGGCGAGCCCACGGAATTCCTCCCCAGCCCGCATGTGTGTGCTGAACTTGGAAGCCCTGCAGTGACTGTCTAGCAGGCAAGTCTGGAAGGCCAAAGGCCCTTGGAATCATTTGCATCCTGAGCCCTTTGGTGCAGGGCCAGATCGGAAGTGCGTGCGGGGCTTTGTCATGGGGAATTCCCGGAGAAAAGTGTCGGTGGTGGGATGTCGGGAGTGGGAGTGAGCACGCCCTGGGACGCCTCAGCCAATGAGGAGCTTGCGCGTGCGGGGGTGGGGCTGTGGGAAAGCCATGAAAGGCCCGAGGGGGCGGGGCCCAGGCCCTTTCTCAGAGAAGCACCCTCTGAGGAAAGGAGGCTTCGTTGTGCAGAGGCAGGTAGGAGATGGAAAGACGCGTGGGCCTTGTTTGCAGAGACCCGGGGGCTGCTTCCGCGCACGGGGGAGGTGCATGTCCGTCTCCCTTCAACGTCTTCCCTGGAGGGCAAGGTTGTCGGCCCAGCGCCGCTGGTGCGGATGCCCTTCGGGAACCCTGTGTCCGTGAGGGGCCGTCGCCGGTGGTCGGGCGGCCCTAGCGGGGTGTCTTGGCTCCTGGGTCAGCAGGGCTGGCGCCTGGCCACCAAGTCGCCCTGAGTTGCAGGGGGCCGTAGGGGGTCGGGGCTGGGCTTCAGAATCTGGGGAACACCTGCCACGTGAATGCAGCGCTGCAGTGTCTGAGCCACACGCCGCCCCTGGCCGGCTGGATGGTGTCCCAGCAGCACGCCACCCTCTGTCCGGCCAGCACCTCCTGCACGCTCTGTGCCGTGCGAGCTCACTGGACCCGAGCCCTCCTTCACCCGGGAGAGGTGATCTGGCCCCGCAAGCACCTGCTGGCGGGCTTCCACAGACACCAGCAGGACGATGCCCACGAGTTTCTGATATTCACTCTGAATGCCATGCAGCAAGGGTGCTTGAGTGCATCGCAGCCATCGGGCCATCCCTCCGAGGACACCACCCTCATCCGGCAGATCTTCGGCGGGACTTGGAGGTCTCAGATCCAGTGTGTCCACCGCCTCGGAGTCTTGGACACGTTTGCCCCTTATCTGGACATCAGCCTGGATATCACGGCGTCTCAGAGTGTGGAACAAGCTCTGAGAGAGCTGGTGAAGCCTGAGAAGCTGGACGCTGAAAACGCCTATGACTGTGGCGTTTGTCTCCGGAAGGTGCCTGCCACCAAGAGGTTGACTTTGCACAGCACGTCCCAGGTCCTGGGGCTGGTGCTGAAGCGGTTGACACAGGTGAGCGGGGCCAAAAGGGCTCAGGAAGTGCGCTATCCCCAGTGCCTCGGCCTGCAGCCCTACACGTCTGAGCGGAAGGCAGGGCCACTGGGCTACGTGCTCTATGCCGTGCTGGTGCACTCCGAGTGGAGCTGTGAGCGAGGACACTACTTTTCTTACGTGCGAGCGGGCAACAGCCAGTGGTATAAGATGGACGATGCCAAGGTGAGCGCCTGTGACGAGAGTGCTGCCCTGAGCCAGAGCGCCTACGTGCTCTTCTACTCCCGGGAGGGTGCGTGGCAAGGGGGTGCTGGGGGAGGGGCAGCGGCCCCCCTCACGGCTGACCCCACACACCCCGGGGAGCCTGACCCCGCCGGCCCCGGGGAGCCTGCGGGACTCGCCAGCCGCAGAGCTCCTGGGTCGCAGGTGTCCACGGGGGACACAGAGGTCGAAGGAATCAGCTTAGAGCAGTGGAGACGCCTCCAAGAGCAGAAGCGGCCAATCCGACCTTCGACCTCCGGAAGACCCAGTCAGCCCTGCCTGCCGGCGCAGTCGTGATTCACCAGTCCAACCACGGAGGAGGGAGACACGGCAAGCTGCCTGAACAGGAGCATGACCGGCTCGGCCTTTCCAGCATGGACAGCCCGCCTCCGGGCCTCACGAGCGTTGGCAACGGCCCTTATGCCAGCGGGAGGGCCCGAGCGACCAAGAGGAAGAACAAGAAGCCGCGGCCATCTCTGAGGCTGTGGCGGTAGGTAGGCTCTGAGGCACATGCGTGAAGACGCCCAGGCACACTCTGCGTGCGGCACGCCCTGTGTGACCCACCAAGTGTTCCGGCGAGGAGCGAGTTCCTCTCGGCGGTGTGGCTGGTGCAGCCTCCTGGAAAAAGGCGGGGCCTGCAGTGTGCCCGGGGCCACGGTGTTCACCTGGATCGCGCTGAGCAGCCGAGCTCTCGAGGGCTGGCTCTGCTGGGAAGTTCCTGGAGAACATGGGGTGCGTGACCGGGTCTGAGCACGATCCGAGGGCCTCACTCTTCTGCGGGGGTGGGAGAGTCCTCTCTGGACGGGACTTTGGGTGTGGGTTTGCCTTTCTTTCCCCGTCTGCATTCTCTGGCCGCACCGCTGGCCTCTGGTGAGTGATGCGGCAGGGAGACGCCTCCCAGTACGCCCACAGCCAACGGAGCAAGGAGACGATCTCCTGAGCCCTCCGGGGTGCAGGGAGGAGCGGGTGCAGGTACGTGAATCATCTCCTTCTGGCCGGTCAGGCTCTCGATAACGCCCCACACGTCGAGCAGGGTCCGGGGAGAAGATGGGCGACCAGGCTCTATATGTGGAATGTCCTTGGGAGGTGTAGTGCTACTTGGGAAATTGACCTCCGGCAGGAATGACGCAGGGATGTGTTCGTCACCGGCAGGACGCTCGTGCCAGAGTTGCCTGGGCTCCATTTCCAGTGCAAGGATTCTGCTGCAGAACCTCCAAGTGCCAAACGGGACAAGTGATTCACCGTGCCACCAGCACCAGCACCAGCACCACCGGCACCAACACGAAGGCCAAGGGGAGAAAGGCGACCCATGGAGTCCCAAAGAAACTTCTCCACCAGCATGGCACAGGGGCCTAAGTGGAGATGGGTCATGCAACCATTGCTTTCTGAAAGCAAAGGTCCTCCCCGCACTGAGGAAAGACCCAAGCCCGCCCTAGATTGTGAGAGCAAGACAACTGGACATCCGACTCTGCCCATCCTACCTGTCAGTCAGTTGTGTCGTCCAGCTTGGCCTCGGACAAAAGCGGGTGGACGCCATGAGACGCGGCCGGCCTCTGAAGTGTCTGGGGCGGTGGGGAAACTGTCCTCTCCTAGCTGCTTTCCCGCCTGCCTCGTGATCCCGTGACCTGGTGGAGGGGCGCCCGAGGACCCTTATCAATCCCCTCTTGCGGTTTCTTTCTTTCTCTTGGTTGCCGGCTTCAAACCCAAAACAGTGGACCTGGAATTAGCGATTTAGCATCTCGGACCTAGAGGGACAAGTGTGGCTCCTGACCGCGCTAGTCGGCTTGGCAAGGAACAGAGAACATTCCGCTGGCTTTTTCCCCCCGCACGGTTACCTACAAAGCACCGTGCCCACCACACGCAGAGAGGAAAAAGAATGATGAGCAGTACCTTCGCCCAAGAACACAAACAAGCGTGCCCTGGACGAGGAAGTCGAGCCACCCACAGGCCGCCCTCAGTATCACCACCAGTCTTCCTCTGCCCCATCGCCTCAAATGAACTTACTCCTTGCCCCATCTACACCCTCTGAAGAAGAAGACGAAGAAGAAGAAGAAGGAGCAGAAGAAGGAGAAGGAGAAGGAGGTGAAGAAGTTGAAGAAGGAGAAGAACAGTGATTGGAATGGCGTGGCAGAGGGAAGGGGAATGTCGCATGATGCTGGGGGAAATCCGTTGAAAAGAGAGACAAATACTGGCTGATCTGCCTTCTCTGTGCCATCGGAAGGAGGCAAAAGGACAGCAAGTGTGTGAGCACGTGCGTCATAAAGCACAAAGCAGTGGGGTCCTGGGATGGGATGGGGCAGCGGGAGGTGGGAGGGGTGCAATAGGCTAAGAAAGAAAGCGGGGTCAGGACCGTCTTTTCCTAGTAAGGATCAACGGAATCACCACATCAGCTATGGCAAACTCATGGACTGTGGAAAGCCCGTAGTGCTGGAAGGTAAGCGCAATATCCAGGTCGGCAGAGCAAACAAACATACATGTCACACGCCAAGAAGGAAACCAACAGTCATCCTCCTCCAGAAGGGAAATCTCTTTATACCTTACGTTATAGTGCGTTTTGAGCCCCTACATTGGAAAGATGACTCTAGAAGTCAACTAGTGTAATTAAGGTAGAAACAGAGAATAATAGCAAGAAAAAAAAAAATAAATAAAATGAACAGAAAATACAAAAAAAAATAAAAAAAAATAAAAAATGAACGAACACCCCCCCCCCCAAAAAGAAAGAAATAATAAACAAGACAACTAAGGTTGAAAAGGAGCTGAAGAAATGAATCCAAAGTTTCAGCGAGCCTGTGTCTTTCTGAAGGAGCTCGCCTTGGAACATGACCTCCGGCCCTGAAGGGAGAAAAGCATATGTGCTACAGTCGCAGCATGTTTTGGTGGCAGGATCCTGATCGCTAGAAGAGTGGCTCATGAGAAAGCACAGAAATTGGAGTGGACCTCAGTCGGGAGCAAAGTTGAGGCAAGGGTTTCTTGTTGTCCGGGGAGGGGTTGTCGTCAGGCAGGGGACGGGGGTGGGGAGAGCCCTCAAGGGGAGAGGGTAGGTGGGCAGACATGTGTTTCCACAAGTGTGTTAGGATCTGAAGGGCGAGCCCACGGAATTCCTCCCCAGCCCGCATGTGTGTGCTGAACTTGGAAGCCCTGCAGTGACTGTCTAGCAGGCAAGTCTGGAAGGCCAAAGGCCCTTGGAATCATTTGCATCCTGAGCCCTTTGGTGCAGGGCCAGATCGGAAGTGCGTGCGGGGCTTCGTCATGGGGAATTCCCGGAGAAAAGTGTCGGTGGTGGGATGTCGGGAGTGGGAGTGAGCACGCCCTGGGACGCCTCAGCCAATGAGGAGCTTGCGCGTGCGGGGGTGGGGCTGTGGGAAAGCCATGAAAGGCCCGAGGGGGCGGGGCCCAGGCCCTTTCTCAGAGAAGCACCCTCTGAGGGAAGGAGGCTTCGTTGTGCAGAGGCAGGTAGGAGATGGAAAGACGCGTGGGCCTTGTTTGCAGAGACGCGGGGGCTGCTTCTGCGCACGGGGGAGGTGCATGTCCGTCTCCCTTCAACGTCTTCCCCGGAGGGCAAGGTTGTCGGCCCAGCGCCGCTGGTGCGGATGCCCTTCGGGAACCCTGTGTCCGTGAGGGGCCGTCGCCGGTGGTCGGGCGGCCCCAGCGGGGTGACTTGGCTCCTGGGTCAGCAGGGCTGGCGCCTGGCCACCAAGTCGCCCTGAGTTGCAGGGGGCCGTGTGGGGTCGGGGCTGGGCTTCAGAATCTGGGGAACACCTGCCACGTGAATGCAGCAATGCAGTGTCTGAGCCACACGCCGCCCCTGGCCGGCTGGATGGTGTCCCAGCAGCACGCCACCCTCTGTCCGGCCAGCACCTCCTGCACGCTCTGTGCCGTGCGAGCTCACTGGACCCGAGCCCTCCTTCACCCGGGAGAGGTGATCTGGCCCCGCAAGCACCTGCTGGCGGGCTTCCACAGACACCAGCAGGACGATGCCCACGAGTTTCTGATATTCACTCTGAATGCCATGCAGCAAGGGTGCTTGAGTGCATCGCAGCCGGCGGGCCATCCCTCCGAGGACACCACCCTCATCCGGCAGATCTTCAGCGGGACTTGGAGGTCTCAGATCCAGTGTGTCCACCGCCTCGGAGTCTCGGACACGTTTGCCCCTTATCTGGACATCAGCCTGGATATCACGGCGTCTCAGAGTGTGGAACAAGCTCTGAGAGAGCTGGTGAAGCCTGAGAAGCTGGACGCTGAAAACGCCTATGACTGTGGCGTTTGTCTCCGGAAGGTGCCTGCCACCAAGAGGTTGACTTTGCACAGCACGTCCCAGGTCCTGGGGCTGGTGCTGAAGCGGTTGACACAGGTGAGCGGGGCCAAAAGGGCTCAGGAAGTGCGCTATCCCCAGTGCCTCGGCCTGCAGCCCTACACGTCTGAGCGGAAGGCAGGGCCACTGGGCTACGTGCTCTATGCCGTGCTGGTGCACTCCGAGTGGAGCTGTGAGCGAGGACACTACTTTTCTTACGTGCGAGCGGGCAACAGCCAGTGGTATAAGATGGACGATGCCAAGGTGAGCGCCTGTGACGAGAGTGCTGCCCTGAGCCAGAGCGCCTAAGTGCTCTTCTACTCCCGGGAGGGTGCGTGGCAAGGGGGTGCTGGGGGAGGGGCAGCGGCCCCCCTCACGGCTGACCCCACACACCCCGGGGAGCCTGACCCCGCCGGCCCCGGGGAGCCTGCGGGAGTCGCCAGCCGCAGAGCTCCTGGGTCGCAGGTGTCCACGGGGGACACAGAGGTCGAAGGAATCAGCTTAGAGCAGTGGAGACGCCTCCAAGAGCAGAAGCGGCCGAAGCCGACCTTCGACCTCCGGAAGACCCAGTCAGCCCTGCCTGCCGGCGCAGTCGTGATTCACCAGTCCAACCACGGAGGAGGGAGACACGGCAAGCTGCCTGAACAGGAGCATGACCGGCTCGGCCTTTCCAGCATGGACAGCCCGCCTCCGGGCCTCACGAGCGTTGGCAACGGCCCTTATGCCAGCGGGAGGGCCCGAGCGACCAAGAGGAAGAACAAGAAGCCGAGGCCATCTCTGAGGCTGTGGCGGTAGGTAGGCTCTGAGGCACATGCGTGAAGACGCCCAGGCACACTCTGCGTGCGGCACGCCCTGTGTGACCCACCAAGTGTTCCGGCGAGGAGCGAGTTCCTCTCGGCGGTGTGGCTGGTGCAGCCTCCTGGAAAAAGGCGGGGCCTGCAGTGTGCCCGGGGCCACGGTGTTCACCTGGATCGCGCTGAGCAGCCGAGCTCTCGAGGGCTGGCTCTGCTGGGAAGTTCCTGGAGAGCATGGGGTGCGTGACCGGGTCTGAGCACGATCCGAGGGCCTCACTCTTCTGCGGGGGTGGGAGAGTCCTCTCTGGACGGGACTTTGGGTGTGGGTTTGCCTTTCTTTCCCCGTCTGCATTCTCTGGCCGCACCGCTGGCCTCTGGTGAGTGATGCGGCAGGGAGACGCCTCCCAGTACGCCCACAGCCAACGGAGCAAGGAGACGATCTCCTGAGCCCTCCGGGGTGCAGGGAGGAGCGGGTGCAGGTCCGTGAATCATCTCCTTCTGGCCGGTCAGGCTCTCGATAATGCCCCACACGTCGAGCAGGGTCCGGGGAGAAGATGGGCGACCAGGCTCTATATGTGGAATGTCCTTGGGAGGTGTAGTGCTACTTGGGAAATTGACCTCCGGCAGGAATGACGCAGGGATGTGTTCGTCACCGGCAGGACGCTCGTGCCAGAGTTGCCTGGGCTCCATTTCCAGTGCAAGGAGTCTGCTGCAGAACCTCCAAGTGCCAAACGGGACAAGTGATTCACCGTGCCACGAGCACCAGCACCAGCACCACCGGCACCAACACGAAGGCCAAGGGGAGAAAGGCGACCCATGGAGTCCCAAAGAAACTTCTCCACCAGCATGGCACAGGGGCCTAAGTGGAGATGGGTCATGCAACCATTGCTTTCTGAAAGCAAAGGTCCTCCCCGCACTGAGGAAAGACGCAAGCCCGCCCTAGATTGTGAGAGCAAGACAACTGGACATCCGACTCTGCCCATCCTACCTGTCAGTCAGTTGTCTCGTCCAGCTTGGCCCCGGACAAAAGCGGGTGGACGCCATGAGACGCGGCCGGCCTCTGAAGTGTCTGGGGCGGTGGGGAAACTGTCCTCTCCTAGCTGCTTTCCCGCCTGCCTCGTGATCCCGTGACCTGGTGGAGGGGCGCCCGAGGACCCTTATCAATCCCCTCTTGCGGTTTCTTTCTTTCTCTTGGTTGCCGGCTTGAAACCCAAAACGGTGGACCTGGAATTAGCGATTTAGCATCTCGGACCTAGAGGGACAAGTGTGGCTCCTGACCGCGCTAGTCGGCTTGGCAAGGAACAGAGAACGTTCCGCTGGCTTTTTCCCCCCGCACGGTTACCTACAAAGCACCGTGCCCACCACACGCAGAGAGGAAAAAGAATGATGAGCAGTACCTTCGCCCAAGAACACAAACAAGCGTGCCCTGGACGAGGAAGTCGAGCCACCCACAGGCCGCCCTCAGTATCACCACCAGTCTTCCTCTGCCCCATCGCCTCAAATGAACTTACTCCTTGCCCCATCTACACCCTCTGAAGAAGAAGACGAAGAAGAAGAAGAAGGAGCAGAAGAAGGAGAAGGAGAAGGAGGTGAAGAAGTTGAAGAAGGAGAAGAACAGTGATTGGAATGGCGTGGCAGAGGGAAGGGGAATGTCGCCTGATGCTGGGGGAAATCCGTTGAAAAGAGAGACAAATACTGGCTGATCTGCCTTCTCTGTGCCATAGGAAGGAGGCAAAAGGACAGCAAGTGTGTGAGCACGTGCGTCATAAAGCACAAAGCAGTGGGGTCCTGGGATGGGATGGGGCAGCGGGAGGTGGGAGGGGTGCAATAGGCTAAGGAAGAAAGCGGGGTCAGGACCGTCTTTTCCTAGTAAGGATCAACGGAATCACCACATCAGCTATGGCAAACCCATGGACTGTGGAAAGCCCGTAGTGCTGGAAGGTAAGCGCAATATCCAGGTCGGCAGAGCAAACAAACATACATGTCACACGCCAAGAAGGAAACCAACAGTCATCCTCCTCCAGAAGGGAAATCTCTTTATACCTTACGTTATAGTGCGTTTTGAGCCCCTACATTGGAAAGATGACTCTAGAAGTCAACTAGTGTAATTAAGGTAGAAACAGAGAATAATAGCAAGAAAAAAAAAATAAATAAAATGAACAGAAAATACAAAAAAAATAAAAATAAAAAAAATAAAAAATGAACGAATACCCCCCCCCCAAAAAAGAAAGAAATAATAAACAAGACAACTAAGGTTGAAAAGGAGCTGAAGAAATGAATCCAAAGTTTCAGCGAGCCTGTGTCTTTCTGAAGGAGCTCGCCTTGGAACATGACCTCCGGCCCTGAAGGGAGAAAAGCATATGTGCTAGAGTCGCGGCATGTTTTGGTGGCAGGACCCTGAACGCTAGAAGAGTGGCTCATGAGAAAGCACAGAAATTGGAGTGGACCTCAGTCGAGAGCAAAGTTGAGGCAAGGGTTTCTTGTTGTCCGGGGAGGGGTTGTCGTCAGGCAGGGGACTGGGGTGGGGAGAGCCCTCAAGGGGAGAGGGTAGGTGGGCAGACATGTGTTTCCACAAGTGTGTTAGGATCTGAAGGGCGAGCCCACGGAATTCCTCCCCAGCCCGCATGTGTGTGCTGAACTTGGAAGCCCTGCAGTGACTGTCTAGCAGGCAAGTCTGGAAGGCCAAAGGCCCTTGGAATCATTTGCATCCTGAGCCCTTTGGTGCAGGGCCAGATCGGAAGTGCGTGCGGGGCTTCGTCATGGGGAATTCCCGGAGAAAAGTGTCGGTGGTGGGATGTCGGGAGTGGGAGTGAGCATGCCCTGGGACGCCTCAGCCAATGAGGAGCTTGCGCGTGCGGGGGTGGGGCTGTGGGAAAGCCATGAAAGGCCCGAGGGGGCGGGGCCCAGGCCCTTTCTCAGAGAAGCACCCTCTGAGGGAAGGAGGCTTCGTTGTGCAGAGGCAGGTAGGAGATGGAAAGACGCGTGGGCCTTGTTTGCAGAGACCCGGGGGCTGCTTCTGCGCACGGGGGAGGTGCATGTCCGTCTCCCTTCAACGTCTTCCCCGGAGGGCAAGGTTGTCGGCCCAGCGCCGCTGGTGCGGATGCCCTTCGGGAACCCTGTGTCCGTGAGGGGCCGTCGCCGGTGGTCGGGCGGGCCCCAGCGGGGTGACTTGGCTCCTGGGTCAGCAGGGCTGGCGCCTGGCCACCAAGTCGCCCTGAGTTGCAGGGGGCCGTGGGGGGTCGGGGCTGGGCTTCAGAATCTGGGGAACACCTGCCACGTGAATGCAGCGCTGCAGTGTCTGAGCCACATGCCGCCCCTGGCCGGCTGGATGGTGTCCCAGCAGCACGCCACCCTCTGTCCGGCCAGCACCTCCTGCACGCTCTGTGCCGTGCGAGCTCACTGGACCCGAGCCCTCCTTCACCCGGGAGAGGTGATCTGGCCCCACAAGCACCTGCTGGCGGGCTTCCACAGACACCAGCAGGACGATGCCCACGAGTTTCTGATATTCACTCTGAATGCCATGCAGCAAGGGTGCTTGAGTGCATCGCAGCCGGCGGGCCATCCCTCCGAGGACACCACCCTCATCCGGCAGATCTTCGGCGGGACTTGGAGGTCTCAGATCCAGTGTGTCCACCGCCTCGGAGTCTCGGACACGTTTGCCCCTTATCTGGACATCAGCCTGGACATCACGGCGGCTCAGAGTGTGGAACAAGCTCTGAGAGAGCTGGTGAAGCCCGAGAAGCTGGACGCTGAAAACGCCTATGACTGTGGCGTTTGTCTCCGGAAGGTGCCTGCCACCAAGAGGTTGACTTTGCACAGCACGTCCCAGGTCCTGGGGCTGGTGCTGAAGCGGTTGACACAGGTGAGCGGGGCCAAAAGGGCTCAGGAAGTGCGCTATCCCCAGTGCCTCGGCCTGCAGCCCTACACGTCTGAGCGGAAGGCAGGGCCACTGGGCTACGTGCTCTATGCCGTGCTGGTGCACTCCGAGTGGAGCTGTGAGCGAGGACACTACTTTTCTTACGTGCGAGCGGGCAACAGCCAGTGGTATAAGATGGACCATGCCAAGGTGAGCGCCTGTGACGAGAGTGCTGCCCTGAGCCAGAGCGCCTACGTGCTCTTCTACTCCCGCGAGGGTGCGTGGCAAGGGGGTGCTGGGGGAGGGGCAGCGGCCCCCCTCACGGCTGACCCCACACACCCCGGGGAGCCTGACCCCGCCGGCCCCGGGGAGCCTGCGGGAGTCGCCAGCCACAGAGCTCCTGGGTCGCAGGTGTCCACGGGGGACACAGAGGTCGAAGGAATCAGCTTAGAGCAGTGGAGACGCCTCCAAGAGCAGAAGCGGCCGAAGCCGACCTTCGACCTCCGGAAGACCCAGTCAGCCCTGCCTGCCGGCGCAGTCGTGATTCACCAGTCCAACCACGGAGGAGGGAGACACGGCAAGCTGCCTGAACAGGAGCATGACCGGCTCGGCCATTCCAGCATGGACAGCCCGCCTCCGGGCCTCACGAGCGTTGGCAACGGCCCTTATGCCAGCGGGAGGGCCCGAGCGACCAAGAGGAAGAACAAGAAGCCGCGGCCATCTCTGGGGCTGTGGCTCTGAGGTAGGCTCTGAGGCACATGCGTGAAGACGCCCAGGCACACTCTGCGTGCGGCACGCCCTGTGTGACCCACCAAGTGTTCCGGCGAGGAGCGAGTTCCTCTCGGCGGTGTGGCTGGTGCAGCCTCCTGGAAAAAGGCGGGGCCTGCAGTGTGCCCGGGGCCACGGTGTTCACCTGGATCGCGCTGAGCAGCCGAGCTCTCGAGGGCTGGCTCTGCTGGGAAGTTCCTGGAGAACATGGGGTGCGTGACCGGGTCTGAGCACGATCCGAGGGCCTCACTCTTCTGCGGGGGTGGGAGAGTCCTCTCTGGACGGGACTTTGGGTGTGGGTTTGCCTTTCTTTCCCCGTCTGCATTCTCTGGCCGCACCGCTGGCCTCTGGTGAGTGATGCGGCAGGGAGACGCCTCCCAGTACGCCCACAGCCAACGGAGCAAGGAGACGATCTCCTGAGCCCTCCGGGGTGCAGGGAGGAGCGGGTGCAGGTCCGTGAATCATCTCCTTCTGGCCGGTCAGGCTCTCGATAACGCCCCACACGTCGAGCAGGGTCCGGGGAGAAGATGGGCGACCAGGCTCTATATGTGGAATGTCCTTGGGAGGTGTAGTGCTACTTGGGAAAGGGACCTCCGGCAGGAATGACGCAGGGATGTGTTCGTCACCGGCAGGACGCTCGTGCCAGAGTTGCCTGGGCTCCATTTCCAGTGCAAGGAGTCTGCTGCAGAACCTCCAAGTGCCAAACGGGACAAGTGATTCACCGTGCCACGAGCACCAGCACCAGCACCACCGGCACCAACACGAAGGCCAAGGGGAGAAAGGCGACCCATGGAGTCCCAAAGAAACTTCTCCACCAGCATGGCACAGGGGCCTAAGTGGAGATGGGTCATGCAACCATTGCTTTCTGAAAGCAAAGGTCCTCCCCGCACTGAGGAAAGACCCAAGCCCGCCCTAGATTGTGAGAGCAAGACAACTGGACATCCGACTCTGCCCATCCTACCTGTCAGTCAGTTGTCTCGTCCAGCTTGGCCCCAGACAAAAGCGGGTGGACGCCATGAGACGCGGCTGGCCTCTGAAGTGTCTGGGGCGGTGGGGAAACTGTCCTCTCCTAGCTACTTTCCCTCCTGCCTCGTGATCCCGTGACCTGGTGGAGGGGCACCCGAGGACCCTTATCAATCCCCTCTTGCGGTTTCTTTCTTTCTCTTCGTTGCCGGCTTCAAACCCAAAACGGTGGACCTGGCATTAGCGATTTAGCATCTCGGACCTAGAGGGACAAGTGTGGCTCCTGACCGCGCTAGTCGGCTTGGCAAGGAACAGAGAACGTTCCGCTGGCTTTTTCCCCCCGCACGGTTACCTACAAAGCACCGTGCCCACCACACGCAGAGAGGAAAAAGAATGATGAGCAGTACCTTCGCCCAAGAACACAAACAAGCGTGCCCTGGACGAGGAAGTCGAGCCACCCACAGGCCGCCCTCAGTATCACCACCAGTCTTCCTCTGCCCCATCGCCTCAAATGAACTTACTCCTTGCCCCATCTACACCCTCTGAAGAAGAAGACGAAGAAGAAGAAGAAGGAGCAGAAGAAGGAGAAGGAGAAGGAGGTGAAGAAGTTGAAGAAGGAGAAGAACAGTGATTGGAATGGCGTGGCAGAGGGAAGGGGAATGTCGCCTGATGCTGGGGAAAATCCGTTGAAAAGAGAGGCAAATACTGGCTGATCTGCCTTCTCTGTGCCATCGGAAGGAGGCAAAAGGACAGCAAGTGTGTGAGCACGTGCGTCATAAAGCACAAAGCAGTGGGGTCCTGGGATGGGATGGGGCAGCGGGAGGTGGGAGGGGTGCAATAGGCTAAGGAAGAAAGCGGGGTCAGGACCGTCTTTTCCTAGTAAGGATCAACGGAATCACCACATCAGCTATGGCAAACCCATGGACTGTGGAACGCCCGTAGTGTTGGAAGGCAAGCACAATATCCAGGTCGGCAGAGCAAACAAACATACATGTCACACGCCAAGAAGGAAACCAACAGTCATCCTCCTCCAGGAGGGAAATCTCTTTATACCTTACGTTATAGTGCGTTTTGAGCCCCTACATTGGAAAGATGACTCTAGAAGTCAACTAGTGTAATTAAGGTAGAAACAGAGAATAATAACAAGCAAAAAAAATAAATAAATAAATAAAATGAACAGAAAATACAAAAAGAAAAAATAAATAATGAACGAATACCCCCCCCAAAAAAAGAAAGAAATAATAAACAAGACAACTAAGGTTGAAAAGGAGCTGAAGAAATGAATCCAAAGTTTCAGCGAGCCTGTGGCTTTCTGAAGGAGCTCGCTTTGGAACATGACCTCCGGCCCTGAAGGGAGAAAAGCATATGTGCTAGAGTCGCGGCATGTTTTGGTGGCAGGACCCTGAACGCTAGAAGAGTGGCTCATGAGAAAGCACAGAAATTGGAGTGGACCTCAGTCGAGAGCAAAGTTGAGGCAAGGGTTTCTTGTTGTCCGGGGAGGGGTTGTCGTCAGGCAGGGGACTGGGGTGGGGAGAGCCCTCAAGGGGAGAGGGTAGGTGGGCAGACATGTGTTTCCACAAGTGTGTTAGGATCTGAAGGGCGAGCCCACGGAATTCCTCCCCAGCCCGCATGTGTGTGCTGAACTTGGAAGCCCTGCAGTGACTGTCTAGCAGGCAAGTCTGGAAGGCCAAAGGCCCTTGGAATCATTTGCATCCTGAGCCCTTTGGTGCAGGGCCAGATCGGAAGTGCGTGCGGGGCTTCGTCATGGGGAATTCCCGGAGAAAAGTGTCGGTGGTGGGATGTCGGGAGTGGGAGTGAGCACGCCCTGGGACGCCTCAGCCAATGAGGAGCTTGCGCGTGCGGGGGTGGGGCTGTGGGAAAGCCATGAAAGGCCCGAGGGGGCGGGGCCCAGGCCCTTTCTCAGAGAAGCACCCTCTGAGGGAAGGAGGCTTCGTTGTGCAGAGGCAGGTAGGAGATGGAAAGACGCGTGGGCCTTGTTTGCAGAGACCCGGGGGCTGCTTCTGCGCACGGGGGAGGTGCATGTCCGTCTCCCTTCAACGTCTTCCCCGGAGGGCAAGGTTGTCGGCCCAGCGCCGCTGGTGCGGATGCCCTTCGGGAACCCTGTGTCCGTGAGGGGCCGTCGCCGGTGGTCGGGCGGCCCCAGCGGGGTGACTTGGCTCCTGGGTCAGCAGGGCTGGCGCCTGGCCACCAAGTCGCCCTGAGTTGCAGGGGGCCGTGGGGGGTCGGGGCTGGGCTTCAGAATCTGGGGAACACCTGCCACGTGAATGCAGCGCTGCAGTGTCTGAGCCACACGCCGCCCCTGGCCGGCTGGATGGTGTCCCAGCAGCACGCCACCCTCTGTCCGGCCCGCACCTCCTGCACGCTCTGTGCCGTGCGAGCTCACTGGACCCGAGCCCTCCTTCACCCGGGAGAGGTGATCTGGCCCCGCAAGCACCTGCTGGCGGGCTTCCACAGACACCAGCAGGACGATGCCCACGAGTTTCTGATATTCACTCTGAATGCCATGCAGCAAGGGTGCTTGAGTGCATCGCAGCCGTCGGGCCATCCCTCCGAGGACACCACCCTCATCCGGCAGATCTTCGGCGGGACTTGGAGGTCTCAGATCCAGTGTGTCCACCGCCTCGGAGTCTCGGACACGTTTGCCCCTTATCTGGACATCAGCCTGGATATCACGGCGGCTCAGAGTGTGGAACAAGCTCTGAGAGAGCTGGTGAAGCCCGAGAAGCTGGCCGCTGAAAACGCCTATGACTGTGGCGTTTGTCTCCGGAAGGTGCCTGCCACCAAGAGGTTGACTTTGCACAGCACGTCCCAGGTCCTGGGGCTGGTGCTGAAGCGGTTGACACAGGTGAGCGGGGCCAAAAGGGCTCAGGAAGTGCGCTATCCCCAGTGCCTCGGCCTGCAGCCCTACACGTCTGAGCGGAAGGCAGGGCCACTGGGCTACGTGCTCTATGCCGTGCTGGTGCACTCCGAGTGGAGCTGTGAGCGAGGACACTACTTTTCTTACGTGCGAGCGGGCAACAGCCAGTGGTATAAGATGGACCATGCCAAGGTGAGCGCCTGTGACGAGAGTGCTGCCCTGAGCCAGAGCGCCTACGTGCTCTTCTACTCCCGCGAGGGTGCGTGGCAAGGGGGTGCTGGGGGAGGGGCAGCGGCCCCCCTCACGGCTGACCCCACACACCCCGGGGAGCCTGACCCCGCCGGCCCCGGGGAGCCTGCGGGAGTCGCCAGCCGCAGAGCTCCTGGGTCGCAGGTGTCCACGGGGGACACAGAGGTCGAAGGAATCAGCTTAGAGCAGTGGAGACGCCTCCAAGAGCAGAAGCGGCCGAAGCCGACCTTCGACCTCCGGAAGACCCAGTCAGCCCTGCCTGCCGGCGCAGTCGTGATTCACCAGTCCAACCACGGAGGAGGGAGACACGGCAAGCTGCCTGAACAGGAGCATGACCGGCTCGGCCATTCCAGCATGGACAGCCCGCCTCCGGGCCTCACGAGCGTTGGCAACGGCCCTTATGCCAGCGGGAGGGCCCGAGCGACCAAGAGGAAGAACAAGAAGCCGCGGCCATCTCTGAGGCTGTGGCGGTAGGTAGGCTCTGAGGCACATGCGTGAAGACGCCCAGGCACTCTGCGTGCGGCGCGCCCTGTGTGACCCACCAAGTGTTCCAGCGAGGAGCGAGTTCCTGTCGGCGGTGAGGCTGGTGCAGCCTCCTGGAAAAAGGCGGGGCCTGCAGTGTGCCCGGGGCCACGGTGTTCACCTGGATCGCGCTGAGCAGCCGAGCTCTCGAGGGCTGGCTCTGCTGGGAAGTTCCTGGAGAGCATGGGGTGCGTGACCGGGTCTGAGCACGATCCGAGGGCCTCACTCTTCTGCGGGGGTGGGAGAGTCCTCTCTGGACGGGACTTTGGGTGTGGGTTTGCCTTTCTTTCCCCGTCTGCATTCTCTGGCCGCACCGCTGGCCTCTGGTGAGTGATGCGGCAGGGAGACGCCTCCCAGTACGCCCACAGCCAACGGAGCAAGGAGACGATCTCCTGAGCCCTCCGGGGTGCAGGGAGGAGCGGGTGCAGGTCCGTGAATCATCTCCTTCTGGCCGGTCAGGCTCTCAAAAACGCCCCACACGTCAAGCAGGGTCCGGGGAGAAGATGGGCGACCAGGCTCTATATGTGGAATGTCCTTGGGAGGTGTAGTGCTACTTGGGAAAGGGACCTCCGGCAGGAATGACGCAGGGATGTGTTCGTCACCGGCAGGACGCTCGTGCCAGAGTTGCCTGGGCTCCATTTCCAGTGCAAGGAGTCTGCTGCAGAACCTCCAAGTGCCAAACGGGACAAGTGATTCACCGTGCCACGAGCACCAGCACCAGCACCACCGGCACCAACACGAAGGCCAAGGGGAGAAAGGCGACCCATGGAGTCCCAAAGAAACTTCTCCACCAGCATGGCACAGGGGCCTAAGTGGAGATGGGTCATGCAACCATTGCTTTCTGAAAGCAAAGGTCCTCCCCGCACTGAGGAAAGACCCAAGCCCGCCCTAGATTGTGAGAGCAAGACAACTGGACATCCGACTCTGCCCATCCTAACTGTCAGTCAGTTGTCTCGTCCAGCTTGGCCCCGGACAAACGCGGGTGGACGCCATGAGACGCGGCCGGCCTCTGAAGTGTCTGGGGCGGTGGGGAAACTGTCCTCTCCTAGCTGCTTTCCCGCCTGCCTCGTGATCCCGTGACCTGGTGGAGGGGCGCCCGAGGACCCTTATCAATCCCCTCTTGCGGTTTCTTTCTTTCTCTTGGTTGCCGGCTTGAAACCCAAAACGGTGGGCCTGGAATTAGCGATTTAGCATCTCGGACCTAGAGGGACAAGTGTGGCTCCTGACCGCGCTAGTCGGCTTGGCAAGGAACAGAGAATGTTCCGCTGGCTTTTTCCCCCCGCACGGTTACCTACAAAGCACCGTGCCCACCACACGCAGAGAGGAAAAAGAATGATGAGCAGTACCTTCGCCCAAGAACACAAACAAGCGTGCCCTGGACGAGGAAGTCGAGCCACCCACATGCTGCCCTCAGTATCACCACCAGTCTTCCTCTGCCCCATCGCCTCAAATGAACTTACTGCTTGCCCCATCTACACCCTCTGAAGAAGAAGACGAAGAAGAAGAAGAAGGAGCAGAAGAAGGAGAAGGAGAAGGAGGTGAAGAAGTTGAAGAAGGAGAAGAACAGTGATTGGAATGGCGTGGCAGAGGGAAGGGGAATGTCGCCTGATGCTGGGGGAAATCCGTTGAAAAGAGAGACAAATACTGGCTGATCTGCCTTCTCTGTGCCATCGGAAGGAGGCAAAAGGACAGCAAGTGTGTGAGCACGTGCGTCATAAAGCACAAAGCAGTGGGGTCCTGGGATGGGATGGGGCAGCGGGAGGTGGGAGGGGTGCAATAGGCTAAGGAAGAAAGCGGGGTCAGGACCGTCTTTTCCTAGTAAGGATCAACGGAATCACCACATCAGCTATGGCAAACCCATGGACTGTGGAACGCCCGCAGTGCTGGAAGGCAAGCACAATATCCAGGTCGGCAGAGCAAACAAACATACATGTCACACGCCAAGAAGGAAACCAACAGTCATCCTCCTCCATTAGGGAAATCTCTTTATACCTTACATTATAGTGCGTTTTGAGCCCCTACATTGGAAAGATGACTCTAGAAGTCAACTAGTGTAATTAAGGCAGAAACAGAGAATAATAACAAGAAAAAAATAAATAAATAAATAAAATGAACAGAAAATACAAAAAAAAAAAAATAAATAAAAAATAAAAAATGAACGAATACCCCCCCCGAAAAAAGAAAGAAATAATAAACAAGACAACTAAGGTTGAAAAGGAGCTGAAGAAATGAATCCAAAGTTTCAGCGAGCCTGTGTCTTTCTGAAGGAGCTCGCCTTGGAACATGACCTCCGGCCCTGAAGGGAGAAAAGCATATGTGCTACAGTCGCGGCATGTTTTGGTGGCAGGACCCTGATCGCTAGAAGAGTGGCTCATGAGAAAGCACAGAAATTGGAGTGGACCTCAGTCGGGAGCAAAGTTGAGGCAAGGGTTTCTTGTTGTCTGGGGAGGGGTTGTCCTCAGGCAGGGGACTGGAGTGGGGAGAGCCCTCAAGGGGAGAGGGTAAGTGGGCAGACATGTGTTTCCACAAGTGTGTTAGGATCTGAAGGGCGAGCCCACGGAATTCCTCCCCAGCCCGCATGTGTGTGCTGAACTTGGAAGCCCTGCAGTGACTGTCTAGCAGGCAAGTCTGGAAGGCCAAAGGCCCTTGGAATCATTTGCATCCTGAGCCCTTTGGTGCAGGGCCAGATCGGAAGTGCGTGCGGGGCTTCGTCATGGGGAATTCCCGGAGAAAAGTGTCGGTGGTGGGATGTCGGGAGTGGGAGTGAGCACGCCCTGGGACGCCTCAGCCAATGAGGAGCTTGCGCGTGCGGGGTGGGGCTGTGGGAAAGCCATGAAAGGCCCGAGGGGGCGGGGCCCAGGCCCTTTCTCAGAGAAGCACCCTCTGAGGGAAGGAGGCTTCGTTGTGCAGAGGCAGGTAGGAGATGGAAAGACGCGTGGGCCTTGTTTGCAGAGACCCGGGGGCTGCTTCCGCGCACGGGGGAGGTGCATGTCCGTCTCCCTTCAACGTCTTCCCTGGAGGGCAAGGTTGTCGGCCCAGCGCCGCTGGTGCGGATGCCCTTCGGGAACCCTGTGTCCGTGAGGGGCCGTCGCCGGTGGTCGGGCGGCCCCAGCGGGGTGTCTTGGCTCCTGGGTCAGCAGGGCTGGCGCCTGGCCACCAAGTCGCCCTGAGTTGCAGGGGGCCGTAGGGGGTCGGGGCTGGGCTTCAGAATCTGGGGAACACTTGCCACGTGAATGCAGCGCTGCAGTGTCTGAGCCACACGCCGCCCCTGGCCGGCTGGATGGTGTCCCAGCAGCACGCCACCCTCTGTCCGGCCAGCACCTCCTGCACGCTCTGTGCCGTGCGAGCTCACTGGACTCGAGCCCTCCTTCACCCGGGAGAGGTGATCTGGCCCCACAAGCACCTGCTGGCGGGCTTCCACAGACACCAGCAGGACGATGCCCACGAGTTTCTGATATTCACTCTGAATGCCATGCAGCAAGGGTGCTTGAGTGCATCGCAGCCGGCGGGCCATCCCTCCGAGGACACCACCCTCATCCGGCAGATCTTCGGCGGGACTTGGAGGTCTCAGATCCAGTGTGTCCACCGCCTCGGAGTCTCGGACACGTTTGCCCCTTATCTGGACATCAGCCTGGATATCACGGCGGCTCAGAGTGTGGAACAAGCTCTGAGAGAGCTGGTGAAGCCTGAGAGGCTGGACGCTGAAAACGCCTATGACTGTGGCGTTTGTCTCCGGAAGGTGCCTGCCACCAAGAGGTTGACTTTGCACAGCACGTCCCAGGTCCTGGGGCTGGTGCTGAAGCGGTTGACACAGGTGAGCGGGGCCAAAAGGGCTCAGGAAGTGCGCTATCCCCAGTGCCTCGGCCTGCAGCCCTACACGTCTGAGCGGAAGGCAGGGCCACTGGGCTACGTGCTCTATGCCGTGCTGGTGCACTCCGAGTGGAGCTGTGAGCGAGGACACTACTTTTCGTACGTGCGAGCGGGCAACAGCCAGTGGTATAAGATGGACGATGCCAAGGTGAGCGCCTGTGACGAGAGTGCTGCCTGAGCCAGAGCGCCTATGTGTTCTTCTACTCCCGCGAGGGTGCGTGGCAAGGGGGTGCTGGGGGAGGGCCCGCGGCCCCCCTCACGGCTGACCCCACACACCCCGGGGAGCCTGACCCCGCCGGCCCTGGGGAGCCTGCTGGAGTCGCCAGCTGCAGAGCTCCTGGGTCGCAGGTGTCCACGGGGGACACAGAGGTCGAAGGAATCAGCTTAGAGCAGTGGAGACGCCTCCAAGAGCAGAAGCGACCGAAGCCGACCTTCGACCTCCGGAAGACCCAGTCAGCCCTGCCCTCCGGCGCAGTCGTGATTCACCAGTCCAACCACGGAGGAGGGAGACACGGCAAGCTGCCTGAACAGGAGCATGACCGGCTCGGCCATTCCAGCATGGACAGCCCGCCTCCGGGCCTCACGAGCGTTGGCAACGGCCCTTATGCGAGCGGGAGGGCCCGAGCGACCAAGAGGAAGAACAAGAAGCCGCGGGCATCTCTGGGGCTGTGGCTCTGAGGTAGGCTCTGAGGCACATGCGTGAAGACGCCCAGGCACACTCTGCGTGCGGCACGCCCTGTGTGACCCACCAAGCCTTCCGGCGAGGAGCGAGTTCCTGTCGGCGGTGTGGCTGGTGCAGCCTCCTGGAAAAAGGCGGGGCCTGCAGTGTGCCCGGGGCCACGGTGTTCACCTTGGATCGCGCTGAGCAGCCGAGCTCTCGAGGGCTGGCTCTGCTGGGAAGTTCCTGGAGAGCATGGGGTGCGTGACCGGGTCTGAGCACGATCCGAGGGCCTCACTCTTCTGCGGGGGTGGGAGAGTCCTCTCTGGACGGGACTTTGGGTGTGGGTTTGCCTTTCTTTCCCCGTCTGCATTCTCTGGCCGCACCGCTGGCCTCTGGTGAGTGATGCGGCAGGGAGACGCCTCCCAGTACGCCCACAGCCAACGGAGCAAGGAGACGATCTCCTGAGCCCTCCGGGGTGCAGGGAGGAGCGGGTGCAGGTCCGTGAATCATCTCCTTCTGGCCGGTCAGGCTCTCGATAACGCCCCACACGTCAAGCAGGGTCCGGGGAGAAGATGGGCGACCAGGCTCTATATGTGGAATGTCCTTGGGAGGTGTAGTGCTACTTGGGAAAGGGACCTCCGGCAGGAATGACGCAGGGATGTGTTCGTCACCGGCAGGACGCTCGTGCCAGAGTTGCCTGGGCTCCATTTCCAGTGCAAGGAGTCTGCTGCAGAACCTCCAAGTGCCAAACGGGACAAGTGATTCACCGTGCCTCGAGCACCAGCACCAGCACCACCGGCACCAACACGAAGGCCAAGGGGAGAAAGGCGACCCATGGAGTCCCAAAGAAACTTCTCCACCAGCATGGCACAGGGGCCTAAGTGGAGATGGGTCATGCAACCATTGCTTTCTGAAAGCAAAGGTCCTCCCCGCACTGAGGAAAGACCCAAGCCCGCCCTAGATTGTGAGAGCAAGACAACTGGACATCCGACTCTGCCCATCCTACCTCTCAGTCAGTTGTCTCGTCCAGCTTGGCCCCGCACAAAAGCGGGTGGACGCCATGAGACGCGGCCGGCCTCTGAGGTGTCTGGGGCGGTGGGGAAACTGTCCTCTCCTAGCTGCTTTCCCGCCTGCCTCTGATCCCGTGACTTGGTGGAGGGGCGCCCGAGGACCCTTATCAATCCCCTCTTGCGGTTTCTTTCTTTCTCTTGGTTGCCGGCTTCAAACCCAAAACGGTGGACCTGGAATTAGCGATTGAGCATCTCGGACCTAGAGGGACAAGTGTGGCTCCTGACCGCGCTAGTCGGCTTGGCAAGGAACAGAGAACGTTCCGCTGGCTTTTTCCCCCCGCACGGTTACCTACAAAGCACCGTGCCCACCACACGCAGAGAGGAAAAAGAATGATGAGCAGTACCTTCGCCCAAGAACACAAACAAGCGTGCCCTGGACGAGGAAGTCGAGCCACCCACAGGCCGCCCTCAGTATCACCACCAGTCTTCCTCTGCCCCATCGCCTCAAATGAACTTACTCCTTGCCCCATCTACACCCTCTGAAGAAGAAGACGAAGAAGAAGAAGAAGGAACAGAAGAAGGAGAAGGAGAAGGAGGTGAAGAAGTTGAAGAAGGAGAAGAACAGTGATTGGAATGGCGTGGCAGAGGGAAGGGGAATGTCGCCTGATGCTGGGGGAAATCCGTTGAAAAGAGAGACAAATACTGGCTGATCTGCCTTCTCTGTGCCATCGGAAGGAGGCAAAAGGACAGCAAGTGTGTGAGCACGTGCGTCATAAAGCACAAAGCAGTGGGGTCCTGGGATGGGATGGGGCAGCGGGAGGTGGGAGGGGTGCAATAGGCTAAGGAAGAAAGCGGGGTCAGGACCGTCTTTTCCTAGTAAGGATCAACGGAATCACCACATCAGCTATGGCAAACCCATGGACTGTGGAACGCCCGCAGTGCTGAAAGGCAAGCACAATATCCAGGTCGGCAGAGCAAACAAACATACATGTCACACGCCAAGAAGGAAACCAACAGTCATCCTCCTCCAGGAGGGAAATCTCTTTATACCTTACGTTATAGTGCGTTTTGAGCCCGGACATTGGAAAGATGACTCTAGAAGTCAACTAGTGTAATTAAGGTAGAAACAGAGAATAATAACAAGAAAAAAATGAATAAATAAATAAAATGAACAGAAAATACAAAAAAAATAAAAAAAATAAAAAATGAACGAATACCCTCCCCCCCCAAAAAAAAGAAAGAAATAATAAACAAGACAACTAAGGTTGAAAAGGAGCTGAAGAAATGAATCCAAAGTTTCAGCGAGCCTCTGTCTTTCTGAAGGAGCTCGCCTTGGAACATGACCTCCAGCCCTCAAGGGAGAAAAGCATATGTGCTACAGTCGCGGCATGTTTTGGTGGCAGGACCCTGATCGCTAGAAGAGTGGCTCATGAGAAAGCACAGAAATTGGAGTGGACCTCAGTCGGGAGCAAAGTTGAGGCAAGGGTTTCTTGTTGTCTGGGGAGGGGTTGTCCTCAGGCAGGGGACTGGGGTGGGGAGAGCCCTCAAGGGGAGAGGGTAGGTGGGCAGACATGTGTTTCCACAAGTGTGTTAGGATCTTAAGGGCGAGCCCACGGAATTCCTCCCCAGCCCGCATGTGTGTGCTGAACTTGGAAGCCCTGCAGTGACTGTCTAGCAGGCAAGTCTGGAAGGCCAAAGGCCCTTGGAATCATTTGCATCCTGAGCCCTTTGGTGCAGGGCCAGATCGGAAGTGCGTGCGGGGCTTTGTCATGGGGAATTCCCGGAGAAAAGTGTCGGTGGTGGGATGTCGGGAGTGGGAGTGAGCACGCCCTGGGACGCCTCAGCCAATGAGGAGCTTGCGCGTGCGGGGGTGGGGCTGTGGGAAAGCCATGAAAGGCCCGAGGGGGCGGGGCCCAGGCCCTTTCTCAGAGAAGCACCCTCTGAGGAAAGGAGGCTTCGTTGTGCAGAGGCAGGTAGGAGATGGAAAGACGCGTGGGCCTTGTTTGCAGAGACCCGGGGGCTGCTTCCGCGCACGGGGGAGGTGCATGTCCGTCTCCCTTCAACGTCTTCCCTGGAGGGCAAGGTTGTCGGCCCAGCGCCGCTGGTGCGGATGCCCTTCGGGAACCCTGTGTCCGTGAGGGGCCGTCGCCGGTGGTCGGGCGGCCCTAGCGGGGTGTCTTGGCTCCTGGGTCAGCAGGGCTGGCGCCTGGCCACCAAGTCGCCCTGAGTTGCAGGGGGCCGTAGGGGGTCGGGGCTGGGCTTCAGAATCTGGGGAACACCTGCCACGTGAATGCAGCGCTGCAGTGTCTGAGCCACACGCCGCCCCTGGCCGGCTGGATGGTGTCCCAGCAGCACGCCACCCTCTGTCCGGCCCGCACCTCCTGCACGCTCTGTGCCATGCGAGCTCACGTGACCCGAGCCCTCCTTCACCCGGGAGAGGTGATCTGGCCCCGCAAGCACCTGCTGGCGGGCTTCCACAGACACCAGCAGGACGATGCCCACGAGTTTCTGATATTCACTCTGAATGCCATGCAGCAAGGGTGCTTGAGTGCATCGCAGCCGTCGGGCCATCCCTCCGAGGACACCACCCTCATCCGGCAGATCTTCGGCGGGACTTGGAGGTCTCAGATCCAGTGTGTCCACCGCCTCGGAGTCTCGGACACGTTTGCCCCTTATCTGGACATCAGCCTGGATATCACGGCGGCTCAGAGTGTGGAACAAGCTCTGAGAGAGCTGGTGAAGCCTGAGAGGCTGGACGCTGAAAACGCCTATGACTGTGGCGTTTGTCTCCGGAAGGTGCCTGCCACCAAGAGGTTGACTTTGCACAGCACGTCCCAGGTCCTGGGGCTGGTGCTGAAGCGGTTGACACAGGTGAGCGGGGCCAAAAGGGCTCAGGAAGTGCGCTATCCCCAGTGCCTCGGCCTGCAGCCCTACACGTCTGAGCGGAAGGCAGGGCCACTGGGCTACGTGCTCTATGCCGTGCTGGTGCACTCCGGGTGGAGCTGTGAGCGAGGACACTACTTTTCTTACGTGCGAGCGGGCAACAGCCAGTGGTATAAGATGGACGATGCCAAGGTGAGCGCCTGTGACGAGAGTGCTGCCTGAGCCAGAGCGCCTATGTGCTCTTCTACTCCCGGGAGGGTGCGTGGCAAGGGGGTGCTGGGGGAGGGGCAGCGGCCCCCCTCACGGCTGACCCCACACACCCCGGGGAGCCTGACCCCGCCGGCCCCGGGGAGCCTGCGGGAGTCGCCAGCCGCAGAGCTCCTGGGTCGCAGGTGTCCACGGGGGACACAGAGGTCGAAGGAATCAGCTTAGAGCAGTGGAGACGCCTCCAAGAGCAGAAGCGGCCAAGCCGACCTTCGACCACCGGAAGACCCAGTCAGCCCTGCCTGCCGGCGCCGTCGTGATTCACCAGCCCAACCACGGAGGAGGGAGACACGGCAAGCTGCCTGAACAGGAGCATGACCGGCTCGGCCTTTCCAGCATGGACAGCCCGCCTCCGGGCCTCACGAGCGTTGGCAACGGCCCTTATGCCAGCGGGAGGGCCCGAGCGACCAAGAGGAAGAACAAGAAGCCGAGGCCATCTCTGAGGCTGTGGCGGTAGGTAGGCTCTGAGGCACATGCGTGAAGACGCCCAGGCACACTCTGCGTGCGGCACGCCCTGTGTGACCCACCAAGTGTTCCGGCGAGGAGCGAGTTCCTCTCGGCGGTGTGGCTGGTGCAGCCTCCTGGAAAAAGGCGGGGCCTGCAGTGTGCCCGGGGCCACGGTGTTCACCTGGATCGCGCTGAGCAGCCGAGCTCTCGAGGGCTGGCTCTGCTGGGAAGTTCCTGGAGAATATGGGGTGCGTGACCGGGTCTGAGCACGATCCGAGGGCCTCACTCTTCTGCGGGGGTGGGAGAGTCCTCTCTGGACGGGACTTTGGGTGTGGGTTTGCCTTTCTTTCCCCGTCTGCATTCTCTGGCCGCACCGCTGGCCTCTGGTGAGTGATGCGGCAGGGAGACGCCTCCCAGTACCCCCACAGCCAACGGAGCAAGGAGACGATCTCCTGAGCCCTCCGGGGTGCAGGGAGGAGCGGGTGCAGGTCCGTGAATCATCTCCTTCTGGCCGGTCAGGCTCTCGATAACGCCCCACACGTCGAGCAGGGTCCGGGGAGAAGATGGGCGACCAGGCTCTATATGTGGAATGTCCTTGGGAGGTGTAGTGCTACTTGGGAAATTGACCTCCGGCAGGAATGACGCAGGGATGTGTTCGTCACCGGCAGGACGCTCGTGCCAGAGTTGCCTGGGCTCCATTTCCAGTGCAAGGAGTCTGCTGCAGAACCTCCAAGTGCCAAACGGGACAAGTGATTCACCGTGCCACCAGCACCAGCACCAGCACCACCGGCACCAACACGAAGGCCAAGGGGAGAAAGGCGACCCATGGTGTCCCAAAGAAACTTCTCCACCAGCATGGCACAGGGGCCTAAGTGGAGATGGGTCATGCAACCATTGCTTTCTGAAAGCAAAGGTCCTCCCCGCACTGAGGAAAGACCCAAGCCCGCCCTAGATTGTGAGAGCAAGACAACTGGACATCCGACTCTGCCCATCCTACCTGTCAGTCAGTTGTGTCGTCCAGCTTGGCCTCGGACAAAAGCGGGTGGACGCCATGAGACGCGGCCGGCCTCTGAAGTGTCTGGGGCGGTGGGGAAACTGTCCTCTCCTAGCTGCTTTCCCGCCTGCCTCGTGATCCCGTGACCTGGTGGAGGGGCGCCCGAGGACCCTTATCAATCCCCTCTTGCGGTTTCTTTCTTTCTCTTGGTTGCCGGCTTCAAACCCAAAACCGTGGACCTGGAATTAGCGATTTAGCATCTCGGACCTAGAGGGACAAGTGTGGCTCCTGACCGCGCTAGTCGGCTTGGCAAGGAACAGAGAACATTCCGCTGGCTTTTTCCCCCCGCACGGTTACCTACAAAGCACCGTGCCCACGACACGCAGAGAGGAAAAAGAATGATGAGCAGTACCTTCGCCCAAGAACACAAACAAGCGTGCCCTGGACGAGGAAGTCGAGCCACCCACAGGCCGCCCTCAGTATCACCACCAGTCTTCCTCTGCCCCATCGCCTCAAATGAACTTACTCCTTGCCCCATCTACACCCTCTGAAGAAGAAGACGAAGAAGAAGAAGAAGGAGCAGAAGAAGGAGAAGGAGAAGGAGGTGAAGAAGTTGAAGAAGGAGAAGAACAGTGATTGGAATGGCGTGGCAGAGGGAAGGGGAATGTCGCCTGATGCTGGGGGAAATCCGTTGAAAAGAGAGACAAATACTGGCTGATCTGCCTTCTCTGTGCCATCGGAAGGAGGCAAAAGGACAGCAAGTGTGTGAGCACGTGCGTCATAAAGCACAAAGCAGTGGGGTCCTGGGATGGGATGGGGCAGCGGGAGGTGGGAGGGGTGCAATAGGCTAAGGAAGAAAGCGGGGTCAGGACCGTCTTTTCCTAGTAAGGATCAACGGAATCACCACATCAGCTATGGCAAACCCATGGACTGTGGAACGCCCGTAGTGTTGGAAGGCAAGCACAATATCCAGGTCGGCAGAGCAAACAAACATACATGTCACACGCCAAGAAGGAAACCAACAGTCATCCTCCTCCAGAAGGGAAATCTCTTTATACCTTACGTTATAGTGCGTTTTGAGCCCCTACATTGGAAAGATGACTCTAGAAGTCAACTAGTGTAATTAAGGTAGAAACAGAGAATAATAGCAAGAAAAAAAAAAATAAATAAAATGAACAGAAAATACAAAAAAAAATAAAAAAAAATAAAAAATGAACGAACACCCCCCCCCCCAAAAAGAAAGAAATAATAAACAAGACAACTAAGGTTGAAAAGGAGCTGAAGAAATGAATCCAAAGTTTCAGCGAGCCTGTGTCTTTCTGAAGGAGCTCGCCTTGGAACATGACCTCCGGCCCTGAAGGGAGAAAAGCATATGTGCTACAGTCGCAGCATGTTTTGGTGGCAGGATCCTGATCGCTAGAAGAGTGGCTCATGAGAAAGCACAGAAATTGGAGTGGACCTCAGTCGGGAGCAAAGTTGAGGCAAGGGTTTCTTGTTGTCTGGGGTGGGGTTGTCCTCAGGCAGGGGACTGGGGTGGGGAGAGCCCTCAAGGGGAGAGGGTAGGTGGGCAGACATGTGTTTCCACAAGTGTGTTAGGATCTGAAGGGCGAGCCCACGGAATTCCTCCCCAGCCCGCATGTGTGTGCTGAACTTGGAAGCCCTGCAGTGACTGTCTAGCAGGCAAGTCTGGAAGGCCAAAGGCCCTTGGAATCATTTGCATCCTGAGCCCTTTGGTGCAGGGCCAGATCGGAAGTGCGTGCGGGGCTTCGTCATGGGGAATTCCCGGAGAAAAGTGTCGGTGGTGGGATGTCGGGAGTGGGAGTGAGCACGCCCTGGGACGCCTCAGCCAATGAGGAGCTTGCGCGTGCGGGGGTGGGGCTGTGGGAAAGCCATGAAAGGCCCGAGGGGGCGGGGCCCAGGCTCTTTCTCAGAGAAGCACCCTCTGAGGGAAGGAGGCTTCGTTGTGCAGAGGCAGGTAGGAGATGGAAAGACGCGTGGGCCTTGTTTGCAGAGACGCGGGGGCTGCTTCTGCGCACGGGGGAGGTGCATGTCCGTCTCCCTTCAACGTCTTCCCCGGAGGGCAAGGTTGTCGGCCCAGCGCCGCTGGTGCGGATGCCCTTCGGGAACCCTGTGTCCGTGAGGGGCCGTCGCCGGTGGTCGGGCGGCCCCAGCGGGGTGACTTGGCTCCTGGGTCAGCAGGGCTGGCGCCTGGCCACCAAGTCGCCCTGAGTTGCAGGGGGCCGTGTGGGGTCGGGGCTGGGCTTCAGAATCTGGGGAACACCTGCCACGTGAATGCAGCAATGCAGTGTCTGAGCCACACGCCGCCCCTGGCCGGCTGGATGGTGTCCCAGCAGCACGCCACCCTCTGTCCGGCCAGCACCTCCTGCACGCTCTGTGCCGTGCGAGCTCACTGGACCCGAGCCCTCCTTCACCCGGGAGAGGTGATCTGGCCCCGCAAGCACCTGCTGGCGGGCTTCCACAGACACCAGCAGGACGATGCCCACGAGTTTCTGATATTCACTCTGAATGCCATGCAGCAAGGGTGCTTGAGTGCATCGCAGCCGGCGGGCCATCCCTCCGAGGACACCACCCTCATCCGGCAGATCTTCGGCGGGACTTGGAGGTCTCAGATCCAGTGTGTCCACCGCCTCGGAGTCTCGGACACGTTTGCCCCTTATCTGGACATCAGCCTGGATATCACGGCGTCTCAGAGTGTGGAACAAGCTCTGAGAGAGCTGGTGAAGCCTGAGAAGCTGGACGCTGAAAACGCCTATGACTGTGGCGTTTGTCTCCGGAAGGTGCCTGCCACCAAGAGGTTGACTTTGCACAGCACGTCCCAGGTCCTGGGGCTGGTGCTGAAGCGGTTGACACAGGTGAGCGGGGCCAAAAGGGCTCAGGAAGTGCGCTATCCCCAGTGCCTCGGCCTGCAGCCCTACACGTCTGAGCGGAAGGCAGGGCCACTGGGCTACGTGCTCTATGCCGTGCTGGTGCACTCCGAGTGGAGCTGTGAGCGAGGACACTACTTTTCTTACGTGCGAGCGGGCAACAGCCAGTGGTATAAGATGGACGATGCCAAGGTGAGCGCCTGTGACGAGAGTGCTGCCCTGAGCCAGAGCGCCTAAGTGCTCTTCTACTCCCGGGAGGGTGCGTGGCAAGGGGGTGCTGGGGGAGGGGCAGCGGCCCCCCTCACGGCTGACCCCACACACCCCGGGGAGCCTGACCCCGCCGGCCCCGGGGAGCCTGCGGGAGTCGCCAGCCGCAGAGCTCCTGGGTCGCAGGTGTCCACGGGGGACACAGAGGTCGAAGGAATCAGCTTAGAGCAGTGGAGACGCCTCCAAGAGCAGAAGCGGCCAAGCCGACCTTCGACCTCCGGAAGACCCAGTCAGCCCTGCCTGCCGGCGCAGTCGTGATTCACCAGTCCAACCACGGAGGAGGGAGACACGGCAAGCTGCCTGAACAGGAGCATGACCGGCTCGGCCTTTCCAGCATGGACAGCCCGCCTCCGGGCCTCACGAGCGTTGGCAACGGCCCTTATGCCAGCGGGAGGGCCCGAGCGACCAAGAGGAAGAACAAGAAGCCGAGGCCATCTCTGAGGCTGTGGCGGTAGGTAGGCTCTGAGGCACATGCGTGAAGACGCCCAGGCACACTCTGCGTGCGGCACGCCCTGTGTGACCCACCAAGTGTTCCGGCGAGGAGCGAGTTCCTCTCGGCGGTGTGGCTGGTGCAGCCTCCTGGAAAAAGGCGGGGCCTGCAGTGTGCCCGGGGCCACGGTGTTCACCTGGATCGCGCTGAGCAGCCGAGCTCTCGAGGGCTGGATCTGCTGGGAAGTTCCTGGAGAGCATGGGGTGCGTGACCGGGTCTGAGCACGATCCGAGGGCCTCACTCTTCTGCGGGGGTGGGAGAGTCCTCTCTGGACGGGACTTTGGGTGTGGGTTTGCCTTTCTTTCCCCGTCTGCATTCTCTGGCCGCACCGCTGGCCTCTGGTGAGTGATGCGGCAGGGAGACGCCTCCCAGTACGCCCACAGCCAACGGAGCAAGGAGACGATCTCCTGAGCCCTCCGGGGTGCAGGGAGGAGCGGGTGCAGGTCCGTGAATCATCTCCTTCTGGCCGGTCAGGCTCTCGATAACGCCCCACACGTCGAGCAGGGTCCGGGGAGAAGATGGGCGACCAGGCTCTATATGTGGAATGTCCTTGGGAGGTGTAGTGCTACTTGGGAAAGGGACCTCCGGCAGGAATGACGCAGGGATGTGTTCGTCACCGGCAGGACGCTCGTGCCAGAGTTGCCTGGGCTCCATTTCCAGTGCAAGGACTCTGCTGCAGAACCTCCAAGTGCCAAACAGGACAAGTGATTCAGCGTGCCACGAGCACCAGCACCAGCACCACCGGCACCAACACGAAGGCCAAGGGGAGAAAGGCGACCCATGGAGTCCCAAAGAAACTTCTCCACCAGCATGGCACAGGGGCCTAAGTGGAGATGGGTCATGCAACCGTTCCTTTCTGAAAGCAAAGGTCCTCCCCGCACTGAGGAAAGACCCAAGCCCGCCCTAGATTGTGAGAGCAAGACAACTGGACATCCGACTCTGCCCATCCTACCTGTCAGTCAGTTGTCTCGTCCAGCTTGGCCCCGGACAAAAGCGGGTGGACGCCATGAGACGCGGCCGGCCTCTGAAGTGTCTGGGGCGGTGGGGAAACTGTCCTCTCCTAGCTGCTTTCCCGCCTGCCTCGTAATCCCGTGACCTGGTGGAGGGGCGCCCGAGGACCCTTATCAATCCCCTCTTGCGGTTTCTTTCTTTCTCTTGGTTGCCGGCTTCAAACCCAAAACGGTGGGCCTGGAATTAGCGATTTAGCATCTCGGACCTAGAGGGACAAGTGTGGCTCCTGACCGCGCTAGTCGGCTTGGCAAGGAACAGAGAACGTTCCGCTGGCTTTTTCCCCCCGCACGGTTACCTACAAAGCACCGTGCCCACCACACGCAGAGAGGAAAAAGAATGATGAGCAGTACCTTCGCCCAAGAACACAAACAAGCGTGCCCTGGACGAGGAAGTCGAGCCACCCACAGGCCGCCCTCAGTATCACCACCAGTCTTCCTCTGCCCCATCGCCTCAAATGAACTTACTCCTTGCCCCATCTACACCCTCTGAAGAAGAAGACGAAGAAGAAGAAGAAGGAGCAGAAGAAGGAGAAGGAGAAGGAGGTGAAGAAGTTGAAGAAGGAGAAGAACAGTGATTGGAATGGCGTGGCAGAGGGAAGGGGAATGTCGCCTGATGCTGGGGGAAATCCGTTGAAAAGAGAGACAAATACTGGCTGATCTGCCTTCTCTGTGCCATCGGAAGGAGGCAAAAGGACAGCAAGTGTGTGAGCACGTGCGTCATAAAGCACAAAGCAGTGGGGTCCTGGGATGGGATGGGGCAGCGGGAGGTGGGAGGGGTGCAATAGGCTAAGGAAGAAAGCGGGGTCAGGACCGTCTTTTCCTAGTAAGGATCAACGGAATCACCACATCAGCTATGGCAAACCCATGGACTGTGGAAAGCCCGTAGTGCTGGAAGGTAAGCGCAATATCCAGGTCGGCAGAGCAAACAAACATACATGTCACACGCCAAGAAGGAAACCAACAGTCATCCTCCTCCAGAAGGGAAATCTCTTTATACCTTACGTTATAGTGCGTTTTGAGCCCCTACATTGGAAAGATGACTCTAGAAGTCAACTAGTGTAATTAAGGTAGAAACAGAGAATAATAGCAAGAAAAAAAAAAATAAATAAAATGAACAGAAAGTACAAAAAAAATAAAAATAAAAAAAATAAAAAATGAACGAATACCCCCCCCCCCAAAAAAGAAAGAAATAATAAACAAGACAACTAAGGTTGAAAAGGAGCTGAAGAAATGAATCCAAAGTTTCAGCGAGCCTGTGTCTTTCTGAAGGAGCTCGCCTTGGAACATGACCTCCGGCCCTGAAGGGAGAAAAGCATATGTGCTAGAGTCGCGGCATGTTTTGGTGGCAGGACCCTGAACGCTAGAAGAGTGGCTCATGAGAAAGCACAGAAATTGGAGTGGACCTCAGTCGAGAGCAAAGTTGAGGCAAGGGTTTCTTGTTGTCTGGGGTGGGGTTGTCGTCAGGCAGGGGACTGGGGTGGGGAGAGCCCTCAAGGGGAGAGGGTAGGTGGGCAGACATGTGTTTCCACAAGTGTGTTAGGATCTGAAGGGCGAGCCCACGGAATTCCTCCCCAGCCCGCATGTGTGTGCTGAACTTGGAAGCCCTGCAGTGACTGTCTAGCAGGCAAGTCTGGAAGGCCAAAGGCCCTTGGAATCATTTGCATCCTGAGCCCTTTGGTGCAGGGCCAGATCGGAAGTGCGTGCGGGGCTTCGTCATGGGGAATTCCCGGAGAAAAGTGTCGGTGGTGGGATGTCGGGAGTGGGAGTGAGCATGCCCTGGGACGCCTCAGCCAATGAGGAGCTTGCGCGTGCGGGGGTGGGGCTGTGGGAAAGCCATGAAAGGCCCGAGGGGGCGGGGCCCAGGCCCTTTCTCAGAGAAGCACCCTCTGAGGGAAGGAGGCTTCGTTGTGCAGAGGCAGGTAGGAGATGGAAAGACGCGTGGGCCTTGTTTGCAGAGACCCGGGGGCTGCTTCTGCGCACGGGGGAGGTGCATGTCCGTCTCCCTTCAACGTCTTCCCCGGAGGGCAAGGTTGTCGGCCCAGCGCCGCTGGTGCGGATGCCCTTCGGGAACCCTGTGTCCGTGAGGGGCCGTCGCCGGTGGTCGGGCGGCCCCAGCGGGGTGACTTGGCTCCTGGGTCAGCAGGGCTGGCGCCTGGCCACCAAGTCGCCCTGAGTTGCAGGGGGCCGTGGGGGGTCGGGGCTGGGCTTCAGAATCTGGGGAACACCTGCCACGTGAATGCAGCGCTGCAGTGTCTGAGCCACATGCCGCCCCTGGCCGGCTGGATGGTGTCCCAGCAGCACGCCACCCTCTGTCCGGCCAGCACCTCCTGCACGCTCTGTGCCGTGCGAGCTCACTGGACCCGAGCCCTCCTTCACCCGGGAGAGGTGATCTGGCCCCGCAAGCACCTGCTGGCGGGCTTCCACAGACACCAGCAGGACGATGCCCACGAGTTTCTGATATTCACTCTGAATGCCATGCAGCAAGGGTGCTTGAGTGCATCGCAGCCGGCGGGCCATCCCTCCGAGGACACCACCCTCATCCGGCAGATCTTCGGCGGGACTTGGAGGTCTCAGATCCAGTGTGTCCACCGCCTCGGAGTCTCGGACACGTTTGCCCCTTATCTGGACATCAGCCTGGACATCACGGCGGCTCAGAGTGTGGAACAAGCTCTGAGAGAGCTGGTGAAGCCCGAGAAGCTGGACGCTGAAAACGCCTATGACTGTGGCGTTTGTCTCCGGAAGGTGCCTGCCACCAAGAGGTTGACTTTGCACAGCACGTCCCAGGTCCTGGGGCTGGTGCTGAAGCGGTTGACACAGGTGAGCGGGGCCAAAAGGGCTCAGGAAGTGCGCTATCCCCAGTGCCTCGGCCTGCAGCCCTACACGTCTGAGCGGAAGGCAGGGCCACTGGGCTACGTGCTCTATGCCGTGCTGGTGCACTCCGAGTGGAGCTGTGAGCGAGGACACTACTTTTCTTACGTGCGAGCGGGCAACAGCCAGTGGTATAAGATGGACGATGCCAAGGTGAGCGCCTGTGACGAGAGTGCTGCCCTGAGCCAGAGCGCCTACGTGCTCTTCTACTCCCGGGAGGGTGCGTGGCAAGGGGGTGCTGGGGGAGGGGCAGCGGCCCCCCTCACGGCTGACCCCACACACCCCGGGGAGCCTGACCCCGCCGGCCCCGGGGAGCCTGCGGGAGTCGCCAGCCGCAGAGCTCCTGGGTCGCAGGTGTCCACGGGGGACACAGAGGTCGAAGGAATCAGCTTAGAGCAGTGGAGACGCCTCCAAGAGCAGAAGCGGCCGAAGCCGACCTTCGACCTCCGGAAGACCCAGTCAGCCCTGCCTGCCGGCGCAGTCGTGATTCACCAGTCCAACCACGGAGGAGGGAGACACGGCAAGCTGCCTGAACAGGAGCATGACCGGCTCGGCCATTCCAGCATGGACAGCCCGCCTCCGGGCCTCACGAGCGTTGGCAACGGCCCTTATGCCAGCGGGAGGGCCCGAGCGACCAAGAGGAAGAACAAGAAGCCGCGGCCATCTCTGGGGCTGTGGCTCTGAGGTAGGCTCTGAGGCACATGCGTGAAGACGCCCAGGCACACTCTGCGTGCGGCACGCCCTGTGTGACCCACCAAGTGTTCCGGCGAGGAGCGAGTTCCTCTCGGCGGTGTGGCTGGTGCAGCCTCCTGGAAAAAGGCGGGGCCTGCAGTGTGCCCGGGGCCACGGTGTTCAACTGGATCGCGCTGAGCAGCCGAGCTCTCGAGGGCTGGCTCTGCTGGGAAGTTCCTGGAGAACATGGGGTGCGTGACCGGGTCTGAGCACGATCCGAGGGCCTCACTCTTCTGCGGGGGTGGGAGAGTCCTCTCTGGACGGGACTTTGGGTGTGGGTTTGCCTTTCTTTCCCCGTCTGCATTCTCTGGCCGCACCGCTGGCCTCTGGTGAGTGATGCGGCAGGGAGACGCCTCCCAGTACGCCCACAGCCAACGGAGCAAGGAGACGATCTCCTGAGCCCTCCGGGGTGCAGGGAGGAGCGGGTGCAGGTCCGTGAATCATCTCCTTCTGGCCGGTCAGGCTCTCGATAACGCCCCACACGTCGAGCAGGGTCCGGGGAGAAGATGGGCGACCAGGCTCTATATGTGGAATGTCCTTGGGAGGTGTAGTGCTACTTGGGAAAGGGACCTCCGGCAGGAATGACGCAGGGATGTGTTCGTCACCGGCAGGACGCTCGTGCCAGAGTTGCCTGGGCTCCATTTCCAGTGCAAGGACTCTGCTGCAGAACCTCCAAGTGCCAAACGGGACAAGTGATTCACCGTGCCACGAGCACCAGCACCAGCACCACCGGCACCAACACGAAGGCCAAGGGGAGAAAGGCGACCCATGGAGTCCCAAAGAAACTTCTCCACCAGCATGGCACAGGGGCCTAAGTGGAGATGGGTCATGCAACCATTGCTTTCTGAAAGCAAAGGTCCTCCCCGCACTGAGGAAAGACCCAAGCCCGCCCTAGATTGTGAGAGCAAGACAACTGGACATCCGACTCTGCCCATCCTACCTGTCAGTCAGTTGTCTCGTCCAGCTTGGCCCCAGACAAAAGCGGGTGGACGCCATGAGACGCGGCTGGCCTCTGAAGTGTCTGGGGCGGTGGGGAAACTGTCCTCTCCTAGCTACTTTCCCTCCTGCCTCGTGATCCCGTGACCTGGTGGAGGGGCACCCGAGGACCCTTATCAATCCCCTCTTGCGGTTTCTTTCTTTCTCTTCGTTGCCGGCTTCAAACCCAAAACGGTGGACCTGGCATTAGCGATTTAGCATCTCGGACCTAGAGGGACAAGTGTGGCTCCTGACCGCGCTAGTCGGCTTGGCAAGGAACAGAGAACGTTCCGCTGGCTTTTTCCCCCCGCACGGTTACCTACAAAGCACCGTGCCCACCACACGCAGAGAGGAAAAAGAATGATGAGCAGTACCTTCGCCCAAGAACACAAACAAGCGTGCCCTGGACGAGGAAGTCGAGCCACCCACAGGCCGCCCTCATTATCACCACCAGTCTTCCTCTGCCCCATCGCCTCAAATGAACTTACTCCTTGCCCCATCTACACCCTCTGAAGAAGAAGACGAAGAAGAAGAAGAAGGAGCAGAAGAAGGAGAAGGAGAAGGAGGTGAAGAAGTTGAAGAAGGAGAAGAACAGTGATTGGAATGGCGTGGCAGAGGGAAGGGGAATGTCGCCTGATGCTGGGGAAAATCCGTTGAAAAGAGAGGCAAATACTGGCTGATCTGCCTTCTCTGTGCCATCGGAAGGAGGCAAAAGGACAGCAAGTGTGTGAGCACGTGCGTCATAAAGCACAAAGCAGTGGGGTCCTGGGATGGGATGGGGCAGCGGGAGGTGGGAGGGGTGCAATAGGCTAAGGAAGAAAGCGGGGTCAGGACCGTCTTTTCCTAGTAAGGATCAACGGAATCACCACATCAGCTATGGCAAACCCATGGACTGTGGAACGCCCGTAGTGTTGGAAGGCAAGCACAATATCCAGGTCGGCAGAGCAAACAAACATACATGTCACACGCCAAGAAGGAAACCAACAGTCATCCTCCTCCAGGAGGGAAATCTCTTTATACCTTACGTTATAGTGCGTTTTGAGCCCCTACATTGGAAAGATGACTCTAGAAGTCAACTAGTGTAATTAAGGTAGAAACAGAGAATAATAACAAGCAAAAAAAATAAATAAATAAATAAAATGAACAGAAAATACAAAAAGAAAAAATAAATAATGAACGAATACCCCCCCCAAAAAAAGAAAGAAATAATAAACAAGACAACTAAGGTTGAAAAGGAGCTGAAGAAATGAATCCAAAGTTTCAGCGAGCCTGTGGCTTTCTGAAGGAGCTCGCTTTGGAACATGACCTCCGGCCCTGAAGGGAGAAAAGCATATGTGCTAGAGTCGCGGCATGTTTTGGTGGCAGGACCCTGATCGCTAGAAGAGTGGCTCATGAGAAAGCACAGAAATTGGAGTGGACCTCAGTCGGGAGCAAAGTTGAGGCAAGGGTTTCTTGTTGTCTGGGGTGGGGTTGTCCTCAGGCAGGGGACTGGGGTGGGGAGAGCCCTCAAGGGGAGAGGGTAGGTGGGCAGACATGTGTTTCCACAAGTGTGTTAGGATCTGAAGGGCGAGCCCACGGAATTCCTCCCCAGCCCGCATGTGTGTGCTGAACTTGGAAGCCCTGCAGTGACTGTCTAGCAGGCAAGTCTGGAAGGCCAAAGGCCCTTGGAATCATTTGCATCCTGAGCCCTTTGGTGCAGGGCCAGATCGGAAGTGCGTGCGGGGCTTCGTCATGGGGAATTCCCGGAGAAAAGTGTCGGTGGTGGGATGTCGGGAGTGGGAGTGAGCACGCCCTGGGACGCCTCAGCCAATGAGGAGCTTGCGCGTGCGGGGGTGGGGCTGTGGGAAAGCCATGAAAGGCCCGAGGGGGCGGGGCCCAGGCCCTTTCTCAGAGAAGCACCCTCTGAGGGAAGGAGGCTTCGTTGTGCAGAGGCAGGTAGGAGATGGAAAGACGCGTGGGCCTTGTTTGCAGAGACCCGGGGGCTGCTTCTGCGCACGGGGGAGGTGCATGTCCGTCTCCCTTCAACGTCTTCCCCGGAGGGCAAGGTTGTCGGCCCAGCGCCGCTGGTGCGGATGCCCTTCGGGAACCCTGTGTCCGTGAGGGGCCGTCGCCGGTGGTCGGGCGGCCCCAGCGGGGTGACTTGGCTCCTGGGTCAGCAGGGCTGGCGCCTGGCCACCAAGTCGCCCTGAGTTGCAGGGGGCCGTGGGGGGTCGGGGCTGGGCTTCAGAATCTGGGGAACACCTGCCACGTGAATGCAGCGCTGCAGTGTCTGAGCCACACGCCGCCCCTGGCCGGCTGGATGGTGTCCCAGCAGCACGCCACCCTCTGTCCGGCCAGCACCTCCTGCACGCTCTGTGCCGTGCGAGCTCACTGGACCCGAGCCCTCCTTCACCCGGGAGAGGTGATCTGGCCCCGCAAGCACCTGCTGGCGGGCTTCCACAGACACCAGCAGGACGATGCCCACGAGTTTCTGATATTCACTCTGAATGCCATGCAGCAAGGGTGCTTGAGTGCATCGCAGCCGTCGGGCCATCCCTCCGAGGACACCACCCTCATCCGGCAGATCTTCGGCGGGACTTGGAGGTCTCAGATCCAGTGTGTCCACCGCCTCGGAGTCTCGGACACGTTTGCCCCTTATCTGGACATCAGCCTGGATATCACGGCGGCTCAGAGTGTGGAACAAGCTCTGAGAGAGCTGGTGAAGCCCGAGAAGCTGGCCGCTGAAAACGCCTATGACTGTGGCGTTTGTCTCCGGAAGGTGCCTGCCACCAAGAGGTTGACTTTGCACAGCACGTCCCAGGTCCTGGGGCTGGTGCTGAAGCGGTTGACACAGGTGAGCGGGGCCAAAAGGGCTCAGGAAGTGCGCTATCCCCAGTGCCTCGGCCTGCAGCCCTACACGTCTGAGCGGAAGGCAGGGCCACTGGGCTACGTGCTCTATGCCGTGCTGGTGCACTCCGGGTGGAGCTGTGAGCGAGGACACTACTTTTCTTACGTGCGAGCGGGCAACAGCCAGTGGTATAAGATGGACGATGCCAAGGTGAGCGCCTGTGACGAGAGTGCTGCCCTGAGCCAGAGCGCCTACGTGCTCTTCTACTCCCGGGAGGGTGCGTGGCAAGGGGGTGCTGGGGGAGGGGCAGCGGCCCCCCTCACGGCTGACCCCACACACCCCGGGGAGCCTGACCCCGCCGGCCCCGGGGAGCCTGCGGGAGTCGCCAGCCGCAGAGCTCCTGGGTGGCAGGTGTCCACGGGGGACACAGAGGTCGAAGGAATCAGCTTAGAGCAGTGGAGACGCCTCCAAGAGCAGAAGCGGCCGAAGCCGACCTTCGACCTCCGGAAGACCCAGTCAGCCCTGCCTGCCGGCGCAGTCGTGATTCACCAGTCCAACCACGGAGGAGGGAGACACGGCAAGCTGCCTGAACAGGAGCATGACCGGCTCGGCCTTTCCAGCATGGACAGCCCGCCTCCGGGCCTCACGAGCGTTGGCAACGGCCCTTATGCCAGCGGGAGGGCCCGAGCGACCAAGAGGAAGAACAAGAAGCCGCGGCCATCTCTGGGGCTGTGGCTCTGAGGTAGGCTCTGAGGCACATGCGTGAAGACGCCCAGGCACACTCTGCGTGCGGCACGCCCTGTGTGACCCACCAAGTGTTCCGGCGAGGAGCGAGTTCCTCTCGGCGGTGTGGCTGGTGCAGCCTCTTGGAAAAAGGCGGGGCCTGCAGTGTGCCCGGGGCCGCGGTGTTCACCTGGATCGCGCTGAGCAGCCGAGCTCTCGAGGGCTGGCTCTGCTGGGAAGTTCCTGGAGAGCATGGGGTGCGTGACAGGGTCTGAGCACGATCCGAGGGCCTCACTCTTCTGCGGGGGTGGGAGAGTCCTCTCTGGACGGGACTTTGGGTGTGGGTTTGCCTTTCTTTCCCCGTCTGCATTCTCTGGCCGCACCGCTGGCCTCTGGTGAGTGATGCGGCAGGGAGACGCCTCCCAGTACGCCCACAGCCAACGGAGCAAGGAGACGATCTCCTGAGCCCTCCGGGGTGCAGGGAGGAGCGGGTGCAGGTCCGTGAATCATCTCCTTCTGGCCGGTCAGGCTCTCGATAACGCCCCACACGTCGAGCAGGGTCCGGGGAGAAGATGGGCGACCAGGCTCTATATGTGGAATGTCCTTGGGAGGTGTAGTGCTACTTGGAAAAGGGACCTCCGGCAGGAATGACGCAGGGATGTGTTCGTCACCGGCAGGACGCTCGTGCCAGAGTTGCCTGGGCTCCATTTCCAGTGCAAGGAGTCTGCTGCAGAACCTCCAAGTGCCAAACGGGACAAGTGATTCACCGTGCCACGAGCACCAGCACCAGCACCACCGGCACCAACACGAAGGCCAAGGGGAGAAAGGCGACCCATGGAGTCCCAAAGAAACTTCTCCACCAGCATGGCACAGGGGCCTAAGTGGAGATGGGTCATGCAACCATTGCTTTCTGAAAGCAAAGGTCCTCCCCGCACTGAGGAAAGACCCAAGCCCGCCCTAGATTGTGAGAGCAAGACAACTGGACATCCGACTCTGCCCATCCTACCTGTCAGTCAGTTGTCTCGTCCAGCTTGGCCCCGGACAAAAGCGGGTGGACGCCATGAGACGCGGCCGGCCTCTGAAGTGTCTGGGGCGGTGGGGAAACTCTCCTCTCCTAGCTGCTTTCCCGCCTGCCTCGTGATCCCGTGACCTGGTGGAGGGGCGCCCGAGGTCCCTTATCAATCCCCTCTTGCGGTTTCTTTCTTTCTCTTGGTTGCCGGCTTCAAACCCAAAACGGTGGGCCTGGAATTAGCGATTTAGCATCTCGGACCTAGAGGGACAAGTGTGGCTCCTGACCGCGCTAGTCGGCTTGGCAAGGAACAGAGAACGTTCCGCTGGCTTTTTCCCCCCGCACGGTTACCTACAAAGCACCGTGCCCACCACACGCAGAGAGGAAAAAGAATGATGAGCAGTACCTTCGCCCAAGAACACAAACAAGCGTGCCCTGGACGAGGAAGTCGAGCCACCCACAGGCCGCCCTCAGTATCACCACCAGTCTTCCTCTGCCCCATCGCCTCAAATGAACTTACTCCTTGCCCCATCTACACCCTCTGAAGAAGAAGACGAAGAAGAAGAAGAAGGAGCAGAAGAAGGAGAAGGAGAAGGAGGTGAAGAAGTTGAAGAAGGAGAAGAACAATGATTGGAATGGCGTGGCAGAGGGAAGGGGAATGTCGCCTGATGCTGGGGGAAATCCGTTGAAAAGAGAGACAAATACTGGCTGATCTGCCTTCTCTGTGCCATAGGAAGGAGGCAAAAGGACAGCAAGTGTGTGAGCACGTGCGTCATAAAGCACAAAGCAGTGGGGTCCTGGGATGGGATGGGGCAGCGGGAGGTGGGAGGGGTGCAATAGGCTAAGGAAGAAAGCGGGGTCAGGACCGTCTTTTCCTAGTAAGGATCAACGGAATCACCACATCAGCTATGGCAAACCCATGGACTGTGGAACGCCCGTAGTGTTGGAAGGCAAGCACAATATCCAGGTCGGCAGAGCAAACAAACATACATGTCACACGCCAAGAAGGAAACCAACAGTCATCCTCCTCCAGGAGGGAAATCTCTTTATACCTTACGTTATAGTGCGTTTTGAGCCCCTACATTGGAAAGATGACTCTAGAAGTCAACTAGTGTAATTAAGGTAGAAACAGAGAATAATAACAAGCAAAAAAAAAATAAATAAATAAAATGAACAGAAAATACAAAAAAAATAAAAAATAAAAAAAATAAAAAATGAACGAATACCCCCCCAAAAAAAGAAAGAAATAATAAACAAGACAACTAAGGTTGAAAAGGAGCTGAAGAAATGAATCCAAAGTTTCAGCGAGCCTGTGTCTTTCTGAAGGAGCTCGCCTTGGAACATGACCTCCGGCCCTGAAGGGAGAAAAGCATATGTGCTACAGTCGCAGCATGTTTTGGTGGCAGGACCCTGATCGCTAGAAGAGTGGCTCATGAGAAAGCACAGAAATTGGAGTGGACCTCAGTCGGGAGCAAAGTTGAGGCAAGGGTTTCTTGTTGTCTGGGGTGGGGTTGTCCTCAGGCAGGGGACTGGGGTGGGGAGAGCCCTCAAGGGGAGAGGGTAGGTGGGCAGACATGTGTTTCCACAAGTGTGTTAGGATCTGAAGGGCGAGCCCACGGAATTCCTCCCCAGCCCGCATGTGTGTGCTGAACTTGGAAGCCCTGCAGTGACTGTCTAGCAGGCAAGTCTGGAAGGCCAAAGGCCCTTGGAATCATTTGCATCCTGAGCCCTTTGGTGCAGGGCCAGATCGGAAGTGCGTGCGGGGCTTCGTCATGGGGAATTCCCGGAGAAAAGTGTCGGTGGTGGGATGTCTGGAGTGGGAGTGAGCACGCCCTGGGACGCCTCAGCCAATGAGGAGCTTGCGCGTGCGGGGGTGGGGCTGTGGGAAAGCCATGAAAGGCCCGAGGGGGCGGGGCCCAGGCCCTTTCTCAGAGAAGCACCCTCTGAGGGAAGGAGGCTTCGTTGTGCAGAGGCAGGTAGGAGATGGAAAGACGCGTGGGCCTTGTTTGCAGAGACCCGGGGGCTGCTTCTGCGCACGGGGGAGGTGCATGTCCGTCTCCCTTCAACGTCTTCCCCGGAGGGCAAGGTTGTCGGCCCAGCGCCGCTGGTGCGGATGCCCTTCGGGAACCCTGTGTCCGTGAGGGGCCGTCGCCGGTGGTCGGGCGGCCCCAGTGGGGTGACTTGGCTCCTGGGTCGGCAGGGCTGGCGCCTGGCCACCAAGTCGCCCTGAGTTGCAGGGGGCCGTGGGGGGTCGGGGCTGGGCTTCAGAATCTGGGGAACACCTGCCACGTGAATGCAGCGCTGCAGTGTCTGAGCCACACGCCGCCCCTGGCCGGCTGGATGGTGTCCCAGCAGCACGCCACCCTCTGTCCGGCCAGCACCTCCTGCACTCTCTGTGCCGTGCGAGCTCACTGGACCCGAGCCCTCCTTCACCCGGGAGAGGTGATCTGGCCCCGCAAGCACCTGCTGGCGGGCTTCCACAGACACCAGCAGGACGATGCCCACGAGTTTCTGATATTCACTCTGAATGCCATGCAGCAAGGGTGCTTGAGTGCATCGCAGCCGTCGGGCCATCCCTCCGAGGACACCACCCTCATCCGGCAGATCTTCGGCGGGACTTGGAGGTCTCAGATCCAGTGTGTCCACCGCCTCGGAGTCTCGGACACGTTTGCCCCTTATCTGGACATCAGCCTGGATATCACGGCGGCTCAGAGTGTGGAACAAGCTCTGAGAGAGCTGGTGAAGCCCGAGACGCTGGACGATGAAAACGCCTATGACTGTGGTGTTTGTCTCCGGAAGGTGCCTGCCACCAAGAGGTTGACTTTGCACAGCACGCCCCAGGTCCTGGGGCTGGTGCTGAAGCGGTTGACACAGGTGAGCGGGGCCAAAAGGGCTCAGGAAGTGCGCTATCCCCAGTGCCTCGGCCTGCAGCCCTACACGTCTGAGCGGAAGGCAGGGCCACTGGGCTACGTGCTCTATGCCGTGCTGGTGCACTCCGAGTGGAGCTGTGAGCGAGGACACTACTTTTCTTACGTGCGAGCGGGCAACAGCCAGTGGTATAAGATGGACGATGCCAAGGTGAGCGCCTGTGACGAGAGTGCTGCCCTGAGCCAGAGCGCCTACGTGCTCTTCTACTCCCGGGAGGGTGCGTGGCAAGGGGGTGCTGGGGGAGGGGCAGCGGCCCCCCTCACGGCTGACCCCACACACCCCGGGGAGCCTGACCCCGCCGGCCCCGGGGAGCCTGCGGGAGTCGCCAGCCGCAGAGCTCCTGGGTCGCAGGTGTCCACGGGGGACACAGAGGTCGAAGGAATCAGCTTAGAGCAGTGGAGACGCCTCCAAGAGCAGAAGCGGCCAAGCCGACCTTCGACCTCCGGAAGACCCAGTCAGCCCTGCCTGCCGGCGCAGTCGTGATTCACCAGTCCAACGACGGAGGAGGGAGACACGGCAAGCTGCCTGAACAGGAGCATGACCGGCTCGGCCATTCCAGCATGGACAGCCCGCCTCCGGGCCTCACGAGCGTTGGCAACGGCCCTTATGCCAGCGGGAGGGCTCGAGCGACCAAGAGGAAGAACAAGAAGCCGCGGCCATCTCTGGGGCTGTGGCTCTGAGGTAGGCTCTGAGGCACATGCGTGAAGACGCCCAGGCACACTCTGCGTGCGGCACGCCCTGTGTGACCCACCAAGTGTTCCGGCGAGGAGCGAGTTCCTCTCGGCGGTGTGGCTGGTGCAGCCTCCTGGAAAAAGGCGGGGCCTGCAGTGTGCCCGGGGCCACGGTGTTCACCTGGATCGCGCTGAGCAGCCGAGCTCTCGAGGGCTGGCTCTGCTGGGAAGTTCCTGGAGAGCATGGGGTGCGTGACCGGGTCTGAGCACGATCCGAGGGCCTCACTCTTCTGCGGGGGTGGGAGAGTCCTCTCTGGACGGGACTTTGGGTGTGGGTTTGCCTTTCTTTCCCCGTCTGCATTCTCTGGCCGCACCGCTGGCCTCTGGTGAGTGATGCGGCAGGGAGACGCCTCCCAGTACGCCCACAGCAAACGGAGCAAGGAGACGATCTCCTGAGCCCTCCGGGGTGCAGGGAGGAGCGGGTGCAGGTCCGTGAATCATCTCCTTCTGGCCGGTCAGGCTCTCGATAACGCCCCACACGTCGAGCAGGGTCCGGGGAGAAGATGGGCGACCAGGCTCTATATGTGGAATGTCCTTGGGAGGTGTAGTGCTACTTGGGAAAGGGACCTCCGGCAGGAATGACGCAGGGATGTGTTCGTCACCGGCAGGACGCTCGTGCCAGAGTTGCCTGGGCTCCATTTCCAGTGCAAGGACTCTGCTGCAGAACCTCCAAGTGCCAAACAGGACAAGTGATTCAGCGTGCCACGAGCACCAGCACCAGCACCACCGGCACCAACACGAAGGCCAAGGGGAGAAAGGCGACCCATGGAGTCCCAAAGAAACTTCTCCACCAGCATGGCACAGGGGCCGAAGTGGAGATGGGTCATGCAACCATTGCTTTCTGAAAGCAAAGGTCCTCCCCGCACTGAGGAAAGACCCAAGCCCGCCCTAGATTGTGAGAGCAAGACAACTGGACATCCGACTCTGCCCATCCTACCTCTCAGTCAGTTGTCTCGTCCAGCTTGGCCGCGGACCAAAGCGGGTGGACGCCATGAGACGCGGCCGGCCTCTGAAGTGTCTGGGGCGGTGGGGAAACTCTCCTCTCCTAGCTGCTTTCCCGCCTGCCTCGTGATCCCGTGACCTGGTGGAGGGGCGCCCGAGGTCCCTTATCAATCCCCTCTTGCGGTTTCTTTCTTTCTCTTGGTTGCCGGCTTCAAACCCAAAACGGTGGGCCTGGAATTAGCGATTTAGCATCTCGGACCTAGAGGGACAAGTGTGGCTCCTGACCGCGCTAGTCGGCTTGGCAAGGAACAGAGAACGTTCCGCTGGCTTTTTCCCCCCGCACGGTTACCTACAAAGCACCGTGCCCACCACACGCAGAGAGGAAAAAGAATGATGAGCAGTACCTTCGCCCAAGAACACAAACAAGCGTGCCCTGGACGAGGAAGTCGAGCCACCCACAGGCCGCCCTCAGTATCACCACCAGTCTTCCTCTGCCCCATCGCCTCAAATGAACTTACTCCTTGCCCCATCTACACCCTCTGAAGAAGAAGACGAAGAAGAAGAAGAAGGAGCAGAAGAAGGAGAAGGAGAAGGAGGTGAAGAAGTTGAAGAAGGAGAAGAACAGTGATTGGAATGGCGTGGCAGAGGGAAGGGGAATGTCGCCTGATGCTGGGGGAAATCCGTTGAAAAGAGAGACAAATACTGGCTGATCTGCCTTCTCTGTGCCATAGGAAGGAGGCAAAAGGACAGCAAGTGTGTGAGCACGTGCGTCATAAAGCACAAAGCAGTGGGGTCCTGGGATGGGATGGGGCAGCGGGAGGTGGGAGGGGTGCAATAGGCTAAGGAAGAAAGCGGGGTCAGGACCGTCTTTTCCTAGTAAGGATCAACGGAATCACCACATCAGCTATGGCAAACCCATGGACTGTGGAACGCCCGTAGTGTTGGAAGGCAAGCACAATATCCAGGTCGGCAGAGCAAACAAACATACATGTCACACGCCAAGAAGGAAACCAACAGTCATCCTCCTCCAGGAGGGAAATCTCTTTATACCTTACGTTATAGTGCGTTTTGAGCCCCTACATTGGAAAGATGACTCTAGAAGTCAACTAGTGTAATTAAGGTAGAAACAGAGAATAATAACAAGCAAAAAAAAAAAAAAAAAAATAAATAAAATGAACAGAAAATACAAAAAAAATAAAAAATAAAAAAAATAAAAAATGAACGAATACCCCCCCAAAAAAAGAAAGAAATAATAAACAAGACAACTAAGGTTGAAAAGGAGCTGAAGAAATGAATCCAAAGTTTCAGCGAGCCTGTGTCTTTCTGAAGGAGCTCGCCTTGGAACATGACCTCCGGCCCTGAAGGGAGAAAAGCATATGTGCTACAGTCGCGGCATGTTTTGGTGGCAGGACCCTGAACGCTAGAAGAGTGGCTCATGAGAAAGCACAGAAATTGGAGTGGACCTCAGTCGAGAGCAAAGTTGAGGCAAGGGTTTCTTGTTGTCCGGGGAGGGGTTGTCGTCAGGCAGGGGACTGGGGTGGGGAGAGCCCTCAAGGGGAGAGGGTAGGTGGGCAGACATGTGTTTCCACAAGTGTGTTAGGATCTGAAGGGCGAGCCCACGGAATTCCTCCCCAGCCCGCATGTGTGTGCTGAACTTGGAAGCCCTGCAGTGACTGTCTAGCAGGCAAGTCTGGAAGGCCAAAGGCCCTTGGAATCATTTGCATCCTGAGCCCTTTGGTGCAGGGCCAGATCGGAAGTGCGTGCGGGGCTTCGTCATGGGGAATTCCCGGAGAAAAGTGTCGGTGGTGGGATGTCTGGAGTGGGAGTGAGCACGCCCTGGGACGCCTCAGCCAATGAGGAGCTTGCGCGTGCGGGGGTGGGGCTGTGGGAAAGCCATGAAAGGCCCGAGGGGGCGGGGCCCAGGCTCTTTCTCAGAGAAGCACCCTCTGAGGGAAGGAGGCTTCGTTGTGCAGAGGCAGGTAGGAGATGGAAAGACGCGTGGGCCTTGTTTGCAGAGACGCGGGGGCTGCTTCTGCGCACGGGGGAGGTGTATGTCCGTCTCCCTTCAACGTCTTCCCCGGAGGGCAAGGTTGTCGGCCCAGTGCCGCTGGTGCGGATGCCCTTCGGGAACCCTGTGTCCGTGAGGGGCCGTCGCCGGTGGTCGGGCGGCCCCAGCGGGGTGACTTGGCTCCTGGGTCAGCAGGGCTGGCGCCTGGCCACCAAGTCGCCCTGAGTTGCAGGGGGCCGTGTGGGGTCGGGGCTGGGCTTCAGAATCTGGGGAACACCTGCCACGTGAATGCAGCAATGCAGTGTCTGAGCCACACGCCGCCCCTGGCCGGCTGGATGGTGTCCCAGCAGCACGCCACCCTCTGTCCGGCCAGCACCTCCTGCACTCTCTGTGCCGTGCGAGCTCACTGGACCCGAGCCCTCCTTCACCCGGGAGAGGTGATCTGGCCCCGCAAGCACCTGCTGGCGGGCTTCCACAGACACCAGCAGGACGATGCCCACGAGTTTCTGATATTCACTCTGAATGCCATGCAGCAAGGGTGCTTGAGTGCATCGCAGCCGGCGGGCCATCCCTCCGAGGACACCACCCTCATCCGGCAGATCTTCGGCGGGACTTGGAGGTCTCAGATCCAGTGTGTCCACCGCCTCGGAGTCTCGGACACGTTTGCCCCTTATCTGGACATCAGCCTGGATATCACGGCGGCTCAGAGTGTGGAACAAGCTCTGAGAGAGCTGGTGAAGCCTGAGAAGCTGGACGCTGAAAACGCCTATGACTGTGGCGTTTGTCTCCGGAAGGTGCCTGCCACCAAGAGGTTGACTTTGCACAGCACGTCCCAGGTCCTGGGGCTGGTGCTGAAGCGGTTGACACAGGTGAGCGGGGCCAAAAGGGCTCAGGAAGTGCGCTATCCCCAGTGCCTCGGCCTGCAGCCCTACACGTCTGAGCGGAAGGCAGGGCCACTGGGCTACGTGCTCTATGCCGTGCTGGTGCACTCCGAGTGGAGCTGTGAGCGAGGACACTACTTTTCTTACGTGCGAGCGGGCAACAGCCAGTGGTATAAGATGGACGATGCCAAGGTGAGCGCCTGTGACGAGAGTGCTGCCCTGAGCCAGAGCGCCTAAGTGCTCTTCTACTCCCGGGAGGGTGCGTGGCAAGGGGGTGCTGGGGGAGGGGCAGCGGCCCCCCTCACGGCTGACCCCACACACCCCGGGGAGCCTGACCCCGCCGGCCCCGGGGAGCCTGCGGGAGTCGCCAGCCGCAGAGCTCCTGGGTCGCAGGTGTCCACGGGGGACACAGAGGTCGAAGGAATCAGCTTAGAGCAGTGGAGACGCCTCCAAGAGCAGAAGCGGCCGAAGCCGACCTTCGACCTCCGGAAGACCCAGTCAGCCCTGCCTGCCGGCGCAGTCGTGATTCACCAGTCCAACCACGGAGGAGGGAGACACGGCAAGCTGCCTGAACAGGAGCATGACCGGCTCGGCCTTTCCAGCATGGACAGCCCGCCTCCGGGCCTCACGAGCGTTGGCAACGGCCCTTATGCCAGCGGGAGGGCCCGAGCGACCAAGAGGAAGAACAAGATGCCGAGGCCATCTCTGAGGCTGTGGCGGTAGGTAGGCTCTGAGGCACATGCGTGAAGACGCCCAGGCACACTCTGCGTGCGGCACGCCCTGTGTGACCCACCAAGTGTTCCGGCGAGGAGCGAGTTCCTCTCGGCGGTGTGGCTGGTGCAGCCTCCTGGAAAAAGGCGGGGCCTGCAGTGTGCCCGGGGCCACGGTGTTCACCTGGATCGCGCTGAGCAGCCGAGCTCTCGAGGGCTGGCTCTGCTGGGAAGTTCCTGGAGAGCATGGGGTGCGTGACCGGGTCTGAGCACGATCCGAGGGCCTCACTCTTCTGCGGGGGTGGGAGAGTCCTCTCTGGACGGGACTTTGGGTGTGGGTTTGCCTTTCTTTCCCCGTCTGCATTCTCTGGCCGCACCGCTGGCCTCTGGTGAGTGATGCGGCAGGGAGACGCCTCCCAGTACGCCCACAGCCAACGGAGCAAGGAGACGATCTCCTGAGCCCTCCGGGGTGCAGGGAGGAGCGGGTGCAGGTCCGTGAATCATCTCCTTCTGGCCGGTCAGGCTCTCGATAACGCCCCACACGTCGAGCAGGGTCCGGGGAGAAGATGGGCGACCAGGCTCTATATGTGGAATGTCCTTGGGAGGTGTAGTGCTACTTGGGAAAGGGAGCTCCGGCAGGAATGACGCAGGGATGTGTTCGTCACCGGCAGGACGCTCGTGCCAGAGTTGCCTGGGCTCCATTTCCAGTGCAAGGAGTCTGCTGCAGAACCTCCAAGTGCCAAACGGGACAAGTGATTCACCGTGCCACGAGCACCAGCACCAGCACCACCGGCACCAACACGAAGGCCAAGGGGAGAAAGGCGACCCATGGAGTCCCAAAGAAACTTCTCCACCAGCATGGCACAGGGGCCTAAGTGGAGATGGGTCATGCAACCATTGCTTTCTGAAAGCAAAGGTCCTCCCTGCACTGAGGAAAGACCCAAGCCCGCCCTAGATTGTGAGAGCAAGACAACTGGACATCCGACTCTGCCCATCCTACCTGTCAGTCAGTTGTCTCGTCCAGCTTGGCCCCGGACAAAAGCGGGTGGACGCCATGAGACGCGGCCGGCCTCTGAAGTGTCTGGGGCGGTGGGGAAACTCTCCTCTCCTAGCTGCTTTCCCGCCTGCCTCGTGAACCCGTGACCTGGTGGAGGGGCGCCCGAGGTCCCTTATCAATCCCCTCTTGCGGTTTCTTTCTTTCTCTTGGTTGCCGGCTTCAAACCCAAAATGGTGGACCTGGAATTAGCGATTTAGCATCTCGGACCTAGAGGGACAAGTGTGGCTCCTGACCGCGCTAGTCGGCTTGGCAAGGAACAGAGAACGTTCCGCTGGCTTTTTCCCCCCGCACGGTTACCTACAAAGCACCGTGCCCACCACACGCAGAGAGGAAAAAGAATGATGAGCAGTACCTTCGCCCAAGAACACAAACAAGCGTGCCCTGGACGAGGAAGTCGAGCCACCCACAGGCCGCCCTCAGTATCACCACCAGTCTTCCTCTGCCCCATCGCCTCAAATGAACTTACTCCTTGCCCCATCTACACCCTCTGAAGAAGAAGACGAAGAAGAAGAAGAAGGAGCAGAAGAAGGAGAAGGAGAAGGAGGTGAAGAAGTTGAAGAAGGAGAAGAACAATGATTGGAATGGCGTGGCAGAGGGAAGGGGAATGTCGCCTGATGCTGGGGGAAATCCGTTGAAAAGAGAGACAAATACTGGCTGATCTGCCTTCTCTGTGCCATAGGAAGGAGGCAAAAGGACAGCAAGTGTGTGAGCACGTGCGTCATAAAGCACAAAGCAGTGGGGTCCTGGGATGGGATGGGGCAGCGGGAGGTGGGAGGGGTGCAATAGGCTAAGGAAGAAAGCGGGGTCAGGACCGTCTTTTCCTAGTAAGGATCAACGGAATCACCACATCAGCTATGGCAAACCCATGGACTGTGGAACGCCCGTAGTGTTGGAAGGCAAGCACAATATCCAGGTCGGCAGAGCAAACAAACATACATGTCACACGCCAAGAAGGAAACCAACAGTCATCCTCCTCCAGGAGGGAAATCTCTTTATACCTTACGTTATAGTGCGTTTTGAGCCCCTACATTGGAAAGATGACTCTAGAAGTCAACTAGTGTAATTAAGGTAGAAACAGAGAATAATAACAAGCAAAAAAAAAATAAATAAATAAAATGAACAGAAAATACAAAAAAAATAAAAAATAAAAAAAATAAAAAATGAACGAATACCCCCCCAAAAAAAGAAAGAAATAATAAACAAGACAACTAAGGTTGAAAAGGAGCTGAAGAAATGAATCCAAAGTTTCAGCGAGCCTGTGTCTTTCTGAAGGAGCTCGCCTTGGAACATGACCTCCGGCCCTGAAGGGAGAAAAGCATATGTGCTACAGTCGCAGCATGTTTTGGTGGCAGGACCCTGATCGCTAGAAGAGTGGCTCATGAGAAAGCACAGAAATTGGAGTGGACCTCAGTCGGGAGCAAAGTTGAGGCAAGGGTTTCTTGTTGTCTGGGGTGGGGTTGTCCTCAGGCAGGGGACTGGGGTGGGGAGAGCCCTCAAGGGGAGAGGGTAGGTGGGCAGACATGTGTTTCCACAAGTGTGTTAGGATCTGAAGGGCGAGCCCACGGAATTCCTCCCCAGCCCGCATGTGTGTGCTGAACTTGGAAGCCCTGCAGTGACTGTCTAGCAGGCAAGTCTGGAAGGCCAAAGGCCCTTGGAATCATTTGCATCCTGAGCCCTTTGGTGCAGGGCCAGATCGGAAGTGCGTGCGGGGCTTCGTCATGGGGAATTCCCGGAGAAAAGTGTCGGTGGTGGGATGTCTGGAGTGGGAGTGAGCACGCCCTGGGACGCCTCAGCCAATGAGGAGCTTGCGCGTGCGGGGGTGGGGCTGTGGGAAAGCCATGAAAGGCCCGAGGGGGCGGGGCCCAGGCCCTTTCTCAGAGAAGCACCCTCTGAGGGAAGGAGGCTTCGTTGTGCAGAGGCAGGTAGGAGATGGAAAGACGCGTGGGCCTTGTTTGCAGAGACCCGGGGGCTGCTTCTGCGCACGGGGGAGGTGCATGTCCGTCTCCCTTCAACGTCTTCCCCGGAGGGCAAGGTTGTCGGCCCAGCGCCGCTGGTGCGGATGCCCTTCGGGAACCCTGTGTCCGTGAGGGGCCGTCGCCGGTGGTCGGGCGGCCCCAGTGGGGTGACTTGGCTCCTGGGTCGGCAGGGCTGGCGCCTGGCCACCAAGTCGCCCTGAGTTGCAGGGGGCCGTGGGGGGTCGGGGCTGGGCTTCAGAATCTGGGGAACACCTGCCACGTGAATGCAGCGCTGCAGTGTCTGAGCCACACGCCGCCCCTGGCCGGCTGGATGGTGTCCCAGCAGCACGCCACCCTCTGTCCGGCCAGCACCTCCTGCACTCTCTGTGCCGTGCGAGCTCACTGGACCCGAGCCCTCCTTCACCCGGGAGAGGTGATCTGGCCCCGCAAGCACCTGCTGGCGGGCTTCCACAGACACCAGCAGGACGATGCCCACGAGTTTCTGATATTCACTCTGAATGCCATGCAGCAAGGGTGCTTGAGTGCATCGCAGCCGTCGGGCCATCCCTCCGAGGACACCACCCTCATCCGGCAGATCTTCGGCGGGACTTGGAGGTCTCAGATCCAGTGTGTCCACCGCCTCGGAGTCTCGGACACGTTTGCCCCTTATCTGGACATCAGCCTGGATATCACGGCGGCTCAGAGTGTGGAACAAGCTCTGAGAGAGCTGGTGAAGCCCGAGACGCTGGACGATGAAAACGCCTATGACTGTGGTGTTTGTCTCCGGAAGGTGCCTGCCACCAAGAGGTTGACTTTGCACAGCACGCCCCAGGTCCTGGGGCTGGTGCTGAAGCGGTTGACACAGGTGAGCGGGGCCAAAAGGGCTCAGGAAGTGCGCTATCCCCAGTGCCTCGGCCTGCAGCCCTACACGTCTGAGCGGAAGGCAGGGCCACTGGGCTACGTGCTCTATGCCGTGCTGGTGCACTCCGAGTGGAGCTGTGAGCGAGGACACTACTTTTCTTACGTGCGAGCGGGCAACAGCCAGTGGTATAAGATGGACGATGCCAAGGTGAGCGCCTGTGACGAGAGTGCTGCCCTGAGCCAGAGCGCCTACGTGCTCTTCTACTCCCGGGAGGGTGCGTGGCAAGGGGGTGCTGGGGGAGGGGCAGCGGCCCCCCTCACGGCTGACCCCACACACCCCGGGGAGCCTGACCCCGCCGGCCCCGGGGAGCCTGCGGGAGTCGCCAGCCGCAGAGCTCCTGGGTCGCAGGTGTCCACGGGGGACACAGAGGTCGAAGGAATCAGCTTAGAGCAGTGGAGACGCCTCCAAGAGCAGAAGCGGCCAAGCCGACCTTCGACCTCCGGAAGACCCAGTCAGCCCTGCCTGCCGGCGCAGTCGTGATTCACCAGTCCAACGACGGAGGAGGGAGACACGGCAAGCTGCCTGAACAGGAGCATGACCGGCTCGGCCATTCCAGCATGGACAGCCCGCCTCCGGGCCTCACGAGCGTTGGCAACGGCCCTTATGCCAGCGGGAGGGCCCGAGCGACCAAGAGGAAGAACAAGAAGCCGCGGCCATCTCTGGGGCTGTGGCTCTGAGGTAGGCTCTGAGGCACATGCGTGAAGACGCCCAGGCACACTCTGCGTGCGGCACGCCCTGTGTGACCCACCAAGTGTTCCGGCGAGGAGCGAGTTCCTCTCGGCGGTGTGGCTGGTGCAGCCTCCTGGAAAAAGGCGGGGCCTGCAGTGTGCCCGGGGCCTCGGTGTTCACCTGGATCGCGCTGAGCAGCCGAGCTCTCGAGGGCTGGCTCTGCTGGGAAGTTCCTGGAGAACATGGGGTGCGTGACCGGGTCTGAGCACGATCCGAGGGCCTCACTCTTCTGCGGGGGTGGGAGACTCCTCTCTGGACGGGACTTTGGGTGTGGGTTTGCCTTTCTTTCCCCGTCTGCATTCTCTGGCCGCACCGCTGGCCTCTGGTGAGTGATGCGGCAGGGAGACGCCTCCCAGTACGCCCACAGCCAACGGAGCAAGGAGACGATCTCCTGAGCCCTCCGGGGTGCAGGGAGGAGCGGGTGCAGGTCCGTGAATCATCTCCTTCTGGCCGGTCAGGCTCTCGATAACGCCCCACACGTCGAGCAGGGTCCGGGGAGAAGATGGGCGACCAGGCTCTATATGTGGAATGTCCTTGGGAGGTGTAGTGCTACTTGGGAAAGGGAGCTCCGGCAGGAATGACGCAGGGATGTGTTCGTCACCGGCAGGACGCTCGTGCCAGAGTTGCCTGGGCTCCATTTCCAGTGCAAGGAGTCTGCTGCAGAACCTCCAAGTGCCAAACGGGACAAGTGATTCACCGTGCCACGAGCACCAGCACCAGCACCACCGGCACCAACACGAAGGCCAAGGGGAGAAAGGCGACCCATGGAGTCCCAAAGAAACTTCTCCACCAGCATGGCACAGGGGCCTAAGTGGAGATGGGTCATGCAACCATTGCTTTCTGAAAGCAAAGGTCCTCCCCGCACTGAGGAAAGACCCAAGCCCGCCCTAGATTGTGAGAGCAAGACAACTGGACATCCGACTCTGCCCATCCTACCTGTCAGTCAGTTGTCTCGTCCAGCTTGGCCCCGGACAAAAGCGGGTGGACGCCATGAGACGCGGCTGGCCTCTGAAGTGTCTGGGGCGGTGGGGAAACTGTCCTCTCCTAGCTACTTTCCCTCCTGCCTCGTGATCCCGTGACCTGGTGGAGGGGCACCCGAGGACCCTTATCAATCCCCTCTTGCGGTTTCTTTCTTTCTCTTCGTTGCCGGCTTCAAACCCAAAACGGTGGACCTGGCATTAGCGATTTAGCATCTCGGACCTAGAGGGACAAGTGTGGCTCCTGACCGCGCTAGTCGGCTTGGCAAGGAACAGAGAACGTTCCGCTGGCTTTTTCCCCCCGCACGGTTACCTACAAAGCACCGTGCCCACCACACGCAGAGAGGAAAAAGAATGATGAGCAGTACCTTCGCCCAAGAACACAAACAAGCGTGCCCTGGACGAGGAAGTCGAGCCACCCACAGGCCGCCCTCAGTATCACCACCAGTCTTCCTCTGCCCCATCGCCTCAAATGAACTTACTCCTTGCCCCATCTACACCCTCTGAAGAAGAAGACGAAGAAGAAGAAGAAGGAGCAGAAGAAGGAGAAGGAGAAGGAGGTGAAGAAGTTGAAGAAGGAGAAGAACAGTGATTGGAATGGCGTGGCAGAGGGAAGGGGAATGTCGCCTGATGCTGGGGGAAATCCGTTGAAAAGAGAGGCAAATACTGGCTGATCTGCCTTCTCTGTGCCATCGGAAGGAGGCAAAAGGACAGCAAGTGTGTGAGCACGTGCGTCATAAAGCACAAAGCAGTGGGGTCCTGGGATGGGATGGGGCAGCGGGAGGTGGGAGGGGTGCAATAGGCTAAGGAAGAAAGCGGGGTCAGGACCGTCTTTTCCTAGTAAGGATCAACGGAATCACCACATCAGCTATGGCAAACCCATGGACTGTGGAACGCCCGTAGTGTTGGAAGGCAAGCACAATATCCAGGTCGGCAGAGCAAACAAACATACATGTCACACGCCAAGAAGGAAACCAACAGTCATCCTCCTCCAGGAGGGAAATCTCTTTATACCTTACGTTATAGTGCGTTTTGAGCCCCTACATTGGAAAGATGACTCTAGAAGTCAACTAGTGTAATTAAGGTAGAAACAGAGAATAATAACAAGCAAAAAAAATAAATAAATAAATAAAATGAACAGAAAATACAAAAAGAAAAAATAAATAATGAACGAATACCCCCCCCAAAAAAAGAAAGAAATAATAAACAAGACAACTAAGGTTGAAAAGGAGCTGAAGAAATGAATCCAAAGTTTCAGCGAGCCTGTGGCTTTCTGAAGGAGCTCGCTTTGGAACATGACCTCCGGCCCTGAAGGGAGAAAAGCATATGTGCTACAGTCGCGGCATGTTTTGGTGGCAGGACCCTGAACGCTAGAAGAGTGGCTCATGAGAAAGCACAGAAATTGGAGTGGACCTCAGTCGAGAGCAAAGTTGAGGCAAGGGTTTCTTGTTGTCCGGGGAGGGGTTGTCGTCAGGCAGGGGACTGGGGTGGGGAGAGCCCTCAAGGGGAGAGGGTAGGTGGGCAGACATGTGTTTCCACAAGTGTGTTAGGATCTGAAGGGCGAGCCCACGGAATTCCTCCCCAGCCCGCATGTGTGTGCTGAACTTGGAAGCCCTGCAGTGACTGTCTAGCAGGCAAGTCTGGAAGGCCAAAGGCCCTTGGAATCATTTGCATCCTGAGCCCTTTGGTGCAGGGCCAGATCGGAAGTGCGTGCGGGGCTTCGTCATGGGGAATTCCCGGAGAAAAGTGTCGGTGGTGGGATGTCGGGAGTGGGAGTGAGCACGCCCTGGGACGCCTCAGCCAATGAGGAGCTTGCGCGTGCGGGGGTGGGGCTGTGGGAAAGCCATGAAAGGCCCGAGGGGGCGGGGCCCAGGCCCTTTCTCAGAGAAGCACCCTCTGAGGGAAGGAGGCTTCGTTGTGCAGAGGCAGGTAGGAGATGGAAAGACGCGTGGGCCTTGTTTGCAGAGACCCGGGGGCTGCTTCTGCGCACGGGGGAGGTGCATGTCCGTCTCCCTTCAACGTCTTCCCCGGAGGGCAAGGTTGTCGGCCCAGCGCCGCTGGTGCGGATGCCCTTCGGGAACCCTGTGTCCGTGAGGGGCCGTCGCCGGTGGTCGGGCGGCCCCAGCGGGGTGACTTGGCTCCTGGGTCAGCAGGGCTGGCGCCTGGCCACCAAGTCGCCCTGAGTTGCAGGGGGCCGTGGGGGGTCGGGGCTGGGCTTCAGAATCTGGGGAACACCTGCCACGTGAATGCAGCGCTGCAGTGTCTGAGCCACACGCCGCCCCTGGCCGGCTGGATGGTGTCCCAGCAGCACGCCACCCTCTGTCCGGCCAGCACCTCCTGCACGCTCTGTGCCGTGCGAGCTCACTGGACCCGAGCCCTCCTTCACCCGGGAGAGGTGATCTGGCCCCGCAAGCACCTGCTGGCGGGCTTCCACAGACACCAGCAGGACGATGCCCACGAGTTTCTGATATTCACTCTGAATGCCATGCAGCAAGGGTGCTTGAGTGCATCGCAGCCGTCGGGCCATCCCTCCGAGGACACCACCCTCATCCGGCAGATCTTCGGCGGGACTTGGAGGTCTCAGATCCAGTGTGTCCACCGCCTCGGAGTCTCGGACACGTTTGCCCCTTATCTGGACATCAGCCTGGATATCACGGCGGCTCAGAGTGTGGAACAAGCTCTGAGAGAGCTGGTGAAGCCCGAGAAGCTGGCCGCTGAAAACGCCTATGACTGTGGCGTTTGTCTCCGGAAGGTGCCTGCCACCAAGAGGTTGACTTTGCACAGCACGTCCCAGGTCCTGGGGCTGGTGCTGAAGCGGTTGACACAGGTGAGCGGGGCCAAAAGGGCTCAGGAAGTGCGCTATCCCCAGTGCCTCGGCCTGCAGCCCTACACGTCTGAGCGGAAGGCAGGGCCACTGGGCTACGTGCTCTATGCCGTGCTGGTGCACTCCGGGTGGAGCTGTGAGCGAGGACACTACTTTTCCTACGTGCGAGCGGGCAACAGCCAGTGGTATAAGATGGACGATGCCAAGGTGAGCGCCTGTGACGAGAGTGCTGCCCTGAGCCAGAGCGCCTACGTGCTCTTCTACTCCCGGGAGGGTGCGTGGCAAGGGGGTGCTGGGGGAGGGGCAGCGGCCCCCCTCACGGCTGACCCCACACACCCCGGGGAGCCTGACCCCGCCGGCCCCGGGGAGCCTGCGGGAGTCGCCAGCCGCAGAGCTCCTGGGTCGCAGGTGTCCACGGGGGACACAGAGGTCGAAGGAATCAGCTTAGAGCAGTGGAGACGCCTCCAAGAGCAGAAGCGGCCGAAGCCGACCTTCGACCTCCGGAAGACCCAGTCAGCCCTGCCTGCCGGCGCAGTCGTGATTCACCAGTCCAACCACGGAGGAGGGAGACACGGCAAGCTGCCTGAACAGGAGCATGACCGGCTCGGCCATTCCAGCATGGACAGCCCGCCTCCGGGCCTCACGAGCGTTGGCAACGGCCCTTATGCCAGCGGGAGGGCCCGAGCGACCAAGAGGAAGAACAAGAAGCCGCGGCCATCTCTGGGGCTGTGGCTCTGAGGTAGGCTCTGAGGCACATGCGTGAAGACGCCCAGGCACACTCTGCGTGCGGCACGCCCTGTGTGACCCACCAAGTGTTCCGGCGAGGAGCGAGTTCCTCTCGGCGGTGTGGCTGGTGCAGCCTCTTGGAAAAAGGCGGGGCCTGCAGTGTGCCCGGGGCCGCGGTGTTCACCTGGATCGCGCTGAGCAGCCGAGCTCTCGAGGGCTGGCTCTGCTGGGAAGTTCCTGGAGAGCATGGGGTGCGTGACAGGGTCTGAGCACGATCCGAGGGCCTCACTCTTCTGCGGGGGTGGGAGAGTCCTCTCTGGACGGGACTTTGGGTGTGGGTTTGCCTTTCTTTCCCCGTCTGCATTCTCTGGCCGCACCGCTGGCCTCTGGTGAGTGATGCGGCAGGGAGACGCCTCCCAGTACGCCCACAGCCAACGGAGCAAGGAGACGATCTCCTGAGCCCTCCGGGGTGCAGGGAGGAGCGGGTGCAGGTCCGTGAATCATCTCCTTCTGGCCGGTCAGGCTCTCGATAACGCCCCACACGTCGAGCAGGGTCCGGGGAGAAGATGGGCGACCAGGCTCTATATGTGGAATGTCCTTGGGAGGTGTAGTGCTACTTGGAAAAGGGACCTCCGGCAGGAATGACGCAGGGATGTGTTCGTCACCGGCAGGACGCTCGTGCCAGAGTTGCCTGGGCTCCATTTCCACTGCAAGGAGTCTGCTGCAGAACCTCCAAGTGCCAAACGGGACAAGTGATTCACCGTGCCACGAGCACCAGCACCAGCACCACCGGCACCAACACGAAGGCCAAGGGGAGAAAGGCGACCCATGGAGTCCCAAAGAAACTTCTCCACCAGCATGGCACAGGGGCCTAAGTGGAGATGGGTCATGCAACCATTGCTTTCTGAAAGCAAAGGTCCTCCCCGCACTGAGGAAAGACCCAAGCCCGCCCTAGATTGTGAGAGCAAGACAACTGGACATCCGACTCTGCCCATCCTACCTGTCAGTCAGTTGTCTCGTCCAGCTTGGCCCCGGACAAAAGCGGGTGGACGCCATGAGACGCGGCCGGCCTCTGAAGTGTCTGGGGCGGTGGGGAAACTCTCCTCTCCTAGCTGCTTTCCCGCCTGCCTCGTGATCCCGTGACCTGGTGGAGGGGCGCCCGAGGTCCCTTATCAATCCCCTCTTGCGGTTTCTTTCTTTCTCTTGGTTGCCGGCTTCAAACCCAAAACGGTGGGCCTGGAATTAGCGATTTAGCATCTCGGACCTAGAGGGACAAGTGTGGCTCCTGACCGCGCTAGTCGGCTTGGCAAGGAACAGAGAACGTTCCGCTGGCTTTTTCCCCCCGCACGGTTACCTACAAAGCACCGTGCCCACCACACGCAGAGAGGAAAAAGAATGATGAGCAGTACCTTCGCCCAAGAACACAAACAAGCGTGCCCTGGACGAGGAAGTCGAGCCACCCACAGGCCGCCCTCAGTATCACCACCAGTCTTCCTCTGCCCCATCGCCTCAAATGAACTTACTCCTTGCCCCATCTACACCCTCTGAAGAAGAAGACGAAGAAGAAGAAGAAGGAGCAGAAGAAGGAGAAGGAGAAGGAGGTGAAGAAGTTGAAGAAGGAGAAGAACAATGATTGGAATGGCGTGGCAGAGGGAAGGGGAATGTCGCCTGATGCTGGGGGAAATCCGTTGAAAAGAGAGACAAATACTGGCTGATCTGCCTTCTCTGTGCCATAGGAAGGAGGCAAAAGGACAGCAAGTGTGTGAGCACGTGCGTCATAAAGCACAAAGCAGTGGGGTCCTGGGATGGGATGGGGCAGCGGGAGGTGGGAGGGGTGCAATAGGCTAAGGAAGAAAGCGGGGTCAGGACCGTCTTTTCCTAGTAAGGATCAACGGAATCACCACATCAGCTATGGCAAACCCATGGACTGTGGAACGCCCGTAGTGTTGGAAGGCAAGCACAATATCCAGGTCGGCAGAGCAAACAAACATACATGTCACACGCCAAGAAGGAAACCAACAGTCATCCTCCTCCAGGAGGGAAATCTCTTTATACCTTACGTTATAGTGCGTTTTGAGCCCCTACATTGGAAAGATGACTCTAGAAGTCAACTAGTGTAATTAAGGTAGAAACAGAGAATAATAACAAGAAAAAAAAAAATAAATAAATAAAATGAACAGAAAATACAAAAAAAATAAAAAATAAAAAAAATAAAAAATGAACGAATACCCCCCCAAAAAAAGAAAGAAATAATAAACAAGACAACTAAGGTTGAAAAGGAGCTGAAGAAATGAATCCAAAGTTTCAGCGAGCCTGTGTCTTTCTGAAGGAGCTCGCCTTGGAACATGACCTCCGGCCCTGAAGGGAGAAAAGCATATGTGCTACAGTCGCGGCATGTTTTGGTGGCAGGACCCTGATCGCTAGAAGAGTGGCTCATGAGAAAGCACAGAAATTGGAGTGGACCTCAGTCGGGAGCAAAGTTGAGGCAAGGGTTTCTTGTTGTCTGGGGTGGGGTTGTCCTCAGGCAGGGGACTGGGGTGGGGAGAGCCCTCAAGGGGAGAGGGTAGGTGGGCAGACATGTGTTTCCACAAGTGTGTTAGGATCTGAAGGGCGAGCCCACGGAATTCCTCCCCAGCCCGCATGTGTGTGCTGAACTTGGAAGCCCTGCAGTGACTGTCTAGCAGGCAAGTCTGGAAGGCCAAAGGCCCTTGGAATCATTTGCATCCTGAGCCCTTTGGTGCAGGGCCAGATCGGAAGTGCGTGCGGGGCTTCGTCATGGGGAATTCCCGGAGAAAAGTGTCGGTGGTGGGATGTCGGGAGTGGGAGTGAGCACGCCCTGGGACGCCTCAGCCAATGAGGAGCTTGCGCGTGCGGGGGTGGGGCTGTGGGAAAGCCATGAAAGGCCCGAGGGGGCGGGGCCCAGGCCCTTTCTCAGAGAAGCACCCTCTGAGGGAAGGAGGCTTCGTTGTGCAGAGGCAGGTAGGAGATGGAAAGACGCGTGGGCCTTGTTTGCAGAGACCCGGGGGCTGCTTCTGCGCACGGGGGAGGTGCATGTCCGTCTCCCTTCAACGTCTTCCCCGGAGGGCAAGGTTGTCGGCCCAGCGCCGCTGGTGCGGATGCCCTTCGGGAACCCTGTGTCCGTGAGGGGCCGTCGCCGGTGGTCGGGCGGCCCCAGTGGGGTGACTTGGCTCCTGGGTCGGCAGGGCTGGCGCCTGGCCACCAAGTCGCCCTGAGTTGCAGGGGGCCGTGGGGGGTCGGGGCTGGGCTTCAGAATCTGGGGAACACCTGCCACGTGAATGCAGCGCTGCAGTGTCTGAGCCACACGCCGCCCCTGGCCGGCTGGATGGTGTCCCAGCAGCACGCCACCCTCTGTCCGGCCAGCACCTCCTGCACTCTCTGTGCCGTGCGAGCTCACTGGACCCGAGCCCTCCTTCACCCGGGAGAGGTGATCTGGCCCCGCAAGCACCTGCTGGCGGGCTTCCACAGACACCAGCAGGACGATGCCCACGAGTTTCTGATATTCACTCTGAATGCCATGCAGCAAGGGTGCTTGAGTGCATCGCAGCCGTCGGGCCATCCCTCCGAGGACACCACCCTCATCCGGCAGATCTTCGGCGGGACTTGGAGGTCTCAGATCCAGTGTGTCCACCGCCTCGGAGTCTCGGACACGTTTGCCCCTTATCTGGACATCAGCCTGGATATCACGGCGGCTCAGAGTGTGGAACAAGCTCTGAGAGAGCTGGTGAAGCCCGAGACGCTGGACGATGAAAACGCCTATGACTGTGGTGTTTGTCTCTGGAAGGTGCCTGCCACCAAGAGGTTGACTTTGCACAGCACGCCCCAGGTCCTGGGGCTGGTGCTGAAGCGGTTGACACAGGTGAGCGGGGCCAAAAGGGCTCAGGAAGTGCGCTATCCCCAGTGCCTCGGCCTGCAGCCCTACACGTCTGAGCGGAAGGCAGGGCCACTGGGCTACATGCTCTATGCCGTGCTGGTGCACTCCGAGTGGAGCTGTGAGCGAGGACACTACTTTTCTTACGTGCGAGCGGGCAACAGCCAGTGGTATAAGATGGACGATGCCAAGGTGAGCGCCTGTGACGAGAGTGCTGCCCTGAGCCAGAGCGCCTACGTGCTCTTCTACTCCCGGGAGGGTGCGTGGCAAGGGGGTGCTGGGGGAGGGGCAGCGGCCCCCCTCACGGCTGACCCCACACACCCCGGGGAGCCTGACCCCGCCGGCCCCGGGGAGCCTGCGGGAGTCGCCAGCCGCAGAGCTCCTGGGTCGCAGGTGTCCACGGGGGACACAGAGGTCGAAGGAATCAGCTTAGAGCAGTGGAGACGCCTCCAAGAGCAGAAGCGGCCAAGCCGACCTTCGACCTCCGGAAGACCCAGTCAGCCCTGCCTGCCGGCGCAGTCGTGATTCACCAGTCCAACCACGGAGGAGGGAGACACGGCAAGCTGCCTGAACAGGAGCATGACCGGCTCGGCCATTCCAGCATGGACAGCCCGCCTCCGGGCCTCACGAGCGTTGGCAACGGCCCTTATGCCAGCGGGAGGGCCCGAGCGACCAAGAGGAAGAACAAGAAGCCGCGGCCATCTCTGGGGCTGTGGCTCTGAGGTAGGCTCTGAGGCACATGCGTGAAGACGCCCAGGCACACTCTGCGTGCGGCACGCCCTGTGTGACCCACCAAGTGTTCCGGCGAGGAGCGAGTTCCTCTCGGCGGTGTGGCTGGTGCAGCCTCCTGGAAAAAGGCGGGGCCTGCAGTGTGCCCGGGGCCACGGTGTTCACCTGGATCGCGCTGAGCAGCCGAGCTCTCGAGGGCTGGCTCTGCTGGGAAGTTCCTGGAGAGCATGGGGTGCGTGACCGGGTCTGAGCACGATCCGAGGGCCTCACTCTTCTGCGGGGGTGGGAGAGTCCTCTCTGGACGGGACTTTGGGTGTGGGTTTGCCTTTCTTTCCCCGTCTGCATTCTCTGGCCGCACCGCTGGCCTCTGGTGAGTGATGCGGCAGGGAGACGCCTCCCAGTACGCCCACAGCCAACGGAGCAAGGAGACGATCTCCTGAGCCCTCCGGGGTGCAGGGAGGAGCGGGTGCAGGTCCGTGAATCATCTCCTTCTGGCCGGTCAGGCTCTCGATAACGCCCCACACGTCGAGCAGGGTCCGGGGAGAAGATGGGCGACCAGGCTCTATATGTGGAATGTCCTTGGGAGGTGTAGTGCTACTTGGGAAAGGGACCTCCGGCAGGAATGACGCAGGGATGTGTTCGTCACCGGCAGGACGCTCGTGCCAGAGTTGCCTGGGCTCCATTTCCAGTGCAAGGACTCTGCTGCAGAACCTCCAAGTGCCAAACGGGACAAGTGATTCACCGTGCCACGAGCACCAGCACCAGCACCACCGGCACCAACACGAAGGCCAAGGGGAGAAAGGCGACCCATGGAGTCCCAAAGAAACTTCTCCACCAGCATGGCACAGGGGCCTAAGTGGAGATGGGTCATGCAACCATTGCTTTCTGAAAGCAAAGGTCCTCCCCGCACTGAGGAAAGACCCAAGCCCGCCCTAGATTGTGAGAGCAAGACAACTGGACATCCGACTCTGCCCATCCTACCTCTCAGTCAGTTGTCTCGTCCAGCTTGGCCCCGGACCAAAGCGGGTGGACGCCATGAGACGCGGCCGGCCTCTGAAGTGTCTGGGGCGGTGGGGAAACTCTCCTCTCCTAGCTGCTTTCCCGCCTGCCTCGTGATCCCGTGACCTGGTGGAGGGGCGCCCGAGGACCCTTATCAATCCCCTCTTGCGGTTTCTTTCTTTCTCTTGGTTGCCGGCTTCAAACCCAAAACGGTGGGCCTGGAATTAGCGATTTAGCATCTCGGACCTAGAGGGACAAGTGTGGCTCCTGACCGCGCTAGTCGGCTTGGCAAGGAACAGAGAACGTTCCGCTGGCTTTTTCCCCCCGCACGGTTACCTACAAAGCACCGTGCCCACCACACGCAGAGAGGAAAAAGAATGATGAGCAGTACCTTCGCCCAAGAACACAAACAAGCGTGCCCTGGACGAGGAAGTCGAGCCACCCACAGGCCGCCCTCAGTATCACCACCAGTCTTCCTCTGCCCCATCGCCTCAAATGAACTTACTCCTTGCCCCATCTACACCCTCTGAAGAAGAAGACGAAGAAGAAGAAGAAGGAGCAGAAGAAGGAGAAGGAGAAGGAGGTGAAGAAGTTGAAGAAGGAGAAGAACAGTGATTGGAATGGCGTGGCAGAGGGAAGGGGAATGTCGCCTGATGCTGGGGGAAATCCGTTGAAAAGAGAGACAAATACTGGCTGATCTGCCTTCTCTGTGCCATAGGAAGGAGGCAAAAGGACAGCAAGTGTGTGAGCACGTGCGTCATAAAGCACAAAGCAGTGGGGTCCTGGGATGGGATGGGGCAGCGGGAGGTGGGAGGGGTGCAATAGGCTAAGGAAGAAAGCGGGGTCAGGACCGTCTTTTCCTAGTAAGGATCAACGGAATCACCACATCAGCTATGGCAAACCCATGGACTGTGGAACGCCCGTAGTGTTGGAAGGCAAGCACAATATCCAGGTCGGCAGAGCAAACAAACATACATGTCACACGCCAAGAAGGAAACCAACAGTCATCCTCCTCCAGGAGGGAAATCTCTTTATACCTTACGTTATAGTGCGTTTTGAGCCCCTACATTGGAAAGATGACTCTAGAAGTCAACTAGTGTAATTAAGGTAGAAACAGAGAATAATAACAAGCAAAAAAAAAAAAAAATAAATAAATAAAATGAACAGAAAATACAAAAAAAATAAAAAATAAAAAAAATAAAAAATGAACGAATACCCCCCCAAAAAAAGAAAGAAATAATAAACAAGACAACTAAGGTTGAAAAGGAGCTGAAGAAATGAATCCAAAGTTTCAGCGAGCCTGTGTCTTTCTGAAGGAGCTCGCCTTGGAACATGACCTCCGGCCCTGAAGGGAGAAAAGCATATGTGCTACAGTCGCGGCATGTTTTGGTGGCAGGATCCTGATCGCTAGAAGAGTGGCTCATGAGAAAGCACAGAAATTGGAGTGGACCTCAGTCGGGAGCAAAGTTGAGGCAAGGGTTTCTTGTTGTCCGGGGAGGGGTTGTCGTCAGGCAGGGGACTGGGGTGGGGAGAGCCCTCAAGGGGAGAGGGTAGGTGGGCAGACATGTGTTTCCACAAGTGTGTTAGGATCTGAAGGGCGAGCCCACGGAATTCCTCCCCAGCCCGCATGTGTGTGCTGAACTTGGAAGCCCTGCAGTGACTGTCTAGCAGGCAAGTCTGGAAGGCCAAAGGCCCTTGGAATCATTTGCATCCTGAGCCCTTTGGTGCAGGGCCAGATCGGAAGTGCGTGCGGGGCTTCGTCATGGGGAATTCCCGGAGAAAAGTGTCGGTGGTGGGATGTATGGAGTGGGAGTGAGCACGCCCTGGGACGCCTCAGCCAATGAGGAGCTTGCGCGTGCGGGGGTGGGGCTGTGGGAAAGCCATGAAAGGCCCGAGGGGGCGGGGCCCAGGCTCTTTCTCAGAGAAGCACCCTCTGAGGGAAGGAGGCTTCGTTGTGCAGAGGCAGGTAGGAGATGGAAAGACGCGTGGGCCTTGTTTGCAGAGACGCGGGGGCTGCTTCTGCGCACGGGGGAGGTGCATGTCCGTCTCCCTTCAACGTCTTCCCCGGAGGGCAAGGTTGTCGGCCCAGCGCCGCTGGTGCGGATGCCCTTCGGGAACCCTGTGTCCGTGAGGGGCCGTCGCCGGTGGTCGGGCGGCCCCAGCGGGGTGACTTGGCTCCTGGGTCAGCAGGGCTGGCGCCTGGCCACCAAGTCGCCCTGAGTTGCAGGGGGCCGTGTGGGGTCGGGGCTGGGCTTCAGAATCTGGGGAACACCTGCCACGTGAATGCAGCAATGCAGTGTCTGAGCCACACGCCGCCCCTGGCCGGCTGGATGGTGTCCCAGCAGCACGCCACCCTCTGTCCGGCCAGCACCTCCTGCACGCTCTGTGCCGTGCGAGCTCACTGGACCCGAGCCCTCCTTCACCCGGGAGAGGTGATCTGGCCCCGCAAGCACCTGCTGGCGGGCTTCCACAGACACCAGCAGGACGATGCCCACGAGTTTCTGATATTCACTCTGAATGCCATGCAGCAAGGGTGCTTGAGTGCATCGCAGCCGGCGGGCCATCCCTCCGAGGACACCACCCTCATCCGGCAGATCTTCGGCGGGACTTGGAGGTCTCAGATCCAGTGTGTCCACCGCCTCGGAGTCTCGGACACGTTTGCCCCTTATCTGGACATCAGCCTGGATATCACGGCGGCTCAGAGTGTGGAACAAGCTCTGAGAGAGCTGGTGAAGCCTGAGAAGCTGGACGCTGAAAACGCCTATGACTGTGGCGTTTGTCTCCGGAAGGTGCCTGCCACCAAGAGGTTGACTTTGCACAGCACGTCCCAGGTCCTGGGGCTGGTGCTGAAGCGGTTGACACAGGTGAGCGGGGCCAAAAGGGCTCAGGAAGTGCGCTATCCCCAGTGCCTCGGCCTGCAGCCCTACACGTCTGAGCGGAAGGCAGGGCCACTGGGCTACGTGCTCTATGCCGTGCTGGTGCACTCCGAGTGGAGCTGTGAGCGAGGACACTACTTTTCTTACGTGCGAGCGGGCAACAGCCAGTGGTATAAGATGGACGATGCCAAGGTGAGCGCCTGTGACGAGAGTGCTGCCCTGAGCCAGAGCGCCTAAGTGCTCTTCTACTCCCGGGAGGGTGCGTGGCAAGGGGGTGCTGGGGGAGGGGCAGCGGCCCCCCTCACGGCTGACCCCACACACCCCGGGGAGCCTGACCCCGCCGGCCCCGGGGAGCCTGCGGGAGTCGCCAGCCGCAGAGCTCCTGGGTCGCAGGTGTCCACGGGGGACACAGAGGTCGAAGGAATCAGCTTAGAGCAGTGGAGACGCCTCCAAGAGCAGAAGCGGCCGAAGCCGACCTTCGACCTCCGGAAGACCCAGTCAGCCCTGCCTGCCGGCGCAGTCGTGATTCACCAGTCCAACCACGGAGGAGGGAGACACGGCAAGCTGCCTGAACAGGAGCATGACCGGCTCGGCCATTCCAGCATGGACAGCCCGCCTCCGGGCCTCACGAGCGTTGGCAACGGCCCTTATGCCAGCGGGAGGGCCCGAGCGACCAAGAGGAAGAACAAGAAGCCGCGGCCATCTCTGGGGCTGTGGCTCTGAGGTAGGCTCTGAGGCACATGCGTGAAGACGCCCAGGCACACTCTGCGTGCGGCACGCCCTGTGTGACCCACCAAGTGTTCCGGCGAGGAGCGAGTTCCTCTCGGCGGTGTGGCTGGTGCAGCCTCTTGGAAAAAGGCGGGGCCTGCAGTGTGCCCGGGGCCGCGGTGTTCACCTGGATCGCGCTGAGCAGCCGAGCTCTCGAGGGCTGGCTCTGCTGGGAAGTTCCTGGAGAGCATGGGGTGCGTGACAGGGTCTGAGCACGATCCGAGGGCCTCACTCTTCTGCGGGGGTGGGAGAGTCCTCTCTGGACGGGACTTTGGGTGTGGGTTTGCCTTTCTTTCCCCGTCTGCATTCTCTGGCCGCACCGCTGGCCTCTGGTGAGTGATGCGGCAGGGAGACGCCTCCCAGTACGCCCACAGCCAACGGAGCAAGGAGACGATCTCCTGAGCCCTCCGGGGTGCAGGGAGGAGCGGGTGCAGGTCCGTGAATCATCTCCTTCTGGCCGGTCAGGCTCTCGATAACGCCCCACACGTCGAGCAGGGTCCGGGGAGAAGATGGGCGACCAGGCTCTATATGTGGAATGTCCTTGGGAGGTGTAGTGCTACTTGGGAAAGGGACCTCCGGCAGGAATGACGCAGGGATGTGTTCGTCACCGGCAGGACGCTCGTGCCAGAGTTGCCTGGGCTCCATTTCCAGTGCAAGGACTCTGCTGCAGAACCTCCAAGTGCCAAACGGGACAAGTGATTCACCGTGCCACGAGCACCAGCACCAGCACCACCGGCACCAACACGAAGGCCAAGGGGAGAAAGGCGACCCATGGAGTCCCAAAGAAACTTCTCCACCAGCATGGCACAGGGGCCGAAGTGGAGATGGGTCATGCAACCATTGCTTTCTGAAAGCAAAGGTCCTCCCCGCACTGAGGAAAGACCCAAGCCCGCCCTAGATTGTGAGAGCAAGACAACTGGACATCCGACTCTGCCCATCCTACCTCTCAGTCAGTTGTCTCGTCCAGCTTGGCCCCGGACCAAAGCGGGTGGACGCCATGAGACGCGGCCGGCCTCTGAAGTGTCTGGGGCGGTGGGGAAACTCTCCTCTCCTAGCTGCTTTCCCGCCTGCCTCGTGATCCCGTGACCTGGTGGAGGGGCGCCCGAGGACCCTTATCAATCCCCTCTTGCGGTTTCTTTCTTTCTCTTGGTTGCCGGCTTCAAACCCAAAACGGTGGGCCTGGAATTAGCGATTTAGCATCTCGGACCTAGAGGGACAAGTGTGGCTCCTGACCGCGCTAGTCGGCTTGGCAAGGAACAGAGAACGTTCCGCTGGCTTTTTCCCCCCGCACGGTTACCTACAAAGCACCGTGCCCACCACACGCAGAGAGGAAAAAGAATGATGAGCAGTACCTTCGCCCAAGAACACAAACAAGCGTGCCCTGGACGAGGAAGTCGAGCCACCCACAGGCCGCCCTCAGTATCACCACCAGTCTTCCTCTGCCCCATCGCCTCAAATGAACTTACTCCTTGCCCCATCTACACCCTCTGAAGAAGAAGACGAAGAAGAAGAAGAAGGAGCAGAAGAAGGAGAAGGAGAAGGAGGTGAAGAAGTTGAAGAAGGAGAAGAACAGTGATTGGAATGGCGTGGCAGAGGGAAGGGGAATGTCGCCTGATGCTGGGGGAAATCCGTTGAAAAGAGAGACAAATACTGGCTGATCTGCCTTCTCTGTGCCATCGGAAGGAGGCAAAAGGACAGCAAGTGTGTGAGCACGTGCGTCATAAAGCACAAAGCAGTGGGGTCCTGGGATGGGATGGGGCAGCGGGAGGTGGGAGGGGTGCAATAGGCTAAGGAAGAAAGCGGGGTCAGGACCGTCTTTTCCTAGTAAGGATCAACGGAATCACCACATCAGCTATGGCAAACCCATGGACTGTGGAACGCCCGTAGTGTTGGAAGGCAAGCACAATATCCAGGTCGGCAGAGCAAACAAACATACATGTCACACGCCAAGAAGGAAACCAACAGTCATCCTCCTCCAGGAGGGAAATCTCTTTATACCTTACGTTATAGTGCGTTTTGAGCCCCTACATTGGAAAGATGACTCTAGAAGTCAACTAGTGTAATTAAGGTAGAAACAGAGAATAATAGCAAGAAAAAAAAAAAAAATAAATAAATAAAATGAACAGAAAATACAAAAAAAATAAAAAATAAAAAAAATAAAAAATGAACGAATACCCCCCCAAAAAAAGAAAGAAATAATAAACAAGACAACTAAGGTTGAAAAGGAGCTGAAGAAATGAATCCAAAGTTTCAGCGAGCCTGTGTCTTTCTGAAGGAGCTCGCCTTGGAACATGACCTCCGGCCCTGAAGGGAGAAAAGCATATGTGCTACAGTCGCAGCATGTTTTGGTGGCAGGATCCTGATCGCTAGAAGAGTGGCTCATGAGAAAGCACAGAAATTGGAGTGGACCTCAGTCGGGAGCAAAGTTGAGGCAAGGGTTTCTTGTTGTCCGGGGAGGGGTTGTCGTCAGGCAGGGGACTGGGGTGGGGAGAGCCCTCAAGGGGAGAGGGTAGGTGGGCAGACATGTGTTTCCACAAGTGTGTTAGGATCTGAAGGGCGAGCCCACGGAATTCCTCCCCAGCCCGCATGTGTGTGCTGAACTTGGAAGCCCTGCAGTGACTGTCTAGCAGGCAAGTCTGGAAGGCCAAAGGCCCTTGGAATCATTTGCATCCTGAGCCCTTTGGTGCAGGGCCAGATCGGAAGTGCGTGCGGGGCTTCGTCATGGGGAATTCCCGGAGAAAAGTGTCGGTGGTGGGATGTCTGGAGTGGGAGTGAGCACGCCCTGGGACGCCTCAGCCAATGAGGAGCTTGCGCGTGCGGGGGTGGGGCTGTGGGAAAGCCATGAAAGGCCCGAGGGGGCGGGGCCCAGGCTCTTTCTCAGAGAAGCACCCTCTGAGGGAAGGAGGCTTCGTTGTGCAGAGGCAGGTAGGAGATGGAAAGACGCGTGGGCCTTGTTTGCAGAGACGCGGGGGCTGCTTCTGCGCACGGGGGAGGTGTATGTCCGTCTCCCTTCAACGTCTTCCCCGGAGGGCAAGGTTGTCGGCCCAGCGCCGCTGGTGCGGATGCCCTTCGGGAACCCTGTGTCCGTGAGGGGCCGTCGCCGGTGGTCGGGCGGCCCCAGCGGGGTGACTTGGCTCCTGGGTCAGCAGGGCTGGCGCCTGGCCACCAAGTCGCCCTGAGTTGCAGGGGGCCGTGTGGGGTCGGGGCTGGGCTTCAGAATCTGGGGAACACCTGCCACGTGAATGCAGCAATGCAGTGTCTGAGCCACACGCCGCCCCTGGCCGGCTGGATGGTGTCCCAGCAGCACGCCACCCTCTGTCCGGCCAGCACCTCCTGCACGCTCTGTGCCGTGCGAGCTCACTGGACCCGAGCCCTCCTTCACCCGGGAGAGGTGATCTGGCCCCGCAAGCACCTGCTGGCGGGCTTCCACAGACACCAGCAGGACGATGCCCACGAGTTTCTGATATTCACTCTGAATGCCATGCAGCAAGGGTGCTTGAGTGCATCGCAGCCGGCGGGCCATCCCTCCGAGGACACCACCCTCATCCGGCAGATCTTCGGCGGGACTTGGAGGTCTCAGATCCAGTGTGTCCACCGCCTCGGAGTCTCGGACACGTTTGCCCCTTATCTGGACATCAGCCTGGATATCACGGCGGCTCAGAGTGTGGAACAAGCTCTGAGAGAGCTGGTGAAGCCTGAGAAGCTGGACGCTGAAAACGCCTATGACTGTGGCGTTTGTCTCCGGAAGGTGCCTGCCACCAAGAGGTTGACTTTGCACAGCACGTCCCAGGTCCTGGGGCTGGTGCTGAAGCGGTTGACACAGGTGAGCGGGGCCAAAAGGGCTCAGGAAGTGCGCTATCCCCAGTGCCTCGGCCTGCAGCCCTACACGTCTGAGCGGAAGGCAGGGCCACTGGGCTACGTGCTCTATGCCGTGCTGGTGCACTCCGAGTGGAGCTGTGAGCGAGGACACTACTTTTCTTACGTGCGAGCGGGCAACAGCCAGTGGTATAAGATGGACGATGCCAAGGTGAGCGCCTGTGACGAGAGTGCTGCCCTGAGCCAGAGCGCCTAAGGGCTCTTCTACTCCCGGGAGGGTGCGTGGCAAGGGGGTGCTGGGGGAGGGGCAGCGGCCCCCCTCACGGCTGACCCCACACACCCCGGGGAGCCTGACCCCGCCGGCCCCGGGGAGCCTGCGGGAGTCGCCAGCCGCAGAGCTCCTGGGTCGCAGGTGTCCACGGGGGACACAGAGGTCGAAGGAATCAGCTTAGAGCAGTGGAGACGCCTCCAAGAGCAGAAGCGGCCAAGCCGACCTTCGACCTCCGGAAGACCCAGTCAGCCCTGCCTGCCGGCGCAGTCGTGATTCACCAGTCCAACCACGGAGGAGGGAGACACGGCAAGCTGCCTGAACAGGAGCATGACCGGCTCGGCCTTTCCAGCATGGACAGCCCGCCTCCGGGCCTCACGAGCGTTGGCAACGGCCCTTATGCCAGCGGGAGGGCCCGAGCGACCAAGAGGAAGAACAAGAAGCCGAGGCCATCTCTGAGGCTGTGGCGGTAGGTAGGCTCTGAGGCACATGCGTGAAGACGCCCAGGCACACTCTGCGTGCGGCACGCCCTGTGTGACCCACCAAGTGTTCCGGCGAGGAGCGAGTTCCTCTCGGCGGTGTGGCTGGTGCAGCCTCCTGGAAAAAGGCGGGGCCTGCAGTGTGCCCGGGGCCACGGTGTTCACCTGGATCGCGCTGAGCAGCCGAGCTCTCGAGGGCTGGCTCTGCTGGGAAGTTCCTGGAGAGCATGGGGTGCGTGACCGGGTCTGAGCACGATCCGAGGGCCTCACTCTTCTGCGGGGGTGGGAGAGTCCTCTCTGGACGGGACTTTGGGTGTGGGTTTGCCTTTCTTTCCCCGTCTGCATTCTCTGGCCGCACCGCTGGCCTCTGGTGAGTGATGCGGCAGGGAGACGCCTCCCAGTACGCCCACAGCCAACGGAGCAAGGAGACGATCTCCTGAGCCCTCCGGGGTGCAGGGAGGAGCGGGTGCAGGTCCGTGAATCATCTCCTTCTGGCCGGTCAGGCTCTCGATAACGCCCCACACGTCGAGCAGGGTCCGGGGAGAAGATGGGCGACCAGGCTCTATATGTGGAATGTCCTTGGGAGGTGTAGTGCTACTTGGGAAAGGGAGCTCCGGCAGGAATGACGCAGGGATGTGTTCGTCACCGGCAGGACGCTCGTGCCAGAGTTGCCTGGGCTCCATTTCCAGTGCAAGGAGTCTGCTGCAGAACCTCCAAGTGCCAAACGGGACAAGTGATTCACCGTGCCACGAGCACCAGCACCAGCACCACCGGCACCAACACGAAGGCCAAGGGGAGAAAGGCGACCCATGGAGTCCCAAAGAAACTTCTCCACCAGCATGGCACAGGGGCCTAAGTGGAGATGGGTCATGCAACCATTGCTTTCTGAAAGCAAAGGTCCTCCCTGCACTGAGGAAAGACCCAAGCCCGCCCTAGATTGTGAGAGCAAGACAACTGGACATCCGACTCTGCCCATCCTACCTGTCAGTCAGTTGTCTCGTCCAGCTTGGCCCCGGACAAAAGCGGGTGGACGCCATGAGACGCGGCCGGCCTCTGAAGTGTCTGGGGCGGTGGGGAAACTCTCCTCTCCTAGCTGCTTTCCCGCCTGCCTCGTGAACCCGTGACCTGGTGGAGGGGCGCCCGAGGTCCCTTATCAATCCCCTCTTGCGGTTTCTTTCTTTCTCTTGGTTGCCGGCTTCAAACCCAAAATGGTGGACCTGGAATTAGCGATTTAGCATCTCGGACCTAGAGGGACAAGTGTGGCTCCTGACCGCGCTAGTCGGCTTGGCAAGGAACAGAGAACGTTCCGCTGGCTTTTTCCCCCCGCACGGTTACCTACAAAGCACCGTGCCCACCACACGCAGAGAGGAAAAAGAATGATGAGCAGTACCTTCGCCCAAGAACACAAACAAGCGTGCCCTGGACGAGGAAGTCGAGCCACCCACAGGCCGCCCTCAGTATCACCACCAGTCTTCCTCTGCCCCATCGCCTCAAATGAACTTACTCCTTGCCCCATCTACACCCTCTGAAGAAGAAGACGAAGAAGAAGAAGAAGGAGCAGAAGAAGGAGAAGGAGAAGGAGGTGAAGAAGTTGAAGAAGGAGAAGAACAGTGATTGGAATGGCGTGGCAGAGGGAAGGGGAATGTCGCCTGATGCTGGGGGAAATCCGTTGAAAAGAGAGACAAATACTGGCTGATCTGCCTTCTCTGTGCCATCGGAAGGAGGCAAAAGGACAGCAAGTGTGTGAGCACGTGCGTCATAAAGCACAAAGCAGTGGGGTCCTGGGATGGGATGGGGCAGCGGGAGGTGGGAGGGGTGCAATAGGCTAAGGAAGAAAGCGGGGTCAGGACCGTCTTTTCCTAGTAAGGATCAACGGAATCACCACATCAGCTATGGCAAACTCATGGACTGTGGAAAGCCCGTAGTGCTGGAAGGTAAGCGCAATATCCAGGTCGGCAGAGCAAACAAACATACATGTCACACGCCAAGAAGGAAACCAACAGTCATCCTCCTCCAGAAGGGAAATCTCTTTATACCTTACGTTATAGTGCGTTTTGAGCCCCTACATTGGAAAGATGACTCTAGAAGTCAACTAGTGTAATTAAGGTAGAAACAGAGAATAATAGCAAGAAAAAAAAAAATAAATAAAATGAACAGAAAATACAAAAAAAAAATAAAAAAAAATAAAAAATGAACGAATACCCCCCCCCCCCAAAAAGAAAGAAATAATAAACAAGACAACTAAGGTTGAAAAGGAGCTGAAGAAATGAATCCAAAGTTTCAGCGAGCCTGTGTCTTTCTGAAGGAGCTCGCCTTGGAACATGACCTCCGGCCCTGAAGGGAGAAAAGCATATGTGCTACAGTCGCGGCATGTTTTGGTGGCAGGACCCTGAACGCTAGAAGAGTGGCTCATGAGAAAGCACAGAAATTGGAGTGGACCTCAGTGGAGAGCAAAGTTGAGGCAAGGGTTTCTTGTTGTCCGGGGAGGGGTTGTCGTCAGGCAGGGGACTGGGGTGGGGAGAGCCCTCAAGGGGAGAGGGTAGGTGGGCAGACATGTGTTTCCACAAGTGTGTTAGGATCTGAAGGGCGAGCCCACGGAATTCCTCCCCAGCCCGCATGTGTGTGCTGAACTTGGAAGCCCTGCAGTGACTGTCTAGCAGGCAAGTCTGGAAGGCCAAAGGCCCTTGGAATCATTTGCATCCTGAGCCCTTTGGTGCAGGGCCAGATCGGAAGTGCGTGCGGGGCTTCGTCATGGGGAATTCCCGGAGAAAAGTGTCGGTGGTGGGATGTCGGGAGTGGGAGTGAGCATGCCCTGGGACGCCTCAGCCAATGAGGAGCTTACGCGTGCGGGGGTGGGGCTGTGGGAAAGCCATGAAAGGCCCGAGGGGGCGGGGCCCAGGCCCTTTCTCAGAGAAGCACCCTCTGAGGGAAGGAGGCTTCGTTGTGCAGAGGCAGGTAGGAGATGGAAAGACGCGTGGGCCTTGTTTGCAGAGACCCGGGGGCTGCTTCTGCGCACGGGGGAGGTGCATGTCCGTCTCCCTTCAACGTCTTCCCCGGAGGGCAAGGTTGTCGGCCCAGCGCCGCTGGTGCGGATGCCCTTCGGGAACCCTGTGTCCGTGAGGGGCCGTCGCCGGTGGTCGGGCGGCCCCAGCGGGGTGACTTGGCTCCTGGGTCAGCAGGGCTGGCGCCTGGCCACCAAGTCGCCCTGAGTTGCAGGGGGCCGTGGGGGGTCGGGGCTGGGCTTCAGAATCTGGGGAACACCTGCCACGTGAATGCAGCGCTGCAGTGTCTGAGCCACATGCCGCCCCTGGCCGGCTGGATGGTGTCCCAGCAGCACGCCACCCTCTGTCCGGCCAGCACCTCCTGCACGCTCTGTGCCGTGCGAGCTCACTGGACCCGAGCCCTCCTTCACCCGGGAGAGGTGATCTGGCCCCGCAAGCACCTGCTGGCGGGCTTCCACAGACACCAGCAGGACGATGCCCACGAGTTTCTGATATTCACTCTGAATGCCATGCAGCAAGGGTGCTTGAGTGCATCGCAGCCGCCGGGCCATCGCTCCGAGGACACCACCCTCATCCGGCAGATCTTCGGCGGGACTTGGAGGTCTCAGATCCAGTGTGTCCACCGCCTCGGAGTCTCGGACACGTTTGCCCCTTATCTGGACATCAGCCTGGACATCACGGCGGCTCAGAGTGTGGAACAAGCTCTGAGAGAGCTGGTGAAGCCCGAGAAGCTGGACGCTGAAAACGCCTATGACTGTGGCGTTTGTCTCCGGAAGGTGCCTGCCACCAAGAGGTTGACTTTGCACAGCACGTCCCAGGTCCTGGGGCTGGTGCTGAAGCGGTTGACACAGGTGAGCGGGGCCAAAAGGGCTCAGGAAGTGCGCTATCCCCAGTGCCTCGGCCTGCAGCCCTACACGTCTGAGCGGAAGGCAGGGCCACTGGGCTACGTGCTCTATGCCGTGCTGGTGCACTCCGAGTGGAGCTGTGAGCGAGGACACTACTTTTCTTACGGGCGAGCGGGCAACAGCCAGTGGTATAAGATGGACGATGCCAAGGTGAGCGCCTGTGACGAGAGTGCTGCCCTGAGCCAGAGCGCCTACGTGCTCTTCTACTCCCGGGAGGGTGCGTGGCAAGGGGGTGCTGGGGGAGGGGCAGCGGCCCCCCTCACGGCTGACCCCACACACCCCGGGAGCCTGACCCCGCCGGCCCCGGGGAGCCTGCGGGAGTCGCCAGCCGCAGAGCTCCTGGGTCGCAGGTGTCCACGGGGGACACAGAGGTCGAAGGAATCAGCTTAGAGCAGTGGAGACGCCTCCAAGAGCAGAAGCGGCTGAAGCCGACCTTCGACCTCCGGAAGACCCAGTCAGCCCTGCCTGCCGGCGCAGTCGTGATTCACCAGTCCAACCACGGAGGAGGGAGACACGGCAAGCTGCCTGAACAGGAGCATGACCGGCTCGGCCATTCCAGCATGGACAGCCCGCCTCCGGGCCTCACGAGCGTTGGCAACGGCCCTTATGCCAGCGGGAGGGCCCGAGCGACCAAGAGGAAGAACAAGAAGCCGCGGCCATCTCTGGGGCTGTGGCTCTGAGGTAGGCTCTGAGGCACATGCGTGAAGACGCCCAGGCACACTCTGCGTGCGGCACGCCCTGTGTGACCCACCAAGTGTTTCGGCGAGGAGCGAGTTCCTCTCGGCGGTGTGGCTGGTGCAGCCTCCTGGAAAAAGGCGGGGCCTGCAGTGTGCCCGGGGCCTCGGTGTTCACCTGGATCGCGCTGAGCAGCCGAGCTCTCGAGGGCTGGCTCTGCTGGGAAGTTCCTGGAGAGCATGGGGTGCGTGACCGGGTCTGAGCACGATCCGAGGGCCTCACTCTTCTGCGGGGGTGGGAGAGTCCTCTCTGGACGGGACTTTGGGTGTGGGTTTGCCTTTCTTTCCCCGTCTGCATTCTCTGGCCGCACCGCTGGCCTCTGGTGAGTGATGCGGCAGGGAGACGCCTCCCAGTACGCCCACAGCCAACGGAGCAAGGAGACGATCTCCTGAGCCCTCCGGGGTGCAGGGAGGAGCGGGTGCAGGTCCGTGAATCATCTCCTTCTGGCCGGTCAGGCTCTCGATAACGCCCCACACGTCGAGCAGGGTCCGGGGAGAAGATGGGCGACCAGGCTCTATATGTGGAATGTCCTTGGGAGGTGTAGTGCTACTTGGGAAAGGGAGCTCCGGCAGGAATGACGCAGGGATGTGTTCGTCACCGGCAGGACGCTCGTGCCAGAGTTGCCTGGGCTCCATTTCCAGTGCAAGGAGTCTGCTGCAGAACCTCCAAGTGCCAAACGGGACAAGTGATTCACCGTGCCACGAGCACCAGCACCAGCACCACCGGCACCAACACGAAGGCCAAGGGGAGAAAGGCGACCCATGGAGTCCCAAAGAAACTTCTCCACCAGCATGGCACAGGGGCCTAAGTGGAGATGGGTCATGCAACCATTGCTTTCTGAAAGCAAAGGTCCTCCCCGCACTGAGGAAAGACCCAAGCCCGCCCTAGATTGTGAGAGCAAGACAACTGGACATCCGACTCTGCCCATCCTACCTGTCAGTCAGTTGTCTCGTCCAGCTTGGCCCCGGACAAAAGCGGGTGGACGCCATGAGACGCGGCTGGCCTCTGAAGTGTCTGGGGCGGTGGGGAAACTGTCCTCTCCTAGCTACTTTCCCTCCTGCCTCGTGATCCCGTGACCTGGTGGAGGGGCACCCGAGGACCCTTATCAATCCCCTCTTGCGGTTTCTTTCTTTCTCTTCGTTGCCGGCTTCAAACCCAAAACGGTGGACCTGGCATTAGCGATTTAGCATCTCGGACCTAGAGGGACAAGTGTGGCTCCTGACCGCGCTAGTCGGCTTGGCAAGGAACAGAGAACGTTCCGCTGGCTTTTTCCCCCCGCACGGTTACCTACAAAGCACCGTGCCCACCACACGCAGAGAGGAAAAAGAATGATGAGCAGTACCTTCGCCCAAGAACACAAACAAGCGTGCCCTGGACGAGGAAGTCGAGCCACCCACAGGCCGCCCTCAGTATCACCACCAGTCTTCCTCTGCCCCATCGCCTCAAATGAACTTACTCCTTGCCCCATCTACACCCTCTGAAGAAGAAGACGAAGAAGAAGAAGAAGGAGCAGAAGAAGGAGAAGGAGAAGGAGGTGAAGAAGTTGAAGAAGGAGAAGAACAGTGATTGGAATGGCGTGGCAGAGGGAAGGGGAATGTCGCCTGATGCTGGGGAAAATCCGTTGAAAAGAGAGGCAAATACTGGCTGATCTGCCTTCTCTGTGCCATCGGAAGGAGGCAAAAGGACAGCAAGTGTGTGAGCACGTGCGTCATAAAGCACAAAGCAGTGGGGTCCTGGGATGGGATGGGGCAGCGGGAGGTGGGAGGGGTGCAATAGGCTAAGGAAGAAAGCGGGGTCAGGACCGTCTTTTCCTAGTAAGGATCAACGGAATCACCACATCAGCTATGGCAAACCCATGGACTGTGGAACGCCCGTAGTGTTGGAAGGCAAGCACAATATCCAGGTCGGCAGAGCAAACAAACATACATGTCACACGCCAAGAAGGAAACCAACAGTCATCCTCCTCCAGGAGGGAAATCTCTTTATACCTTACGTTATAGTGCGTTTTGAGCCCCTACATTGGAAAGATGACTCTAGAAGTCAACTAGTGTAATTAAGGTAGAAACAGAGAATAATAACAAGCAAAAAAAATAAATAAATAAATAAAATGAACAGAAAATACAAAAAGAAAAAATAAATAATGAACGAATACCCCCCCCAAAAAAAGAAAGAAATAATAAACAAGACAACTAAGGTTGAAAAGGAGCTGAAGAAATGAATCCAAAGTTTCAGCGAGCCTGTGGCTTTCTGAAGGAGCTCGCTTTGGAACATGACCTCCGGCCCTGAAGGGAGAAAAGCATATGTGCTACAGTCGCGGCATGTTTTGGTGGCAGGACCCTGAACGCTAGAAGAGTGGCTCATGAGAAAGCACAGAAATTGGAGTGGACCTCAGTCGAGAGCAAAGTTGAGGCAAGGGTTTCTTGTTGTCCGGGGAGGGGTTGTCGTCAGGCAGGGGACTGGGGTGGGGAGAGCCCTCAAGGGGAGAGGGTAGGTGGGCAGACATGTGTTTCCACAAGTGTGTTAGGATCTGAAGGGCGAGCCCACGGAATTCCTCCCCAGCCCGCATGTGTGTGCTGAACTTGGAAGCCCTGCAGTGACTGTCTAGCAGGCAAGTCTGGAAGGCCAAAGGCCCTTGGAATCATTTGCATCCTGAGCCCTTTGGTGCAGGGCCAGATCGGAAGTGCGTGCGGGGCTTCGTCATGGGGAATTCCCGGAGAAAAGTGTCGGTGGTGGGATGTCGGGAGTGGGAGTGAGCACGCCCTGGGACGCCTCAGCCAATGAGGAGCTTGCGCGTGCGGGGGTGGGGCTGTGGGAAAGCCATGAAAGGCCCGAGGGGGCGGGGCCCAGGCCCTTTCTCAGAGAAGCACCCTCTGAGGGAAGGAGGCTTCGTTGTGCAGAGGCAGGTAGGAGATGGAAAGACGCGTGGGCCTTGTTTGCAGAGACCCGGGGGCTGCTTCTGCGCACGGGGGAGGTGCATGTCCGTCTCCCTTCAACGTCTTCCCCGGAGGGCAAGGTTGTCGGCCCAGCGCCGCTGGTGCGGATGCCCTTCGGGAACCCTGTGTCCGTGAGGGGCCGTCGCCGGTGGTCGGGCGGCCCCAGCGGGGTGACTTGGCTCCTGGGTCAGCAGGGCTGGCGCCTGGCCACCAAGTCGCCCTGAGTTGCAGGGGGCCGTGGGGGGTCGGGGCTGGGCTTCAGAATCTGGGGAACACCTGCCACGTGAATGCAGCGCTGCAGTGTCTGAGCCACATGCCGCCCCTGGCCGGCTGGATGGTGTCCCAGCAGCACGCCACCCTCTGTCCGGCCAGCACCTCCTGCACGCTCTGTGCCGTGCGAGCTCACTGGACCCGAGCCCTCCTTCACCCGGGAGAGGTGATCTGGCCCCGCAAGCACCTGCTGGCGGGCTTCCACAGACACCAGCAGGACGATGCCCACGAGTTTCTGATATTCACTCTGAATGCCATGCAGCAAGGGTGCTTGAGTGCATCGCAGCCGCCGGGCCATCGCTCCGAGGACACCACCCTCATCCGGCAGATCTTCGGCGGGACTTGGAGGTCTCAGATCCAGTGTGTCCACCGCCTCGGAGTCTCGGACACGTTTGCCCCTTATCTGGACATCAGCCTGGACATCACGGCGGCTCAGAGTGTGGAACAAGCTCTGAGAGAGCTGGTGAAGCCCGAGAAGCTGGACGCTGAAAACGCCTATGACTGTGGCGTTTGTCTCCGGAAGGTGCCTGCCACCAAGAGGTTGACTTTGCACAGCACGTCCCAGGTCCTGGGGCTGGTGCTGAAGCGGTTGACACAGGTGAGCGGGGCCAAAAGGGCTCAGGAAGTGCGCTATCCCCAGTGCCTCGGCCTGCAGCCCTACACGTCTGAGCGGAAGGCAGGGCCACTGGGCTACGTGCTCTATGCCGTGCTGGTGCACTCCGAGTGGAGCTGTGAGCGAGGACACTACTTTTCTTACGGGCGAGCGGGCAACAGCCAGTGGTATAAGATGGACGATGCCAAGGTGAGCGCCTGTGACGAGAGTGCTGCCCTGAGCCAGAGCGCCTACGTGCTCTTCTACTCCCGGGAGGGTGCGTGGCAAGGGGGTGCTGGGGGAGGGGCAGCGGCCCCCCTCACGGCTGACCCCACACACCCCGGGAGCCTGACCCCGCCGGCCCCGGGGAGCCTGCGGGAGTCGCCAGCCGCAGAGCTCCTGGGTCGCAGGTGTCCACGGGGGACACAGAGGTCGAAGGAATCAGCTTAGAGCAGTGGAGACGCCTCCAAGAGCAGAAGCGGCTGAAGCCGACCTTCGACCTCCGGAAGACCCAGTCAGCCCTGCCTGCCGGCGCAGTCGTGATTCACCAGTCCAACCACGGAGGAGGGAGACACGGCAAGCTGCCTGAACAGGAGCATGACCGGCTCGGCCATTCCAGCATGGACAGCCCGCCTCCGGGCCTCACGAGCGTTGGCAACGGCCCTTATGCCAGCGGGAGGGCCCGAGCGACCAAGAGGAAGAACAAGAAGCCGCGGCCATCTCTGGGGCTGTGGCTCTGAGGTAGGCTCTGAGGCACATGCGTGAAGACGCCCAGGCACACTCTGCGTGCGGCACGCCCTGTGTGACCCACCAAGTGTTTCGGCGAGGAGCGAGTTCCTCTCGGCGGTGTGGCTGGTGCAGCCTCCTGGAAAAAGGCGGGGCCTGCAGTGTGCCCGGGGCCTCGGTGTTCACCTGGATCGCGCTGAGCAGCCGAGCTCTCGAGGGCTGGCTCTGCTGGGAAGTTCCTGGAGAGCATGGGGTGCGTGACCGGGTCTGAGCACGATCCGAGGGCCTCACTCTTCTGCGGGGGTGGGAGAGTCCTCTCTGGACGGGACTTTGGGTGTGGGTTTGCCTTTCTTTCCCCGTCTGCATTCTCTGGCCGCACCGCTGGCCTCTGGTGAGTGATGCGGCAGGGAGACGCCTCCCAGTACGCCCACAGCCAACGGAGCAAGGAGACGATCTCCTGAGCCCTCCGGGGTGCAGGGAGGAGCGGGTGCAGGTCCGTGAATCATCTCCTTCTGGCCGGTCAGGCTCTCGATAACGCCCCACACGTCGAGCAGGGTCCGGGGAGAAGATGGGCGACCAGGCTCTATATGTGGAATGTCCTTGGGAGGTGTAGTGCTACTTGGGAAAGGGAGCTCCGGCAGGAATGACGCAGGGATGTGTTCGTCACCGGCAGGACGCTCGTGCCAGAGTTGCCTGGGCTCCATTTCCAGTGCAAGGAGTCTGCTGCAGAACCTCCAAGTGCCAAACGGGACAAGTGATTCACCGTGCCACGAGCACCAGCACCAGCACCACCGGCACCAACACGAAGGCCAAGGGGAGAAAGGCGACCCATGGAGTCCCAAAGAAACTTCTCCACCAGCATGGCACAGGGGCCTAAGTGGAGATGGGTCATGCAACCATTGCTTTCTGAAAGCAAAGGTCCTCCCCGCACTGAGGAAAGACCCAAGCCCGCCCTAGATTGTGAGAGCAAGACAACTGGACATCCGACTCTGCCCATCCTACCTGTCAGTCAGTTGTCTCGTCCAGCTTGGCCCCGGACAAAAGCGGGTGGACGCCATGAGACGCGGCTGGCCTCTGAAGTGTCTGGGGCGGTGGGGAAACTGTCCTCTCCTAGCTACTTTCCCTCCTGCCTCGTGATCCCGTGACCTGGTGGAGGGGCACCCGAGGACCCTTATCAATCCCCTCTTGCGGTTTCTTTCTTTCTCTTCGTTGCCGGCTTCAAACCCAAAACGGTGGACCTGGCATTAGCGATTTAGCATCTCGGACCTAGAGGGACAAGTGTGGCTCCTGACCGCGCTAGTCGGCTTGGCAAGGAACAGAGAACGTTCCGCTGGCTTTTTCCCCCCGCACGGTTACCTACAAAGCACCGTGCCCACCACACGCAGAGAGGAAAAAGAATGATGAGCAGTACCTTCGCCCAAGAACACAAACAAGCGTGCCCTGGACGAGGAAGTCGAGCCACCCACAGGCCGCCCTCAGTATCACCACCAGTCTTCCTCTGCCCCATCGCCTCAAATGAACTTACTCCTTGCCCCATCTACACCCTCTGAAGAAGAAGACGAAGAAGAAGAAGAAGGAGCAGAAGAAGGAGAAGGAGAAGGAGGTGAAGAAGTTGAAGAAGGAGAAGAACAGTGATTGGAATGGCGTGGCAGAGGGAAGGGGAATGTCGCCTGATGCTGGGGAAAATCCGTTGAAAAGAGAGGCAAATACTGGCTGATCTGCCTTCTCTGTGCCATCGGAAGGAGGCAAAAGGACAGCAAGTGTGTGAGCACGTGCGTCATAAAGCACAAAGCAGTGGGGTCCTGGGATGGGATGGGGCAGCGGGAGGTGGGAGGGGTGCAATAGGCTAAGGAAGAAAGCGGGGTCAGGACCGTCTTTTCCTAGTAAGGATCAACGGAATCACCACATCAGCTATGGCAAACCCATGGACTGTGGAACGCCCGTAGTGTTGGAAGGCAAGCACAATATCCAGGTCGGCAGAGCAAACAAACATACATGTCACACGCCAAGAAGGAAACCAACAGTCATCCTCCTCCAGGAGGGAAATCTCTTTATACCTTACGTTATAGTGCGTTTTGAGCCCCTACATTGGAAAGATGACTCTAGAAGTCAACTAGTGTAATTAAGGTAGAAACAGAGAATAATAACAAGCAAAAAAAATAAATAAATAAATAAAATGAACAGAAAATACAAAAAGAAAAAATAAATAATGAACGAATACCCCCCCCAAAAAAAGAAAGAAATAATAAACAAGACAACTAAGGTTGAAAAGGAGCTGAAGAAATGAATCCAAAGTTTCAGCGAGCCTGTGGCTTTCTGAAGGAGCTCGCTTTGGAACATGACCTCCGGCCCTGAAGGGAGAAAAGCATATGTGCTAGAGTCGCGGCATGTTTTGGTGGCAGGACCCTGAACGCTAGAAGAGTGGCTCATGAGAAAGCACAGAAATTGGAGTGGACCTCAGTCGAGAGCAAAGTTGAGGCAAGGGTTTCTTGTTGTCCGGGGAGGGGTTGTCGTCAGGCAGGGGACTGGGGTGGGGAGAGCCCTCAAGGGGAGAGGGTAGGTGGGCAGACATGTGTTTCCACAAGTGTGTTAGGATCTGAAGGGCGAGCCCACGGAATTCCTCCCCAGCCCGCATGTGTGTGCTGAACTTGGAAGCCCTGCAGTGACTGTCTAGCAGGCAAGTCTGGAAGGCCAAAGGCCCTTGGAATCATTTGCATCCTGAGCCCTTTGGTGCAGGGCCAGATCGGAAGTGCGTGCGGGGCTTCGTCATGGGGAATTCCCGGAGAAAAGTGTCGGTGGTGGGATGTCGGGAGTGGGAGTGAGCACGCCCTGGGACGCCTCAGCCAATGAGGAGCTTGCGCGTGCGGGGGTGGGGCTGTGGGAAAGCCATGAAAGGCCCGAGGGGGCGGGGCCCAGGCCCTTTCTCAGAGAAGCACCCTCTGAGGGAAGGAGGCTTCGTTGTGCAGAGGCAGGTAGGAGATGGAAAGACGCGTGGGCCTTGTTTGCAGAGACCCGGGGGCTGCTTCTGCGCACGGGGGAGGTGCATGTCCGTCTCCCTTCAACGTCTTCCCCGGAGGGCAAGGTTGTCGGCCCAGCGCCGCTGGTGCGGATGCCCTTCGGGAACCCTGTGTCCGTGAGGGGCCGTCGCCGGTGGTCGGGCGGCCCCAGCGGGGTGACTTGGCTCCTGGGTCAGCAGGGCTGGCGCCTGGCCACCAAGTCGCCCTGAGTTGCAGGGGGCCGTGGGGGGTCGGGGCTGGGCTTCAGAATCTGGGGAACACCTGCCACGTGAATGCAGCGCTGCAGTGTCTGAGCCACACGCCGCCCCTGGCCGGCTGGATGGTGTCCCAGCAGCACGCCACCCTCTGTCCGGCCAGCACCTCCTGCACGCTCTGTGCCGTGCGAGCTCACTGGACCCGAGCCCTCCTTCACCCGGGAGAGGTGATCTGGCCCCGCAAGCACCTGCTGGCGGGCTTCCACAGACACCAGCAGGACGATGCCCACGAGTTTCTGATATTCACTCTGAATGCCATGCAGCAAGGGTGCTTGAGTGCATCGCAGCCGTCGGGCCATCCCTCCGAGGACACCACCCTCATCCGGCAGATCTTCGGCGGGACTTGGAGGTCTCAGATCCAGTGTGTCCACCGCCTCGGAGTCTCGGACACGTTTGCCCCTTATCTGGACATCAGCCTGGATATCACGGCGGCTCAGAGTGTGGAACAAGCTCTGAGAGAGCTGGTGAAGCCCGAGAAGCTGGACGCTGAAAACGCCTATGACTGTGGCGTTTGTCTCCGGAAGGTGCCTGCCACCAAGAGGTTGACTTTGCACAGCACGTCCCAGGTCCTGGGGCTGGTGCTGAAGCGGTTGACACAGGTGAGCGGGGCCAAAAGGGCTCAGGAAGTGCGCTATCCCCAGTGCCTCGGCCTGCAGCCCTACACGTCTGAGCGGAAGGCAGGGCCACTGGGCTACGTGCTCTATGCCGTGCTGGTGCACTCCGGGTGGAGCTGTGAGCGAGGACACTACTTTTCTTACGTGCGAGCGGGCAACAGCCAGTGGTATAAGATGGACGATGCCAAGGTGAGCGCCTGTGACGAGAGTGCTGCCCTGAGCCAGAGCGCCTACGTGCTCTTCTACTCCCGGGAGGGTGCGTGGCAAGGGGGTGCTGGGGGAGGGGCAGCGGCCCCCCCTCACGGCTGACCCCACACACCCCGGGGAGCCTGACCCCGCCGGCCCCGGGGAGCCTGCGGGAGTCGCCAGCCGCAGAGCTCCTGGGTCGCAGGTGTCCACGGGGGACACAGAGGTCGAAGGAATCAGCTTAGAGCAGTGGAGACGCCTCCAAGAGCAGAAGCGGCCGAAGCCGACCTTCGACCTCCGGAAGACCCAGTCAGCCCTGCCTGCCGGCGCAGTCGTGATTCACCAGTCCAACCACGGAGGAGGGAGACACGGCAAGCTGCCTGAACAGGAGCATGACCGGCTCGGCCATTCCAGCATGGACAGCCCGCCTCCGGGCCTCACGAGCGTTGGCAACGGCCCTTATGCCAGCGGGAGGGCCCGAGCGACCAAGAGGAAGAACAAGAAGCCGCGGCCATCTCTGGGGCTGTGGCTCTGAGGTAGGCTCTGAGGCACATGCGTGAAGACGCCCAGGCACACTCTGCGTGCGGCACGCCCTGTGTGACCCACCAAGTGTTCCGGCGAGGAGCGAGTTCCTCTCGGCGGTGTGGCTGGTGCAGCCTCTTGGAAAAAGGCGGGGCCTGCAGTGTGCCCGGGGCCGCGGTGTTCACCTGGATCGCGCTGAGCAGCCGAGCTCTCGAGGGCTGGCTCTGCTGGGAAGTTCCTGGAGAGCATGGGGTGCGTGACCGGGTCTGAGCACGATCCGAGGGCCTCACTCTTCTGCGGGGGTGGGAGAGTCCTCTCTGGACGGGACTTTGGGTGTGGGTTTGCCTTTCTTTCCCCGTCTGCATTCTCTGGCCGCACCGCTGGCCTCTGGTGAGTGATGCGGCAGGGAGACGCCTCCCAGTACGCCCACAGCCAACGGAGCAAGGAGACGATCTCCTGAGCCCTCCGGGGTGCAGGGAGGAGCGGGTGCAGGTCCGTGAATCATCTCCTTCTGGCCGGTCAGGCTCTCGATAACGCCCCACACGTCGAGCAGGGTCCGGGGAGAAGATGGGCGACCAGGCTCTATATGTGGAATGTCCTTGGGAGGTGTAGTGCTACTTGGAAAAGGGACCTCCGGCAGGAATGACGCAGGGATGTGTTCGTCACCGGCAGGACGCTCGTGCCAGAGTTGCCTGGGCTCCATTTCCAGTGCAAGGAGTCTGCTGCAGAACCTCCAAGTGCCAAACGGGACAAGTGATTCACCGTGCCACGAGCACCAGCACCAGCACCACCGGCACCAACACGAAGGCCAAGGGGAGAAAGGCGACCCATGGAGTCCCAAAGAAACTTCTCCACCAGCATGGCACAGGGGCCTAAGTGGAGATGGGTCATGCAACCATTGCTTTCTGAAAGCAAAGGTCCTCCCCGCACTGAGGAAAGACCCAAGCCCGCCCTAGATTGTGAGAGCAAGACAACTGGACATCCGACTCTGCCCATCCTACCTGTCAGTCAGTTGTCTCGTCCAGCTTGGCCCCGGACAAAAGCGGGTGGACGCCATGAGACGCGGCCGGCCTCTGAAGTGTCTGGGGCGGTGGGGAAACTCTCCTCTCCTAGCTGCTTTCCCGCCTGCCTCGTGATCCCGTGACCTGGTGGAGGGGCGCCCGAGGTCCCTTATCAATCCCCTCTTGCGGTTTCTTTCTTTCTCTTGGTTGCCGGCTTCAAACCCAAAACGGTGGGCCTGGAATTAGCGATTTAGCATCTCGGACCTAGAGGGACAAGTGTGGCTCCTGACCGCGCTAGTCGGCTTGGCAAGGAACAGAGAACGTTCCGCTGGCTTTTTCCCCCCGCACGGTTACCTACAAAGCACCGTGCCCACCACACGCAGAGAGGAAAAAGAATGATGAGCAGTACCTTCGCCCAAGAACACAAACAAGCGTGCCCTGGACGAGGAAGTCGAGCCACCCACAGGGCGGCCTCAGTATCACCACCAGTCTTCCTCTGCCCCATCGCCTCAAATGAACTTACTCCTTGCCCCATCTACACCCTCTGAAGAAGAAGACGAAGAAGAAGAAGAAGGAGCAGAAGAAGGAGAAGGAGAAGGAGGTGAAGAAGTTGAAGAAGGAGAAGAACAATGATTGGAATGGCGTGGCAGAGGGAAGGGGAATGTCGCCTGATGCTGGGGGAAATCCGTTGAAAAGAGAGACAAATACTGGCTGATCTGCCTTCTCTGTGCCATAGGAAGGAGGCAAAAGGACAGCAAGTGTGTGAGCACGTGCGTCATAAAGCACAAAGCAGTGGGGTCCTGGGATGGGATGGGGCAGCGGGAGGTGGGAGGGGTGCAATAGGCTAAGGAAGAAAGCGGGGTCAGGACCGTCTTTTCCTAGTAAGGATCAACGGAATCACCACATCAGCTATGGCAAACCCATGGACTGTGGAACGCCCGTAGTGTTGGAAGGCAAGCACAATATCCAGGTCGGCAGAGCAAACAAACATACATGTCACACGCCAAGAAGGAAACCAACAGTCATCCTCCTCCAGGAGGGAAATCTCTTTATACCTTACGTTATAGTGCGTTTTGAGCCCCTACATTGGAAAGATGACTCTAGAAGTCAACTAGTGTAATTAAGGTAGAAACAGAGAATAATAACAAGCAAAAAAAAAATAAATAAATAAAATGAACCGAAAATACAAAAAAAATAAAAAATAAAAAAAATAAAAAATGAACGAATACCCCCCCAAAAAAAGAAAGAAATAATAAACAAGACAACTAAGGTTGAAAAGGAGCTGAAGAAATGAATCCAAAGTTTCAGCGAGCCTGTGTCTTTCTGAAGGAGCTCGCCTTGGAACATGACCTCCGGCCCTGAAGGGAGAAAAGCATATGTGCTACAGTCGCGGCATGTTTTGGTGGCAGGACCCTGATCGCTAGAAGAGTGGCTCATGAGAAAGCACAGAAATTGGAGTGGACCTCAGTCGGGAGCAAAGTTGAGGCAAGGGTTTCTTGTTGTCTGGGGTGGGGTTGTCCTCAGGCAGGGGACTGGGGTGGGGAGAGCCCTCAAGGGGAGAGGGTAGGTGGGCAGACATGTGTTTCCACAAGTGTGTTAGGATCTGAAGGGCGAGCCCACGGAATTCCTCCCCAGCCCGCATGTGTGTGCTGAACTTGGAAGCCCTGCAGTGACTGTCTAGCAGGCAAGTCTGGAAGGCCAAAGGCCCTTGGAATCATTTGCATCCTGAGCCCTTTGGTGCAGGGCCAGATCGGAAGTGCGTGCGGGGCTTCGTCATGGGGAATTCCCGGAGAAAAGTGTCGGTGGTGGGATGTCGGGAGTGGGAGTGAGCACGCCCTGGGACGCCTCAGCCAATGAGGAGCTTGCGCGTGCGGGGGTGGGGCTGTGGGAAAGCCATGAAAGGCCCGAGGGGGCGGGGCCCAGGCCCTTTCTCAGAGAAGCACCCTCTGAGGGAAGGAGGCTTCGTTGTGCAGAGGCAGGTAGGAGATGGAAAGACGCGTGGGCCTTGTTTGCAGAGACCCGGGGGCTGCTTCTGCGCACGGGGGAGGTGCATGTCCGTCTCCCTTCAACGTCTTCCCCGGAGGGCAAGGTTGTCGGCCCAGCGCCGCTGGTGCGGATGCCCTTCGGGAACCCTGTGTCCGTGAGGGGCCGTCGCCGGTGGTCGGGCGGCCCCAGTGGGGTGACTTGGCTCCTGGGTCAGCAGGGCTGGCGCCTGGCCACCAAGTCGCCCTGAGTTGCAGGGGGCCGTGGGGGGTCGGGGCTGGGCTTCAGAATCTGGGGAACACCTGCCATGTGAATGCAGCGCTGCAGTGTTTGAGCCACACGCCGCCCCTGGCCGGCTGGATGGTGTCCCAGCAGCACGCCACCCTCTGTCCGGCCAGCACCTCCTGCACGCTCTGTGCCGTGCGAGCTCACTGGACCCGAGCCCTCCTTCACCCGGGAGAGGTGATCTGGCCCCGCAAGCACCTGCTGGCGGGCTTCCACAGACACCAGCAGGACGATGCCCACGAGTTTCTGATATTCACTCTGAATGCCATGCAGCAAGGGTGCTTGAGTGCATCGCAGCCGTCGGGCCATCCCTCCGAGGACACCACCCTCATCCGGCAGATCTTCGGCGGGACTTGGAGGTCTCAGATCCAGTGTGTCCACCGCCTCGGAGTCTCGGACACGTTTGCCCCTTATCTGGACATCAGCCTGGATATCACGGCGGCTCAGAGTGTGGAACAAGCTCTGAGAGAGCTGGTGAAGCCCGAGAAGCTGGACGATGAAAACGCCTATGACTGTGGTGTTTGTCTCCGGAAGGTGCCTGCCACCAAGAGGTTGACTTTGCACAGCACGCCCCAGGTCCTGGGGCTGGTGCTGAAGCGGTTGACACAGGTGAGCGGGGCCAAAAGGGCTCAGGAAGTGCGCTATCCCCAGTGCCTCGGCCTGCAGCCCTACACGTCTGAGCGGAAGGCAGGGCCACTGGGCTACATGCTCTATGCCGTGCTGGTGGACTCCGAGTGGAGCTGTGAGCGAGGACACTACTTTTCTTACGTGCGAGCGGGCAACAGCCAGTGGTATAAGATGGACGATGCCAAGGTGAGCGCCTGTGACGAGAGTGCTGCCCTGAGCCAGAGCGCCTACGTGCTCTTCTACTCCCGGGAGGGTGCGTGGCAAGGGGGTGCTGGGGGAGGGGCAGCGGCCCCCCTCACGGCTGACCCCACACACCCCGGGGAGCCTGACCCCGCCGGCCCCGGGGAGCCTGCGGGAGTCGCCAGCCGCAGAGCTCCTGGGTCGCAGGTGTCCACGGGGGACACAGAGGTCGAAGGAATCAGCTTAGAGCAGTGGAGACGCCTCCAAGAGCAGAAGCGGCCAAGCCGACCTTCGACCTCCGGAAGACCCAGTCAGCCCTGCCTGCCGGCGCAGTCGTGATTCACCAGTCCAACCACGGAGGAGGGAGACACGGCAAGCTGCCTGAACAGGAGCATGACCGGCTCGGCCATTCCAGCATGGACAGCCCGCCTCCGGGCCTCACGAGCGTTGGCAACGGCCCTTATGCCAGCGGGAGGGCCCGAGCGACCAAGAGGAAGAACAAGAAGCCGCGGGCATCTCTGGGGCTGTGGCTCTGAGGTAGGCTCTGAGGCACATGCGTGAAGACGCCCAGGCACACTCTGCGTGCGGCACGCCCTGTGTGACCCACCAAGTGTTCCGGCGAGGAGCGAGTTCCTCTCGGCGGTGTGGCTGGTGCAGCCTCCTGGAAAAAGGCGGGGCCTGCAGTGTGCCCGGGGCCACGGTGTTCACCTGGATCGCGCTGAGCAGCCGAGCTCTCGAGGGCTGGCTCTGCTGGGAAGTTCCTGGAGAGCATGGGGTGCGTGACCGGGTCTGAGCACGATCCGAGGGCCTCACTCTTCTGCGGGGGTGGGAGAGTCCTCTCTGGACGGGACTTTGGGTGTGGGTTTGCCTTTCTTTCCCCGTCTGCATTCTCTGGCCGCACCGCTGGCCTCTGGTGAGTGATGCGGCAGGGAGACGCCTCCCAGTACGCCCACAGCCAACGGAGCAAGGAGACGATCTCCTGAGCCCTCCGGGGTGCAGGGAGGAGCGGGTGCAGGTCCGTGAATCATCTCCTTCTGGCCGGTCAGGCTCTCGATAACGCCCCACACGTCGAGCAGGGTCCGGGGAGAAGATGGGCGACCAGGCTCTATATGTGGAATGTCCTTGGGAGGTGTAGTGCTACTTGGGAAAGGGACCTCCGGCAGGAATGACGCAGGGATGTGTTCGTCACCGGCAGGACGCTCGTGCCAGAGTTGCCTGGGCTCCATTTCCAGTGCAAGGAGTCTGCTGCAGAACCTCCAAGTGCCAAACGGGACAAGTGATTCACCGTGCCACGAGCACCAGCACCAGCACCACCGGCACCAACACGAAGGCCAAGGGGAGAAAGGCGACCCATGGAGTCCCAAAGAAACTTCTCCACCAGCATGGCACAGGGGCCTAAGTGGAGATGGGTCATGCAACCATTGCTTTCTGAAAGCAAAGGTCCTCCCCGCACTGAGGAAAGACCCAAGCCCGCCCTAGATTGTGAGAGCAAGACAACTGGACATCCGACTCTGCCCATCCTACCTGTCAGTCAGTTGTCTCGTCCAGCTTGGCCCCGGACCAAAGCGGGTGGACGCCATGAGACGCGGCCGGCCTCTGAAGTGTCTGGGGCGGTGGGGAAACTCTCCTCTCCTAGCTGCTTTCCCGCCTGCCTCGTGATCCCGTGACCTGGTGGAGGGGCGCCCGAGGTCCCTTATCAATCCCCTCTTGCGGTTTCTTTCTTTCTCTTGGTTGCCGGCTTCAAACCCAAAACGGTGGGCCTGGAATTAGCGATTTAGCATCTCGGACCTAGAGGGACAAGTGTGGCTCCTGACCGCGCTAGTCGGCTTGGCAAGGAACAGAGAACGTTCCGCTGGCTTTTTCCCCCCGCACGGTTACCTACAAAGCACCGTGCCCACCACACGCAGAGAGGAAAAAGAATGATGAGCAGTACCTTCGCCCAAGAACACAAACAAGCGTGCCCTGGACGAGGAAGTCGAGCCACCCACAGGCCGCCCTCAGTATCACCACCAGTCTTCCTCTGCCCCATCGCCTCAAATGAACTTACTCCTTGCCCCATCTACACCCTCTGAAGAAGAAGACGAAGAAGAAGAAGAAGGAGCAGAAGAAGGAGAAGGAGAAGGAGGTGAAGAAGTTGAAGAAGGAGAAGAACAGTGATTGGAATGGCGTGGCAGAGGGAAGGGGAATGTCGCCTGATGCTGGGGGAAATCCGTTGAAAAGAGAGACAAATACTGGCTGATCTGCCTTCTCTGTGCCATAGGAAGGAGGCAAAAGGACAGCAAGTGTGTGAGCACGTGCGTCATAAAGCACAAAGCAGTGGGGTCCTGGGATGGGATGGGGCAGCGGGAGGTGGGAGGGGTGCAATAGGCTAAGGAAGAAAGCGGGGTCAGGACCGTCTTTTCCTAGTAAGGATCAACGGAATCACCACATCAGCTATGGCAAACCCATGGACTGTGGAACGCCCGTAGTGTTGGAAGGCAAGCACAATATCCAGGTCGGCAGAGCAAACAAACATACATGTCACACGCCAAGAAGGAAACCAACAGTCATCCTCCTCCAGGAGGGAAATCTCTTTATACCTTACGTTATAGTGCGTTTTGAGCCCCTACATTGGAAAGATGACTCTAGAAGTCAACTAGTGTAATTAAGGTAGAAACAGAGAATAATAACAAGCAAAAAAAAAAATAAATAAATAAATAAAATGAACAGAAAATACAAAAAAAATAAAAAATAAAAAAAATAAAAAATGAACGAATACCCCCCCAAAAAAAGAAAGAAATAATAAACAAGACAACTAAGGTTGAAAAGGAGCTGAAGAAATGAATCCAAAGTTTCAGCGAGCCTGTGTCTTTCTGAAGGAGCTCGCTTTGGAACATGACCTCCGGCCCTGAAGGGAGAAAAGCATATGTGCTACAGTCGCGGCATGTTTTGGTGGCAGGACCCTGATCGCTAGAAGAGTGGCTCATGAGAAAGCACAGAAATTGGAGTGGACCTCAGTCGGGAGCAAAGTTGAGGCAAGGGTTTCTTGTTGTCTGGGGTGGGGTTGTTCTCAGGCAGGGGACTGGGGTGGGGAGAGCCCTCAAGGGGAGAGGGTAGGTGGGCAGACATGTGTTTCCACAAGTGTGTTAGGATCTGAAGGGCGAGCCCACGGAATTCCTCCCCAGCCCGCATGTGTGTGCTGAACTTGGAAGCCCTGCAGTGACTGTCTAGCAGGCAAGTCTGGAAGGCCAAAGGCCCTTGGAATCATTTGCATCCTGAGCCCTTTGGTGCAGGGCCAGATCGGAAGTGCGTGCGGGGCTTCGTCATGGGGAATTCCCGGAGAAAAGTGTCGGTGGGGGGATGTCGGGAGTGGGAGTGAGCACGCCCTGGGACGCCTCAGCCAATGAGGAGCTTGCGCGTGCGGGGGTGGGGCTGTGGGAAAGCCATGAAAGGCCCGAGGGGGCGGGGCCCAGGCCCTTTCTCAGAGAAGCACCCTCTGAGGGAAGGAGGCTTCGTTGTGCAGAGGCAGGTAGGAGATGGAAAGACGCGTGGGCCTTGTTTGCAGAGACCCGGGGGCTGCTTCTGCGCACGGGGGAGGTGCATGTCCGTCTCCCTTCAACGTCCTCCCCGGAGGGCAAGGTTGTCGGCCCAGCGCCGCTGGTGCGGATGCCCTTCGGGAACCCTGTGTCCGTGAGGGGCCGTCGCCGGTGGTCGGGCGGCCCCAGCGGGGTGACTTGGCTCCTGGGTCAGCAGGGCTGGCGCCTGGCCACCAAGTCGCCCTGAGTTGCAGGGGGCCGTGGGGGGTCGGGGCTGGGCTTCAGAATCTGGGGAACACCTGCCACGTGAATGCAGCGCTGCAGTGTCTGAGCCACACGCCGCCCCTGGCCGGCTGGATGGTGTCCCAGCAGCACGCCACCCTCTGTCCGGCCAGCACCTCCTGCACGCTCTGTGCCGTGCGAGCTCACTGGACCCGAGCCCTCCTTCACCCGGGAGAGGTGATCTGGCCCCGCAAGCACCTGCTGGCGGGCTTCCACAGACACCAGCAGGACGATGCCCACGAGTTTCTGATATTCACTCTGAATGCCATGCAGCAAGGGTGCTTGAGTGCATCGCAGCCGGCGGGCCATCCCTCCGAGGACACCACCCTCATCCGGCAGATCTTCGGCGGGACTTGGAGGTCTCAGATCCAGTGTGTCCACCGCCTCGGAGTCTCGGACACGTTTGCCCCTTATCTGGACATCAGCCTGGATATCACGGCGGCTCAGAGTGTGGAACAAGCTCTGAGAGAGCTGGTGAAGCCCGAGAAGCTGGACGCTGAAAACGCCTATGACTGTGGCGTTTGTCTCCGGAAGGTGCCTGCCACCAAGAGGTTGACTTTGCACAGCACGTCCCAGGTCCTGGGGCTGGTGCTGAAGCGGTTGACACAGGTGAGCGGGGCCAAAAGGGCTCAGGAAGTGCGCTATCCCCAGTGCCTCGGCCTGCAGCCCTACACGTCTGAGCGGAAGGCAGGGCCACTGGGCTACGTGCTCTATGCCGTGCTGGTGCACTCCGAGTGGAGCTGTGAGCGAGGACACTACTTTTCTTACGTGCGAGCGGGCAACAGCCAGTGGTATAAGATGGACGATGCCAAGGTGAGCGCCTGTGACGAGAGTGCTGCCCTGAGCCAGAGCGCCTACGTGCTCTTCTACTCCCGGGAGGGTGCGTGGCAAGGGGGTGCTGGGGGAGGGGCAGCGGCCCCCCTCACGGCTGACCCCACACACCCCGGGGAGCCTGACCCCGCCGGCCCCGGGGAGCCTGCGGGAGTCGCCAGCCGCAGAGCTCCTGGGTCGCAGGTGTCCACGGGGGACACAGAGGTCGAAGGAATCAGCTTAGAGCAGTGGAGACGCCTCCAAGAGCAGAAGCGGCCGAAGCCGACCTTCGACCTCCGGAAGACCCAGTCAGCCCTGCCTGCCGGCGCAGTCGTGATTCACCAGTCCAACCACGGAGGAGGGAGACACGGCAAGCTGCCTGAACAGGAGCATGACCGGCTCGGCCATTCCAGCATGGACAGCCCGCCTCCGGGCCTCACGAGCGTTGGCAACGGCCCTTATGCCAGCGGGAGGGCCCGAGCGACCAAGAGGAAGAACAAGAAGCCGCGGCCATCTCTGGGGCTGTGGCTCTGAGGTAGGCTCTGAGGCACATGCGTGAAGACGCCCAGGCACACTCTGCGTGCGGCACGCCCTGTGTGACCCACCAAGTGTTCCGGCGAGGAGCGAGTTCCTCTCGGCGGTGTGGCTGGTGCAGCCTCCTGGAAAAAGGCGGGGCCTGCAGTGTGCCCGGGGCCACGGTGTTCACCTGGATCGCGCTGAGCAGCCGAGCTCTCGAGGGCTGGCTCTGCTGGGAAGTTCCTGGAGAGCATGGGGTGCGTGACCGGGTCTGAGCACGATCCGAGGGCCTCACTCTTCTGCGGGGGTGGGAGAGTCCTCTCTGGACGGGACTTTGGGTGTGGGTTTGCCTTTCTTTCCCCGTCTGCATTCTCTGGCCGCACCGCTGGCCTCTGGTGAGTGATGCGGCAGGGAGACGCCTCCCAGTACGCCCACAGCCAACGGAGCAAGGAGACGATCTCCTGAGCCCTCCGGGGTGCAGGGAGGAGCGGGTGCAGGTCCGTGAATCATCTCCTTCTGGCCGGTCAGGCTCTCGATAACGCCCCACACGTCGAGCAGGGTCCGGGGAGAAGATGGGCGACCAGGCTCTATATGTGGAATGTCCTTGGGAGGTGTAGTGCTACTTGGGAAAGGGACCTCCGGCAGGAATGACGCAGGGATGTGTTCGTCACCGGCAGGACGCTCGTGCCAGAGTTGCCTGGGCTCCATTTCCAGTGCAAGGAGTCTGCTGCAGAACCTCCAAGTGCCAAACGGGACAAGTGATTCACCGTGCCACGAGCACCAGCACCAGCACCACCGGCACCAACACGAAGGCCAAGGGGAGAAAGGCGACCCATGGAGTCCCAAAGAAACTTCTCCACCAGCATGGCACAGGGGCCTAAGTGGAGATGGGTCATGCAACCATTGCTTTCTGAAAGCAAAGGTCCTCCCCGCACTGAGGAAAGACCCAAGCCCGCCCTAGATTGTGAGAGCAAGACAACTGGACATCCGACTCTGCCCATCCTACCTGTCAGTCAGTTGTCTCGTCCAGCTTGGCCCCGGACCAAAGCGGGTGGACGCCATGAGACGCGGCCGGCCTCTGAAGTGTCTGGGGCGGTGGGGAAACTCTCCTCTCCTAGCTGCTTTCCCGCCTGCCTCGTGATCCCGTGACCTGGTGGAGGGGCGCCCGAGGACCCTTATCAATCCCCTCTTGCGGTTTCTTTCTTTCTCTTGGTTGCCGGCTTCAAACCCAAAACGGTGGGCCTGGAATTAGCGATTTAGCATCTCGGACCTAGAGGGACAAGTGTGGCTCCTGACCGCGCTAGTCGGCTTGGCAAGGAACAGAGAACGTTCCGCTGGCTTTTTCCCCCCGCACGGTTACCTACAAAGCACCGTGCCCACCACACGCAGAGAGGAAAAAGAATGATGAGCAGTACCTTCGCCCAAGAACACAAACAAGCGTGCCCTGGACGAGGAAGTCGAGCCACCCACAGGCCGCCCTCAGTATCACCACCAGTCTTCCTCTGCCCCATCGCCTCAAATGAACTTACTCCTTGCCCCATCTACACCCTCTGAAGAAGAAGACGAAGAAGAAGAAGAAGGAGCAGAAGAAGGAGAAGGAGAAGGAGGTGAAGAAGTTGAAGAAGGAGAAGAACAGTGATTGGAATGGCGTGGCAGAGGGAAGGGGAATGTCGCCTGATGCTGGGGGAAATCCGTTGAAAAGAGAGACAAATACTGGCTGATCTGCCTTCTCTGTGCCATAGGAAGGAGGCAAAAGGACAGCAAGTGTGTGAGCACGTGCGTCATAAAGCACAAAGCAGTGGGGTCCTGGGATGGGATGGGGCAGCGGGAGGTGGGAGGGGTGCAATAGGCTAAGGAAGAAAGCGGGGTCAGGACCGTCTTTTCCTAGTAAGGATCAACGGAATCACCACATCAGCTATGGCAAACCCATGGACTGTGGAACGCCCGTAGTGTTGGAAGGCAAGCACAATATCCAGGTCGGCAGAGCAAACAAACATACATGTCACACGCCAAGAAGGAAACCAACAGTCATCCTCCTCCAGGAGGGAAATCTCTTTATACCTTACGTTATAGTGCGTTTTGAGCCCCTACATTGGAAAGATGACTCTAGAAGTCAACTAGTGTAATTAAGGTAGAAACAGAGAATAATAACAAGAAAAAAAAAATAAATAAATAAAATGAACAGAAAATACAAAAAAAATAAAAATAAAAAAAATAAAAAATGAACGAATACCCCCCCCGAAAAAAGAAAGAAATAATAAACAAGACAACTAAGGTTGAAAAGGAGCTGAAGAAATGAATCCAAAGTTTCAGCGAGCCTGTGTCTTTCTGAAGGAGCTCGCCTTGGAACATGACCTCCGGCCCTGAAGGGAGAAAAGCATATGTGCTACAGTCGCGGCATGTTTTGGTGGCAGGACCCTGATCGCTAGAAGAGTGGCTCATGAGAAAGCACAGAAATTGGAGTGGACCTCAGTCGGGAGCAAAGTTGAGGCAAGGGTTTCTTGTTGTCCGGGGTGGGGTTGTCCTCAGGCAGGGGACTGGGGTGGGGAGAGCCCTCAAGGGGAGAGGGTAGGTGGGCAGACATGTGTTTCCACAAGCGTGTTAGGATCTGAAGGGCGAGCCCACGGAATTCCTCCCCAGCCCGCATGTGTGTGCTGAACTTGGAAGCCCTGCAGTGACTGTCTAGCAGGCAAGTCTGGAAGGCCAAAGGCCCTTGGAATCATTTGCATCCTGAGCCCTTTGGTGCAGGGCCAGATCGGAAGTGCGTGCGGGGCTTCGTCATGGGGAATTCCCGGAGAAAAGTGTCGGTGGTGGGATGTCGGGAGTGGGAGTGAGCACGCCCTGGGACGCCTCAGCCAATGAGGAGCTTGCGCGTGCGGGGGTGGGGCTGTGGGAAAGCCATGAAAGGCCCGAGGGGGCGGGGCCCAGGCCCTTTCTCAGAGAAGCACCCTCTGAGGGAAGGAGGCTTCGTTGTGCAGAGGCAGGTAGGAGATGGAAAGACGCGTGGGCCTTGTTTGCAGAGACCCGGGGGCTGCTTCTGCGCACGGGGGAGGTGCATGTCCGTCTCCCTTCAACGTCCTCCCCGGAGGGCAAGGTTGTCGGCCCAGCGCCGCTGGTGCGGATGCCCTTCGGGAACCCTGTGTCCGTGAGGGGCCGTCGCCGGTGGTCGGGCGGCCCCAGCGGGGTGACTTGGCTCCTGGGTCAGCAGGGCTGGCGCCTGGCCACCAAGTCGCCCTGAGTTGCAGGGGGCCGTGGGGGGTCGGGGCTGGGCTTCAGAATCTGGGGAACACCTGCCACGTGAATGCAGCGCTGCAGTGTCTGAGCCACACGCCGCCCCTGGCCGGCTGGATGGTGTCCCAGCAGCACGCCACCCTCTGTCCGGCCAGCACCTCCTGCACGCTCTGTGCCGTGCGAGCTCACTGGACCCGAGCCCTCCTTCACCCGGGAGAGGTGATCTGGCCCCGCAAGCACCTGCTGGCGGGCTTCCACAGACACCAGCAGGACGATGCCCACGAGTTTCTGATATTCACTCTGAATGCCATGCAGCAAGGGTGCTTGAGTGCATCGCAGCCGGCGGGCCATCCCTCCGAGGACACCACCCTCATCCGGCAGATCTTCGGCGGGACTTGGAGGTCTCAGATCCAGTGTGTCCACCGCCTCGGAGTCTCGGACACGTTTGCCCCTTATCTGGACATCAGCCTGGATATCACGGCGGCTCAGAGTGTGGAACAAGCTCTGAGAGAGCTGGTGAAGCCCGAGAAGCTGGACGCTGAAAACGCCTATGACTGTGGCGTTTGTCTCCGGAAGGTGCCTGCCACCAAGAGGTTGACTTTGCACAGCACGTCCCAGGTCCTGGGGCTGGTGCTGAAGCGGTTGACACAGGTGAGCGGGGCCAAAAGGGCTCAGGAAGTGCGCTATCCCCAGTGCCTCGGCCTGCAGCCCTACACGTCTGAGCGGAAGGCAGGGCCACTGGGCTACGTGCTCTATGCCGTGCTGGTGCACTCCGAGTGGAGCTGTGAGCGAGGACACTACTTTTCTTACGTGCGAGCGGGCAACAGCCAGTGGTATAAGATGGACGATGCCAAGGTGAGCGCCTGTGACGAGAGTGCTGCCCTGAGCCAGAGCGCCTACGTGCTCTTCTACTCCCGGGAGGGTGCGTGGCAAGGGGGTGCTGGGGGAGGGGCAGCGGCCCCCCTCACGGCTGACCCCACACACCCCGGGGAGCCTGACCCCGCCGGCCCCGGGGAGCCTGCGGGAGTCGCCAGCCGCAGAGCTCCTGGGTCGCAGGTGTCCACGGGGGACACAGAGGTCGAAGGAATCAGCTTAGAGCAGTGGAGACGCCTCCAAGAGCAGAAGCGGCCGAAGCCGACCTTCGACCTCCGGAAGACCCAGTCAGCCCTGCCTGCCGGCGCAGTCGTGATTCACCAGTCCAACCACGGAGGAGGGAGACACGGCAAGCTGCCTGAACAGGAGCATGACCGGCTCGGCCATTCCAGCATGGACAGCCCGCCTCCGGGCCTCACGAGCGTTGGCAACGGCCCTTATGCCAGCGGGAGGGCCCGAGCGACCAAGAGGAAGAACAAGAAGCCGCGGCCATCTCTGGGGCTGTGGCTCTGAGGTAGGCTCTGAGGCACATGCGTGAAGACGCCCAGGCACACTCTGCGTGCGGCACGCCCTGTGTGACCCACCAAGTGTTCCGGCGAGGAGCGAGTTCCTCTCGGCGGTGTGGCTGGTGCAGCCTCCTGGAAAAAGGCGGGGCCTGCAGTGTGCCCGGGGCCACGGTGTTCACCTGGATCGCGCTGAGCAGCCGAGCTCTCGAGGGCTGGCTCTGCTGGGAAGTTCCTGGAGAGCATGGGGTGCGTGACCGGGTCTGAGCACGATCCGAGGGCCTCACTCTTCTGCGGGGGTGGGAGAGTCCTCTCTGGACGGGACTTTGGGTGTGGGTTTGCCTTTCTTTCCCCGTCTGCATTCTCTGGCCGCACCGCTGGCCTCTGGTGAGTGATGCGGCAGGGAGACGCCTCCCAGTACGCCCACAGCCAACGGAGCAAGGAGACGATCTCCTGAGCCCTCCGGGGTGCAGGGAGGAGCGGGTGCAGGTCCGTGAATCATCTCCTTCTGGCCGGTCAGGCTCTCGATAACGCCCCACACGTCGAGCAGGGTCCGGGGAGAAGATGGGCGACCAGGCTCTATATGTGGAATGTCCTTGGGAGGTGTAGTGCTACTTGGGAAAGGGACCTCCGGCAGGAATGACGCAGGGATGTGTTCGTCACCGGCAGGACGCTCGTGCCAGAGTTGCCTGGGCTCCATTTCCAGTGCAAGGAGTCTGCTGCAGAACCTCCAAGTGCCAAACGGGACAAGTGATTCACCGTGCCACGAGCACCAGCACCAGCACCACCGGCACCAACACGAAGGCCAAGGGGAGAAAGGCGACCCATGGAGTCCCAAAGAAACTTCTCCACCAGCATGGCACAGGGGCCTAAGTGGAGATGGGTCATGCAACCATTGCTTTCTGAAAGCAAAGGTCCTCCCCGCACTGAGGAAAGACCCAAGCCCGCCCTAGATTGTGAGAGCAAGACAACTGGACATCCGACTCTGCCCATCCTACCTGTCAGTCAGTTGTCTCGTCCAGCTTGGCCCCGGACCAAAGCGGGTGGACGCCATGAGACGCGGCCGGCCTCTGAAGTGTCTGGGGCGGTGGGGAAACTCTCCTCTCCTAGCTGCTTTCCCGCCTGCCTCGTGATCCCGTGACCTGGTGGAGGGGCGCCCGAGGACCCTTATCAATCCCCTCTTGCGGTTTCTTTCTTTCTCTTGGTTGCCGGCTTCAAACCCAAAACGGTGGGCCTGGAATTAGCGATTTAGCATCTCGGACCTAGAGGGACAAGTGTGGCTCCTGACCGCGCTAGTCGGCTTGGCAAGGAACAGAGAACGTTCCGCTGGCTTTTTCCCCCCGCACGGTTACCTACAAAGCACCGTGCCCACCACACGCAGAGAGGAAAAAGAATGATGAGCAGTACCTTCGCCCAAGAACACAAACAAGCGTGCCCTGGACGAGGAAGTCGAGCCACCCACAGGCCGCCCTCAGTATCACCACCAGTCTTCCTCTGCCCCATCGCCTCAAATGAACTTACTCCTTGCCCCATCTACACCCTCTGAAGAAGAAGACGAAGAAGAAGAAGAAGGAGCAGAAGAAGGAGAAGGAGAAGGAGGTGAAGAAGTTGAAGAAGGAGAAGAACAGTGATTGGAATGGCGTGGCAGAGGGAAGGGGAATGTCGCCTGATGCTGGGGGAAATCCGTTGAAAAGAGAGACAAATACTGGCTGATCTGCCTTCTCTGTGCCATAGGAAGGAGGCAAAAGGACAGCAAGTGTGTGAGCACGTGCGTCATAAAGCACAAAGCAGTGGGGTCCTGGGATGGGATGGGGCAGCGGGAGGTGGGAGGGGTGCAATAGGCTAAGGAAGAAAGCGGGGTCAGGACCGTCTTTTCCTAGTAAGGATCAACGGAATCACCACATCAGCTATGGCAAACCCATGGACTGTGGAACGCCCGTAGTGTTGGAAGGCAAGCACAATATCCAGGTCGGCAGAGCAAACAAACATACATGTCACACGCCAAGAAGGAAACCAACAGTCATCCTCCTCCAGGAGGGAAATCTCTTTATACCTTACGTTATAGTGCGTTTTGAGCCCCTACATTGGAAAGATGACTCTAGAAGTCAACTAGTGTAATTAAGGTAGAAACAGAGAATAATAACAAGAAAAAAAAAATAAATAAATAAAATGAACAGAAAATACAAAAAAAATAAAAATAAAAAAAATAAAAAATGAACGAATACCCCCCCCGAAAAAAGAAAGAAATAATAAACAAGACAACTAAGGTTGAAAAGGAGCTGAAGAAATGAATCCAAAGTTTCAGCGAGCCTGTGTCTTTCTGAAGGAGCTCGCCTTGGAACATGACCTCCGGCCCTGAAGGGAGAAAAGCATATGTGCTACAGTCGCGGCATGTTTTGGTGGCAGGACCCTGATCGCTAGAAGAGTGGCTCATGAGAAAGCACAGAAATTGGAGTGGACCTCAGTCGGGAGCAAAGTTGAGGCAAGGGTTTCTTGTTGTCCGGGGTGGGGTTGTCCTCAGGCAGGGGACTGGGGTGGGGAGAGCCCTCAAGGGGAGAGGGTAGGTGGGCAGACATGTGTTTCCACAAGCGTGTTAGGATCTGAAGGGCGAGCCCACGGAATTCCTCCCCAGCCCGCATGTGTGTGCTGAACTTGGAAGCCCTGCAGTGACTGTCTAGCAGGCAAGTCTGGAAGGCCAAAGGCCCTTGGAATCATTTGCATCCTGAGCCCTTTGGTGCAGGGCCAGATCGGAAGTGCGTGCGGGGCTTCGTCATGGGGAATTCCCGGAGAAAAGTGTCGGTGGTGGGATGTCGGGAGTGGGAGTGAGCACGCCCTGGGACGCCTCAGCCAATGAGGAGCTTGCGCGTGCGGGGGTGGGGCTGTGGGAAAGCCATGAAAGGCCCGAGGGGGCGGGGCCCAGGCCCTTTCTCAGAGAAGCACCCTCTGAGGGAAGGAGGCTTCGTTGTGCAGAGGCAGGTAGGAGATGGAAAGACGCGTGGGCCTTGTTTGCAGAGACCCGGGGGCTGCTTCTGCGCACGGGGGAGGTGCATGTCCGTCTCCCTTCAACGTCCTCCCCGGAGGGCAAGGTTGTCGGCCCAGCGCCGCTGGTGCGGATGCCCTTCGGGAACCCTGTGTCCGTGAGGGGCCGTCGCCGGTGGTCGGGCGGCCCCAGCGGGGTGACTTGGCTCCTGGGTCAGCAGGGCTGGCGCCTGGCCACCAAGTCGCCCTGAGTTGCAGGGGGCCGTGGGGGGTCGGGGCTGGGCTTCAGAATCTGGGGAACACCTGCCACGTGAATGCAGCGCTGCAGTGTCTGAGCCACACGCCGCCCCTGGCCGGCTGGATGGTGTCCCAGCAGCACGCCACCCTCTGTCCGGCCAGCACCTCCTGCACGCTCTGTGCCGTGCGAGCTCACTGGACCCGAGCCCTCCTTCACCCGGGAGAGGTGATCTGGCCCCGCAAGCACCTGCTGGCGGGCTTCCACAGACACCAGCAGGACGATGCCCACGAGTTTCTGATATTCACTCTGAATGCCATGCAGCAAGGGTGCTTGAGTGCATCGCAGCCGGCGGGCCATCCCTCCGAGGACACCACCCTCATCCGGCAGATCTTCGGCGGGACTTGGAGGTCTCAGATGCAGTGTGTCCACCGCCTCGGAGTCTCGGACACGTTTGCCCCTTATCTGGACATCAGCCTGGATATCACGGCGGCTCAGAGTGTGGAACAAGCTCTGAGAGAGCTGGTGAAGCCCGAGAAGCTGGACGCTGAAAACGCCTATGACTGTGGCGTTTGTCTCCGGAAGGTGCCTGCCACCAAGAGGTTGACTTTGCACAGCACGTCCCAGGTCCTGGGGCTGGTGCTGAAGCGGTTGACACAGGTGAGCGGGGCCAAAAGGGCTCAGGAAGTGCGCTATCCCCAGTGCCTCGGCCTGCAGCCCTACACGTCTGAGCGGAAGGCAGGGCCACTGGGCTACGTGCTCTATGCCGTGCTGGTGCACTCCGAGTGGAGCTGTGAGCGAGGACACTACTTTTCTTACGTGCGAGCGGGCAACAGCCAGTGGTATAAGATGGACGATGCCAAGGTGAGCGCCTGTGACGAGAGTGCTGCCCTGAGCCAGAGCGCCTACGTGCTCTTCTACTCCCGGGAGGGTGCGTGGCAAGGGGGTGCTGGGGGAGGGGCAGCGGCCCCCCTCACGGCTGACCCCACACACGCCGGGGAGCCTGACCCCGCCGGCCCCGGGGAGCCTGCGGGAGTCGCCAGCCGCAGAGCTCCTGGGTCGCAGGTGTCCACGGGGGACACAGAGGTCGAAGGAATCAGCTTAGAGCAGTGGAGACGCCTCCAAGAGCAGAAGCGGCCGAAGCCGACCTTCGACCTCCGGAAGACCCAGTCAGCCCTGCCTGCCGGCGCAGTCGTGATTCACCAGTCCAACCACGGAGGAGGGAGACACGGCAAGCTGCCTGAACAGGAGCATGACCGGCTCGGCCATTCCAGCATGGACAGCCCGCCTCCGGGCCTCACGAGCGTTGGCAACGGCCCTTATGCCAGCGGGAGGGCCCGAGCGACCAAGAGGAAGAACAAGAAGCCGCGGCCATCTCTGGGGCTGTGGCTCTGAGGTAGGCTCTGAGGCACATGCGTGAAGACGCCCAGGCACACTCTGCGTGCGGCACGCCCTGTGTGACCCACCAAGTGTTCCGGCGAGGAGCGAGTTCCTCTCGGCGGTGTGGCTGGTGCAGCCTCCTGGAAAAAGGCGGGGCCTGCAGTGTGCCCGGGGCCACGGTGTTCACCTGGATCGCGCTGAGCAGCCGAGCTCTCGAGGGCTGGCTCTGCTGGGAAGTTCCTGGAGAGCATGGGGTGCGTGACCGGGTCTGAGCACGATCCGAGGGCCTCACTCTTCTGCGGGGGTGGGAGAGTCCTCTCTGGACGGGACTTTGGGTGTGGGTTTGCCTTTCTTTCCCCGTCTGCATTCTCTGGCCGCACCGCTGGCCTCTGGTGAGTGATGCGGCAGGGAGACGCCTCCCAGTACGCCCACAGCCAACGGAGCAAGGAGACGATCTCCTGAGCCCTCCGGGGTGCAGGGAGGAGCGGGTGCAGGTCCGTGAATCATCTCCTTCTGGCCGGTCAGGCTCTCGATAACGCCCCACACGTCGAGCAGGGTCCGGGGAGAAGATGGGCGACCAGGCTCTATATGTGGAATGTCCTTGGGAGGTGTAGTGCTACTTGGGAAAGGGACCTCCGGCAGGAATGACGCAGGGATGTGTTCGTCACCGGCAGGACGCTCGTGCCAGAGTTGCCTGGGCTCCATTTCCAGTGCAAGGAGTCTGCTGCAGAACCTCCAAGTGCCAAACGGGACAAGTGATTCACCGTGCCACGAGCACCAGCACCAGCACCACCGGCACCAACACGAAGGCCAAGGGGAGAAAGGCGACCCATGGAGTCCCAAAGAAACTTCTCCACCAGCATGGCACAGGGGCCTAAGTGGAGATGGGTCATGCAACCATTGCTTTCTGAAAGCAAAGGTCCTCCCCGCACTGAGGAAAGACCCAAGCCCGCCCTAGATTGTGAGAGCAAGACAACTGGACATCCGACTCTGCCCATCCTACCTGTCAGTCAGTTGTCTCGTCCAGCTTGGCCCCGGACCAAAGCGGGTGGACGCCATGAGACGCGGCCGGCCTCTGAAGTGTCTGGGGCGGTGGGGAAACTCTCCTCTCCTAGCTGCTTTCCCGCCTGCCTCGTGATCCCGTGACCTGGTGGAGGGGCGCCCGAGGACCCTTATCAATCCCCTCTTGCGGTTTCTTTCTTTCTCTTGGTTGCCGGCTTCAAACCCAAAACGGTGGGCCTGGAATTAGCGATTTAGCATCTCGGACCTAGAGGGACAAGTGTGGCTCCTGACCGCGCTAGTCGGCTTGGCAAGGAACAGAGAACGTTCCGCTGGCTTTTTCCCCCCGCACGGTTACCTACAAAGCACCGTGCCCACCACACGCAGAGAGGAAAAAGAATGATGAGCAGTACCTTCGCCCAAGAACACAAACAAGCGTGCCCTGGACGAGGAAGTCGAGCCACCCACAGGCCGCCCTCAGTATCACCACCAGTCTTCCTCTGCCCCATCGCCTCAAATGAACTTACTCCTTGCCCCATCTACACCCTCTGAAGAAGAAGACGAAGAAGAAGAAGAAGGAGCAGAAGAAGGAGAAGGAGAAGGAGGTGAAGAAGTTGAAGAAGGAGAAGAACAGTGATTGGAATGGCGTGGCAGAGGGAAGGGGAATGTCGCCTGATGCTGGGGGAAATCCGTTGAAAAGAGAGACAAATACTGGCTGATCTGCCTTCTCTGTGCCATAGGAAGGAGGCAAAAGGACAGCAAGTGTGTGAGCACGTGCGTCATAAAGCACAAAGCAGTGGGGTCCTGGGATGGGATGGGGCAGCGGGAGGTGGGAGGGGTGCAATAGGCTAAGGAAGAAAGCGGGGTCAGGACCGTCTTTTCCTAGTAAGGATCAACGGAATCACCACATCAGCTATGGCAAACCCATGGACTGTGGAACGCCCGTAGTGTTGGAAGGCAAGCACAATATCCAGGTCGGCAGAGCAAACAAACATACATGTCACACGCCAAGAAGGAAACCAACAGTCATCCTCCTCCAGGAGGGAAATCTCTTTATACCTTACGTTATAGTGCGTTTTGAGCCCCTACATTGGAAAGATGACTCTAGAAGTCAACTAGTGTAATTAAGGTAGAAACAGAGAATAATAACAAGAAAAAAAAAATAAATAAATAAAATGAACAGAAAATACAAAAAAAATAAAAATAAAAAAAATAAAAAATGAACGAATACCCCCCCCGAAAAAAGAAAGAAATAATAAACAAGACAACTAAGGTTGAAAAGGAGCTGAAGAAATGAATCCAAAGTTTCAGCGAGCCTGTGTCTTTCTGAAGGAGCTCGCCTTGGAACATGACCTCCGGCCCTGAAGGGAGAAAAGCATATGTGCTACAGTCGCGGCATGTTTTGGTGGCAGGACCCTGATCGCTAGAAGAGTGGCTCATGAGAAAGCACAGAAATTGGAGTGGACCTCAGTCGGGAGCAAAGTTGAGGCAAGGGTTTCTTGTTGTCCGGGGTGGGGTTGTCCTCAGGCAGGGGACTGGGGTGGGGAGAGCCCTCAAGGGGAGAGGGTAGGTGGGCAGACATGTGTTTCCACAAGCGTGTTAGGATCTGAAGGGCGAGCCCACGGAATTCCTCCCCAGCCCGCATGTGTGTGCTGAACTTGGAAGCCCTGCAGTGACTGTCTAGCAGGCAAGTCTGGAAGGCCAAAGGCCCTTGGAATCATTTGCATCCTGAGCCCTTTGGTGCAGGGCCAGATCGGAAGTGCGTGCGGGGCTTCGTCATGGGGAATTCCCGGAGAAAAGTGTCGGTGGTGGGATGTCGGGAGTGGGAGTGAGCACGCCCTGGGACGCCTCAGCCAATGAGGAGCTTGCGCGTGCGGGGGTGGGGCTGTGGGAAAGCCATGAAAGGCCCGAGGGGGCGGGGCCCAGGCCCTTTCTCAGAGAAGCACCCTCTGAGGGAAGGAGGCTTCGTTGTGCAGAGGCAGGTAGGAGATGGAAAGACGCGTGGGCCTTGTTTGCAGAGACCCGGGGGCTGCTTCTGCGCACGGGGGAGGTGCATGTCCGTCTCCCTTCAACGTCTTCCCCGGAGGGCAAGGTTGTCGGCCCAGCGCCGCTGGTGCGGATGCCCTTCGGGAACCCTGTGTCCGTGAGGGGCCGTCGCCGGTGGTCGGGCGGCCCCAGCGGGGTGACTTGGCTCCTGGGTCAGCAGGGCTGGCGCCTGGCCACCAAGTCGCCCTGAGTTGCAGGGGGCCGTGGGGGGTCGGGGCTGGGCTTCAGAATCTGGGGAACACCTGCCACGTGAATGCAGCGCTGCAGTGTCTGAGCCACACGCCGCCCCTGGCCGGCTGGATGGTGTCCCAGCAGCACGCCACCCTCTGTCCGGCCAGCACCTCCTGCACGCTCTGTGCCGTGCGAGCTCACTGGACCCGAGCCCTCCTTCACCCGGGAGAGGTGATCTGGCCCCGCAAGCACCTGCTGGCGGGCTTCCACAGACACCAGCAGGACGATGCCCACGAGTTTCTGATATTCACTCTGAATGCCATGCAGCAAGGGTGCTTGAGTGCATCGCAGCCATCGGGCCATCCCTCCGAGGACACCACCCTCATCCGGCAGATCTTCGGCGGGACTTGGAGGTCTCAGATCCAGTGTGTCCACCGCCTCGGAGTCTCGGACACGTTTGCCCCTTATCTGGACATCAGCCTGGATATCACGGCGGCTCAGAGTGTGGAACAAGCTCTGAGAGAGCTGGTGAAGCCCGAGAAGCTGGACGCTGAAAACGCCTATGACTGTGGCGTTTGTCTCCGGAAGGTGCCTGCCACCAAGAGGTTGACTTTGCACAGCACGTCCCAGGTCCTGGGGCTGGTGCTGAAGCGGTTGACACAGGTGAGCGGGGCCAAAAGGGCTCAGGAAGTGCGCTATCCCCAGTGCCTCGGCCTGCAGCCCTACACGTCTGAGCGGAAGGCAGGGCCACTGGGCTACGTGCTCTATGCCGTGCTGGTGCACTCCGGGTGGAGCTGTGAGCGAGGACACTACTTTTCTTACGTGCGAGCGGGCAACAGCCAGTGGTATAAGATGGACGATGCCAAGGTGAGCGCCTGTGACGAGAGTGCTGCCCTGAGCCAGAGCGCCTACGTGCTCTTCTACTCCCGGGAGGGTGCGTGGCAAGGGGGTGCTGGGGGAGGGGCAGCGGCCCCCCTCACGGCTGACCCCACACACGCCGGGGAGCCTGACCCCGCCGGCCCCGGGGAGCCTGCGGGAGTCGCCAGCCGCAGAGCTCCTGGGTCGCAGGTGTCCACGGGGGACACAGAGGTCGAAGGAATCAGAGCAGTGGAGACGCCTCCAAGAGCAGAAGCGGCCGAAGCCGACCTTCGACCTCCGGAAGACCCAGTCAGCCCTGCCTGCCGGCGCAGTCGTGATTCACCAGTCCAACCACGGAGGAGGGAGACACGGCAAGCTGCCTGAACAGGAGCATGACCGGCTCGGCCATTCCAGCATGGACAGCCCGCCTCCGGGCCTCACGAGCGTTGGCAACGGCCCTTATGCCAGCGGGAGGGCCCGAGCGACCAAGAGGAAGAACAAGAAGCCGCGGCCATCTCTGGGGCTGTGGCTCTGAGGTAGGCTCTGAGGCACATGCGTGAAGACGCCCAGGCACACTCTGCGTGCGGCACGCCCTGTGTGACCCACCAAGTGTTCCGGCGAGGAGCGAGTTCCTCTCGGCGGTGTGGCTGGTGCAGCCTCCTGGAAAAAGGCGGGGCCTGCAGTGTGCCCGGGGCCACGGTGTTCACCTGGATCGCGCTGAGCAGCCGAGCTCTCGAGGGCTGGCTCTGCTGGGAAGTTCCTGGAGAGCATGGGGTGCGTGACCGGGTCTGAGCACGATCCGAGGGCCTCACTCTTCTGCGGGGGTGGGAGAGTCCTCTCTGGACGGGACTTTGGGTGTGGGTTTGCCTTTCTTTCCCCGTCTGCATTCTCTGGCCGCACCGCTGGCCTCTGGTGAGTGATGCGGCAGGGAGACGCCTCCCAGTACGCCCACAGCCAACGGAGCAAGGAGACGATCTCCTGAGCCCTCCGGGGTGCAGGGAGGAGCGGGTGCAGGTCCGTGAATCATCTCCTTCTGGCCGGTCAGGCTCTCGATAACGCCCCACACGTCGAGCAGGGTCCGGGGAGAAGATGGGCGACCAGGCTCTATATGTGGAATGTCCTTGGGAGGTGTAGTGCTACTTGGGAAAGGGACCTCCGGCAGGAATGACGCAGGGATGTGTTCGTCACCGGCAGGACGCTCGTGCCAGAGTTGCCTGGGCTCCATTTCCAGTGCAAGGACTCTGCTGCAGAACCTCCAAGTGCCAAACGGGACAAGTGATTCACCGTGCCACGAGCACCAGCACCAGCACCACCGGCACCAACACGAAGGCCAAGGGGAGAAAGGCGACCCATGGAGTCCCAAAGAAACTTCTCCACCAGCATGGCACAGGGGCCCAAGTGGAGATGGGTCATGCAACCATTGCTTTCTGAAAGCAAAGGTCCTCCCCGCACTGAGGAAAGACCCAAGCCCGCCCTAGATTGTGAGAGCAAGACAACTGGACATCCGACTCTGCCCATCCTACCTGTCAGTCAGTTGTCTCGTCCAGCTTGGCCCCGGACCAAAGCGGGTGGACGCCATGAGACGCGGCCGGCCTCTGAAGTGTCTGGGGCGGTGGGGAAACTCTCCTCTCCTAGCTGCTTTCCCGCCTGCCTCGTGATCCCGTGACCTGGTGGAGGGGCGCCCGAGGACCCTTATCAATCCCCTCTTGCGGTTTCTTTCTTTCTCTTGGTTGCCGGCTTCAAACCCAAAACGGTGGGCCTGGAATTAGCGATTTAGCATCTCGGACCTAGAGGGACAAGTGTGGCTCCTGACCGCGCTAGTCGGCTTGGCAAGGAACAGAGAACGTTCCGCTGGCTTTTTCCCCCCGCACGGTTACCTACAAAGCACCGTGCCCACCACACGCAGAGAGGAAAAAGAATGATGAGCAGTACCTTCGCCCAAGAACACAAACAAGCGTGCCCTGGACGAGGAAGTCGAGCCACCCACAGGCCGCCCTCAGTATCACCACCAGTCTTCCTCTGCCCCATCGCCTCAAATGAACTTACTCCTTGCCCCATCTACACCCTCTGAAGAAGAAGACGAAGAAGAAGAAGAAGGAGCAGAAGAAGGAGAAGGAGAAGGAGGTGAAGAAGTTGAAGAAGGAGAAGAACAGTGATTGGAATGGCGTGGCAGAGGGAAGGGGAATGTCGCCTGATGCTGGGGGAAATCCGTTGAAAAGAGAGACAAATACTGGCTGATCTGCCTTCTCTGTGCCATAGGAAGGAGGCAAAAGGACAGCAAGTGTGTGAGCACGTGCGTCATAAAGCACAAAGCAGTGGGGTCCTGGGATGGGATGGGGCAGCGGGAGGTGGGAGGGGTGCAATAGGCTAAGGAAGAAAGCGGGGTCAGGACCGTCTTTTCCTAGTAAGGATCAACGGAATCACCACATCAGCTATGGCAAACCCATGGACTGTGGAACGCCCGTAGTGTTGGAAGGCAAGCACAATATCCAGGTCGGCAGAGCAAACAAACATACATGTCACACGCCAAGAAGGAAACCAACAGTCATCCTCCTCCAGGAGGGAAATCTCTTTATACCTTACGTTATAGTGCGTTTTGAGCCCCTACATTGGAAAGATGACTCTAGAAGTCAACTAGTGTAATTAAGGTAGAAACAGAGAATAATAACAAGAAAAAATAAATAAATAAATAAAATGAACAGAAAATACAAAAAAAATAAAAATAAAAAAAATAAAAAATGAACGAATACCCCCCCCGAAAAAAGAAAGAAATAATAAACAAGACAACTAAGGTTGAAAAGGAGCTGAAGAAATGAATCCAAAGTTTCAGCGAGCCTGTGTCTTTCTGAAGGAGCTCGCCTTGGAACATGACCTCCGGCCCTGAAGGGAGAAAAGCATATGTGCTACAGTCGCGGCATGTTTTGGTGGCAGGACCCTGATCGCTAGAAGAGTGGCTCATGAGAAAGCACAGAAATTGGAGTGGACCTCAGTCGGGAGCAAAGTTGAGGCAAGGGTTTCTTGTTGTCCGGGGTGGGGTTGTCCTCAGGCAGGGGACTGGGGTGGGGAGAGCCCTCAAGGGGAGAGGGTAGGTGGGCAGACATGTGTTTCCACAAGCGTGTTAGGATCTGAAGGGCGAGCCCACGGAATTCCTCCCCAGCCCGCATGTGTGTGCTGAACTTGGAAGCCCTGCAGTGACTGTCTAGCAGGCAAGTCTGGAAGGCCAAAGGCCCTTGGAATCATTTGCATCCTGAGCCCTTTGGTGCAGGGCCAGATCGGAAGTGCGTGCGGGGCTTCGTCATGGGGAATTCCCGGAGAAAAGTGTCGGTGGTGGGATGTCGGGAGTGGGAGTGAGCACGCCCTGGGACGCCTCAGCCAATGAGGAGCTTGCGCGTGCGGGGGTGGGGCTGTGGGAAAGCCATGAAAGGCCCGAGGGGGCGGGGCCCAGGCCCTTTCTCAGAGAAGCACCCTCTGAGGGAAGGAGGCTTCGTTGTGCAGAGGCAGGTAGGAGATGGAAAGACGCGTGGGCCTTGTTTGCAGAGACCCGGGGGCTGCTTCTGCGCACGGGGGAGGTGCATGTCCGTCTCCCTTCAACGTCTTCCCCGGAGGGCAAGGTTGTCGGCCCAGCGCCGCTGGTGCGGATGCCCTTCGGGAACCCTGTGTCCGTGAGGGGCCGTCGCCGGTGGTCGGGCGGCCCCAGCGGGGTGACTTGGCTCCTGGGTCAGCAGGGCTGGCGCCTGGCCACCAAGTCGCCCTGAGTTGCAGGGGGCCGTGGGGGGTCGGGGCTGGGCTTCAGAATCTGGGGAACACCTGCCACGTGAATGCAGCGCTGCAGTGTCTGAGCCACACGCCGCCCCTGGCCGGCTGGATGGTGTCCCAGCAGCACGCCACCCTCTGTCCGGCCAGCACCTCCTGCACGCTCTGTGCCGTGCGAGCTCACTGGACCCGAGCCCTCCTTCACCCGGGAGAGGTGATCTGGCCCCGCAAGCACCTGCTGGCGGGCTTCCACAGACACCAGCAGGACGATGCCCACGAGTTTCTGATATTCACTCTGAATGCCATGCAGCAAGGGTGCTTGAGTGCATCGCAGCCGGCGGGCCATCCCTCCGAGGACACCACCCTCATCCGGCAGATCTTCGGCGGGACTTGGAGGTCTCAGATGCAGTGTGTCCACCGCCTCGGAGTCTCGGACACGTTTGCCCCTTATCTGGACATCAGCCTGGACATCACGGCGGCTCAGAGTGTGGAACAAGCTCTGAGAGAGCTGGTGAAGCCCGAGAAGCTGGACGCTGAAAACGCCTATGACTGTGGCGTTTGTCTCCGGAAGGTGCCTGCCACCAAGAGGTTGACTTTGCACAGCACGTCCCAGGTCCTGGGGCTGGTGCTGAAGCGGTTGACACAGGTGAGCGGGGCCAAAAGGGCTCAGGAAGTGCGCTATCCCCAGTGCCTCGGCCTGCAGCCCTACACGTCTGAGCGGAAGGCAGGGCCACTGGGCTACGTGCTCTATGCCGTGCTGGTGCACTCCGAGTGGAGCTGTGAGCGAGGACACTACTTTTCTTACGTGCGAGCGGGCAACAGCCAGTGGTATAAGATGGACGATGCCAAGGTGAGCGCCTGTGACGAGAGTGCTGCCCTGAGCCAGAGTGCCTACGTGCTCTTCTACTCCCGGGAGGGTGCGTGGCAAGGGGGTGCTGGGGGAGGGGCAGCGGCCCCCCTCACGGCTGACCCCACACACCCCGGGGAGCCTGACCCCGCCGGCCCCGGGGAGCCTGCGGGAGTCGCCAGCCGCAGAGCTCCTGGGTCGCAGGTGTCCACGGGGGACACAGAGGTCGAAGGAATCAGCTTAGAGCAGTGGAGACGCCTCCAAGAGCAGAAGCGGCCGAAGCCGACCTTCGACCTCCGGAAGACCCAGTCAGCCCTGCCTGCCGGCGCAGTCGTGATTCACCAGTCCAACCACGGAGGAGGGAGACACGGCAAGCTGCCTGAACAGGAGCATGACCGGCTCGGCCATTCCAGCATGGACAGCCCGCCTCCGGGCCTCACGAGCGTTGGCAACGGCCCTTATGCCAGCGGGAGGGCCCGAGCGACCAAGAGGAAGAACAAGAAGCCGCGGCCATCTCTGGGGCTGTGGCTCTGAGGTAGGCTCTGAGGCACATGCGTGAAGACGCCCAGGCACACTCTGCGTGCGGCACGCCCTGTGTGACCCACCAAGTGTTCCGGCGAGGAGCGAGTTCCTCTCGGCGGTGTGGCTGGTGCAGCCTCCTGGAAAAAGGCGGGGCCTGCAGTGTGCCCGGGGCCACGGTGTTCACCTGGATCGCGCTGAGCAGCCGAGCTCTCGAGGGCTGGCTCTGCTGGGAAGTTCCTGGAGAGCATGGGGTGCGTGACCGGGTCTGAGCACGATCCGAGGGCCTCACTCTTCTGCGGGGGTGGGAGAGTCCTCTCTGGACGGGACTTTGGGTGTGGGTTTGCCTTTCTTTCCCCGTCTGCATTCTCTGGCCGCACCGCTGGCCTCTGGTGAGTGATGCGGCAGGGAGACGCCTCCCAGTACGCCCACAGCCAACGGAGCAAGGAGACGATCTCCTGAGCCCTCCGGGGTGCAGGGAGGAGCGGGTGCAGGTCCGTGAATCATCTCCTTCTGGCCGGTCAGGCTCTCGATAACGCCCCACACGTCGAGCAGGGTCCGGGGAGAAGATGGGCGACCAGGCTCTATATGTGGAATGTCCTTGGGAGGTGTAGTGCTACTTGGGAAAGGGAGCTCCGGCAGGAATGACGCAGGGATGTGTTCGTCACCGGCAGGACGCTCGTGCCAGAGTTGCCTGGGCTCCATTTCCAGTGCAAGGAGTCTGCTGCAGAACCTCCAAGTGCCAAACGGGACAAGTGATTCACCGTGCCACGAGCACCAGCACCAGCACCACCGGCACCAACACGAAGGCCAAGGGGAGAAAGGCGACCCATGGAGTCCCAAAGAAACTTCTCCACCAGCATGGCACAGGGGCCCAAGTGGAGATGGGTCATGCAACCATTGCTTTCTGAAAGCAAAGGTCCTCCCCGCACTGAGGAAAGACCCAAGCCCGCCCTAGATTGTGAGAGCAAGACAACTGGACATCCGACTCTGCCCATCCTACCTGTCAGTCAGTTGTCTCGTCCAGCTTGGCCCCGGACAAAAGCGGGTGGACGCCATGAGACGCGGCCGGCCTCTGAAGTGTCTGGGGCGGTGGGGAAACTCTCCTCTCCTAGCTGCTTTCCCGCCTGCCTCGTGATCCCGTGACCTGGTGGAGGGGCGCCCGAGGACCCTTATCAATCCCCTCTTGCGGTTTCTTTCTTTCTCTTGGTTGCCGGCTTCAAACCCAAAACGGTGGGCCTGGAATTAGCGATTTAGCATCTCGGACCTAGAGGGACAAGTGTGGCTCCTGACCGCGCTAGTCGGCTTGGCAAGGAACAGAGAACGTTCCGCTGGCTTTTTCCCCCCGCACGGTTACCTACAAAGCACCGTGCCCACCACACGCAGAGAGGAAAAAGAATGATGAGCAGTACCTTCGCCCAAGAACACAAACAAGCGTGCCCTGGACGAGGAAGTCGAGCCACCCACAGGCCGCCCTCAGTATCACCACCAGTCTTCCTCTGCCCCATCGCCTCAAATGAACTTACTCCTTGCCCCATCTACACCCTCTGAAGAAGAAGACGAAGAAGAAGAAGAAGGAGCAGAAGAAGGAGAAGGAGAAGGAGGTGAAGAAGTTGAAGAAGGAGAAGAACAGTGATTGGAATGGCGTGGCAGAGGGAAGGGGAATGTCGCCTGATGCTGGGGGAAATCCGTTGAAAAGAGAGACAAATACTGGCTGATCTGCCTTCTCTGTGCCATAGGAAGGAGGCAAAAGGACAGCAAGTGTGTGAGCACGTGCGTCATAAAGCACAAAGCAGTGGGGTCCTGGGATGGGATGGGGCAGCGGGAGGTGGGAGGGGTGCAATAGGCTAAGGAAGAAAGCGGGGTCAGGACCGTCTTTTCCTAGTAAGGATCAACGGAATCACCACATCAGCTATGGCAAACCCATGGACTGTGGAACGCCCGTAGTGTTGGAAGGCAAGCACAATATCCAGGTCGGCAGAGCAAACAAACATACATGTCACACGCCAAGAAGGAAACCAACAGTCATCCTCCTCCAGGAGGGAAATCTCTTTATACCTTACGTTATAGTGCGTTTTGAGCCCCTACATTGGAAAGATGACTCTAGAAGTCAACTAGTGTAATTAAGGTAGAAACAGAGAATAATAACAAGAAAAAATAAATAAATAAATAAAATGAACAGAAAATACAAAAAATAAAAATAAAAATGAACGAATACCCCCCCCGAAAAAAGAAAGAAATAATAAACAAGACAACTAAGGTTGAAAAGGAGCTGAAGAAATGAATCCAAAGTTTCAGCGAGCCTGTGTCTTTCTGAAGGAGCTCGCCTTGGAACATGACCTCCGGCCCTGAAGGGAGAAAAGCATATGTGCTACAGTCGCGGCATGTTTTGGTGGCAGGACCCTGATCGCTAGAAGAGTGGCTCATGAGAAAGCACAGAAATTGGAGTGGACCTCAGTCGGGAGCAAAGTTGAGGCAAGGGTTTCTTGTTGTCCGGGGTGGGGTTGTCCTCAGGCAGGGGACTGGGGTGGGGAGAGCCCTCAAGGGGAGAGGGTAGGTGGGCAGACATGTGTTTCCACAAGCGTGTTAGGATCTGAAGGGCGAGCCCACGGAATTCCTCCCCAGCCCGCATGTGTGTGCTGAACTTGGAAGCCCTGCAGTGACTGTCTAGCAGGCAAGTCTGGAAGGCCAAAGGCCCTTGGAATCATTTGCATCCTGAGCCCTTTGGTGCAGGGCCAGATCGGAAGTGCGTGCGGGGCTTCGTCATGGGGAATTCCCGGAGAAAAGTGTCGGTGGTGGGATGTCGGGAGTGGGAGTGAGCACGCCCTGGGACGCCTCAGCCAATGAGGAGCTTGCGCGTGCGGGGGTGGGGCTGTGGGAAAGCCATGAAAGGCCCGAGGGGGCGGGGCCCAGGCCCTTTCTCAGAGAAGCACCCTCTGAGGGAAGGAGGCTTCGTTGTGCAGAGGCAGGTAGGAGATGGAAAGACGCGTGGGCCTTGTTTGCAGAGACCCGGGGGCTGCTTCTGCGCACGGGGGAGGTGCATGTCCGTCTCCCTTCAACGTCCTCCCCGGAGGGCAAGGTTGTCGGCCCAGCGCCGCTGGTGCGGATGCCCTTCGGGAACCCTGTGTCCGTGAGGGGCCGTCGCCGGTGGTCGGGCGGCCCCAGCGGGGTGACTTGGCTCCTGGGTCAGCAGGGCTGGCGCCTGGCCACCAAGTCGCCCTGAGTTGCAGGGGGCCGTGGGGGGTCGGGGCTGGGCTTCAGAATCTGGGGAACACCTGCCACGTGAATGCAGCGCTGCAGTGTCTGAGCCACACGCCGCCCCTGGCCGGCTGGATGGTGTCCCAGCAGCACGCCACCCTCTGTCCGGCCAGCACCTCCTGCACGCTCTGTGCCGTGCGAGCTCACTGGACCCGAGCCCTCCTTCACCCGGGAGAGGTGATCTGGCCCCGCAAGCACCTGCTGGCGGGCTTCCACAGACACCAGCAGGACGATGCCCACGAGTTTCTGATATTCACTCTGAATGCCATGCAGCAAGGGTGCTTGAGTGCATCGCAGCCGGCGGGCCATCCCTCCGAGGACACCACCCTCATCCGGCAGATCTTCGGCGGGACTTGGAGGTCTCAGATCCAGTGTGTCCACCGCCTCGGAGTCTCGGACACGTTTGCCCCTTATCTGGACATCAGCCTGGACATCACGGCGGCTCAGAGTGTGGAACAAGCTCTGAGAGAGCTGGTGAAGCCCGAGAAGCTGGACGCTGAAAACGCCTATGACTGTGGCGTTTGTCTCCGGAAGGTGCCTGCCACCAAGAGGTTGACTTTGCACAGCACGTCCCAGGTCCTGGGGCTGGTGCTGAAGCGGTTGACACAGGTGAGCGGGGCCAAAAGGGCTCAGGAAGTGCGCTATCCCCAGTGCCTCGGCCTGCAGCCCTACACGTCTGAGCGGAAGGCAGGGCCACTGGGCTACGTGCTCTATGCCGTGCTGGTGCACTCCGAGTGGAGCTGTGAGCGAGGACACTACTTTTCTTACGTGCGAGCGGGCAACAGCCAGTGGTATAAGATGGACGATGCCAAGGTGAGCGCCTGTGACGAGAGTGCTGCCCTGAGCCAGAGCGCCTACGTGCTCTTCTACTCCCGGGAGGGTGCGTGGCAAGGGGGTGCTGGGGGAGGGGCAGCGGCCCCCCTCACGGCTGACCCCACACACGCCGGGGAGCCTGACCCCGCCGGCCCCGGGGAGCCTGCGGGAGTCGCCAGCCGCAGAGCTCCTGGGTCGCAGGTGTCCACGGGGGACACAGAGGTCGAAGGAATCAGCTTAGAGCAGTGGAGACGCCTCCAAGAGCAGAAGCGGCCGAAGCCGACCTTCGACCTCCGGAAGACCCAGTCAGCCCTGCCTGCCGGCGCAGTCGTGATTCACCAGTCCAACCACGGAGGAGGGAGACACGGCAAGCTGCCTGAACAGGAGCATGACCGGCTCGGCCATTCCAGCATGGACAGCCCGCCTCCGGGCCTCACGAGCGTTGGCAACGGCCCTTATGCCAGCGGGAGGGCCCGAGCGACCAAGAGGAAGAACAAGAAGCCGCGGCCATCTCTGGGGCTGTGGCTCTGAGGTAGGCTCTGAGGCACATGCGTGAAGACGCCCAGGCACACTCTGCGTGCGGCACGCCCTGTGTGACCCACCAAGTGTTCCGGCGAGGAGCGAGTTCCTCTCGGCGGTGTGGCTGGTGCAGCCTCCTGGAAAAAGGCGGGGCCTGCAGTGTGCCCGGGGCCACGGTGTTCACCTGGATCGCGCTGAGCAGCCGAGCTCTCGAGGGCTGGCTCTGCTGGGAAGTTCCTGGAGAGCATGGGGTGCGTGACCGGGTCTGAGCACGATCCGAGGGCCTCACTCTTCTGCGGGGGTGGGAGAGTCCTCTCTGGACGGGACTTTGGGTGTGGGTTTGCCTTTCTTTCCCCGTCTGCATTCTCTGGCCGCACCGCTGGCCTCTGGTGAGTGATGCGGCAGGGAGACGCCTCCCAGTACGCCCACAGCCAACGGAGCAAGGAGACGATCTCCTGAGCCCTCCGGGGTGCAGGGAGGAGCGGGTGCAGGTCCGTGAATCATCTCCTTCTGGCCGGTCAGGCTCTCGATAACGCCCCACACGTCGAGCAGGGTCCGGGGAGAAGATGGGCGACCAGGCTCTATATGTGGAATGTCCTTGGGAGGTGTAGTGCTACTTGGGAAAGGGAGCTCCGGCAGGAATGACGCAGGGATGTGTTCGTCACCGGCAGGACGCTCGTGCCAGAGTTGCCTGGGCTCCATTTCCAGTGCAAGGAGTCTGCTGCAGAACCTCCAAGTGCCAAACGGGACAAGTGATTCACCGTGCCACGAGCACCAGCACCAGCACCACCGGCACCAACACGAAGGCCAAGGGGAGAAAGGCGACCCATGGAGTCCCAAAGAAACTTCTCCACCAGCATGGCACAGGGGCCCAAGTGGAGATGGGTCATGCAACCATTGCTTTCTGAAAGCAAAGGTCCTCCCCGCACTGAGGAAAGACCCAAGCCCGCCCTAGATTGTGAGAGCAAGACAACTGGACATCCGACTCTGCCCATCCTACCTGTCAGTCAGTTGTCTCGTCCAGCTTGGCCCCGGACAAAAGCGGGTGGACGCCATGAGACGCGGCCGGCCTCTGAAGTGTCTGGGGCGGTGGGGAAACTCTCCTCTCCTAGCTGCTTTCCCGCCTGCCTCGTGATCCCGTGACCTGGTGGAGGGGCGCCCGAGGACCCTTATCAATCCCCTCTTGCGGTTTCTTTCTTTCTCTTGGTTGCCGGCTTCAAACCCAAAACGGTGGGCCTGGAATTAGCGATTTAGCATCTCGGACCTAGAGGGACAAGTGTGGCTCCTGACCGCGCTAGTCGGCTTGGCAAGGAACAGAGAACGTTCCGCTGGCTTTTTCCCCCCGCACGGTTACCTACAAAGCACCGTGCCCACCACACGCAGAGAGGAAAAAGAATGATGAGCAGTACCTTCGCCCAAGAACACAAACAAGCGTGCCCTGGACGAGGAAGTCGAGCCACCCACAGGCCGCCCTCAGTATCACCACCAGTCTTCCTCTGCCCCATCGCCTCAAATGAACTTACTCCTTGCCCCATCTACACCCTCTGAAGAAGAAGACGAAGAAGAAGAAGAAGGAGCAGAAGAAGGAGAAGGAGAAGGAGGTGAAGAAGTTGAAGAAGGAGAAGAACAGTGATTGGAATGGCGTGGCAGAGGGAAGGGGAATGTCGCCTGATGCTGGGGGAAATCCGTTGAAAAGAGAGACAAATACTGGCTGATCTGCCTTCTCTGTGCCATAGGAAGGAGGCAAAAGGACAGCAAGTGTGTGAGCACGTGCGTCATAAAGCACAAAGCAGTGGGGTCCTGGGATGGGATGGGGCAGCGGGAGGTGGGAGGGGTGCAATAGGCTAAGGAAGAAAGCGGGGTCAGGACCGTCTTTTCCTAGTAAGGATCAACGGAATCACCACATCAGCTATGGCAAACCCATGGACTGTGGAACGCCCGTAGTGTTGGAAGGCAAGCACAATATCCAGGTCGGCAGAGCAAACAAACATACATGTCACACGCCAAGAAGGAAACCAACAGTCATCCTCCTCCAGGAGGGAAATCTCTTTATACCTTACGTTATAGTGCGTTTTGAGCCCCTACATTGGAAAGATGACTCTAGAAGTCAACTAGTGTAATTAAGGTAGAAACAGAGAATAATAACAAGAAAAAAAAAATAAATAAATAAAATGAACAGAAAATACAAAAAAAATAAAAATAAAAAAAATAAAAAATGAACGAATACCCCCCCCGAAAAAAGAAAGAAATAATAAACAAGACAACTAAGGTTGAAAAGGAGCTGAAGAAATGAATCCAAAGTTTCAGCGAGCCTGTGTCTTTCTGAAGGAGCTCGCCTTGGAACATGACCTCCGGCCCTGAAGGGAGAAAAGCATATGTGCTACAGTCGCGGCATGTTTTGGTGGCAGGACCCTGATCGCTAGAAGAGTGGCTCATGAGAAAGCACAGAAATTGGAGTGGACCTCAGTCGGGAGCAAAGTTGAGGCAAGGGTTTCTTGTTGTCCGGGGTGGGGTTGTCCTCAGGCAGGGGACTGGGGTGGGGAGAGCCCTCAAGGGGAGAGGGTAGGTGGGCAGACATGTGTTTCCACAAGCGTGTTAGGATCTGAAGGGCGAGCCCACGGAATTCCTCCCCAGCCCGCATGTGTGTGCTGAACTTGGAAGCCCTGCAGTGACTGTCTAGCAGGCAAGTCTGGAAGGCCAAAGGCCCTTGGAATCATTTGCATCCTGAGCCCTTTGGTGCAGGGCCAGATCGGAAGTGCGTGCGGGGCTTCGTCATGGGGAATTCCCGGAGAAAAGTGTCGGTGGTGGGATGTCGGGAGTGGGAGTGAGCACGCCCTGGGACGCCTCAGCCAATGAGGAGCTTGCGCGTGCGGGGGTGGGGCTGTGGGAAAGCCATGAAAGGCCCGAGGGGGCGGGGCCCAGGCCCTTTCTCAGAGAAGCACCCTCTGAGGGAAGGAGGCTTCGTTGTGCAGAGGCAGGTAGGAGATGGAAAGACGCGTGGGCCTTGTTTGCAGAGACCCGGGGGCTGCTTCTGCGCACGGGGGAGGTGCATGTCCGTCTCCCTTCAACGTCCTCCCCGGAGGGCAAGGTTGTCGGCCCAGCGCCGCTGGTGCGGATGCCCTTCGGGAACCCTGTGTCCGTGAGGGGCCGTCGCCGGTGGTCGGGCGGCCCCAGCGGGGTGACTTGGCTCCTGGGTCAGCAGGGCTGGCGCCTGGCCACCAAGTCGCCCTGAGTTGCAGGGGGCCGTGGGGGGTCGGGGCTGGGCTTCAGAATCTGGGGAACACCTGCCACGTGAATGCAGCGCTGCAGTGTCTGAGCCACACGCCGCCCCTGGCCGGCTGGATGGTGTCCCAGCAGCACGCCACCCTCTGTCCGGCCAGCACCTCCTGCACGCTCTGTGCCGTGCGAGCTCACTGGACCCGAGCCCTCCTTCACCCGGGAGAGGTGATCTGGCCCCGCAAGCACCTGCTGGCGGGCTTCCACAGACACCAGCAGGACGATGCCCACGAGTTTCTGATATTCACTCTGAATGCCATGCAGCAAGGGTGCTTGAGTGCATCGCAGCCGGCGGGCCATCCCTCCGAGGACACCACCCTCATCCGGCAGATCTTCGGCGGGACTTGGAGGTCTCAGATCCAGTGTGTCCACCGCCTCGGAGTCTCGGACACGTTTGCCCCTTATCTGGACATCAGCCTGGATATCACGGCGGCTCAGAGTGTGGAACAAGCTCTGAGAGAGCTGGTGAAGCCCGAGAAGCTGGACGCTGAAAACGCCTATGACTGTGGCGTTTGTCTCCGGAAGGTGCCTGCCACCAAGAGGTTGACTTTGCACAGCACGTCCCAGGTCCTGGGGCTGGTGCTGAAGCGGTTGACACAGGTGAGCGGGGCCAAAAGGGCTCAGGAAGTGCGCTATCCCCAGTGCCTCGGCCTGCAGCCCTACACGTCTGAGCGGAAGGCAGGGCCACTGGGCTACGTGCTCTATGCCGTGCTGGTGCACTCCGAGTGGAGCTGTGAGCGAGGACACTACTTTTCTTACGTGCGAGCGGGCAACAGCCAGTGGTATAAGATGGACGATGCCAAGGTGAGCGCCTGTGACGAGAGTGCTGCCCTGAGCCAGAGCGCCTACGTGCTCTTCTACTCCCGGGAGGGTGCGTGGCAAGGGGGTGCTGGGGGAGGGGCAGCGGCCCCCCTCACGGCTGACCCCACACACGCCGGGGAGCCTGACCCCGCCGGCCCCGGGGAGCCTGCGGGAGTCGCCAGCCGCAGAGCTCCTGGGTCGCAGGTGTCCACGGGGGACACAGAGGTCGAAGGAATCAGCTTAGAGCAGTGGAGACGCCTCCAAGAGCAGAAGCGGCCGAAGCCGACCTTCGACCTCCGGAAGACCCAGTCAGCCCTGCCTGCCGGCGCAGTCGTGATTCACCAGTCCAACCACGGAGGAGGGAGACACGGCAAGCTGCCTGAACAGGAGCATGACCGGCTCGGCCATTCCAGCATGGACAGCCCGCCTCCGGGCCTCACGAGCGTTGGCAACGGCCCTTATGCCAGCGGGAGGGCCCGAGCGACCAAGAGGAAGAACAAGAAGCCGCGGCCATCTCTGGGGCTGTGGCTCTGAGGTAGGCTCTGAGGCACATGCGTGAAGACGCCCAGGCACACTCTGCGTGCGGCACGCCCTGTGTGACCCACCAAGTGTTCCGGCGAGGAGCGAGTTCCTCTCGGCGGTGTGGCTGGTGCAGCCTCCTGGAAAAAGGCGGGGCCTGCAGTGTGCCCGGGGCCACGGTGTTCACCTGGATCGCGCTGAGCAGCCGAGCTCTCGAGGGCTGGCTCTGCTGGGAAGTTCCTGGAGAGCATGGGGTGCGTGACCGGGTCTGAGCACGATCCGAGGGCCTCACTCTTCTGCGGGGGTGGGAGAGTCCTCTCTGGACGGGACTTTGGGTGTGGGTTTGCCTTTCTTTCCCCGTCTGCATTCTCTGGCCGCACCGCTGGCCTCTGGTGAGTGATGCGGCAGGGAGACGCCTCCCAGTACGCCCACAGCCAACGGAGCAAGGAGACGATCTCCTGAGCCCTCCGGGGTGCAGGGAGGAGCGGGTGCAGGTCCGTGAATCATCTCCTTCTGGCCGGTCAGGCTCTCGATAACGCCCCACACGTCGAGCAGGGTCCGGGGAGAAGATGGGCGACCAGGCTCTATATGTGGAATGTCCTTGGGAGGTGTAGTGCTACTTGGGAAAGGGACCTCCGGCAGGAATGACGCAGGGATGTGTTCGTCACCGGCAGGACGCTCGTGCCAGAGTTGCCTGGGCTCCATTTCCAGTGCAAGGACTCTGCTGCAGAACCTCCAAGTGCCAAACGGGACAAGTGATTCACCGTGCCACGAGCACCAGCACCAGCACCACCGGCACCAACACGAAGGCCAAGGGGAGAAAGGCGACCCATGGAGTCCCAAAGAAACTTCTCCACCAGCATGGCACAGGGGCCCAAGTGGAGATGGGTCATGCAACCATTGCTTTCTGAAAGCAAAGGTCCTCCCCGCACTGAGGAAAGACCCAAGCCCGCCCTAGATTGTGAGAGCAAGACAACTGGACATCCGACTCTGCCCATCCTACCTGTCAGTCAGTTGTCTCGTCCAGCTTGGCCCCGGACCAAAGCGGGTGGACGCCATGAGACGCGGCCGGCCTCTGAAGTGTCTGGGGCGGTGGGGAAACTCTCCTCTCCTAGCTGCTTTCCCGCCTGCCTCGTGATCCCGTGACCTGGTGGAGGGGCGCCCGAGGACCCTTATCAATCCCCTCTTGCGGTTTCTTTCTTTCTCTTGGTTGCCGGCTTCAAACCCAAAACGGTGGGCCTGGAATTAGCGATTTAGCATCTCGGACCTAGAGGGACAAGTGTGGCTCCTGACCGCGCTAGTCGGCTTGGCAAGGAACAGAGAACGTTCCGCTGGCTTTTTCCCCCCGCACGGTTACCTACAAAGCACCGTGCCCACCACACGCAGAGAGGAAAAAGAATGATGAGCAGTACCTTCGCCCAAGAACACAAACAAGCGTGCCCTGGACGAGGAAGTCGAGCCACCCACAGGCCGCCCTCAGTATCACCACCAGTCTTCCTCTGCCCCATCGCCTCAAATGAACTTACTCCTTGCCCCATCTACACCCTCTGAAGAAGAAGACGAAGAAGAAGAAGAAGGAGCAGAAGAAGGAGAAGGAGAAGGAGGTGAAGAAGTTGAAGAAGGAGAAGAACAGTGATTGGAATGGCGTGGCAGAGGGAAGGGGAATGTCGCCTGATGCTGGGGGAAATCCGTTGAAAAGAGAGACAAATACTGGCTGATCTGCCTTCTCTGTGCCATAGGAAGGAGGCAAAAGGACAGCAAGTGTGTGAGCACGTGCGTCATAAAGCACAAAGCAGTGGGGTCCTGGGATGGGATGGGGCAGCGGGAGGTGGGAGGGGTGCAATAGGCTAAGGAAGAAAGCGGGGTCAGGACCGTCTTTTCCTAGTAAGGATCAACGGAATCACCACATCAGCTATGGCAAACCCATGGACTGTGGAACGCCCGTAGTGTTGGAAGGCAAGCACAATATCCAGGTCGGCAGAGCAAACAAACATACATGTCACACGCCAAGAAGGAAACCAACAGTCATCCTCCTCCAGGAGGGAAATCTCTTTATACCTTACGTTATAGTGCGTTTTGAGCCCCTACATTGGAAAGATGACTCTAGAAGTCAACTAGTGTAATTAAGGTAGAAACAGAGAATAATAACAAGAAAAAAAAAATAAATAAATAAAATGAACAGAAAATACAAAAAAAATAAAAATAAAAAAAATAAAAAATGAACGAATACCCCCCCCGAAAAAAGAAAGAAATAATAAACAAGACAACTAAGGTTGAAAAGGAGCTGAAGAAATGAATCCAAAGTTTCAGCGAGCCTGTGTCTTTCTGAAGGAGCTCGCCTTGGAACATGACCTCCGGCCCTGAAGGGAGAAAAGCATATGTGCTACAGTTGCGGCATGTTTTGGTGGCAGGACCCTGATCGCTAGAAGAGTGGCTCATGAGAAAGCACAGAAATTGGAGTGGACCTCAGTCGGGAGCAAAGTTGAGGCAAGGGTTTCTTGTTGTCCGGGGTGGGGTTGTCCTCAGGCAGGGGACTGGGGTGGGGAGAGCCCTCAAGGGGAGAGGGTAGGTGGGCAGACATGTGTTTCCACAAGCGTGTTAGGATCTGAAGGGCGAGCCCACGGAATTCCTCCCCAGCCCGCATGTGTGTGCTGAACTTGGAAGCCCTGCAGTGACTGTCTAGCAGGCAAGTCTGGAAGGCCAAAGGCCCTTGGAATCATTTGCATCCTGAGCCCTTTGGTGCAGGGCCAGATCGGAAGTGCGTGCGGGGCTTCGTCATGGGGAATTCCCGGAGAAAAGTGTCGGTGGTGGGATGTCGGGAGTGGGAGTGAGCACGCCCTGGGACGCCTCAGCCAATGAGGAGCTTGCGCGTGCGGGGGTGGGGCTGTGGGAAAGCCATGAAAGGCCCGAGGGGGCGGGGCCCAGGCCCTTTCTCAGAGAAGCACCCTCTGAGGGAAGGAGGCTTCGTTGTGCAGAGGCAGGTAGGAGATGGAAAGACGCGTGGGCCTTGTTTGCAGAGACCCGGGGGCTGCTTCTGCGCACGGGGGAGGTGCATGTCCGTCTCCCTTCAACGTCCTCCCCGGAGGGCAAGGTTGTCGGCCCAGCGCCGCTGGTGCGGATGCCCTTCGGGAACCCTGTGTCCGTGAGGGGCCGTCGCCGGTGGTCGGGCGGCCCCAGCGGGGTGACTTGGCTCCTGGGTCAGCAGGGCTGGCGCCTGGCCACCAAGTCGCCCTGAGTTGCAGGGGGCCGTGGGGGGTCGGGGCTGGGCTTCAGAATCTGGGGAACACCTGCCACGTGAATGCAGCGCTGCAGTGTCTGAGCCACACGCCGCCCCTGGCCGGCTGGATGGTGTCCCAGCAGCACGCCACCCTCTGTCCGGCCAGCACCTCCTGCACGCTCTGTGCCGTGCGAGCTCACTGGACCCGAGCCCTCCTTCACCCGGGAGAGGTGATCTGGCCCCGCAAGCACCTGCTGGCGGGCTTCCACAGACACCAGCAGGACGATGCCCACGAGTTTCTGATATTCACTCTGAATGCCATGCAGCAAGGGTGCTTGAGTGCATCGCAGCCGGCGGGCCATCCCTCCGAGGACACCACCCTCATCCGGCAGATCTTCGGCGGGACTGGGAGGTCTCAGATCCAGTGTGTCCACCGCCTCGGAGTCTCGGACACGTTTGCCCCTTATCTGGACATCAGCCTGGATATCACGGCGGCTCAGAGTGTGGAACAAGCTCTGAGAGAGCTGGTGAAGCCCGAGAAGCTGGACGCTGAAAACGCCTATGACTGTGGCGTTTGTCTCCGGAAGGTGCCTGCCACCAAGAGGTTGACTTTGCACAGCACGTCCCAGGTCCTGGGGCTGGTGCTGAAGCGGTTGACACAGGTGAGCGGGGCCAAAAGGGCTCAGGAAGTGCGCTATCCCCAGTGCCTCGGCCTGCAGCCCTACACGTCTGAGCGGAAGGCAGGGCCACTGGGCTACGTGCTCTATGCCGTGCTGGTGCACTCCGAGTGGAGCTGTGAGCGAGGACACTACTTTTCTTACGTGCGAGCGGGCAACAGCCAGTGGTATAAGATGGACGATGCCAAGGTGAGCGCCTGTGACGAGAGTGCTGCCCTGAGCCAGAGCGCCTACGTGCTCTTCTACTCCCGGGAGGGTGCGTGGCAAGGGGGTGCTGGGGGAGGGGCAGCGGCCCCCCTCACGGCTGACCCCACACACGCCGGGGAGCCTGACCCCGCCGGCCCCGGGGAGCCTGCGGGAGTCGCCAGCCGCAGAGCTCCTGGGTCGCAGGTGTCCACGGGGGACACAGAGGTCGAAGGAATCAGCTTAGAGCAGTGGAGACGCCTCCAAGAGCAGAAGCGGCCGAAGCCGACCTTCGACCTCCGGAAGACCCAGTCAGCCCTGCCTGCCGGCGCAGTCGTGATTCACCAGTCCAACCACGGAGGAGGGAGACACGGCAAGCTGCCTGAACAGGAGCATGACCGGCTCGGCCATTCCAGCATGGACAGCCCGCCTCCGGGCCTCACGAGCGTTGGCAACGGCCCTTATGCCAGCGGGAGGGCCCGAGCGACCAAGAGGAAGAACAAGAAGCCGCGGCCATCTCTGGGGCTGTGGCTCTGAGGTAGGCTCTGAGGCACATGCGTGAAGACGCCCAGGCACACTCTGCGTGCGGCACGCCCTGTGTGACCCACCAAGTGTTCCGGCGAGGAGCGAGTTCCTCTCGGCGGTGTGGCTGGTGCAGCCTCCTGGAAAAAGGCGGGGCCTGCAGTGTGCCCGGGGCCACGGTGTTCACCTGGATCGCGCTGAGCAGCCGAGCTCTCGAGGGCTGGCTCTGCTGGGAAGTTCCTGGAGAGCATGGGGTGCGTGACCGGGTCTGAGCACGATCCGAGGGCCTCACTCTTCTGCGGGGGTGGGAGAGTCCTCTCTGGACGGGACTTTGGGTGTGGGTTTGCCTTTCTTTCCCCGTCTGCATTCTCTGGCCGCACCGCTGGCCTCTGGTGAGTGATGCGGCAGGGAGACGCCTCCCAGTACGCCCACAGCCAACGGAGCAAGGAGACGATCTCCTGAGCCCTCCGGGGTGCAGGGAGGAGCGGGTGCAGGTCCGTGAATCATCTCCTTCTGGCCGGTCAGGCTCTCGATAACGCCCCACACGTCGAGCAGGGTCCGGGGAGAAGATGGGCGACCAGGCTCTATATGTGGAATGTCCTTGGGAGGTGTAGTGCTACTTGGGAAAGGGAGCTCCGGCAGGAATGACGCAGGGATGTGTTCGTCACCGGCCGGACGCTCGTGCCAGAGTTGCCTGGGCTCCATTTCCAGTGCAAGGAGTCTGCTGCAGAACCTCCAAGTGCCAAACGGGACAAGTGATTCACCGTGCCACGAGCACCAGCACCAGCACCACCGGCACCAACACGAAGGCCAAGGGGAGAAAGGCGACCCATGGAGTCCCAAAGAAACTTCTCCACCAGCATGGCACAGGGGCCCAAGTGGAGATGGGTCATGCAACCATTGCTTTCTGAAAGCAAAGGTCCTCCCCGCACTGAGGAAAGACCCAAGCCCGCCCTAGATTGTGAGAGCAAGACAACTGGACATCCGACTCTGCCCATCCTACCTGTCAGTCAGTTGTCTCATCCAGCTTGGCCCCGGACCAAAGCGGGTGGACGCCATGAGACGCGGCCGGCCTCTGAAGTGTCTGGGGCGGTGGGGAAACTCTCCTCTCCTAGCTGCTTTCCCGCCTGCCTCGTGATCCCGTGACCTGGTGGAGGGGCGCCCGAGGACCCTTATCAATCCCCTCTTGCGGTTTCTTTCTTTCTCTTGGTTGCCGGCTTCAAACCCAAAACGGTGGGCCTGGAATTAGCGATTTAGCATCTCGGACCTAGAGGGACAAGTGTGGCTCCTGACCGCGCTAGTCGGCTTGGCAAGGAACAGAGAACGTTCCGCTGGCTTTTTCCCCCCGCACGGTTACCTACAAAGCACCGTGCCCACCACACGCAGAGAGGAAAAAGAATGATGAGCAGTACCTTCGCCCAAGAACACAAACAAGCGTGCCCTGGACGAGGAAGTCGAGCCACCCACAGGCCGCCCTCAGTATCACCACCAGTCTTCCTCTGCCCCATCGCCTCAAATGAACTTACTCCTTGCCCCATCTACACCCTCTGAAGAAGAAGACGAAGAAGAAGAAGAAGGAGCAGAAGAAGGAGAAGGAGAAGGAGGTGAAGAAGTTGAAGAAGGAGAAGAACAGTGATTGGAATGGCGTGGCAGAGGGAAGGGGAATGTCGCCTGATGCTGGGGGAAATCCGTTGAAAAGAGAGACAAATACTGGCTGATCTGCCTTCTCTGTGCCATCGGAAGGAGGCAAAAGGACAGCAAGTGTGTGAGCACGTGCGTCATAAAGCACAAAGCAGTGGGGTCCTGGGATGGGATGGGGCAGCGGGAGGTGGGAGGGGTGCAATAGGCTAAGGAAGAAAGCGGGGTCAGGACCGTCTTTTCCTAGTAAGGATCAACGGAATCACCACATCAGCTATGGCAAACCCATGGACTGTGGAAAGCCCGTAGTGTTGGAAGGCAAGCACAATATCCAGGTCGGCAGAGCAAACAAACATACATGTCACACGCCAAGAAGGAAACCAACAGTCATCCTCCTCCAGGAGGGAAATCTCTTTATACCTTACGTTATAGTGCGTTTTGAGCCCCTACATTGGAAAGATGACTCTAGAAGTCAACTAGTGTAATTAAGGTAGAAACAGAGAATAATAACAAGAAAAAAAAAATAAATAAATAAAATGAACAGAAAATACAAAAAAAATAAAAATAAAAAAAATAAAAAATGAACGAATACCCCCCCCGAAAAAAGAAAGAAATAATAAACAAGACAACTAAGGTTGAAAAGGAGCTGAAGAAATGAATCCAAAGTTTCAGCGAGCCTGTGTCTTTCTGAAGGAGCTCGCCTTGGAACATGACCTCCGGCCCTGAAGGGAGAAAAGCATATGTGCTACAGTCGCGGCATGTTTTGGTGGCAGGACCCTGATCGCTAGAAGAGTGGCTCATGAGAAAGCACAGAAATTGGAGTGGACCTCAGTCGGGAGCAAAGTTGAGGCAAGGGTTTCTTGTTGTCCGGGGTGGGGTTGTCCTCAGGCAGGGGACTGGGGTGGGGAGAGCCCTCAAGGGGAGAGGGTAGGTGGGCAGACATGTGTTTCCACAAGCGTGTTAGGATCTGAAGGGCGAGCCCACGGAATTCCTCCCCAGCCCGCATGTGTGTGCTGAACTTGGAAGCCCTGCAGTGACTGTCTAGCAGGCAAGTCTGGAAGGCCAAAGGCCCTTGGAATCATTTGCATCCTGAGCCCTTTGGTGCAGGGCCAGATCGGAAGTGCGTGCGGGGCTTCGTCATGGGGAATTCCCGGAGAAAAGTGTCGGTGGTGGGATGTCGGGAGTGGGAGTGAGCACGCCCTGGGACGCCTCAGCCAATGAGGAGCTTGCGCGTGCGGGGGTGGGGCTGTGGGAAAGCCATGAAAGGCCCGAGGGGGCGGGGCCCAGGCCCTTTCTCAGAGAAGCACCCTCTGAGGGAAGGAGGCTTCGTTGTGCAGAGGCAGGTAGGAGATGGAAAGACGCGTGGGCCTTGTTTGCAGAGACCCGGGGGCTGCTTCTGCGCACGGGGGAGGTGCATGTCCGTCTCCCTTCAACGTCCTCCCCGGAGGGCAAGGTTGTCGGCCCAGCGCCGCTGGTGCGGATGCCCTTCGGGAACCCTGTGTCCGTGAGGGGCCGTCGCCGGTGGTCGGGCGGCCCCAGCGGGGTGACTTGGCTCCTGGGTCAGCAGGGCTGGCGCCTGGCCACCAAGTCGCCCTGAGTTGCAGGGGGCCGTGGGGGGTCGGGGCTGGGCTTCAGAATCTGGGGAACACCTGCCACGTGAATGCAGCGCTGCAGTGTCTGAGCCACACGCCGCCCCTGGCCGGCTGGATGGTGTCCCAGCAGCACGCCACCCTCTGTCCGGCCAGCACCTCCTGCACGCTCTGTGCCGTGCGAGCTCACTGGACCCGAGCCCTCCTTCACCCGGGAGAGGTGATCTGGCCCCGCAAGCACCTGCTGGCGGGCTTCCACAGACACCAGCAGGACGATGCCCACGAGTTTCTGATATTCACTCTGAATGCCATGCAGCAAGGGTGCTTGAGTGCATCGCAGCCGGCGGGCCATCCCTCCGAGGACACCACCCTCATCCGGCAGATCTTCGGCGGGACTTGGAGGTCTCAGATCCAGTGTGTCCACCGCCTCGGAGTCTCGGACACGTTTGCCCCTTATCTGGACATCAGCCTGGATATCACGGCGGCTCAGAGTGTGGAACAAGCTCTGAGAGAGCTGGTGAAGCCCGAGAAGCTGGACGCTGAAAACGCCTATGACTGTGGCGTTTGTCTCCGGAAGGTGCCTGCCACCAAGAGGTTGACTTTGCACAGCACGTCCCAGGTCCTGGGGCTGGTGCTGAAGCGGTTGACACAGGTGAGCGGGGCCAAAAGGGCTCAGGAAGTGCGCTATCCCCAGTGCCTCGGCCTGCAGCCCTACACGTCTGAGCGGAAGGCAGGGCCACTGGGCTACGTGCTCTATGCCGTGCTGGTGCACTCCGAGTGGAGCTGTGAGCGAGGACACTACTTTTCTTACGTGCGAGCGGGCAACAGCCAGTGGTATAAGATGGACGATGCCAAGGTGAGCGCCTGTGACGAGAGTGCTGCCCTGAGCCAGAGCGCCTACGTGCTCTTCTACTCCCGGGAGGGTGCGTGGCAAGGGGGTGCTGGGGGAGGGGCAGCGGCCCCCCTCACGGCTGACCCCACACACGCCGGGGAGCCTGACCCCGCCGGCCCCGGGGAGCCTGCGGGAGTCGCCAGCCGCAGAGCTCCTGGGTCGCAGGTGTCCACGGGGGACACAGAGGTCGAAGGAATCAGCTTAGAGCAGTGGAGACGCCTCCAAGAGCAGAAGCGGCCGAAGCCGACCTTCGACCTCCGGAAGACCCAGTCAGCCCTGCCTGCCGGCGCAGTCGTGATTCACCAGTCCAACCACGGAGGAGGGAGACACGGCAAGCTGCCTGAACAGGAGCATGACCGGCTCGGCCATTCCAGCATGGACAGCCCGCCTCCGGGCCTCACGAGCGTTGGCAACGGCCCTTATGCCAGCGGGAGGGCCCGAGCGACCAAGAGGAAGAACAAGAAGCCGCGGCCATCTCTGGGGCTGTGGCTCTGAGGTAGGCTCTGAGGCACATGCGTGAAGACGCCCAGGCACACTCTGCGTGCGGCACGCCCTGTGTGACCCACCAAGTGTTCCGGCGAGGAGCGAGTTCCTCTCGGCGGTGTGGCTGGTGCAGCCTCCTGGAAAAAGGCGGGGCCTGCAGTGTGCCCGGGGCCACGGTGTTCACCTGGATCGCGCTGAGCAGCCGAGCTCTCGAGGGCTGGCTCTGCTGGGAAGTTCCTGGAGAGCATGGGGTGCGTGACCGGGTCTGAGCACGATCCGAGGGCCTCACTCTTCTGCGGGGGTGGGAGAGTCCTCTCTGGACGGGACTTTGGGTGTGGGTTTGCCTTTCTTTCCCCGTCTGCATTCTCTGGCCGCACCGCTGGCCTCTGGTGAGTGATGCGGCAGGGAGACGCCTCCCAGTACGCCCACAGCCAACGGAGCAAGGAGACGATCTCCTGAGCCCTCCGGGGTGCAGGGAGGAGCGGGTGCAGGTCCGTGAATCATCTCCTTCTGGCCGGTCAGGCTCTCGATAACGCCCCACACGTCGAGCAGGGTCCGGGGAGAAGATGGGCGACCAGGCTCTATATGTGGAATGTCCTTGGGAGGTGTAGTGCTACTTGGGAAAGGGACCTCCGGCAGGAATGACGCAGGGATGTGTTCGTCACCGGCAGGACGCTCGTGCCAGAGTTGCCTGGGCTCCATTTCCAGTGCAAGGACTCTGCTGCAGAACCTCCAAGTGCCAAACGGGACAAGTGATTCACCGTGCCACGAGCACCAGCACCAGCACCACCGGCACCAACACGAAGGCCAAGGGGAGAAAGGCGACCCATGGAGTCCCAAAGAAACTTCTCCACCAGCATGGCACAGGGGCCCAAGTGGAGATGGGTCATGCAACCATTGCTTTCTGAAAGCAAAGGTCCTCCCCGCACTGAGGAAAGACCCAAGCCCGCCCTAGATTGTGAGAGCAAGACAACTGGACATCCGACTCTGCCCATCCTACCTGTCAGTCAGTTGTCTCGTCCAGCTTGGCCCCGGACCAAAGCGGGTGGACGCCATGAGACGCGGCCGGCCTCTGAAGTGTCTGGGGCGGTGGGGAAACTCTCCTCTCCTAGCTGCTTTCCCGCCTGCCTCGTGATCCCGTGACCTGGTGGAGGGGCGCCCGAGGACCCTTATCAATCCCCTCTTGCGGTTTCTTTCTTTCTCTTGGTTGCCGGCTTCAAACCCAAAACGGTGGGCCTGGAATTAGCGATTTAGCATCTCGGACCTAGAGGGACAAGTGTGGCTCCTGACCGCGCTAGTCGGCTTGGCAAGGAACAGAGAACGTTCCGCTGGCTTTTTCCCCCCGCACGGTTACCTACAAAGCACCGTGCCCACCACACGCAGAGAGGAAAAAGAATGATGAGCAGTACCTTCGCCCAAGAACACAAACAAGCGTGCCCTGGACGAGGAAGTCGAGCCACCCACAGGCCGCCCTCAGTATCACCACCAGTCTTCCTCTGCCCCATCGCCTCAAATGAACTTACTCCTTGCCCCATCTACACCCTCTGAAGAAGAAGACGAAGAAGAAGAAGAAGGAGCAGAAGAAGGAGAAGGAGAAGGAGGTGAAGAAGTTGAAGAAGGAGAAGAACAGTGATTGGAATGGCGTGGCAGAGGGAAGGGGAATGTCGCCTGATGCTGGGGGAAATCCGTTGAAAAGAGAGACAAATACTGGCTGATCTGCCTTCTCTGTGCCATAGGAAGGAGGCAAAAGGACAGCAAGTGTGTGAGCACGTGCGTCATAAAGCACAAAGCAGTGGGGTCCTGGGATGGGATGGGGCAGCGGGAGGTGGGAGGGGTGCAATAGGCTAAGGAAGAAAGCGGGGTCAGGACCGTCTTTTCCTAGTAAGGATCAACGGAATCACCACATCAGCTATGGCAAACCCATGGACTGTGGAACGCCCGTAGTGTTGGAAGGCAAGCACAATATCCAGGTCGGCAGAGCAAACAAACATACATGTCACACGCCAAGAAGGAAACCAACAGTCATCCTCCTCCAGGAGGGAAATCTCTTTATACCTTACGTTATAGTGCGTTTTGAGCCCCTACATTGGAAAGATGACTCTAGAAGTCAACTAGTGTAATTAAGGTAGAAACAGAGAATAATAACAAGAAAAAAAAAATAAATAAATAAAATGAACAGAAAATACAAAAAAAATAAAAATAAAAAAAATAAAAAATGAACGAATACCCCCCCCGAAAAAAGAAAGAAATAATAAACAAGACAACTAAGGTTGAAAAGGAGCTGAAGAAATGAATCCAAAGTTTCAGCGAGCCTGTGTCTTTCTGAAGGAGCTCGCCTTGGAACATGACCTCCGGCCCTGAAGGGAGAAAAGCATATGTGCTACAGTCGCGGCATGTTTTGGTGGCAGGACCCTGATCGCTAGAAGAGTGGCTCATGAGAAAGCACAGAAATTGGAGTGGACCTCAGTCGGGAGCAAAGTTGAGGCAAGGGTTTCTTGTTGTCCGGGGTGGGGTTGTCCTCAGGCAGGGGACTGGGGTGGGGAGAGCCCTCAAGGGGAGAGGGTAGGTGGGCAGACATGTGTTTCCACAAGCGTGTTAGGATCTGAAGGGCGAGCCCACGGAATTCCTCCCCAGCCCGCATGTGTGTGCTGAACTTGGAAGCCCTGCAGTGACTGTCTAGCAGGCAAGTCTGGAAGGCCAAAGGCCCTTGGAATCATTTGCATCCTGAGCCCTTTGGTGCAGGGCCAGATCGGAAGTGCGTGCGGGGCTTCGTCATGGGGAATTCCCGGAGAAAAGTGTCGGTGGTGGGATGTCGGGAGTGGGAGTGAGCACGCCCTGGGACGCCTCAGCCAATGAGGAGCTTGCGCGTGCGGGGGTGGGGCTGTGGGAAAGCCATGAAAGGCCCGAGGGGGCGGGGCCCAGGCCCTTTCTCAGAGAAGCACCCTCTGAGGGAAGGAGGCTTCGTTGTGCAGAGGCAGGTAGGAGATGGAAAGACGCGTGGGCCTTGTTTGCAGAGACCCGGGGGCTGCTTCTGCGCACGGGGGAGGTGCATGTCCGTCTCCCTTCAACGTCCTCCCCGGAGGGCAAGGTTGTCGGCCCAGCGCCGCTGGTGCGGATGCCCTTCGGGAACCCTGTGTCCGTGAGGGGCCGTCGCCGGTGGTCGGGCGGCCCCAGCGGGGTGACTTGGCTCCTGGGTCAGCAGGGCTGGCGCCTGGCCACCAAGTCGCCCTGAGTTGCAGGGGGCCGTGGGGGGTCGGGGCTGGGCTTCAGAATCTGGGGAACACCTGCCACGTGAATGCAGCGCTGCAGTGTCTGAGCCACACGCCGCCCCTGGCCGGCTGGATGGTGTCCCAGCAGCACGCCACCCTCTGTCCGGCCAGCACCTCCTGCACGCTCTGTGCCGTGCGAGCTCACTGGACCCGAGCCCTCCTTCACCCGGGAGAGGTGATCTGGCCCCGCAAGCACCTGCTGGCGGGCTTCCACAGACACCAGCAGGACGATGCCCACGAGTTTCTGATATTCACTCTGAATGCCATGCAGCAAGGGTGCTTGAGTGCATCGCAGCCGGCGGGCCATCCCTCCGAGGACACCACCCTCATCCGGCAGATCTTCGGCGGGACTTGGAGGTCTCAGATCCAGTGTGTCCACCGCCTCGGAGTCTCGGACACGTTTGCCCCTTATCTGGACATCAGCCTGGATATCACGGCGGCTCAGAGTGTGGAACAAGCTCTGAGAGAGCTGGTGAAGCCCGAGAAGCTGGCCGCTGAAAACGCCTATGACTGTGGCGTTTGTCTCCGGAAGGTGCCTGCCACCAAGAGGTTGACTTTGCACAGCACGTCCCAGGTCCTGGGGCTGGTGCTGAAGCGGTTGACACAGGTGAGCGGGGCCAAAAGGGCTCAGGAAGTGCGCTATCCCCAGTGCCTCGGCCTGCAGCCCTACACGTCTGAGCGGAAGGCAGGGCCACTGGGCTACGTGCTCTATGCCGTGCTGGTGCACTCCGAGTGGAGCTGTGAGCGAGGACACTACTTTTCTTACGTGCGAGCGGGCAACAGCCAGTGGTATAAGATGGACGATGCCAAGGTGAGCGCCTGTGACGAGAGTGCTGCCCTGAGCCAGAGCGCCTACGTGCTCTTCTACTCCCGGGAGGGTGCGTGGCAAGGGGGTGCTGGGGGAGGGGCAGCGGCCCCCCTCACGGCTGACCCCACACACGCCGGGGAGCCTGACCCCGCCGGCCCCGGGGAGCCTGCGGGAGTCGCCAGCCGCAGAGCTCCTGGGTCGCAGGTGTCCACGGGGGACACAGAGGTCGAAGGAATCAGCTTAGAGCAGTGGAGACGCCTCCAAGAGCAGAAGCGGCCGAAGCCGACCTTCGACCTCCGGAAGACCCAGTCAGCCCTGCCTGCCGGCGCAGTCGTGATTCACCAGTCCAACCACGGAGGAGGGAGACACGGCAAGCTGCCTGAACAGGAGCATGACCGGCTCGGCCATTCCAGCATGGACAGCCCGCCTCCGGGCCTCACGAGCGTTGGCAACGGCCCTTATGCCAGCGGGAGGGCCCGAGCGACCAAGAGGAAGAACAAGAAGCCGCGGCCATCTCTGGGGCTGTGGCTCTGAGGTAGGCTCTGAGGCACATGCGTGAAGACGCCCAGGCACACTCTGCGTGCGGCACGCCCTGTGTGACCCACCAAGTGTTCCGGCGAGGAGCGAGTTCCTCTCGGCGGTGTGGCTGGTGCAGCCTCCTGGAAAAAGGCGGGGCCTGCAGTGTGCCCGGGGCCACGGTGTTCACCTGGATCGCGCTGAGCAGCCGAGCTCTCGAGGGCTGGCTCTGCTGGGAAGTTCCTGGAGAGCATGGGGTGCGTGACCGGGTCTGAGCACGATCCGAGGGCCTCACTCTTCTGCGGGGGTGGGAGAGTCCTCTCTGGACGGGACTTTGGGTGTGGGTTTGCCTTTCTTTCCCCGTCTGCATTCTCTGGCCGCACCGCTGGCCTCTGGTGAGTGATGCGGCAGGGAGACGCCTCCCAGTACGCCCACAGCCAACGGAGCAAGGAGACGATCTCCTGAGCCCTCCGGGGTGCAGGGAGGAGCGGGTGCAGGTCCGTGAATCATCTCCTTCTGGCCGGTCAGGCTCTCGATAACGCCCCACACGTCGAGCAGGGTCCGGGGAGAAGATGGGCGACCAGGCTCTATATGTGGAATGTCCTTGGGAGGTGTAGTGCTACTTGGGAAAGGGAGCTCCGGCAGGAATGACGCAGGGATGTGTTCGTCACCGGCAGGACGCTCGTGCCAGAGTTGCCTGGGCTCCATTTCCAGTGCAAGGAGTCTGCTGCAGAACCTCCAAGTGCCAAACGGGACAAGTGATTCACCGTGCCACGAGCACCAGCACCAGCACCACCGGCACCAACACGAAGGCCAAGGGGAGAAAGGCGACCCATGGAGTCCCAAAGAAACTTCTCCACCAGCATGGCACAGGGGCCTAAGTGGAGATGGGTCATGCAACCATTGCTTTCTGAAAGCAAAGGTCCTCCCCGCACTGAGGAAAGACCCAAGCCCGCCCTAGATTGTGAGAGCAAGACAACTGGACATCCGACTCTGCCCATCCTACCTGTCAGTCAGTTGTCTCGTCCAGCTTGGCCCCGGACCAAAGCGGGTGGACGCCATGAGACGCGGCCGGCCTCTGAAGTGTCTGGGGCGGTGGGGAAACTCTCCTCTCCTAGCTGCTTTCCCGCCTGCCTCGTGATCCCGTGACCTGGTGGAGGGGCGCCCGAGGACCCTTATCAATCCCCTCTTGCGGTTTCTTTCTTTCTCTTGGTTGCCGGCTTCAAACCCAAAACGGTGGGCCTGGAATTAGCGATTTAGCATCTCGGACCTAGAGGGACAAGTGTGGCTCCTGACCGCGCTAGTCGGCTTGGCAAGGAACAGAGAACGTTCCGCTGGCTTTTTCCCCCCGCACGGTTACCTACAAAGCACCGTGCCCACCACACGCAGAGAGGAAAAAGAATGATGAGCAGTACCTTCGCCCAAGAACACAAACAAGCGTGCCCTGGACGAGGAAGTCGAGCCACCCACAGGCCGCCCTCAGTATCACCACCAGTCTTCCTCTGCCCCATCGCCTCAAATGAACTTACTCCTTGCCCCATCTACACCCTCTGAAGAAGAAGACGAAGAAGAAGAAGAAGGAGCAGAAGAAGGAGAAGGAGAAGGAGGTGAAGAAGTTGAAGAAGGAGAAGAACAGTGATTGGAATGGCGTGGCAGAGGGAAGGGGAATGTCGCCTGATGCTGGGGGAAATCCGTTGAAAAGAGAGACAAATACTGGCTGATCTGCCTTCTCTGTGCCATAGGAAGGAGGCAAAAGGACAGCAAGTGTGTGAGCACGTGCGTCATAAAGCACAAAGCAGTGGGGTCCTGGGATGGGATGGGGCAGCGGGAGGTGGGAGGGGTGCAATAGGCTAAGGAAGAAAGCGGGGTCAGGACCGTCTTTTCCTAGTAAGGATCAACGGAATCACCACATCAGCTATGGCAAACCCATGGACTGTGGAACGCCCGTAGTGTTGGAAGGCAAGCACAATATCCAGGTCGGCAGAGCAAACAAACATACATGTCACACGCCAAGAAGGAAACCAACAGTCATCCTCCTCCAGGAGGGAAATCTCTTTATACCTTACGTTATAGTGCGTTTTGAGCCCCTACATTGGAAAGATGACTCTAGAAGTCAACTAGTGTAATTAAGGTAGAAACAGAGAATAATAACAAGAAAAAAAAAATAAATAAATAAAATGAACAGAAAATACAAAAAAAATAAAAATAAAAAAAATAAAAAATGAACGAATACCCCCCCCGAAAAAAGAAAGAAATAATAAACAAGACAACTAAGGTTGAAAAGGAGCTGAAGAAATGAATCCAAAGTTTCAGCGAGCCTGTGTCTTTCTGAAGGAGCTCGCCTTGGAACATGACCTCCGGCCCTGAAGGGAGAAAAGCATATGTGCTACAGTCGCGGCATGTTTTGGTGGCAGGACCCTGATCGCTAGAAGAGTGGCTCATGAGAAAGCACAGAAATTGGAGTGGACCTCAGTCGGGAGCAAAGTTGAGGCAAGGGTTTCTTGTTGTCCGGGGTGGGGTTGTCCTCAGGCAGGGGACTGGGGTGGGGAGAGCCCTCAAGGGGAGAGGGTAGGTGGGCAGACATGTGTTTCCACAAGCGTGTTAGGATCTGAAGGGCGAGCCCACGGAATTCCTCCCCAGCCCGCATGTGTGTGCTGAACTTGGAAGCCCTGCAGTGACTGTCTAGCAGGCAAGTCTGGAAGGCCAAAGGCCCTTGGAATCATTTGCATCCTGAGCCCTTTGGTGCAGGGCCAGATCGGAAGTGCGTGCGGGGCTTCGTCATGGGGAATTCCCGGAGAAAAGTGTCGGTGGTGGGATGTCGGGAGTGGGAGTGAGCACGCCCTGGGACGCCTCAGCCAATGAGGAGCTTGCGCGTGCGGGGGTGGGGCTGTGGGAAAGCCATGAAAGGCCCGAGGGGGCGGGGCCCAGGCCCTTTCTCAGAGAAGCACCCTCTGAGGGAAGGAGGCTTCGTTGTGCAGAGGCAGGTAGGAGATGGAAAGACGCGTGGGCCTTGTTTGCAGAGACCCGGGGGCTGCTTCTGCGCACGGGGGAGGTGCATGTCCGTCTCCCTTCAACGTCTTCCCCGGAGGGCAAGGTTGTCGGCCCAGCGCCGCTGGTGCGGATGCCCTTCGGGAACCCTGTGTCCGTGAGGGGCCGTCGCCGGTGGTCGGGCGGCCCCAGCGGGGTGACTTGGCTCCTGGGTCAGCAGGGCTGGCGCCTGGCCACCAAGTCGCCCTGAGTTGCAGGGGGCCGTGGGGGGTCGGGGCTGGGCTTCAGAATCTGGGGAACACCTGCCACGTGAATGCAGCGCTGCAGTGTCTGAGCCACACGCCGCCCCTGGCCGGCTGGATGGTGTCCCAGCAGCACGCCACCCTCTGTCCGGCCAGCACCTCCTGCACGCTCTGTGCCGTGCGAGCTCACTGGACCCGAGCCCTCCTTCACCCGGGAGAGGTGATCTGGCCCCGCAAGCACCTGCTGGCGGGCTTCCACAGACACCAGCAGGACGATGCCCACGAGTTTCTGATATTCACTCTGAATGCCATGCAGCAAGGGTGCTTGAGTGCATCGCAGCCGGCGGGCCATCCCTCCGAGGACACCACCCTCATCCGGCAGATCTTCGGCGGGACTTGGAGGTCTCAGATCCAGTGTGTCCACCGCCTCGGAGTCTCGGACACGTTTGCCCCTTATCTGGACATCAGCCTGGATATCACGGCGGCTCAGAGTGTGGAACAAGCTCTGAGAGAGCTGGTGAAGCCCGAGAAGCTGGACGCTGAAAACGCCTATGACTGTGGCGTTTGTCTCCGGAAGGTGCCTGCCACCAAGAGGTTGACTTTGCACAGCACGTCCCAGGTCCTGGGGCTGGTGCTGAAGCGGTTGACACAGGTGAGCGGGGCCAAAAGGGCTCAGGAAGTGCGCTATCCCCAGTGCCTCGGCCTGCAGCCCTACACGTCTGAGCGGAAGGCAGGGCCACTGGGCTACGTGCTCTATGCCGTGCTGGTGCACTCCGAGTGGAGCTGTGAGCGAGGACACTACTTTTCTTACGTGCGAGCGGGCAACAGCCAGTGGTATAAGATGGACGATGCCAAGGTGAGCGCCTGTGACGAGAGTGCTGCCCTGAGCCAGAGCGCCTACGTGCTCTTCTACTCCCGGGAGGGTGCGTGGCAAGGGGGTGCTGGGGGAGGGGCAGCGGCCCCCCTCACGGCTGACCCCACACACGCCGGGGAGCCTGACCCCGCCGGCCCCGGGGAGCCTGCGGGAGTCGCCAGCCGCAGAGCTCCTGGGTCGCAGGTGTCCACGGGGGACACAGAGGTCGAAGGAATCAGCTTAGAGCAGTGGAGACGCCTCCAAGAGCAGAAGCGGCCGAAGCCGACCTTCGACCTCCGGAAGACCCAGTCAGCCCTGCCTGCCGGCGCAGTCGTGATTCACCAGTCCAACCACGGAGGAGGGAGACACGGCAAGCTGCCTGAACAGGAGCATGACCGGCTCGGCCATTCCAGCATGGACAGCCCGCCTCCGGGCCTCACGAGCGTTGGCAACGGCCCTTATGCCAGCGGGAGGGCCCGAGCGACCAAGAGGAAGAACAAGAAGCCGCGGCCATCTCTGGGGCTGTGGCTCTGAGGTAGGCTCTGAGGCACATGCGTGAAGACGCCCAGGCACACTCTGCGTGCGGCACGCCCTGTGTGACCCACCAAGTGTTCCGGCGAGGAGCGAGTTCCTCTCGGCGGTGTGGCTGGTGCAGCCTCCTGGAAAAAGGCGGGGCCTGCAGTGTGCCCGGGGCCACGGTGTTCACCTGGATCGCGCTGAGCAGCCGAGCTCTCGAGGGCTGGCTCTGCTGGGAAGTTCCTGGAGAGCATGGGGTGCGTGACCGGGTCTGAGCACGATCCGAGGGCCTCACTCTTCTGCGGGGGTGGGAGAGTCCTCTCTGGACGGGACTTTGGGTGTGGGTTTGCCTTTCTTTCCCCGTCTGCATTCTCTGGCCGCACCGCTGGCCTCTGGTGAGTGATGCGGCAGGGAGACGCCTCCCAGTACGCCCACAGCCAACGGAGCAAGGAGACGATCTCCTGAGCCCTCCGGGGTGCAGGGAGGAGCGGGTGCAGGTCCGTGAATCATCTCCTTCTGGCCGGTCAGGCTCTCGATAACGCCCCACACGTCGAGCAGGGTCCGGGGAGAAGATGGGCGACCAGGCTCTATATGTGGAATGTCCTTGGGAGGTGTAGTGCTACTTGGGAAAGGGACCTCCGGCAGGAATGACGCAGGGATGTGTTCGTCACCGGCAGGACGCTCGTGCCAGAGTTGCCTGGGCTCCATTTCCAGTGCAAGGACTCTGCTGCAGAACCTCCAAGTGCCAAACGGGACAAGTGATTCACCGTGCCACGAGCACCAGCACCAGCACCACCGGCACCAACACGAAGGCCAAGGGGAGAAAGGCGACCCATGGAGTCCCAAAGAAACTTCTCCACCAGCATGGCACAGGGGCCCAAGTGGAGATGGGTCATGCAACCATTGCTTTCTGAAAGCAAAGGTCCTCCCCGCACTGAGGAAAGACCCAAGCCCGCCCTAGATTGTGAGAGCAAGACAACTGGACATCCGACTCTGCCCATCCTACCTGTCAGTCAGTTGTCTCGTCCAGCTTGGCCCCGGACCAAAGCGGGTGGACGCCATGAGACGCGGCCGGCCTCTGAAGTGTCTGGGGCGGTGGGGAAACTCTCCTCTCCTAGCTGCTTTCCCGCCTGCCTCGTGATCCCGTGACCTGGTGGAGGGGCGCCCGAGGACCCTTATCAATCCCCTCTTGCGGTTTCTTTCTTTCTCTTGGTTGCCGGCTTCAAACCCAAAACGGTGGGCCTGGAATTAGCGATTTAGCATCTCGGACCTAGAGGGACAAGTGTGGCTCCTGACCGCGCTAGTCGGCTTGGCAAGGAACAGAGAACGTTCCGCTGGCTTTTTCCCCCCGCACGGTTACCTACAAAGCACCGTGCCCACCACACGCAGAGAGGAAAAAGAATGATGAGCAGTACCTTCGCCCAAGAACACAAACAAGCGTGCCCTGGACGAGGAAGTCGAGCCACCCACAGGCCGCCCTCAGTATCACCACCAGTCTTCCTCTGCCCCATCGCCTCAAATGAACTTACTCCTTGCCCCATCTACACCCTCTGAAGAAGAAGACGAAGAAGAAGAAGAAGGAGCAGAAGAAGGAGAAGGAGAAGGAGGTGAAGAAGTTGAAGAAGGAGAAGAACAGTGATTGGAATGGCGTGGCAGAGGGAAGGGGAATGTCGCCTGATGCTGGGGGAAATCCGTTGAAAAGAGAGACAAATACTGGCTGATCTGCCTTCTCTGTGCCATAGGAAGGAGGCAAAAGGACAGCAAGTGTGTGAGCACGTGCGTCATAAAGCACAAAGCAGTGGGGTCCTGGGATGGGATGGGGCAGCGGGAGGTGGGAGGGGTGCAATAGGCTAAGGAAGAAAGCGGGGTCAGGACCGTCTTTTCCTAGTAAGGATCAACGGAATCACCACATCAGCTATGGCAAACCCATGGACTGTGGAACGCCCGTAGTGTTGGAAGGCAAGCACAATATCCAGGTCGGCAGAGCAAACAAACATACATGTCACACGCCAAGAAGGAAACCAACAGTCATCCTCCTCCAGGAGGGAAATCTCTTTATACCTTACGTTATAGTGCGTTTTGAGCCCCTACATTGGAAAGATGACTCTAGAAGTCAACTAGTGTAATTAAGGTAGAAACAGAGAATAATAACAAGAAAAAAAAAATAAATAAATAAAATGAACAGAAAATACAAAAAAAATAAAAATAAAAAAAATAAAAAATGAACGAATACCCCCCCCGAAAAAAGAAAGAAATAATAAACAAGACAACTAAGGTTGAAAAGGAGCTGAAGAAATGAATCCAAAGTTTCAGCGAGCCTGTGTCTTTCTGAAGGAGCTCGCCTTGGAACATGACCTCCGGCCCTGAAGGGAGAAAAGCATATGTGCTACAGTCGCGGCATGTTTTGGTGGCAGGACCCTGATCGCTAGAAGAGTGGCTCATGAGAAAGCACAGAAATTGGAGTGGACCTCAGTCGGGAGCAAAGTTGAGGCAAGGGTTTCTTGTTGTCCGGGGTGGGGTTGTCCTCAGGCAGGGGACTGGGGTGGGGAGAGCCCTCAAGGGGAGAGGGTAGGTGGGCAGACATGTGTTTCCACAAGCGTGTTAGGATCTGAAGGGCGAGCCCACGGAATTCCTCCCCAGCCCGCATGTGTGTGCTGAACTTGGAAGCCCTGCAGTGACTGTCTAGCAGGCAAGTCTGGAAGGCCAAAGGCCCTTGGAATCATTTGCATCCTGAGCCCTTTGGTGCAGGGCCAGATCGGAAGTGCGTGCGGGGCTTCGTCATGGGGAATTCCCGGAGAAAAGTGTCGGTGGTGGGATGTCGGGAGTGGGAGTGAGCACGCCCTGGGACGCCTCAGCCAATGAGGAGCTTGCGCGTGCGGGGGTGGGGCTGTGGGAAAGCCATGAAAGGCCCGAGGGGGCGGGGCCCAGGCCCTTTCTCAGAGAAGCACCCTCTGAGGGAAGGAGGCTTCGTTGTGCAGAGGCAGGTAGGAGATGGAAAGACGCGTGGGCCTTGTTTGCAGAGACCCGGGGGCTGCTTCTGCGCACGGGGGAGGTGCATGTCCGTCTCCCTTCAACGTCCTCCCCGGAGGGCAAGGTTGTCGGCCCAGCGCCGCTGGTGCGGATGCCCTTCGGGAACCCTGTGTCCGTGAGGGGCCGTCGCCGGTGGTCGGGCGGCCCCAGCGGGGTGACTTGGCTCCTGGGTCAGCAGGGCTGGCGCCTGGCCACCAAGTCGCCCTGAGTTGCAGGGGGCCGTGGGGGGTCGGGGCTGGGCTTCAGAATCTGGGGAACACCTGCCACGTGAATGCAGCGCTGCAGTGTCTGAGCCACACGCCGCCCCTGGCCGGCTGGATGGTGTCCCAGCAGCACGCCACCCTCTGTCCGGCCAGCACCTCCTGCACGCTCTGTGCCGTGCGAGCTCACTGGACCCGAGCCCTCCTTCACCCGGGAGAGGTGATCTGGCCCCGCAAGCACCTGCTGGCGGGCTTCCACAGACACCAGCAGGACGATGCCCACGAGTTTCTGATATTCACTCTGAATGCCATGCAGCAAGGGTGCTTGAGTGCATCGCAGCCGGCGGGCCATCCCTCCGAGGACACCACCCTCATCCGGCAGATCTTCGGCGGGACTTGGAGGTCTCAGATCCAGTGTGTCCACCGCCCCGGAGTCTCGGACACGTTTGCCCCTTATCTGGACATCAGCCTGGATATCACGGCGGCTCAGAGTGTGGAACAAGCTCTGAGAGAGCTGGTGAAGCCCGAGAAGCTGGCCGCTGAAAACGCCTATGACTGTGGCGTTTGTCTCCGGAAGGTGCCTGCCACCAAGAGGTTGACTTTGCACAGCACGTCCCAGGTCCTGGGGCTGGTGCTGAAGCGGTTGACACAGGTGAGCGGGGCCAAAAGGGCTCAGGAAGTGCGCTATCCCCAGTGCCTCGGCCTGCAGCCCTACACGTCTGAGCGGAAGGCAGGGCCACTGGGCTACGTGCTCTATGCCGTGCTGGTGCACTCCGAGTGGAGCTGTGAGCGAGGACACTACTTTTCTTACGTGCGAGCGGGCAACAGCCAGTGGTATAAGATGGACGATGCCAAGGTGAGCGCCTGTGACGAGAGTGCTGCCCTGAGCCAGAGCGCCTACGTGCTCTTCTACTCCCGGGAGGGTGCGTGGCAAGGGGGTGCTGGGGGAGGGGCAGCGGCCCCCCTCACGGCTGACCCCACACACGCCGGGGAGCCTGACCCCGCCGGCCCCGGGGAGCCTGCGGGAGTCGCCAGCCGCAGAGCTCCTGGGTCGCAGGTGTCCACGGGGGACACAGAGGTCGAAGGAATCAGCTTAGAGCAGTGGAGACGCCTCCAAGAGCAGAAGCGGCCGAAGCCGACCTTCGACCTCCGGAAGACCCAGTCAGCCCTGCCTGCCGGCGCAGTCGTGATTCACCAGTCCAACCACGGAGGAGGGAGACACGGCAAGCTGCCTGAACAGGAGCATGACCGGCTCGGCCATTCCAGCATGGACAGCCCGCCTCCGGGCCTCACGAGCGTTGGCAACGGCCCTTATGCCAGCGGGAGGGCCCGAGCGACCAAGAGGAAGAACAAGAAGCCGCGGCCATCTCTGGGGCTGTGGCTCTGAGGTAGGCTCTGAGGCACATGCGTGAAGACGCCCAGGCACACTCTGCGTGCGGCACGCCCTGTGTGACCCACCAAGTGTTCCGGCGAGGAGCGAGTTCCTCTCGGCGGTGTGGCTGGTGCAGCCTCCTGGAAAAAGGCGGGGCCTGCAGTGTGCCCGGGGCCACGGTGTTCACCTGGATCGCGCTGAGCAGCCGAGCTCTCGAGGGCTGGCTCTGCTGGGAAGTTCCTGGAGAGCATGGGGTGCGTGACCGGGTCTGAGCACGATCCGAGGGCCTCACTCTTCTGCGGGGGTGGGAGAGTCCTCTCTGGACGGGACTTTGGGTGTGGGTTTGCCTTTCTTTCCCCGTCTGCATTCTCTGGCCGCACCGCTGGCCTCTGGTGAGTGATGCGGCAGGGAGACGCCTCCCAGTACGCCCACAGCCAACGGAGCAAGGAGACGATCTCCTGAGCCCTCCGGGGTGCAGGGAGGAGCGGGTGCAGGTCCGTGAATCATCTCCTTCTGGCCGGTCAGGCTCTCGATAACGCCCCACACGTCGAGCAGGGTCCGGGGAGAAGATGGGCGACCAGGCTCTATATGTGGAATGTCCTTGGGAGGTGTAGTGCTACTTGGGAAAGGGAGCTCCGGCAGGAATGACGCAGGGATGTGTTCGTCACCGGCAGGACGCTCGTGCCAGAGTTGCCTGGGCTCCATTTCCAGTGCAAGGAGTCTGCTGCAGAACCTCCAAGTGCCAAACGGGACAAGTGATTCACCGTGCCACGAGCACCAGCACCAGCACCACCGGCACCAACACGAAGGCCAAGGGGAGAAAGGCGACCCATGGAGTCCCAAAGAAACTTCTCCACCAGCATGGCACAGGGGCCTAAGTGGAGATGGGTCATGCAACCATTGCTTTCTGAAAGCAAAGGTCCTCCCCGCACTGAGGAAAGACCCAAGCCCGCCCTAGATTGTGAGAGCAAGACAACTGGACATCCGACTCTGCCCATCCTACCTGTCAGTCAGTTGTCTCGTCCAGCTTGGCCCCGGACCAAAGCGGGTGGACGCCATGAGACGCGGCCGGCCTCTGAAGTGTCTGGGGCGGTGGGGAAACTCTCCTCTCCTAGCTGCTTTCCCGCCTGCCTCGTGATCCCGTGACCTGGTGGAGGGGCGCCCGAGGACCCTTATCAATCCCCTCTTGCGGTTTCTTTCTTTCTCTTGGTTGCCGGCTTCAAACCCAAAACGGTGGGCCTGGAATTAGCGATTTAGCATCTCGGACCTAGAGGGACAAGTGTGGCTCCTGACCGCGCTAGTCGGCTTGGCAAGGAACAGAGAACGTTCCGCTGGCTTTTTCCCCCCGCACGGTTACCTACAAAGCACCGTGCCCACCACACGCAGAGAGGAAAAAGAATGATGAGCAGTACCTTCGCCCAAGAACACAAACAAGCGTGCCCTGGACGAGGAAGTCGAGCCACCCACAGGCCGCCCTCAGTATCACCACCAGTCTTCCTCTGCCCCATCGCCTCAAATGAACTTACTCCTTGCCCCATCTACACCCTCTGAAGAAGAAGACGAAGAAGAAGAAGAAGGAGCAGAAGAAGGAGAAGGAGAAGGAGGTGAAGAAGTTGAAGAAGGAGAAGAACAGTGATTGGAATGGCGTGGCAGAGGGAAGGGGAATGTCGCCTGATGCTGGGGGAAATCCGTTGAAAAGAGAGACAAATACTGGCTGATCTGCCTTCTCTGTGCCATAGGAAGGAGGCAAAAGGACAGCAAGTGTGTGAGCACGTGCGTCATAAAGCACAAAGCAGTGGGGTCCTGGGATGGGATGGGGCAGCGGGAGGTGGGAGGGGTGCAATAGGCTAAGGAAGAAAGCGGGGTCAGGACCGTCTTTTCCTAGTAAGGATCAACGGAATCACCACATCAGCTATGGCAAACCCATGGACTGTGGAACGCCCGTAGTGTTGGAAGGCAAGCACAATATCCAGGTCGGCAGAGCAAACAAACATACATGTCACACGCCAAGAAGGAAACCAACAGTCATCCTCCTCCAGGAGGGAAATCTCTTTATACCTTACGTTATAGTGCGTTTTGAGCCCCTACATTGGAAAGATGACTCTAGAAGTCAACTAGTGTAATTAAGGTAGAAACAGAGAATAATAACAAGAAAAAAAAAATAAATAAATAAAATGAACAGAAAATACAAAAAAAATAAAAATAAAAAAAATAAAAAATGAACGAATACCCCCCCCGAAAAAAGAAAGAAATAATAAACAAGACAACTAAGGTTGAAAAGGAGCTGAAGAAATGAATCCAAAGTTTCAGCGAGCCTGTGTCTTTCTGAAGGAGCTCGCCTTGGAACATGACCTCCGGCCCTGAAGGGAGAAAAGCATATGTGCTACAGTCGCGGCATGTTTTGGTGGCAGGACCCTGATCGCTAGAAGAGTGGCTCATGAGAAAGCACAGAAATTGGAGTGGACCTCAGTCGGGAGCAAAGTTGAGGCAAGGGTTTCTTGTTGTCCGGGGTGGGGTTGTCCTCAGGCAGGGGACTGGGGTGGGGAGAGCCCTCAAGGGGAGAGGGTAGGTGGGCAGACATGTGTTTCCACAAGCGTGTTAGGATCTGAAGGGCGAGCCCACGGAATTCCTCCCCAGCCCGCATGTGTGTGCTGAACTTGGAAGCCCTGCAGTGACTGTCTAGCAGGCAAGTCTGGAAGGCCAAAGGCCCTTGGAATCATTTGCATCCTGAGCCCTTTGGTGCAGGGCCAGATCGGAAGTGCGTGCGGGGCTTCGTCATGGGGAATTCCCGGAGAAAAGTGTCGGTGGTGGGATGTCGGGAGTGGGAGTGAGCACGCCCTGGGACGCCTCAGCCAATGAGGAGCTTGCGCGTGCGGGGGTGGGGCTGTGGGAAAGCCATGAAAGGCCCGAGGGGGCGGGGCCCAGGCCCTTTCTCAGAGAAGCACCCTCTGAGGGAAGGAGGCTTCGTTGTGCAGAGGCAGGTAGGAGATGGAAAGACGCGTGGGCCTTGTTTGCAGAGACCCGGGGGCTGCTTCTGCGCACGGGGGAGGTGCATGTCCGTCTCCCTTCAACGTCTTCCCCGGAGGGCAAGGTTGTCGGCCCAGCGCCGCTGGTGCGGATGCCCTTCGGGAACCCTGTGTCCGTGAGGGGCCGTCGCCGGTGGTCGGGCGGCCCCAGCGGGGTGACTTGGCTCCTGGGTCAGCAGGGCTGGCGCCTGGCCACCAAGTCGCCCTGAGTTGCAGGGGGCCGTGGGGGGTCGGGGCTGGGCTTCAGAATCTGGGGAACACCTGCCACGTGAATGCAGCGCTGCAGTGTCTGAGCCACACGCCGCCCCTGGCCGGCTGGATGGTGTCCCAGCAGCACGCCACCCTCTGTCCGGCCAGCACCTCCTGCACGCTCTGTGCCGTGCGAGCTCACTGGACCCGAGCCCTCCTTCACCCGGGAGAGGTGATCTGGCCCCGCAAGCACCTGCTGGCGGGCTTCCACAGACACCAGCAGGACGATGCCCACGAGTTTCTGATATTCACTCTGAATGCCATGCAGCAAGGGTGCTTGAGTGCATCGCAGCCGGCGGGCCATCCCTCCGAGGACACCACCCTCATCCGGCAGATCTTCGGCGGGACTTGGAGGTCTCAGATCCAGTGTGTCCACCGCCTCGGAGTCTCGGACACGTTTGCCCCTTATCTGGACATCAGCCTGGATATCACGGCGGCTCAGAGTGTGGAACAAGCTCTGAGAGAGCTGGTGAAGCCCGAGAAGCTGGACGCTGAAAACGCCTATGACTGTGGCGTTTGTCTCCGGAAGGTGCCTGCCACCAAGAGGTTGACTTTGCACAGCACGTCCCAGGTCCTGGGGCTGGTGCTGAAGCGGTTGACACAGGTGAGCGGGGCCAAAAGGGCTCAGGAAGTGCGCTATCCCCAGTGCCTCGGCCTGCAGCCCTACACGTCTGAGCGGAAGGCAGGGCCACTGGGCTACGTGCTCTATGCCGTGCTGGTGCACTCCGAGTGGAGCTGTGAGCGAGGACACTACTTTTCTTACGTGCGAGCGGGCAACAGCCAGTGGTATAAGATGGACGATGCCAAGGTGAGCGCCTGTGACGAGAGTGCTGCCCTGAGCCAGAGCGCCTACGTGCTCTTCTACTCCCGGGAGGGTGCGTGGCAAGGGGGTGCTGGGGGAGGGGCAGCGGCCCCCCTCACGGCTGACCCCACACACGCCGGGGAGCCTGACCCCGCCGGCCCCGGGGAGCCTGCGGGAGTCGCCAGCCGCAGAGCTCCTGGGTCGCAGGTGTCCACGGGGGACACAGAGGTCGAAGGAATCAGCTTAGAGCAGTGGAGACGCCTCCAAGAGCAGAAGCGGCCGAAGCCGACCTTCGACCTCCGGAAGACCCAGTCAGCCCTGCCTGCCGGCGCAGTCGTGATTCACCAGTCCAACCACGGAGGAGGGAGACACGGCAAGCTGCCTGAACAGGAGCATGACCGGCTCGGCCATTCCAGCATGGACAGCCCGCCTCCGGGCCTCACGAGCGTTGGCAACGGCCCTTATGCCAGCGGGAGGGCCCGAGCGACCAAGAGGAAGAACAAGAAGCCGCGGCCATCTCTGGGGCTGTGGCTCTGAGGTAGGCTCTGAGGCACATGCGTGAAGACGCCCAGGCACACTCTGCGTGCGGCACGCCCTGTGTGACCCACCAAGTGTTCCGGCGAGGAGCGAGTTCCTCTCGGCGGTGTGGCTGGTGCAGCCTCCTGGAAAAAGGCGGGGCCTGCAGTGTGCCCGGGGCCACGGTGTTCACCTGGATCGCGCTGAGCAGCCGAGCTCTCGAGGGCTGGCTCTGCTGGGAAGTTCCTGGAGAGCATGGGGTGCGTGACCGGGTCTGAGCACGATCCGAGGGCCTCACTCTTCTGCGGGGGTGGGAGAGTCCTCTCTGGACGGGACTTTGGGTGTGGGTTTGCCTTTCTTTCCCCGTCTGCATTCTCTGGCCGCACCGCTGGCCTCTGGTGAGTGATGCGGCAGGGAGACGCCTCCCAGTACGCCCACAGCCAACGGAGCAAGGAGACGATCTCCTGAGCCCTCCGGGGTGCAGGGAGGAGCGGGTGCAGGTCCGTGAATCATCTCCTTCTGGCCGGTCAGGCTCTCGATAACGCCCCACACGTCGAGCAGGGTCCGGGGAGAAGATGGGCGACCAGGCTCTATATGTGGAATGTCCTTGGGAGGTGTAGTGCTACTTGGGAAAGGGACCTCCGGCAGGAATGACGCAGGGATGTGTTCGTCACCGGCAGGACGCTCGTGCCAGAGTTGCCTGGGCTCCATTTCCAGTGCAAGGACTCTGCTGCAGAACCTCCAAGTGCCAAACGGGACAAGTGATTCACCGTGCCACGAGCACCAGCACCAGCACCACCGGCACCAACACGAAGGCCAAGGGGAGAAAGGCGACCCATGGAGTCCCAAAGAAACTTCTCCACCAGCATGGCACAGGGGCCCAAGTGGAGATGGGTCATGCAACCATTGCTTTCTGAAAGCAAAGGTCCTCCCCGCACTGAGGAAAGACCCAAGCCCGCCCTAGATTGTGAGAGCAAGACAACTGGACATCCGACTCTGCCCATCCTACCTGTCAGTCAGTTGTCTCGTCCAGCTTGGCCCCGGACCAAAGCGGGTGGACGCCATGAGACGCGGCCGGCCTCTGAAGTGTCTGGGGCGGTGGGGAAACTCTCCTCTCCTAGCTGCTTTCCCGCCTGCCTCGTGATCCCGTGACCTGGTGGAGGGGCGCCCGAGGACCCTTATCAATCCCCTCTTGCGGTTTCTTTCTTTCTCTTGGTTGCCGGCTTCAAACCCAAAACGGTGGGCCTGGAATTAGCGATTTAGCATCTCGGACCTAGAGGGACAAGTGTGGCTCCTGACCGCGCTAGTCGGCTTGGCAAGGAACAGAGAACGTTCCGCTGGCTTTTTCCCCCCGCACGGTTACCTACAAAGCACCGTGCCCACCACACGCAGAGAGGAAAAAGAATGATGAGCAGTACCTTCGCCCAAGAACACAAACAAGCGTGCCCTGGACGAGGAAGTCGAGCCACCCACAGGCCGCCCTCAGTATCACCACCAGTCTTCCTCTGCCCCATCGCCTCAAATGAACTTACTCCTTGCCCCATCTACACCCTCTGAAGAAGAAGACGAAGAAGAAGAAGAAGGAGCAGAAGAAGGAGAAGGAGAAGGAGGTGAAGAAGTTGAAGAAGGAGAAGAACAGTGATTGGAATGGCGTGGCAGAGGGAAGGGGAATGTCGCCTGATGCTGGGGGAAATCCGTTGAAAAGAGAGACAAATACTGGCTGATCTGCCTTCTCTGTGCCATAGGAAGGAGGCAAAAGGACAGCAAGTGTGTGAGCACGTGCGTCATAAAGCACAAAGCAGTGGGGTCCTGGGATGGGATGGGGCAGCGGGAGGTGGGAGGGGTGCAATAGGCTAAGGAAGAAAGCGGGGTCAGGACCGTCTTTTCCTAGTAAGGATCAACGGAATCACCACATCAGCTATGGCAAACCCATGGACTGTGGAACGCCCGTAGTGTTGGAAGGCAAGCACAATATCCAGGTCGGCAGAGCAAACAAACATACATGTCACACGCCAAGAAGGAAACCAACAGTCATCCTCCTCCAGGAGGGAAATCTCTTTATACCTTACGTTATAGTGCGTTTTGAGCCCCTACATTGGAAAGATGACTCTAGAAGTCAACTAGTGTAATTAAGGTAGAAACAGAGAATAATAACAAGAAAAAAAAAATAAATAAATAAAATGAACAGAAAATACAAAAAAAATAAAAATAAAAAAAATAAAAAATGAACGAATACCCCCCCCGAAAAAAGAAAGAAATAATAAACAAGACAACTAAGGTTGAAAAGGAGCTGAAGAAATGAATCCAAAGTTTCAGCGAGCCTGTGTCTTTCTGAAGGAGCTCGCCTTGGAACATGACCTCCGGCCCTGAAGGGAGAAAAGCATATGTGCTACAGTCGCGGCATGTTTTGGTGGCAGGACCCTGATCGCTAGAAGAGTGGCTCATGAGAAAGCACAGAAATTGGAGTGGACCTCAGTCGGGAGCAAAGTTGAGGCAAGGGTTTCTTGTTGTCCGGGGTGGGGTTGTCCTCAGGCAGGGGACTGGGGTGGGGAGAGCCCTCAAGGGGAGAGGGTAGGTGGGCAGACATGTGTTTCCACAAGCGTGTTAGGATCTGAAGGGCGAGCCCACGGAATTCCTCCCCAGCCCGCATGTGTGTGCTGAACTTGGAAGCCCTGCAGTGACTGTCTAGCAGGCAAGTCTGGAAGGCCAAAGGCCCTTGGAATCATTTGCATCCTGAGCCCTTTGGTGCAGGGCCAGATCGGAAGTGCGTGCGGGGCTTCGTCATGGGGAATTCCCGGAGAAAAGTGTCGGTGGTGGGATGTCGGGAGTGGGAGTGAGCACGCCCTGGGACGCCTCAGCCAATGAGGAGCTTGCGCGTGCGGGGGTGGGGCTGTGGGAAAGCCATGAAAGGCCCGAGGGGGCGGGGCCCAGGCCCTTTCTCAGAGAAGCACCCTCTGAGGGAAGGAGGCTTCGTTGTGCAGAGGCAGGTAGGAGATGGAAAGACGCGTGGGCCTTGTTTGCAGAGACCCGGGGGCTGCTTCTGCGCACGGGGGAGGTGCATGTCCGTCTCCCTTCAACGTCTTCCCCGGAGGGCAAGGTTGTCGGCCCAGCGCCGCTGGTGCGGATGCCCTTCGGGAACCCTGTGTCTGTGAGGGGCCGTCGCCGGTGGTCGGGCGGCCCCAGCGGGGTGACTTGGCTCCTGGGTCAGCAGGGCTGGCGCCTGGCCACCAAGTCGCCCTGAGTTGCAGGGGGCCGTGGGGGGTCGGGGCTGGGCTTCAGAATCTGGGGAACACCTGCCACGTGAATGCAGCGCTGCAGTGTCTGAGCCACACGCCGCCCCTGGCCGGCTGGATGGTGTCCCAGCAGCACGCCACCCTCTGTCCGGCCAGCACCTCCTGCACGCTCTGTGCCGTGCGAGCTCACTGGACCCGAGCCCTCCTTCACCCGGGAGAGGTGATCTGGCCCCGCAAGCACCTGCTGGCGGGCTTCCACAGACACCAGCAGGACGATGCCCACGAGTTTCTGATATTCACTCTGAATGCCATGCAGCAAGGGTGCTTGAGTGCATCGCAGCCGGCGGGCCATCCCTCCGAGGACACCACCCTCATCCGGCAGATCTTCGGCGGGACTTGGAGGTCTCAGATCCAGTGTGTCCACCGCCTCGGAGTCTCGGACACGTTTGCCCCTTATCTGGACATCAGCCTGGATATCACGGCGGCTCAGAGTGTGGAACAAGCTCTGAGAGAGCTGGTGAAGCCCGAGAAGCTGGACGCTGAAAACGCCTATGACTGTGGCGTTTGTCTCCGGAAGGTGCCTGCCACCAAGAGGTTGACTTTGCACAGCACGTCCCAGGTCCTGGGGCTGGTGCTGAAGCGGTTGACACAGGTGAGCGGGGCCAAAAGGGCTCAGGAAGTGCGCTATCCCCAGTGCCTCGGCCTGCAGCCCTACACGTCTGAGCGGAAGGCAGGGCCACTGGGCTACGTGCTCTATGCCGTGCTGGTGCACTCCGAGTGGAGCTGTGAGCGAGGACACTACTTTTCTTACGTGCGAGCGGGCAACAGCCAGTGGTATAAGATGGACGATGCCAAGGTGAGCGCCTGTGACGAGAGTGCTGCCCTGAGCCAGAGCGCCTACGTGCTCTTCTACTCCCGGGAGGGTGCGTGGCAAGGGGGTGCTGGGGGAGGGGCAGCGGCCCCCCTCACGGCTGACCCCACACACGCCGGGGAGCCTGACCCCGCCGGCCCCGGGGAGCCTGCGGGAGTCGCCAGCCGCAGAGCTCCTGGGTCGCAGGTGTCCACGGGGGACACAGAGGTCGAAGGAATCAGCTTAGAGCAGTGGAGACGCCTCCAAGAGCAGAAGCGGCCGAAGCCGACCTTCGACCTCCGGAAGACCCAGTCAGCCCTGCCTGCCGGCGCAGTCGTGATTCACCAGTCCAACCACGGAGGAGGGAGACACGGCAAGCTGCCTGAACAGGAGCATGACCGGCTCGGCCATTCCAGCATGGACAGCCCGCCTCCGGGCCTCACGAGCGTTGGCAACGGCCCTTATGCCAGCGGGAGGGCCCGAGCGACCAAGAGGAAGAACAAGAAGCCGCGGCCATCTCTGGGGCTGTGGCTCTGAGGTAGGCTCTGAGGCACATGCGTGAAGACGCCCAGGCACACTCTGCGTGCGGCACGCCCTGTGTGACCCACCAAGTGTTCCGGCGAGGAGCGAGTTCCTCTCGGCGGTGTGGCTGGTGCAGCCTCCTGGAAAAAGGCGGGGCCTGCAGTGTGCCCGGGGCCACGGTGTTCACCTGGATCGCGCTGAGCAGCCGAGCTCTCGAGGGCTGGCTCTGCTGGGAAGTTCCTGGAGAGCATGGGGTGCGTGACCGGGTCTGAGCACGATCCGAGGGCCTCACTCTTCTGCGGGGGTGGGAGAGTCCTCTCTGGACGGGACTTTGGGTGTGGGTTTGCCTTTCTTTCCCCGTCTGCATTCTCTGGCCGCACCGCTGGCCTCTGGTGAGTGATGCGGCAGGGAGACGCCTCCCAGTACGCCCACAGCCAACGGAGCAAGGAGACGATCTCCTGAGCCCTCCGGGGTGCAGGGAGGAGCGGGTGCAGGTCCGTGAATCATCTCCTTCTGGCCGGTCAGGCTCTCGATAACGCCCCACACGTCGAGCAGGGTCCGGGGAGAAGATGGGCGACCAGGCTCTATATGTGGAATGTCCTTGGGAGGTGTAGTGCTACTTGGGAAAGGGAGCTCCGGCAGGAATGACGCAGGGATGTGTTCGTCACCGGCCGGACGCTCGTGCCAGAGTTGCCTGGGCTCCATTTCCAGTGCAAGGACTCTGCTGCAGAACCTCCAAGTGCCAAACGGGACAAGTGATTCACCGTGCCACGAGCACCAGCACCAGCACCACCGGCACCAACACGAAGGCCAAGGGGAGAAAGGCGACCCATGGAGTCCCAAAGAAACTTCTCCACCAGCATGGCACAGGGGCCCAAGTGGAGATGGGTCATGCAACCATTGCTTTCTGAAAGCAAAGGTCCTCCCCCGCACTGAGGAAAGACCCAAGCCCGCCCTAGATTGTGAGAGCAAGACAACTGGACATCCGACTCTGCCCATCCTACCTGTCAGTCAGTTGTCTCGTCCAGCTTGGCCCCGGACCAAAGCGGGTGGACGCCATGAGACGCGGCCGGCCTCTGAAGTGTCTGGGGCGGTGGGGAAACTCTCCTCTCCTAGCTGCTTTCCCGCCTGCCTCGTGATCCCGTGACCTGGTGGAGGGGCGCCCGAGGACCCTTATCAATCCCCTCTTGCGGTTTCTTTCTTTCTCTTGGTTGCCGGCTTCAAACCCAAAACGGTGGGCCTGGAATTAGCGATTTAGCATCTCGGACCTAGAGGGACAAGTGTGGCTCCTGACCGCGCTAGTCGGCTTGGCAAGGAACAGAGAACGTTCCGCTGGCTTTTTCCCCCCGCACGGTTACCTACAAAGCACCGTGCCCACCACACGCAGAGAGGAAAAAGAATGATGAGCAGTACCTTCGCCCAAGAACACAAACAAGCGTGCCCTGGACGAGGAAGTCGAGCCACCCACAGGCCGCCCTCAGTATCACCACCAGTCTTCCTCTGCCCCATCGCCTCAAATGAACTTACTCCTTGCCCCATCTACACCCTCTGAAGAAGAAGACGAAGAAGAAGAAGAAGGAGCAGAAGAAGGAGAAGGAGAAGGAGGTGAAGAAGTTGAAGAAGGAGAAGAACAGTGATTGGAATGGCGTGGCAGAGGGAAGGGGAATGTCGCCTGATGCTGGGGGAAATCCGTTGAAAAGAGAGACAAATACTGGCTGATCTGCCTTCTCTGTGCCATAGGAAGGAGGCAAAAGGACAGCAAGTGTGTGAGCACGTGCGTCATAAAGCACAAAGCAGTGGGGTCCTGGGATGGGATGGGGCAGCGGGAGGTGGGAGGGGTGCAATAGGCTAAGGAAGAAAGCGGGGTCAGGACCGTCTTTTCCTAGTAAGGATCAACGGAATCACCACATCAGCTATGGCAAACCCATGGACTGTGGAACGCCCGTAGTGTTGGAAGGCAAGCACAATATCCAGGTCGGCAGAGCAAACAAACATACATGTCACACGCCAAGAAGGAAACCAACAGTCATCCTCCTCCAGGAGGGAAATCTCTTTATACCTTACGTTATAGTGCGTTTTGAGCCCCTACATTGGAAAGATGACTCTAGAAGTCAACTAGTGTAATTAAGGTAGAAACAGAGAATAATAACAAGAAAAAAAAAATAAATAAATAAAATGAACAGAAAATACAAAAAAAATAAAAATAAAAAAAATAAAAAATGAACGAATACCCCCCCCGAAAAAAGAAAGAAATAATAAACAAGACAACTAAGGTTGAAAAGGAGCTGAAGAAATGAATCCAAAGTTTCAGCGAGCCTGTGTCTTTCTGAAGGAGCTCGCCTTGGAACATGACCTCCGGCCCTGAAGGGAGAAAAGCATATGTGCTACAGTCGCGGCATGTTTTGGTGGCAGGACCCTGATCGCTAGAAGAGTGGCTCATGAGAAAGCACAGAAATTGGAGTGGACCTCAGTCGGGAGCAAAGTTGAGGCAAGGGTTTCTTGTTGTCCGGGGTGGGGTTGTCCTCAGGCAGGGGACTGGGGTGGGGAGAGCCCTCAAGGGGAGAGGGTAGGTGGGCAGACATGTGTTTCCACAAGCGTGTTAGGATCTGAAGGGCGAGCCCACGGAATTCCTCCCCAGCCCGCATGTGTGTGCTGAACTTGGAAGCCCTGCAGTGACTGTCTAGCAGGCAAGTCTGGAAGGCCAAAGGCCCTTGGAATCATTTGCATCCTGAGCCCTTTGGTGCAGGGCCAGATCGGAAGTGCGTGCGGGGCTTCGTCATGGGGAATTCCCGGAGAAAAGTGTCGGTGGTGGGATGTCGGGAGTGGGAGTGAGCACGCCCTGGGACGCCTCAGCCAATGAGGAGCTTGCGCGTGCGGGGGTGGGGCTGTGGGAAAGCCATGAAAGGCCCGAGGGGGCGGGGCCCAGGCCCTTTCTCAGAGAAGCACCCTCTGAGGGAAGGAGGCTTCGTTGTGCAGAGGCAGGTAGGAGATGGAAAGACGCGTGGGCCTTGTTTGCAGAGACCCGGGGGCTGCTTCTGCGCACGGGGGAGGTGCATGTCCGTCTCCCTTCAACGTCCTCCCCGGAGGGCAAGGTTGTCGGCCCAGCGCCGCTGGTGCGGATGCCCTTCGGGAACCCTGTGTCCGTGAGGGGCCGTCGCCGGTGGTCGGGCGGCCCCAGCGGGGTGACTTGGCTCCTGGGTCAGCAGGGCTGGCGCCTGGCCACCAAGTCGCCCTGAGTTGCAGGGGGCCGTGGGGGGTCGGGGCTGGGCTTCAGAATCTGGGGAACACCTGCCACGTGAATGCAGCGCTGCAGTGTCTGAGCCACACGCCGCCCCTGGCCGGCTGGATGGTGTCCCAGCAGCACGCCACCCTCTGTCCGGCCAGCACCTCCTGCACGCTCTGTGCCGTGCGAGCTCACTGGACCCGAGCCCTCCTTCACCCGGGAGAGGTGATCTGGCCCCGCAAGCACCTGCTGGCGGGCTTCCACAGACACCAGCAGGACGATGCCCACGAGTTTCTGATATTCACTCTGAATGCCATGCAGCAAGGGTGCTTGAGTGCATCGCAGCCGGCGGGCCATCCCTCCGAGGACACCACCCTCATCCGGCAGATCTTCGGCGGGACTGGGAGGTCTCAGATCCAGTGTGTCCACCGCCTCGGAGTCTCGGACACGTTTGCCCCTTATCTGGACATCAGCCTGGATATCACGGCGGCTCAGAGTGTGGAACAAGCTCTGAGAGAGCTGGTGAAGCCCGAGAAGCTGGCCGCTGAAAACGCCTATGACTGTGGCGTTTGTCTCCGGAAGGTGCCTGCCACCAAGAGGTTGACTTTGCACAGCACGTCCCAGGTCCTGGGGCTGGTGCTGAAGCGGTTGACACAGGTGAGCGGGGCCAAAAGGGCTCAGGAAGTGCGCTATCCCCAGTGCCTCGGCCTGCAGCCCTACACGTCTGAGCGGAAGGCAGGGCCACTGGGCTACGTGCTCTATGCCGTGCTGGTGCACTCCGAGTGGAGCTGTGAGCGAGGACACTACTTTTCTTACGTGCGAGCGGGCAACAGCCAGTGGTATAAGATGGACGATGCCAAGGTGAGCGCCTGTGACGAGAGTGCTGCCCTGAGCCAGAGCGCCTACGTGCTCTTCTACTCCCGGGAGGGTGCGTGGCAAGGGGGTGCTGGGGGAGGGGCAGCGGCCCCCCTCACGGCTGACCCCACACACGCCGGGGAGCCTGACCCCGCCGGCCCCGGGGAGCCTGCGGGAGTCGCCAGCCGCAGAGCTCCTGGGTCGCAGGTGTCCACGGGGGACACAGAGGTCGAAGGAATCAGCTTAGAGCAGTGGAGACGCCTCCAAGAGCAGAAGCGGCCGAAGCCGACCTTCGACCTCCGGAAGACCCAGTCAGCCCTGCCTGCCGGCGCAGTCGTGATTCACCAGTCCAACCACGGAGGAGGGAGACACGGCAAGCTGCCTGAACAGGAGCATGACCGGCTCGGCCATTCCAGCATGGACAGCCCGCCTCCGGGCCTCACGAGCGTTGGCAACGGCCCTTATGCCAGCGGGAGGGCCCGAGCGACCAAGAGGAAGAACAAGAAGCCGCGGCCATCTCTGGGGCTGTGGCTCTGAGGTAGGCTCTGAGGCACATGCGTGAAGACGCCCAGGCACACTCTGCGTGCGGCACGCCCTGTGTGACCCACCAAGTGTTCCGGCGAGGAGCGAGTTCCTCTCGGCGGTGTGGCTGGTGCAGCCTCCTGGAAAAAGGCGGGGCCTGCAGTGTGCCCGGGGCCACGGTGTTCACCTGGATCGCGCTGAGCAGCCGAGCTCTCGAGGGCTGGCTCTGCTGGGAAGTTCCTGGAGAGCATGGGGTGCGTGACCGGGTCTGAGCACGATCCGAGGGCCTCACTCTTCTGCGGGGGTGGGAGAGTCCTCTCTGGACGGGACTTTGGGTGTGGGTTTGCCTTTCTTTCCCCGTCTGCATTCTCTGGCCGCACCGCTGGCCTCTGGTGAGTGATGCGGCAGGGAGACGCCTCCCAGTACGCCCACAGCCAACGGAGCAAGGAGACGATCTCCTGAGCCCTCCGGGGTGCAGGGAGGAGCGGGTGCAGGTCCGTGAATCATCTCCTTCTGGCCGGTCAGGCTCTCGATAACGCCCCACACGTCGAGCAGGGTCCGGGGAGAAGATGGGCGACCAGGCTCTATATGTGGAATGTCCTTGGGAGGTGTAGTGCTACTTGGGAAAGGGAGCTCCGGCAGGAATGACGCAGGGATGTGTTCGTCACCGGCAGGACGCTCGTGCCAGAGTTGCCTGGGCTCCATTTCCAGTGCAAGGAGTCTGCTGCAGAACCTCCAAGTGCCAAACGGGACAAGTGATTCACCGTGCCACGAGCACCAGCACCAGCACCACCGGCACCAACACGAAGGCCAAGGGGAGAAAGGCGACCCATGGAGTCCCAAAGAAACTTCTCCACCAGCATGGCACAGGGGCCTAAGTGGAGATGGGTCATGCAACCATTGCTTTCTGAAAGCAAAGGTCCTCCCCGCACTGAGGAAAGACCCAAGCCCGCCCTAGATTGTGAGAGCAAGACAACTGGACATCCGACTCTGCCCATCCTACCTGTCAGTCAGTTGTCTCGTCCAGCTTGGCCCCGGACCAAAGCGGGTGGACGCCATGAGACGCGGCCGGCCTCTGAAGTGTCTGGGGCGGTGGGGAAACTCTCCTCTCCTAGCTGCTTTCCCGCCTGCCTCGTGATCCCGTGACCTGGTGGAGGGGCGCCCGAGGACCCTTATCAATCCCCTCTTGCGGTTTCTTTCTTTCTCTTGGTTGCCGGCTTCAAACCCAAAACGGTGGGCCTGGAATTAGCGATTTAGCATCTCGGACCTAGAGGGACAAGTGTGGCTCCTGACCGCGCTAGTCGGCTTGGCAAGGAACAGAGAACGTTCCGCTGGCTTTTTCCCCCCGCACGGTTACCTACAAAGCACCGTGCCCACCACACGCAGAGAGGAAAAAGAATGATGAGCAGTACCTTCGCCCAAGAACACAAACAAGCGTGCCCTGGACGAGGAAGTCGAGCCACCCACAGGCCGCCCTCAGTATCACCACCAGTCTTCCTCTGCCCCATCGCCTCAAATGAACTTACTCCTTGCCCCATCTACACCCTCTGAAGAAGAAGACGAAGAAGAAGAAGAAGGAGCAGAAGAAGGAGAAGGAGAAGGAGGTGAAGAAGTTGAAGAAGGAGAAGAACAGTGATTGGAATGGCGTGGCAGAGGGAAGGGGAATGTCGCCTGATGCTGGGGGAAATCCGTTGAAAAGAGAGACAAATACTGGCTGATCTGCCTTCTCTGTGCCATAGGAAGGAGGCAAAAGGACAGCAAGTGTGTGAGCACGTGCGTCATAAAGCACAAAGCAGTGGGGTCCTGGGATGGGATGGGGCAGCGGGAGGTGGGAGGGGTGCAATAGGCTAAGGAAGAAAGCGGGGTCAGGACCGTCTTTTCCTAGTAAGGATCAACGGAATCACCACATCAGCTATGGCAAACCCATGGACTGTGGAACGCCCGTAGTGTTGGAAGGCAAGCACAATATCCAGGTCGGCAGAGCAAACAAACATACATGTCACACGCCAAGAAGGAAACCAACAGTCATCCTCCTCCAGGAGGGAAATCTCTTTATACCTTACGTTATAGTGCGTTTTGAGCCCCTACATTGGAAAGATGACTCTAGAAGTCAACTAGTGTAATTAAGGTAGAAACAGAGAATAATAACAAGAAAAAAAAAATAAATAAATAAAATGAACAGAAAATACAAAAAAAATAAAAATAAAAAAAATAAAAAATGAACGAATACCCCCCCCGAAAAAAGAAAGAAATAATAAACAAGACAACTAAGGTTGAAAAGGAGCTGAAGAAATGAATCCAAAGTTTCAGCGAGCCTGTGTCTTTCTGAAGGAGCTCGCCTTGGAACATGACCTCCGGCCCTGAAGGGAGAAAAGCATATGTGCTACAGTCGCGGCATGTTTTGGTGGCAGGACCCTGATCGCTAGAAGAGTGGCTCATGAGAAAGCACAGAAATTGGAGTGGACCTCAGTCGGGAGCAAAGTTGAGGCAAGGGTTTCTTGTTGTCCGGGGTGGGGTTGTCCTCAGGCAGGGGACTGGGGTGGGGAGAGCCCTCAAGGGGAGAGGGTAGGTGGGCAGACATGTGTTTCCACAAGCGTGTTAGGATCTGAAGGGCGAGCCCACGGAATTCCTCCCCAGCCCGCATGTGTGTGCTGAACTTGGAAGCCCTGCAGTGACTGTCTAGCAGGCAAGTCTGGAAGGCCAAAGGCCCTTGGAATCATTTGCATCCTGAGCCCTTTGGTGCAGGGCCAGATCGGAAGTGCGTGCGGGGCTTCGTCATGGGGAATTCCCGGAGAAAAGTGTCGGTGGTGGGATGTCGGGAGTGGGAGTGAGCACGCCCTGGGACGCCTCAGCCAATGAGGAGCTTGCGCGTGCGGGGGTGGGGCTGTGGGAAAGCCATGAAAGGCCCGAGGGGGCGGGGCCCAGGCCCTTTCTCAGAGAAGCACCCTCTGAGGGAAGGAGGCTTCGTTGTGCAGAGGCAGGTAGGAGATGGAAAGACGCGTGGGCCTTGTTTGCAGAGACCCGGGGGCTGCTTCTGCGCACGGGGGAGGTGCATGTCCGTCTCCCTTCAACGTCTTCCCCGGAGGGCAAGGTTGTCGGCCCAGCGCCGCTGGTGCGGATGCCCTTCGGGAACCCTGTGTCCGTGAGGGGCCGTCGCCGGTGGTCGGGCGGCCCCAGCGGGGTGACTTGGCTCCTGGGTCAGCAGGGCTGGCGCCTGGCCACCAAGTCGCCCTGAGTTGCAGGGGGCCGTGGGGGGTCGGGGCTGGGCTTCAGAATCTGGGGAACACCTGCCACGTGAATGCAGCGCTGCAGTGTCTGAGCCACACGCCGCCCCTGGCCGGCTGGATGGTGTCCCAGCAGCACGCCACCCTCTGTCCGGCCAGCACCTCCTGCACGCTCTGTGCCGTGCGAGCTCACTGGACCCGAGCCCTCCTTCACCCGGGAGAGGTGATCTGGCCCCGCAAGCACCTGCTGGCGGGCTTCCACAGACACCAGCAGGACGATGCCCACGAGTTTCTGATATTCACTCTGAATGCCATGCAGCAAGGGTGCTTGAGTGCATCGCAGCCGGCGGGCCATCCCTCCGAGGACACCACCCTCATCCGGCAGATCTTCGGCGGGACTTGGAGGTCTCAGATCCAGTGTGTCCACCGCCTCGGAGTCTCGGACACGTTTGCCCCTTATCTGGACATCAGCCTGGATATCACGGCGGCTCAGAGTGTGGAACAAGCTCTGAGAGAGCTGGTGAAGCCCGAGAAGCTGGACGCTGAAAACGCCTATGACTGTGGCGTTTGTCTCCGGAAGGTGCCTGCCACCAAGAGGTTGACTTTGCACAGCACGTCCCAGGTCCTGGGGCTGGTGCTGAAGCGGTTGACACAGGTGAGCGGGGCCAAAAGGGCTCAGGAAGTGCGCTATCCCCAGTGCCTCGGCCTGCAGCCCTACACGTCTGAGCGGAAGGCAGGGCCACTGGGCTACGTGCTCTATGCCGTGCTGGTGCACTCCGAGTGGAGCTGTGAGCGAGGACACTACTTTTCTTACGTGCGAGCGGGCAACAGCCAGTGGTATAAGATGGACGATGCCAAGGTGAGCGCCTGTGACGAGAGTGCTGCCCTGAGCCAGAGCGCCTACGTGCTCTTCTACTCCCGGGAGGGTGCGTGGCAAGGGGGTGCTGGGGGAGGGGCAGCGGCCCCCCTCACGGCTGACCCCACACACCCCGGGGAGCCTGACCCCGCCGGCCCCGGGGAGCCTGCGGGAGTCGCCAGCCGCAGAGCTCCTGGGTCGCAGGTGTCCACGGGGGACACAGAGGTCGAAGGAATCAGCTTAGAGCAGTGGAGACGCCTCCAAGAGCAGAAGCGGCCGAAGCCGACCTTCGACCTCCGGAAGACCCAGTCAGCCCTGCCTGCCGGCGCAGTCGTGATTCACCAGTCCAACCACGGAGGAGGGAGACACGGCAAGCTGCCTGAACAGGAGCATGACCGGCTCGGCCATTCCAGCATGGACAGCCCGCCTCCGGGCCTCACGAGCGTTGGCAACGGCCCTTATGCCAGCGGGAGGGCCCGAGCGACCAAGAGGAAGAACAAGAAGCCGCGGCCATCTCTGGGGCTGTGGCTCTGAGGTAGGCTCTGAGGCACATGCGTGAAGACGCCCAGGCACACTCTGCGTGCGGCACGCCCTGTGTGACCCACCAAGTGTTCCGGCGAGGAGCGAGTTCCTCTCGGCGGTGTGGCTGGTGCAGCCTCCTGGAAAAAGGCGGGGCCTGCAGTGTGCCCGGGGCCACGGTGTTCACCTGGATCGCGCTGAGCAGCCGAGCTCTCGAGGGCTGGCTCTGCTGGGAAGTTCCTGGAGAGCATGGGGTGCGTGACCGGGTCTGAGCACGATCCGAGGGCCTCACTCTTCTGCGGGGGTGGGAGAGTCCTCTCTGGACGGGACTTTGGGTGTGGGTTTGCCTTTCTTTCCCCGTCTGCATTCTCTGGCCGCACCGCTGGCCTCTGGTGAGTGATGCGGCAGGGAGACGCCTCCCAGTACGCCCACAGCCAACGGAGCAAGGAGACGATCTCCTGAGCCCTCCGGGGTGCAGGGAGGAGCGGGTGCAGGTCCGTGAATCATCTCCTTCTGGCCGGTCAGGCTCTCGATAACGCCCCACACGTCGAGCAGGGTCCGGGGAGAAGATGGGCGACCAGGCTCTATATGTGGAATGTCCTTGGGAGGTGTAGTGCTACTTGGGAAAGGGAGCTCCGGCAGGAATGACGCAGGGATGTGTTCGTCACCGGCAGGACGCTCGTGCCAGAGTTGCCTGGGCTCCATTTCCAGTGCAAGGACTCTGCTGCAGAACCTCCAAGTGCCAAACAGGACAAGTGATTCACCGTGCCACGAGCACCAGCACCAGCACCACCGGCACCAACACGAAGGCCAAGGGGAGAAAGGCGACCCATGGAGTCCCAAAGAAACTTCTCCACCAGCATGGCACAGGGGCCTAAGTGGAGATGGGTCATGCAACCATTGCTTTCTGAAAGCAAAGGTCCTCCCCGCACTGAGGAAAGACCCAAGCCCGCCCTAGATTGTGAGAGCAAGACAACTGGACATCCGACTCTGCCCATCCTACCTGTCAGTCAGTTGTCTCGTCCAGCTTGGCCCCGGACAAAAGCGGGTGGACGCCATGAGACGCGGCCGGCCTCTGAAGTGTCTGGGGCGGTGGGGAAACTCTCCTCTCCTAGCTGCTTTCCCGCCTGCCTCGTGATCCCGTGACCTGGTGGAGGGGCGCCCGAGGACCCTTATCAATCCCCTCTTGCGGTTTCTTTCTTTCTCTTGGTTGCCGGCTTCAAACCCAAAACGGTGGGCCTGGAATTAGCGATTTAGCATCTCGGACCTAGAGGGACAAGTGTGGCTCCTGACCGCGCTAGTCGGCTTGGCAAGGAACAGAGAACGTTCCGCTGGCTTTTTCCCCCCGCACGGTTACCTACAAAGCACCGTGCCCACCACACGCAGAGAGGAAAAAGAATGATGAGCAGTACCTTCGCCCAAGAACACAAACAAGCGTGCCCTGGACGAGGAAGTCGAGCCACCCACAGGCCGCCCTCAGTATCACCACCAGTCTTCCTCTGCCCCATCGCCTCAAATGAACTTACTCCTTGCCCCATCTACACCCTCTGAAGAAGAAGACGAAGAAGAAGAAGAAGGAGCAGAAGAAGGAGAAGGAGAAGGAGGTGAAGAAGTTGAAGAAGGAGAAGAACAGTGATTGGAATGGCGTGGCAGAGGGAAGGGGAATGTCGCCTGATGCTGGGGGAAATCCGTTGAAAAGAGAGACAAATACTGGCTGATCTGCCTTCTCTGTGCCATAGGAAGGAGGCAAAAGGACAGCAAGTGTGTGAGCACGTGCGTCATAAAGCACAAAGCAGTGGGGTCCTGGGATGGGATGGGGCAGCGGGAGGTGGGAGGGGTGCAATAGGCTAAGGAAGAAAGCGGGGTCAGGACCGTCTTTTCCTAGTAAGGATCAACGGAATCACCACATCAGCTATGGCAAACCCATGGACTGTGGAACGCCCGTAGTGTTGGAAGGCAAGCACAATATCCAGGTCGGCAGAGCAAACAAACATACATGTCACACGCCAAGAAGGAAACCAACAGTCATCCTCCTCCAGGAGGGAAATCTCTTTATACCTTACGTTATAGTGCGTTTTGAGCCCCTACATTGGAAAGATGACTCTAGAAGTCAACTAGTGTAATTAAGGTAGAAACAGAGAATAATAACAAGAAAAAAAAAATAAATAAATAAAATGAACAGAAAATACAAAAAAAATAAAAATAAAAAAAATAAAAAATGAACGAATACCCCCCCCGAAAAAAGAAAGAAATAATAAACAAGACAACTAAGGTTGAAAAGGAGCTGAAGAAATGAATCCAAAGTTTCAGCGAGCCTGTGTCTTTCTGAAGGAGCTCGCCTTGGAACATGACCTCCGGCCCTGAAGGGAGAAAAGCATATGTGCTACAGTCGCGGCATGTTTTGGTGGCAGGACCCTGATCGCTAGAAGAGTGGCTCATGAGAAAGCACAGAAATTGGAGTGGACCTCAGTCGGGAGCAAAGTTGAGGCAAGGGTTTCTTGTTGTCCGGGGTGGGGTTGTCCTCAGGCAGGGGACTGGGGTGGGGAGAGCCCTCAAGGGGAGAGGGTAGGTGGGCAGACATGTGTTTCCACAAGCGTGTTAGGATCTGAAGGGCGAGCCCACGGAATTCCTCCCCAGCCCGCATGTGTGTGCTGAACTTGGAAGCCCTGCAGTGACTGTCTAGCAGGCAAGTCTGGAAGGCCAAAGGCCCTTGGAATCATTTGCATCCTGAGCCCTTTGGTGCAGGGCCAGATCGGAAGTGCGTGCGGGGCTTCGTCATGGGGAATTCCCGGAGAAAAGTGTCGGTGGTGGGATGTCGGGAGTGGGAGTGAGCACGCCCTGGGACGCCTCAGCCAATGAGGAGCTTGCGCGTGCGGGGGTGGGGCTGTGGGAAAGCCATGAAAGGCCCGAGGGGGCGGGGCCCAGGCCCTTTCTCAGAGAAGCACCCTCTGAGGGAAGGAGGCTTCGTTGTGCAGAGGCAGGTAGGAGATGGAAAGACGCGTGGGCCTTGTTTGCAGAGACCCGGGGGCTGCTTCTGCGCACGGGGGAGGTGCATGTCCGTCTCCCTTCAACGTCCTCCCCGGAGGGCAAGGTTGTCGGCCCAGCGCCGCTGGTGCGGATGCCCTTCGGGAACCCTGTGTCCGTGAGGGGCCGTCGCCGGTGGTCGGGCGGCCCCAGCGGGGTGACTTGGCTCCTGGGTCAGCAGGGCTGGCGCCTGGCCACCAAGTCGCCCTGAGTTGCAGGGGGCCGTGGGGGGTCGGGGCTGGGCTTCAGAATCTGGGGAACACCTGCCACGTGAATGCAGCGCTGCAGTGTCTGAGCCACACGCCGCCCCTGGCCGGCTGGATGGTGTCCCAGCAGCACGCCACCCTCTGTCCGGCCAGCACCTCCTGCACGCTCTGTGCCGTGCGAGCTCACTGGACCCGAGCCCTCCTTCACCCGGGAGAGGTGATCTGGCCCCGCAAGCACCTGCTGGCGGGCTTCCACAGACACCAGCAGGACGATGCCCACGAGTTTCTGATATTCACTCTGAATGCCATGCAGCAAGGGTGCTTGAGTGCATCGCAGCCGGCGGGCCATCCCTCCGAGGACACCACCCTCATCCGGCAGATCTTCGGCGGGACTTGGAGGTCTCAGATCCAGTGTGTCCACCGCCTCGGAGTCTCGGACACGTTTGCCCCTTATCTGGACATCAGCCTGGATATCACGGCGGCTCAGAGTGTGGAACAAGCTCTGAGAGAGCTGGTGAAGCCCGAGAAGCTGGACGCTGAAAACGCCTATGACTGTGGCGTTTGTCTCCGGAAGGTGCCTGCCACCAAGAGGTTGACTTTGCACAGCACGTCCCAGGTCCTGGGGCTGGTGCTGAAGCGGTTGACACAGGTGAGCGGGGCCAAAAGGGCTCAGGAAGTGCGCTATCCCCAGTGCCTCGGCCTGCAGCCCTACACGTCTGAGCGGAAGGCAGGGCCACTGGGCTACGTGCTCTATGCCGTGCTGGTGCACTCCGAGTGGAGCTGTGAGCGAGGACACTACTTTTCTTACGTGCGAGCGGGCAACAGCCAGTGGTATAAGATGGACGATGCCAAGGTGAGCGCCTGTGACGAGAGTGCTGCCCTGAGCCAGAGCGCCTACGTGCTCTTCTACTCCCGGGAGGGTGCGTGGCAAGGGGGTGCTGGGGGAGGGGCAGCGGCCCCCCTCACGGCTGACCCCACACACCCCGGGGAGCCTGACCCCGCCGGCCCCGGGGAGCCTGCGGGAGTCGCCAGCCGCAGAGCTCCTGGGTCGCAGGTGTCCACGGGGGACACAGAGGTCGAAGGAATCAGCTTAGAGCAGTGGAGACGCCTCCAAGAGCAGAAGCGGCCGAAGCCGACCTTCGACCTCCGGAAGACCCAGTCAGCCCTGCCTGCCGGCGCAGTCGTGATTCACCAGTCCAACCACGGAGGAGGGAGACACGGCAAGCTGCCTGAACAGGAGCATGACCGGCTCGGCCATTCCAGCATGGACAGCCCGCCTCCGGGCCTCACGAGCGTTGGCAACGGCCCTTATGCCAGCGGGAGGGCCCGAGCGACCAAGAGGAAGAACAAGAAGCCGCGGCCATCTCTGGGGCTGTGGCTCTGAGGTAGGCTCTGAGGCACATGCGTGAAGACGCCCAGGCACACTCTGCGTGCGGCACGCCCTGTGTGACCCACCAAGTGTTCCGGCGAGGAGCGAGTTCCTCTCGGCGGTGTGGCTGGTGCAGCCTCCTGGAAAAAGGCGGGGCCTGCAGTGTGCCCGGGGCCACGGTGTTCACCTGGATCGCGCTGAGCAGCCGAGCTCTCGAGGGCTGGCTCTGCTGGGAAGTTCCTGGAGAGCATGGGGTGCGTGACCGGGTCTGAGCACGATCCGAGGGCCTCACTCTTCTGCGGGGGTGGGAGAGTCCTCTCTGGACGGGACTTTGGGTGTGGGTTTGCCTTTCTTTCCCCGTCTGCATTCTCTGGCCGCACCGCTGGCCTCTGGTGAGTGATGCGGCAGGGAGACGCCTCCCAGTACGCCCACAGCCAACGGAGCAAGGAGACGATCTCCTGAGCCCTCCGGGGTGCAGGGAGGAGCGGGTGCAGGTCCGTGAATCATCTCCTTCTGGCCGGTCAGGCTCTCGATAACGCCCCACACGTCGAGCAGGGTCCGGGGAGAAGATGGGCGACCAGGCTCTATATGTGGAATGTCCTTGGGAGGTGTAGTGCTACTTGGGAAAGGGACCTCCGGCAGGAATGACGCAGGGATGTGTTCGTCACCGGCAGGACGCTCGTGCCAGAGTTGCCTGGGCTCCATTTCCAGTGCAAGGACTCTGCTGCAGAACCTCCAAGTGCCAAACGGGACAAGTGATTCACCGTGCCACGAGCACCAGCACCAGCACCACCGGCACCAACACGAAGGCCAAGGGGAGAAAGGCGACCCATGGAGTCCCAAAGAAACTTCTCCACCAGCATGGCACAGGGGCCTAAGTGGAGATGGGTCATGCAACCATTGCTTTCTGAAAGCAAAGGTCCTCCCCGCACTGAGGAAAGACCCAAGCCCGCCCTAGATTGTGAGAGCAAGACAACTGGACATCCGACTCTGCCCATCCTACCTGTCAGTCAGTTGTCTCGTCCAGCTTGGCCCCGGACCAAAGCGGGTGGACGCCATGAGACGCGGCCGGCCTCTGAAGTGTCTGGGGCGGTGGGGAAACTCTCCTCTCCTAGCTGCTTTCCCGCCTGCCTCGTGATCCCGTGACCTGGTGGAGGGGCGCCCGAGGACCCTTATCAATCCCCTCTTGCGGTTTCTTTCTTTCTCTTGGTTGCCGGCTTCAAACCCAAAACGGTGGGCCTGGAATTAGCGATTTAGCATCTCGGACCTAGAGGGACAAGTGTGGCTCCTGACCGCGCTAGTCGGCTTGGCAAGGAACAGAGAACGTTCCGCTGGCTTTTTCCCCCCGCACGGTTACCTACAAAGCACCGTGCCCACCACACGCAGAGAGGAAAAAGAATGATGAGCAGTACCTTCGCCCAAGAACACAAACAAGCGTGCCCTGGACGAGGAAGTCGAGCCACCCACAGGCCGCCCTCAGTATCACCACCAGTCTTCCTCTGCCCCATCGCCTCAAATGAACTTACTCCTTGCCCCATCTACACCCTCTGAAGAAGAAGACGAAGAAGAAGAAGAAGGAGCAGAAGAAGGAGAAGGAGAAGGAGGTGAAGAAGTTGAAGAAGGAGAAGAACAGTGATTGGAATGGCGTGGCAGAGGGAAGGGGAATGTCGCCTGATGCTGGGGGAAATCCGTTGAAAAGAGAGACAAATACTGGCTGATCTGCCTTCTCTGTGCCATAGGAAGGAGGCAAAAGGACAGCAAGTGTGTGAGCACGTGCGTCATAAAGCACAAAGCAGTGGGGTCCTGGGATGGGATGGGGCAGCGGGAGGTGGGAGGGGTGCAATAGGCTAAGGAAGAAAGCGGGGTCAGGACCGTCTTTTCCTAGTAAGGATCAACGGAATCACCACATCAGCTATGGCAAACCCATGGACTGTGGAACGCCCGTAGTGTTGGAAGGCAAGCACAATATCCAGGTCGGCAGAGCAAACAAACATACATGTCACACGCCAAGAAGGAAACCAACAGTCATCCTCCTCCAGGAGGGAAATCTCTTTATACCTTACGTTATAGTGCGTTTTGAGCCCCTACATTGGAAAGATGACTCTAGAAGTCAACTAGTGTAATTAAGGTAGAAACAGAGAATAATAACAAGAAAAAAAAAATAAATAAATAAAATGAACAGAAAATACAAAAAAAATAAAAATAAAAAAAATAAAAAATGAACGAATACCCCCCCCGAAAAAAGAAAGAAATAATAAACAAGACAACTAAGGTTGAAAAGGAGCTGAAGAAATGAATCCAAAGTTTCAGCGAGCCTGTGTCTTTCTGAAGGAGCTCGCCTTGGAACATGACCTCCGGCCCTGAAGGGAGAAAAGCATATGTGCTACAGTCGCGGCATGTTTTGGTGGCAGGACCCTGATCGCTAGAAGAGTGGCTCATGAGAAAGCACAGAAATTGGAGTGGACCTCAGTCGGGAGCAAAGTTGAGGCAAGGGTTTCTTGTTGTCCGGGGTGGGGTTGTCCTCAGGCAGGGGACTGGGGTGGGGAGAGCCCTCAAGGGGAGAGGGTAGGTGGGCAGACATGTGTTTCCACAAGCGTGTTAGGATCTGAAGGGCGAGCCCACGGAATTCCTCCCCAGCCCGCATGTGTGTGCTGAACTTGGAAGCCCTGCAGTGACTGTCTAGCAGGCAAGTCTGGAAGGCCAAAGGCCCTTGGAATCATTTGCATCCTGAGCCCTTTGGTGCAGGGCCAGATCGGAAGTGCGTGCGGGGCTTCGTCATGGGGAATTCCCGGAGAAAAGTGTCGGTGGTGGGATGTCGGGAGTGGGAGTGAGCACGCCCTGGGACGCCTCAGCCAATGAGGAGCTTGCGCGTGCGGGGGTGGGGCTGTGGGAAAGCCATGAAAGGCCCGAGGGGGCGGGGCCCAGGCCCTTTCTCAGAGAAGCACCCTCTGAGGGAAGGAGGCTTCGTTGTGCAGAGGCAGGTAGGAGATGGAAAGACGCGTGGGCCTTGTTTGCAGAGACCCGGGGGCTGCTTCTGCGCACGGGGGAGGTGCATGTCCGTCTCCCTTCAACGTCCTCCCCGGAGGGCAAGGTTGTCGGCCCAGCGCCGCTGGTGCGGATGCCCTTCGGGAACCCTGTGTCCGTGAGGGGCCGTCGCCGGTGGTCGGGCGGCCCCAGCGGGGTGACTTGGCTCCTGGGTCAGCAGGGCTGGCGCCTGGCCACCAAGTCGCCCTGAGTTGCAGGGGGCCGTGGGGGGTCGGGGCTGGGCTTCAGAATCTGGGGAACACCTGCCACGTGAATGCAGCGCTGCAGTGTCTGAGCCACACGCCGCCCCTGGCCGGCTGGATGGTGTCCCAGCAGCACGCCACCCTCTGTCCGGCCAGCACCTCCTGCACGCTCTGTGCCGTGCGAGCTCACTGGACCCGAGCCCTCCTTCACCCGGGAGAGGTGATCTGGCCCCGCAAGCACCTGCTGGCGGGCTTCCACAGACACCAGCAGGACGATGCCCACGAGTTTCTGATATTCACTCTGAATGCCATGCAGCAAGGGTGCTTGAGTGCATCGCAGCCGGCGGGCCATCCCTCCGAGGACACCACCCTCATCCGGCAGATCTTCGGCGGGACTTGGAGGTCTCAGATCCAGTGTGTCCACCGCCTCGGAGTCTCGGACACGTTTGCCCCTTATCTGGACATCAGCCTGGATATCACGGCGGCTCAGAGTGTGGAACAAGCTCTGAGAGAGCTGGTGAAGCCCGAGAAGCTGGACGCTGAAAACGCCTATGACTGTGGCGTTTGTCTCCGGAAGGTGCCTGCCACCAAGAGGTTGACTTTGCACAGCACGTCCCAGGTCCTGGGGCTGGTGCTGAAGCGGTTGACACAGGTGAGCGGGGCCAAAAGGGCTCAGGAAGTGCGCTATCCCCAGTGCCTCGGCCTGCAGCCCTACACGTCTGAGCGGAAGGCAGGGCCACTGGGCTACGTGCTCTATGCCGTGCTGGTGCACTCCGAGTGGAGCTGTGAGCGAGGACACTACTTTTCTTACGTGCGAGCGGGCAACAGCCAGTGGTATAAGATGGACGATGCCAAGGTGAGCGCCTGTGACGAGAGTGCTGCCCTGAGCCAGAGCGCCTACGTGCTCTTCTACTCCCGGGAGGGTGCGTGGCAAGGGGGTGCTGGGGGAGGGGCAGCGGCCCCCCTCACGGCTGACCCCACACACGCCGGGGAGCCTGACCCCGCCGGCCCCGGGGAGCCTGCGGGAGTCGCCAGCCGCAGAGCTCCTGGGTCGCAGGTGTCCACGGGGGACACAGAGGTCGAAGGAATCAGCTTAGAGCAGTGGAGACGCCTCCAAGAGCAGAAGCGGCCGAAGCCGACCTTCGACCTCCGGAAGACCCAGTCAGCCCTGCCTGCCGGCGCAGTCGTGATTCACCAGTCCAACCACGGAGGAGGGAGACACGGCAAGCTGCCTGAACAGGAGCATGACCGGCTCGGCCATTCCAGCATGGACAGCCCGCCTCCGGGCCTCACGAGCGTTGGCAACGGCCCTTATGCCAGCGGGAGGGCCCGAGCGACCAAGAGGAAGAACAAGAAGCCGCGGCCATCTCTGGGGCTGTGGCTCTGAGGTAGGCTCTGAGGCACATGCGTGAAGACGCCCAGGCACACTCTGCGTGCGGCACGCCCTGTGTGACCCACCAAGTGTTCCGGCGAGGAGCGAGTTCCTCTCGGCGGTGTGGCTGGTGCAGCCTCCTGGAAAAAGGCGGGGCCTGCAGTGTGCCCGGGGCCACGGTGTTCACCTGGATCGCGCTGAGCAGCCGAGCTCTCGAGGGCTGGCTCTGCTGGGAAGTTCCTGGAGAGCATGGGGTGCGTGACCGGGTCTGAGCACGATCCGAGGGCCTCACTCTTCTGCGGGGGTGGGAGAGTCCTCTCTGGACGGGACTTTGGGTGTGGGTTTGCCTTTCTTTCCCCGTCTGCATTCTCTGGCCGCACCGCTGGCCTCTGGTGAGTGATGCGGCAGGGAGACGCCTCCCAGTACGCCCACAGCCAACGGAGCAAGGAGACGATCTCCTGAGCCCTCCGGGGTGCAGGGAGGAGCGGGTGCAGGTCCGTGAATCATCTCCTTCTGGCCGGTCAGGCTCTCGATAACGCCCCACACGTCGAGCAGGGTCCGGGGAGAAGATGGGCGACCAGGCTCTATATGTGGAATGTCCTTGGGAGGTGTAGTGCTACTTGGGAAAGGGACCTCCGGCAGGAATGACGCAGGGATGTGTTCGTCACCGGCAGGACGCTCGTGCCAGAGTTGCCTGGGCTCCATTTCCAGTGCAAGGACTCTGCTGCAGAACCTCCAAGTGCCAAACGGGACAAGTGATTCACCGTGCCACGAGCACCAGCACCAGCACCACCGGCACCAACACGAAGGCCAAGGGGAGAAAGGCGACCCATGGAGTCCCAAAGAAACTTCTCCACCAGCATGGCACAGGGGCCTAAGTGGAGATGGGTCATGCAACCATTGCTTTCTGAAAGCAAAGGTCCTCCCCGCACTGAGGAAAGACCCAAGCCCGCCCTAGATTGTGAGAGCAAGACAACTGGACATCCGACTCTGCCCATCCTACCTGTCAGTCAGTTGTCTCGTCCAGCTTGGCCCCGGACCAAAGCGGGTGGACGCCATGAGACGCGGCCGGCCTCTGAAGTGTCTGGGGCGGTGGGGAAACTCTCCTCTCCTAGCTGCTTTCCCGCCTGCCTCGTGATCCCGTGACCTGGTGGAGGGGCGCCCGAGGACCCTTATCAATCCCCTCTTGCGGTTTCTTTCTTTCTCTTGGTTGCCGGCTTCAAACCCAAAACGGTGGGCCTGGAATTAGCGATTTAGCATCTCGGACCTAGAGGGACAAGTGTGGCTCCTGACCGCGCTAGTCGGCTTGGCAAGGAACAGAGAACGTTCCGCTGGCTTTTTCCCCCCGCACGGTTACCTACAAAGCACCGTGCCCACCACACGCAGAGAGGAAAAAGAATGATGAGCAGTACCTTCGCCCAAGAACACAAACAAGCGTGCCCTGGACGAGGAAGTCGAGCCACCCACAGGCCGCCCTCAGTATCACCACCAGTCTTCCTCTGCCCCATCGCCTCAAATGAACTTACTCCTTGCCCCATCTACACCCTCTGAAGAAGAAGACGAAGAAGAAGAAGAAGGAGCAGAAGAAGGAGAAGGAGAAGGAGGTGAAGAAGTTGAAGAAGGAGAAGAACAGTGATTGGAATGGCGTGGCAGAGGGAAGGGGAATGTCGCCTGATGCTGGGGGAAATCCGTTGAAAAGAGAGACAAATACTGGCTGATCTGCCTTCTCTGTGCCATAGGAAGGAGGCAAAAGGACAGCAAGTGTGTGAGCACGTGCGTCATAAAGCACAAAGCAGTGGGGTCCTGGGATGGGATGGGGCAGCGGGAGGTGGGAGGGGTGCAATAGGCTAAGGAAGAAAGCGGGGTCAGGACCGTCTTTTCCTAGTAAGGATCAACGGAATCACCACATCAGCTATGGCAAACCCATGGACTGTGGAACGCCCGTAGTGTTGGAAGGCAAGCACAATATCCAGGTCGGCAGAGCAAACAAACATACATGTCACACGCCAAGAAGGAAACCAACAGTCATCCTCCTCCAGGAGGGAAATCTCTTTATACCTTACGTTATAGTGCGTTTTGAGCCCCTACATTGGAAAGATGACTCTAGAAGTCAACTAGTGTAATTAAGGTAGAAACAGAGAATAATAACAAGAAAAAAAAAATAAATAAATAAAATGAACAGAAAATACAAAAAAAATAAAAATAAAAAAAATAAAAAATGAACGAATACCCCCCCCGAAAAAAGAAAGAAATAATAAACAAGACAACTAAGGTTGAAAAGGAGCTGAAGAAATGAATCCAAAGTTTCAGCGAGCCTGTGTCTTTCTGAAGGAGCTCGCCTTGGAACATGACCTCCGGCCCTGAAGGGAGAAAAGCATATGTGCTACAGTCGCGGCATGTTTTGGTGGCAGGACCCTGATCGCTAGAAGAGTGGCTCATGAGAAAGCACAGAAATTGGAGTGGACCTCAGTCGGGAGCAAAGTTGAGGCAAGGGTTTCTTGTTGTCCGGGGTGGGGTTGTCCTCAGGCAGGGGACTGGGGTGGGGAGAGCCCTCAAGGGGAGAGGGTAGGTGGGCAGACATGTGTTTCCACAAGCGTGTTAGGATCTGAAGGGCGAGCCCACGGAATTCCTCCCCAGCCCGCATGTGTGTGCTGAACTTGGAAGCCCTGCAGTGACTGTCTAGCAGGCAAGTCTGGAAGGCCAAAGGCCCTTGGAATCATTTGCATCCTGAGCCCTTTGGTGCAGGGCCAGATCGGAAGTGCGTGCGGGGCTTCGTCATGGGGAATTCCCGGAGAAAAGTGTCGGTGGTGGGATGTCGGGAGTGGGAGTGAGCACGCCCTGGGACGCCTCAGCCAATGAGGAGCTTGCGCGTGCGGGGGTGGGGCTGTGGGAAAGCCATGAAAGGCCCGAGGGGGCGGGGCCCAGGCCCTTTCTCAGAGAAGCACCCTCTGAGGGAAGGAGGCTTCGTTGTGCAGAGGCAGGTAGGAGATGGAAAGACGCGTGGGCCTTGTTTGCAGAGACCCGGGGGCTGCTTCTGCGCACGGGGGAGGTGCATGTCCGTCTCCCTTCAACGTCTTCCCCGGAGGGCAAGGTTGTCGGCCCAGCGCCGCTGGTGCGGATGCCCTTCGGGAACCCTGTGTCCGTGAGGGGCCGTCGCCGGTGGTCGGGCGGCCCCAGCGGGGTGACTTGGCTCCTGGGTCAGCAGGGCTGGCGCCTGGCCACCAAGTCGCCCTGAGTTGCAGGGGGCCGTGGGGGGTCGGGGCTGGGCTTCAGAATCTGGGGAACACCTGCCACGTGAATGCAGCGCTGCAGTGTCTGAGCCACACGCCGCCCCTGGCCGGCTGGATGGTGTCCCAGCAGCACGCCACCCTCTGTCCGGCCAGCACCTCCTGCACGCTCTGTGCCGTGCGAGCTCACTGGACCCGAGCCCTCCTTCACCCGGGAGAGGTGATCTGGCCCCGCAAGCACCTGCTGGCGGGCTTCCACAGACACCAGCAGGACGATGCCCACGAGTTTCTGATATTCACTCTGAATGCCATGCAGCAAGGGTGCTTGAGTGCATCGCAGCCATCGGGCCATCCCTCCGAGGACACCACCCTCATCCGGCAGATCTTCGGCGGGACTTGGAGGTCTCAGATCCAGTGTGTCCACCGCCTCGGAGTCTCGGACACGTTTGCCCCTTATCTGGACATCAGCCTGGATATCACGGCGGCTCAGAGTGTGGAACAAGCTCTGAGAGAGCTGGTGAAGCCCGAGAAGCTGGACGCTGAAAACGCCTATGACTGTGGCGTTTGTCTCCGGAAGGTGCCTGCCACCAAGAGGTTGACTTTGCACAGCACGTCCCAGGTCCTGGGGCTGGTGCTGAAGCGGTTGACACAGGTGAGCGGGGCCAAAAGGGCTCAGGAAGTGCGCTATCCCCAGTGCCTCGGCCTGCAGCCCTACACGTCTGAGCGGAAGGCAGGGCCACTGGGCTACGTGCTCTATGCCGTGCTGGTGCACTCCGGGTGGAGCTGTGAGCGAGGACACTACTTTTCTTACGTGCGAGCGGGCAACAGCCAGTGGTATAAGATGGACGATGCCAAGGTGAGCGCCTGTGACGAGAGTGCTGCCCTGAGCCAGAGCGCCTACGTGCTCTTCTACTCCCGGGAGGGTGCGTGGCAAGGGGGTGCTGGGGGAGGGGCAGCGGCCCCCCTCACGGCTGACCCCACACACCCCGGGGAGCCTGACCCCGCCGGCCCCGGGGAGCCTGCGGGAGTCGCCAGCCGCAGAGCTCCTGGGTCGCAGGTGTCCACGGGGGACACAGAGGTCGAAGGAATCAGCTTAGAGCAGTGGAGACGCCTCCAAGAGCAGAAGCGGCCGAAGCCGACCTTCGACCTCCGGAAGACCCAGTCAGCCCTGCCTGCCGGCGCAGTCGTGATTCACCAGTCCAACCACGGAGGAGGGAGACACGGCAAGCTGCCTGAACAGGAGCATGACCGGCTCGGCCATTCCAGCATGGACAGCCCGCCTCCGGGCCTCACGAGCGTTGGCAACGGCCCTTATGCCAGCGGGAGGGCCCGAGCGACCAAGAGGAAGAACAAGAAGCCGCGGCCATCTCTGGGGCTGTGGCTCTGAGGTAGGCTCTGAGGCACATGCGTGAAGACGCCCAGGCACACTCTGCGTGCGGCACGCCCTGTGTGACCCACCAAGTGTTCCGGCGAGGAGCGAGTTCCTCTCGGCGGTGTGGCTGGTGCAGCCTCCTGGAAAAAGGCGGGGCCTGCAGTGTGCCCGGGGCCACGGTGTTCACCTGGATCGCGCTGAGCAGCCGAGCTCTCGAGGGCTGGCTCTGCTGGGAAGTTCCTGGAGAGCATGGGGTGCGTGACCGGGTCTGAGCACGATCCGAGGGCCTCACTCTTCTGCGGGGGTGGGAGAGTCCTCTCTGGACGGGACTTTGGGTGTGGGTTTGCCTTTCTTTCCCCGTCTGCATTCTCTGGCCGCACCGCTGGCCTCTGGTGAGTGATGCGGCAGGGAGACGCCTCCCAGTACGCCCACAGCCAACGGAGCAAGGAGACGATCTCCTGAGCCCTCCGGGGTGCAGGGAGGAGCGGGTGCAGGTCCGTGAATCATCTCCTTCTGGCCGGTCAGGCTCTCGATAACGCCCCACACGTCGAGCAGGGTCCGGGGAGAAGATGGGCGACCAGGCTCTATATGTGGAATGTCCTTGGGAGGTGTAGTGCTACTTGGGAAAGGGAGCTCCGGCAGGAATGACGCAGGGATGTGTTCGTCACCGGCCGGACGCTCGTGCCAGAGTTGCCTGGGCTCCATTTCCAGTGCAAGGACTCTGCTGCAGAACCTCCAAGTGCCAAACGGGACAAGTGATTCACCGTGCCACGAGCACCAGCACCAGCACCACCGGCACCAACACGAAGGCCAAGGGGAGAAAGGCGACCCATGGAGTCCCAAAGAAACTTCTCCACCAGCATGGCACAGGGGCCTAAGTGGAGATGGGTCATGCAACCATTGCTTTCTGAAAGCAAAGGTCCTCCCCGCACTGAGGAAAGACCCAAGCCCGCCCTAGATTGTGAGAGCAAGACAACTGGACATCCGACTCTGCCCATCCTACCTGTCAGTCAGTTGTCTCGTCCAGCTTGGCCCCGGACCAAAGCGGGTGGACGCCATGAGACGCGGCCGGCCTCTGAAGTGTCTGGGGCGGTGGGGAAACTCTCCTCTCCTAGCTGCTTTCCCGCCTGCCTCGTGATCCCGTGACCTGGTGGAGGGGCGCCCGAGGACCCTTATCAATCCCCTCTTGCGGTTTCTTTCTTTCTCTTGGTTGCCGGCTTCAAACCCAAAACGGTGGGCCTGGAATTAGCGATTTAGCATCTCGGACCTAGAGGGACAAGTGTGGCTCCTGACCGCGCTAGTCGGCTTGGCAAGGAACAGAGAACGTTCCGCTGGCTTTTTCCCCCCGCACGGTTACCTACAAAGCACCGTGCCCACCACACGCAGAGAGGAAAAAGAATGATGAGCAGTACCTTCGCCCAAGAACACAAACAAGCGTGCCCTGGACGAGGAAGTCGAGCCACCCACAGGCCGCCCTCAGTATCACCACCAGTCTTCCTCTGCCCCATCGCCTCAAATGAACTTACTCCTTGCCCCATCTACACCCTCTGAAGAAGAAGACGAAGAAGAAGAAGAAGGAGCAGAAGAAGGAGAAGGAGAAGGAGGTGAAGAAGTTGAAGAAGGAGAAGAACAGTGATTGGAATGGCGTGGCAGAGGGAAGGGGAATGTCGCCTGATGCTGGGGGAAATCCGTTGAAAAGAGAGACAAATACTGGCTGATCTGCCTTCTCTGTGCCATAGGAAGGAGGCAAAAGGACAGCAAGTGTGTGAGCACGTGCGTCATAAAGCACAAAGCAGTGGGGTCCTGGGATGGGATGGGGCAGCGGGAGGTGGGAGGGGTGCAATAGGCTAAGGAAGAAAGCGGGGTCAGGACCGTCTTTTCCTAGTAAGGATCAACGGAATCACCACATCAGCTATGGCAAACCCATGGACTGTGGAACGCCCGTAGTGTTGGAAGGCAAGCACAATATCCAGGTCGGCAGAGCAAACAAACATACATGTCACACGCCAAGAAGGAAACCAACAGTCATCCTCCTCCAGGAGGGAAATCTCTTTATACCTTACGTTATAGTGCGTTTTGAGCCCCTACATTGGAAAGATGACTCTAGAAGTCAACTAGTGTAATTAAGGTAGAAACAGAGAATAATAACAAGAAAAAAAAAATAAATAAATAAAATGAACAGAAAATACAAAAAAAATAAAAATAAAAAAAATAAAAAATGAACGAATACCCCCCCCGAAAAAAGAAAGAAATAATAAACAAGACAACTAAGGTTGAAAAGGAGCTGAAGAAATGAATCCAAAGTTTCAGCGAGCCTGTGTCTTTCTGAAGGAGCTCGCCTTGGAACATGACCTCCGGCCCTGAAGGGAGAAAAGCATATGTGCTACAGTCGCGGCATGTTTTGGTGGCAGGACCCTGATCGCTAGAAGAGTGGCTCATGAGAAAGCACAGAAATTGGAGTGGACCTCAGTCGGGAGCAAAGTTGAGGCAAGGGTTTCTTGTTGTCCGGGGTGGGGTTGTCCTCAGGCAGGGGACTGGGGTGGGGAGAGCCCTCAAGGGGAGAGGGTAGGTGGGCAGACATGTGTTTCCACAAGCGTGTTAGGATCTGAAGGGCGAGCCCACGGAATTCCTCCCCAGCCCGCATGTGTGTGCTGAACTTGGAAGCCCTGCAGTGACTGTCTAGCAGGCAAGTCTGGAAGGCCAAAGGCCCTTGGAATCATTTGCATCCTGAGCCCTTTGGTGCAGGGCCAGATCGGAAGTGCGTGCGGGGCTTCGTCATGGGGAATTCCCGGAGAAAAGTGTCGGTGGTGGGATGTCGGGAGTGGGAGTGAGCACGCCCTGGGACGCCTCAGCCAATGAGGAGCTTGCGCGTGCGGGGGTGGGGCTGTGGGAAAGCCATGAAAGGCCCGAGGGGGCGGGGCCCAGGCCCTTTCTCAGAGAAGCACCCTCTGAGGGAAGGAGGCTTCGTTGTGCAGAGGCAGGTAGGAGATGGAAAGACGCGTGGGCCTTGTTTGCAGAGACCCGGGGGCTGCTTCTGCGCACGGGGGAGGTGCATGTCCGTCTCCCTTCAACGTCTTCCCCGGAGGGCAAGGTTGTCGGCCCAGCGCCGCTGGTGCGGATGCCCTTCGGGAACCCTGTGTCCGTGAGGGGCCGTCGCCGGTGGTCGGGCGGCCCCAGCGGGGTGACTTGGCTCCTGGGTCAGCAGGGCTGGCGCCTGGCCACCAAGTCGCCCTGAGTTGCAGGGGGCCGTGGGGGGTCGGGGCTGGGCTTCAGAATCTGGGGAACACCTGCCACGTGAATGCAGCGCTGCAGTGTCTGAGCCACACGCCGCCCCTGGCCGGCTGGATGGTGTCCCAGCAGCACGCCACCCTCTGTCCGGCCAGCACCTCCTGCACGCTCTGTGCCGTGCGAGCTCACTGGACCCGAGCCCTCCTTCACCCGGGAGAGGTGATCTGGCCCCGCAAGCACCTGCTGGCGGGCTTCCACAGACACCAGCAGGACGATGCCCACGAGTTTCTGATATTCACTCTGAATGCCATGCAGCAAGGGTGCTTGAGTGCATCGCAGCCGGCGGGCCATCCCTCCGAGGACACCACCCTCATCCGGCAGATCTTCGGCGGGACTTGGAGGTCTCAGATCCAGTGTGTCCACCGCCTCGGAGTCTCGGACACGTTTGCCCCTTATCTGGACATCAGCCTGGATATCACGGCGGCTCAGAGTGTGGAACAAGCTCTGAGAGAGCTGGTGAAGCCCGAGAAGCTGGACGCTGAAAACGCCTATGACTGTGGCGTTTGTCTCCGGAAGGTGCCTGCCACCAAGAGGTTGACTTTGCACAGCACGTCCCAGGTCCTGGGGCTGGTGCTGAAGCGGTTGACACAGGTGAGCGGGGCCAAAAGGGCTCAGGAAGTGCGCTATCCCCAGTGCCTCGGCCTGCAGCCCTACACGTCTGAGCGGAAGGCAGGGCCACTGGGCTACGTGCTCTATGCCGTGCTGGTGCACTCCGAGTGGAGCTGTGAGCGAGGACACTACTTTTCTTACGTGCGAGCGGGCAACAGCCAGTGGTATAAGATGGACGATGCCAAGGTGAGCGCCTGTGACGAGAGTGCTGCCCTGAGCCAGAGCGCCTACGTGCTCTTCTACTCCCGGGAGGGTGCGTGGCAAGGGGGTGCTGGGGGAGGGGCAGCGGCCCCCCTCACGGCTGACCCCACACACCCCGGGGAGCCTGACCCCGCCGGCCCCGGGGAGCCTGCGGGAGTCGCCAGCCGCAGAGCTCCTGGGTCGCAGGTGTCCACGGGGGACACAGAGGTCGAAGGAATCAGCTTAGAGCAGTGGAGACGCCTCCAAGAGCAGAAGCGGCCGAAGCCGACCTTCGACCTCCGGAAGACCCAGTCAGCCCTGCCTGCCGGCGCAGTCGTGATTCACCAGTCCAACCACGGAGGAGGGAGACACGGCAAGCTGCCTGAACAGGAGCATGACCGGCTCGGCCATTCCAGCATGGACAGCCCGCCTCCGGGCCTCACGAGCGTTGGCAACGGCCCTTATGCCAGCGGGAGGGCCCGAGCGACCAAGAGGAAGAACAAGAAGCCGCGGCCATCTCTGGGGCTGTGGCTCTGAGGTAGGCTCTGAGGCACATGCGTGAAGACGCCCAGGCACACTCTGCGTGCGGCACGCCCTGTGTGACCCACCAAGTGTTCCGGCGAGGAGCGAGTTCCTCTCGGCGGTGTGGCTGGTGCAGCCTCCTGGAAAAAGGCGGGGCCTGCAGTGTGCCCGGGGCCACGGTGTTCACCTGGATCGCGCTGAGCAGCCGAGCTCTCGAGGGCTGGCTCTGCTGGGAAGTTCCTGGAGAGCATGGGGTGCGTGACCGGGTCTGAGCACGATCCGAGGGCCTCACTCTTCTGCGGGGGTGGGAGAGTCCTCTCTGGACGGGACTTTGGGTGTGGGTTTGCCTTTCTTTCCCCGTCTGCATTCTCTGGCCGCACCGCTGGCCTCTGGTGAGTGATGCGGCAGGGAGACGCCTCCCAGTACGCCCACAGCCAACGGAGCAAGGAGACGATCTCCTGAGCCCTCCGGGGTGCAGGGAGGAGCGGGTGCAGGTCCGTGAATCATCTCCTTCTGGCCGGTCAGGCTCTCGATAACGCCCCACACGTCGAGCAGGGTCCGGGGAGAAGATGGGCGACCAGGCTCTATATGTGGAATGTCCTTGGGAGGTGTAGTGCTACTTGGGAAAGGGACCTCCGGCAGGAATGACGCAGGGATGTGTTCGTCACCGGCAGGACGCTCGTGCCAGAGTTGCCTGGGCTCCATTTCCAGTGCAAGGACTCTGCTGCAGAACCTCCAAGTGCCAAACGGGACAAGTGATTCACCGTGCCACGAGCACCAGCACCAGCACCACCGGCACCAACACGAAGGCCAAGGGGAGAAAGGCGACCCATGGAGTCCCAAAGAAACTTCTCCACCAGCATGGCACAGGGGCCTAAGTGGAGATGGGTCATGCAACCATTGCTTTCTGAAAGCAAAGGTCCTCCCCGCACTGAGGAAAGACCCAAGCCCGCCCTAGATTGTGAGAGCAAGACAACTGGACATCCGACTCTGCCCATCCTACCTGTCAGTCAGTTGTCTCGTCCAGCTTGGCCCCGGACCAAAGCGGGTGGACGCCATGAGACGCGGCCGGCCTCTGAAGTGTCTGGGGCGGTGGGGAAACTCTCCTCTCCTAGCTGCTTTCCCGCCTGCCTCGTGATCCCGTGACCTGGTGGAGGGGCGCCCGAGGACCCTTATCAATCCCCTCTTGCGGTTTCTTTCTTTCTCTTGGTTGCCGGCTTCAAACCCAAAACGGTGGGCCTGGAATTAGCGATTTAGCATCTCGGACCTAGAGGGACAAGTGTGGCTCCTGACCGCGCTAGTCGGCTTGGCAAGGAACAGAGAACGTTCCGCTGGCTTTTTCCCCCCGCACGGTTACCTACAAAGCACCGTGCCCACCACACGCAGAGAGGAAAAAGAATGATGAGCAGTACCTTCGCCCAAGAACACAAACAAGCGTGCCCTGGACGAGGAAGTCGAGCCACCCACAGGCCGCCCTCAGTATCACCACCAGTCTTCCTCTGCCCCATCGCCTCAAATGAACTTACTCCTTGCCCCATCTACACCCTCTGAAGAAGAAGACGAAGAAGAAGAAGAAGGAGCAGAAGAAGGAGAAGGAGAAGGAGGTGAAGAAGTTGAAGAAGGAGAAGAACAGTGATTGGAATGGCGTGGCAGAGGGAAGGGGAATGTCGCCTGATGCTGGGGGAAATCCGTTGAAAAGAGAGACAAATACTGGCTGATCTGCCTTCTCTGTGCCATAGGAAGGAGGCAAAAGGACAGCAAGTGTGTGAGCACGTGCGTCATAAAGCACAAAGCAGTGGGGTCCTGGGATGGGATGGGGCAGCGGGAGGTGGGAGGGGTGCAATAGGCTAAGGAAGAAAGCGGGGTCAGGACCGTCTTTTCCTAGTAAGGATCAACGGAATCACCACATCAGCTATGGCAAACCCATGGACTGTGGAACGCCCGTAGTGTTGGAAGGCAAGCACAATATCCAGGTCGGCAGAGCAAACAAACATACATGTCACACGCCAAGAAGGAAACCAACAGTCATCCTCCTCCAGGAGGGAAATCTCTTTATACCTTACGTTATAGTGCGTTTTGAGCCCCTACATTGGAAAGATGACTCTAGAAGTCAACTAGTGTAATTAAGGTAGAAACAGAGAATAATAACAAGAAAAAAAAAATAAATAAATAAAATGAACAGAAAATACAAAAAAAATAAAAATAAAAAAAATAAAAAATGAACGAATACCCCCCCCGAAAAAAGAAAGAAATAATAAACAAGACAACTAAGGTTGAAAAGGAGCTGAAGAAATGAATCCAAAGTTTCAGCGAGCCTGTGTCTTTCTGAAGGAGCTCGCCTTGGAACATGACCTCCGGCCCTGAAGGGAGAAAAGCATATGTGCTACAGTCGCGGCATGTTTTGGTGGCAGGACCCTGATCGCTAGAAGAGTGGCTCATGAGAAAGCACAGAAATTGGAGTGGACCTCAGTCGGGAGCAAAGTTGAGGCAAGGGTTTCTTGTTGTCCGGGGTGGGGTTGTCCTCAGGCAGGGGACTGGGGTGGGGAGAGCCCTCAAGGGGAGAGGGTAGGTGGGCAGACATGTGTTTCCACAAGCGTGTTAGGATCTGAAGGGCGAGCCCACGGAATTCCTCCCCAGCCCGCATGTGTGTGCTGAACTTGGAAGCCCTGCAGTGACTGTCTAGCAGGCAAGTCTGGAAGGCCAAAGGCCCTTGGAATCATTTGCATCCTGAGCCCTTTGGTGCAGGGCCAGATCGGAAGTGCGTGCGGGGCTTCGTCATGGGGAATTCCCGGAGAAAAGTGTCGGTGGTGGGATGTCGGGAGTGGGAGTGAGCACGCCCTGGGACGCCTCAGCCAATGAGGAGCTTGCGCGTGCGGGGGTGGGGCTGTGGGAAAGCCATGAAAGGCCCGAGGGGGCGGGGCCCAGGCCCTTTCTCAGAGAAGCACCCTCTGAGGGAAGGAGGCTTCGTTGTGCAGAGGCAGGTAGGAGATGGAAAGACGCGTGGGCCTTGTTTGCAGAGACCCGGGGGCTGCTTCTGCGCACGGGGGAGGTGCATGTCCGTCTCCCTTCAACGTCTTCCCCGGAGGGCAAGGTTGTCGGCCCAGCGCCGCTGGTGCGGATGCCCTTCGGGAACCCTGTGTCCGTGAGGGGCCGTCGCCGGTGGTCGGGCGGCCCCAGCGGGGTGACTTGGCTCCTGGGTCAGCAGGGCTGGCGCCTGGCCACCAAGTCGCCCTGAGTTGCAGGGGGCCGTGGGGGGTCGGGGCTGGGCTTCAGAATCTGGGGAACACCTGCCACGTGAATGCAGCGCTGCAGTGTCTGAGCCACACGCCGCCCCTGGCCGGCTGGATGGTGTCCCAGCAGCACGCCACCCTCTGTCCGGCCAGCACCTCCTGCACGCTCTGTGCCGTGCGAGCTCACTGGACCCGAGCCCTCCTTCACCCGGGAGAGGTGATCTGGCCCCGCAAGCACCTGCTGGCGGGCTTCCACAGACACCAGCAGGACGATGCCCACGAGTTTCTGATATTCACTCTGAATGCCATGCAGCAAGGGTGCTTGAGTGCATCGCAGCCGGCGGGCCATCCCTCCGAGGACACCACCCTCATCCGGCAGATCTTCGGCGGGACTTGGAGGTCTCAGATCCAGTGTGTCCACCGCCTCGGAGTCTCGGACACGTTTGCCCCTTATCTGGACATCAGCCTGGATATCACGGCGGCTCAGAGTGTGGAACAAGCTCTGAGAGAGCTGGTGAAGCCCGAGAAGCTGGACGCTGAAAACGCCTATGACTGTGGCGTTTGTCTCCGGAAGGTGCCTGCCACCAAGAGGTTGACTTTGCACAGCACGTCCCAGGTCCTGGTGCTGGTGCTGAAGCGGTTGACACAGGTGAGCGGGGCCAAAAGGGCTCAGGAAGTGCGCTATCCCCAGTGCCTCGGCCTGCAGCCCTACACGTCTGAGCGGAAGGCAGGGCCACTGGGCTACGTGCTCTATGCCGTGCTGGTGCACTCCGAGTGGAGCTGTGAGCGAGGACACTACTTTTCTTACGTGCGAGCGGGCAACAGCCAGTGGTATAAGATGGACGATGCCAAGGTGAGCGCCTGTGACGAGAGTGCTGCCCTGAGCCAGAGCGCCTACGTGCTCTTCTACTCCCGGGAGGGTGCGTGGCAAGGGGGTGCTGGGGGAGGGGCAGCGGCCCCCCCTCACGGCTGACCCCACACACCCCGGGGAGCCTGACCCCGCCGGCCCCGGGGAGCCTGCGGGAGTCGCCAGCCGCAGAGCTCCTGGGTCGCAGGTGTCCACGGGGGACACAGAGGTCGAAGGAATCAGCTTAGAGCAGTGGAGACGCCTCCAAGAGCAGAAGCGGCCGAAGCCGACCTTCGACCTCCGGAAGACCCAGTCAGCCCTGCCTGCCGGCGCAGTCGTGATTCACCAGTCCAACCACGGAGGAGGGAGACACGGCAAGCTGCCTGAACAGGAGCATGACCGGCTCGGCCATTCCAGCATGGACAGCCCGCCTCCGGGCCTCACGAGCGTTGGCAACGGCCCTTATGCCAGCGGGAGGGCCCGAGCGACCAAGAGGAAGAACAAGAAGCCGCGGCCATCTCTGGGGCTGTGGCTCTGAGGTAGGCTCTGAGGCACATGCGTGAAGACGCCCAGGCACACTCTGCGTGCGGCACGCCCTGTGTGACCCACCAAGTGTTCCGGCGAGGAGCGAGTTCCTCTCGGCGGTGTGGCTGGTGCAGCCTCCTGGAAAAAGGCGGGGCCTGCAGTGTGCCCGGGGCCACGGTGTTCACCTGGATCGCGCTGAGCAGCCGAGCTCTCGAGGGCTGGCTCTGCTGGGAAGTTCCTGGAGAGCATGGGGTGCGTGACCGGGTCTGAGCACGATCCGAGGGCCTCACTCTTCTGCGGGGGTGGGAGAGTCCTCTCTGGACGGGACTTTGGGTGTGGGTTTGCCTTTCTTTCCCCGTCTGCATTCTCTGGCCGCACCGCTGGCCTCTGGTGAGTGATGCGGCAGGGAGACGCCTCCCAGTACGCCCACAGCCAACGGAGCAAGGAGACGATCTCCTGAGCCCTCCGGGGTGCAGGGAGGAGCGGGTGCAGGTCCGTGAATCATCTCCTTCTGGCCGGTCAGGCTCTCGATAACGCCCCACACGTCGAGCAGGGTCCGGGGAGAAGATGGGCGACCAGGCTCTATATGTGGAATGTCCTTGGGAGGTGTAGTGCTACTTGGGAAAGGGAGCTCCGGCAGGAATGACGCAGGGATGTGTTCGTCACCGGCAGGACGCTCGTGCCAGAGTTGCCTGGGCTCCATTTCCAGTGCAAGGACTCTGCTGCAGAACCTCCAAGTGCCAAACGGGACAAGTGATTCACCGTGCCACGAGCACCAGCACCAGCACCACCGGCACCAACACGAAGGCCAAGGGGAGAAAGGCGACCCATGGAGTCCCAAAGAAACTTCTCCACCAGCATGGCACAGGGGCCTAAGTGGAGATGGGTCATGCAACCATTGCTTTCTGAAAGCAAAGGTCCTCCCCGCACTGAGGAAAGACCCAAGCCCGCCCTAGATTGTGAGAGCAAGACAACTGGACATCCGACTCTGCCCATCCTACCTGTCAGTCAGTTGTCTCGTCCAGCTTGGCCCCGGACAAAAGCGGGTGGACGCCATGAGACGCGGCCGGCCTCTGAAGTGTCTGGGGCGGTGGGGAAACTCTCCTCTCCTAGCTGCTTTCCCGCCTGCCTCGTGATCCCGTGACCTGGTGGAGGGGCGCCCGAGGACCCTTATCAATCCCCTCTTGCGGTTTCTTTCTTTCTCTTGGTTGCCGGCTTCAAACCCAAAACGGTGGGCCTGGAATTAGCGATTTAGCATCTCGGACCTAGAGGGACAAGTGTGGCTCCTGACCGCGCTAGTCGGCTTGGCAAGGAACAGAGAACGTTCCGCTGGCTTTTTCCCCCCGCACGGTTACCTACAAAGCACCGTGCCCACCACACGCAGAGAGGAAAAAGAATGATGAGCAGTACCTTCGCCCAAGAACACAAACAAGCGTGCCCTGGACGAGGAAGTCGAGCCACCCACAGGCCGCCCTCAGTATCACCACCAGTCTTCCTCTGCCCCATCGCCTCAAATGAACTTACTCCTTGCCCCATCTACACCCTCTGAAGAAGAAGACGAAGAAGAAGAAGAAGGAGCAGAAGAAGGAGAAGGAGAAGGAGGTGAAGAAGTTGAAGAAGGAGAATACAGTGATTGGAATGGCGTGGCAGAGGGAAGGGGAATGTCGCCTGATGCTGGGGGAAATCCGTTGAAAAGAGAGACAAATACTGGCTGATCTGCCTTCTCTGTGCCATAGGAAGGAGGCAAAAGGACAGCAAGTGTGTGAGCACGTGCGTCATAAAGCACAAAGCAGTGGGGTCCTGGGATGGGATGGGGCAGCGGGAGGTGGGAGGGGTGCAATAGGCTAAGGAAGAAAGCGGGGTCAGGACCGTCTTTTCCTAGTAAGGATCAACGGAATCACCACATCAGCTATGGCAAACCCATGGACTGTGGAACGCCCGTAGTGTTGGAAGGCAAGCACAATATCCAGGTCGGCAGAGCAAACAAACATACATGTCACACGCCAAGAAGGAAACCAACAGTCATCCTCCTCCAGGAGGGAAATCTCTTTATACCTTACGTTATAGTGCGTTTTGAGCCCCTACATTGGAAAGATGACTCTAGAAGTCAACTAGTGTAATTAAGGTAGAAACAGAGAATAATAACAAGAAAAAATAAATAAATAAATAAAATGAACAGAAAATACAAAAAAAATAAAAATAAAAAAAATAAAAAATGAACGAATACCCCCCCCCGAAAAAAGAAAGAAATAATAAACAAGACAACTAAGGTTGAAAAGGAGCTGAAGAAATGAATCCAAAGTTTCAGCGAGCCTGTGTCTTTCTGAAGGAGCTCGCCTTGGAACATGACCTCCGGCCCTGAAGGGAGAAAAGCATATGTGCTACAGTCGCGGCATGTTTTGGTGGCAGGACCCTGATCGCTAGAAGAGTGGCTCATGAGAAAGCACAGAAATTGGAGTGGACCTCAGTCGGGAGCAAAGTTGAGGCAAGGGTTTCTTGTTGTCCGGGGTGGGGTTGTCCTCAGGCAGGGGACTGGGGTGGGGAGAGCCCTCAAGGGGAGAGGGTAGGTGGGCAGACATGTGTTTCCACAAGCGTGTTAGGATCTGAAGGGCGAGCCCACGGAATTCCTCCCCAGCCCGCATGTGTGTGCTGAACTTGGAAGCCCTGCAGTGACTGTCTAGCAGGCAAGTCTGGAAGGCCAAAGGCCCTTGGAATCATTTGCATCCTGAGCCCTTTGGTGCAGGGCCAGATCGGAAGTGCGTGCGGGGCTTCGTCATGGGGAATTCCCGGAGAAAAGTGTCGGTGGTGGGATGTCGGGAGTGGGAGTGAGCACGCCCTGGGACGCCTCAGCCAATGAGGAGCTTGCGCGTGCGGGGGTGGGGCTGTGGGAAAGCCATGAAAGGCCCGAGGGGGCGGGGCCCAGGCCCTTTCTCAGAGAAGCACCCTCTGAGGGAAGGAGGCTTCGTTGTGCAGAGGCAGGTAGGAGATGGAAAGACGCGTGGGCCTTGTTTGCAGAGACCCGGGGGCTGCTTCTGCGCACGGGGGAGGTGCATGTCCGTCTCCCTTCAACGTCTTCCCCGGAGGGCAAGGTTGTCGGCCCAGCGCCGCTGGTGCGGATGCCCTTC